>NC_047108.1:102460180-103160114 GCF_902500255.1 Thalassophryne amazonica | reverse complement strand
CCATATCACCCCAATAGATGGCTTCGCTCTCAGACTGCAGGCTTACCTGTAGTTCCTAGGGTTTGTAAGAGTAGAATGGGAGGCAGAGCCTTCAGCTTTCAGGCTCCTCTCCTGTGGAACCAGCTCCCAATTCAGATCAGGGAGACAGACACCCTCTCTACTTTTAAGATTAGGCTTAAAACTTTCCTTTTTGCTAAAGCTTATAGTTAGGGCTGGATCAGGTGACCCTGAACCATCCCTTAGTTATGCTGCTATAGACTTAGACTGCTGGGGGGTTCCCATGATGCACTGAGTGTTTCTTTCTCTATTTGCTCTGTATGCACCACTCTGCATTTAATCATTAGTGATTGATCTCTGCTGTCTTCCACAGCATGTCTTTTTCCTGATTCTCTCCCCTCAGCCCCAACCAGTCCCAGCAGAAGACTGCCCCTCCCTGAGCCTGGTTCTGCTGGAGGTTTCTACCTGTTAAAAGGGAGTTTTTCCCTTCCCACTGTCGCCAAGTGCTTGCTCATAGGGGGTCGTTTTGACCGTTGGGGTTTTTCTGTGATTATTGTATGGCTTTTGCCTTGCAATATAGAACGCCTTGGGGCAACTGTTGTTGTGATTTGGCGCTATATAAATAAAATTGATTTGAATTGATTTGATTTATCTATTACAGAATTCATCTTTAATTATTATTGCTAGAAATCTTAGGCAAATCTGTTCTCTTTATCTATTACTGAATTCAGCTTTAATCGTTATTACTTTAATGTGTGTGTGATGCTTTAATCTAGTGTGTGTGTGTGTGTGTGTGTGTGTGTGTGTGTGTGTGTGTGTGTGTGTGTGTGTACATGTGTTCGCGCATGTGCACTTTCAACACAGGGGCCCCAAAGACGTCCGCCTCGGTGCCCTCAGTCACCATACCAAGTTTGGTATCAATCGCTCGATCGCTGCAGATGTTCACTCCGAACACAAATCGTGCCGCATACATACATACAGGCTATTTTTTATATAATACACACACACACACACACACAAAAAAACCCAATTCCAATGAAGTTGGGACGTTTTGTAAATAAAATGCTTATTGAGTGTTGTTAGAAGGAAAGGTGATGTAACACAATGGTAAACACACCACTGTCCCAGCTTTTTTGAAACATGTTTAGGCATGGGTATTGATAAGATTTTATTGATATCAATCCGATTCCTTATCGATTCCCTTGTCGATACCTCTTGTGAATTTTCTGGGTACTAAAAGTAGGCTTTATAGGTTTTCTATGTCAACATCATTTTATTGAGTCTTAAAGTAAATAAATATGAAATTGGTCACTGGATCCTTAAACTCTGGACTTGATAAACTCTACATGGTGGATCCTTGATCTCTGGACATAAATAGAAAATACAAAATTTGTAGTTTTTGTCAAAAGCATTTGCTTTCAGACATTATTGGCATGAATGTCTTTCCATACATCTGAGCTGAGCTCCGCTGGCTGTGCTGCACATCAGGATGTAATTCATAAAGAACGCAGGACGTCTCATTTTGGGAGGAAAAAACGTTTTAGTCGATTGTAGTTTGTCTGTATTACAACGTTTGGAAAGAGGTGTCATTTTATTTAAAGCGACAATTCATTTTGAAGTTATTAATTCTGACCAGACTCTGTCTCAGCAGAGAGCCGCGCAGTGTTTGGAGCTGTGCCAATGGAACGGAGAACGATTCTCATTTTTTGACTGCAACAAGAGTCCCAGTTAGTGACTTTAATCCACACAAAAGTGACTCACGATTGTCATATTTTAATGGCTTTGAGAGGGGTTAAGAAGAGGACTTGCCGCTTCTGAAGAGCAGCGAATCAAAGAACTAACAAAGCAGTGGATCGAAGCAATGCTTCATTGGTTCACACTTCAAAGTGGAGTCGTGCTGCAGAAGTGGTTGATTACAGACCCGCTGCAGGGTCTATAATCAACGTAGAGAAATGATCATTTTTCTGACAAACACCCTCAAAAACAACGGCCCCTCTGAAGGACCAATAAGGGAATTGTTAAGCAAAAAGACTATTGATATCGGTGGATCGAATCATTTCTTAATACCCCCCCCCCAAAATGGTTCTCGATACCCAACCCTAAACATGTTGCAGGCATCCATTTCAAAATGAGCAAATATTTGCACACAAAAAATAAAGTTTATCGGTTTGAACATTAAATGTCTTGTCTTTGTGGTGTATTCAATTCAGTCTAGGTTGAAGAGGATTTGCAAATCATTGTATTCACTTTTTATTTACATTTCAAACAATGTCGCAGCTTCATTGGAATTGGGGTTTTGTGTGTGTGTGTGTGTGTGTGTGTGTGTGTGTGTGTGTGTGTGTGTGTGTGTGTGTGTGTGTGTGTGTGTGTGTATATATATATATATATATATATATATATATATATATATATATATAAGGTCTGTTAGAAAAGTATCCGACCTTTTTATTTTTTTCAAAAACTATATGGATTTGAATCATGTGCGCTTGCATCAGCCAGGCTTGAACCTTCGTGCGTTATGTGTGAGTTTTTTCACGCCTGTCGGTTGCGTCATTCGCCTGTGGGCAGGCTTTGAGTGAGCACTGGTCCAGCCCCCTTGTCGGATTTTCATTGTCAGGGAAATGGCTGAGCGACTGCCGCTTTGCTCCATGAAAATTTTTTCAGAAACTGTGTGAGACAGCCAGTTGGAAACCATTCGGAAAATTCAGATGGCTTTCGGTGAAGATTCTATCGGCGTCACACAGATTAAGGAGAATTACAACCGGATTAATGATGGCCCACAGCAGCGGAGGGCGCGCCGCGCTTCGAGCGGCCATCGACAGGCTGAAACGACCAGATCATTTCCATTCCAAAGTGAAGGCTGTGTTGATCCGGGACGTTATGTGACTACCAGAGAAATCGCAGAAAATGTGGACATCAGCACTTTTGCGGCACATTCCACTGTTACAGGAGATTTTGTAATGAAAGACGTGCGGAGGAATTTGCGCGTCGGGACGGAGCTGCTCATGGTGCACAACAAAAAACACCTCCTCGTTGGAAACCATTCAGAAGATTCAGACGGCTTTCGGTGGCTTTTCAGTCGAGTGAGTATCCGAGAAATTGTGTAACAGCTGGGCATGCCACAACATGTCCTGTGAGACTTCCAACACTGAGGATTTTTTTTTTGTTGTGCCAAGAAGTCGAAAGGCCGAAAAGTCTGTTCAATTGTGATTCAGGCCGTGTGATATAACCGCCATCAAAATGCATAGAACACTGCCATCTACTGGCGACCGGTTATATCACAGTGTTGTCGACCGCAGGATTTTTAAATTATCTGTATGTTTCCAAAACCTGAGAGACCACACATGTGGAGATTAAAAAAAAAACATAGATCTGACAGGTTTAGTTGTACAGTGTGTGGTGTCAGCCACATGGTTAAAAAAAAACACACATAAACAGATTTCAAACACAAACATTCCTAGGTCAGACACCTCGCTTTCTGATTGGTTGCATGTCTCATTTACCTCCTCACATCCTTCTAAGCAGATCAGAACGCTCTTAACACACTACACACGGCAGGAATATCTGATAAGATTATATTTAGCGTCATCACGATTGTCGGCGCGTCCTTAAGATTGTCGGAAGGGGAAGATCGGGTCCAATATCGGCCTAATTATCTTGCCATGTGAACCAGGCTTAACGTTATGACGCCTCACCCAGCGACTGATTGATCCATTTTGACACCGCATGGAGCCGCTAACCGATTGGATATTATGATGCCTCACGGAGCGACTGATTGATTCGTTCTTATGACGTCGCATAATGTGCATAATGGGCGCAATGAACATGTTTTCACTATTATTTGATTTCTTTGTGCGACTGACATCGTTATTCAAGTTTTTTGACAGTTCTTGTTTTTGAAAGAAACCTTGTCTCCCTAACCGGATAGAGTTGTGATGTCATCACGTGTGTGCTTAAGCGCTGTCTAGCGGGATCTTGAAAATTTCTTTTTTTTTTTTTTTTTTTTAATAAAAGTGAAAAAATGACGTTTTTCAAAAGCACATATATTTGTAAACACCAACACGTTACATTGATTCACTTGTGTTGATTTTTACATAGACTGAATGAATCAACCAATCAGTATGAGCGGAGGCTTAGTTTGCCCATAATCCCATTGGGCATCTGTGTGTTAATGTTCAAATCTTCAGAATTAGTGCATTATTTTAAAATTAACAGATATGTGTTATATATCACTTTGTAAATTTTAAGAGTTGATATTCATGCAGTTATTCTATCTGGAATAATTTGATTTATAAAGCAAAACCATAATTCAAACCCGCTTTCCATTTCAAGACCTCTGCCTCATTGCTGGACCACCGTATCCTGTCAAGGTAAATGACGCTTCCCTACAGCAGGAGGTAGAGCGCACAAAGACATGCGTTAGGTGGGAAGTTAATATATGCAGATGTTCAGCATGGAGCCCTCATCATGTCCAGCAAGTTTGAAGGATCTACGATGAAGTATGTGGGCATGACAGCCGTCCGAAAAGTGAAACGGCGTGCTCTGAAACGCTCAGCAAAGTTTGAGGAACCCTAGCAGCCACGCCTTTTGACCTACAGAAATTCTTTTGATAACTTTTGATCAGCATGGGGTTATGATGATGTGTACCAAATTTGAAGACGATTGTATGAGATCTCTAGGACGAATTTGTTCAAATGTAAGTAGTGGAAATGGCCAAAAATGGCAAAAAATACCTCAGAATTTAACACCTCAGAATTTAACGCTTCAACACAGAGCCCTACAGGTGCCCACAACTGCAGAGGGAAGGGCTAAAGAACAACAACTTGTCTGGAAAGTCCTCACAGTATGTGGGTACCCACGATGGTCCCTGGACAAAGTGCAGAAGTCCCAGAGAACAAAGAGACCAGATAGACAGGAGACGGAGATAAGAAGAAGAGTGTCTCTCCCTTATTTAGCAGGAGTAGGGGAAAAACTACAGAGGATCTTCAGACAGCACAAAATCCCAGTTTACTTTAAACCGGTTAACACCTTGAGACAGAAATTAGTTCACCCTAAGGACAGGATCCCTAGTTACAAAGAGAGCAATGTAGTGTATTCTATCAGATGTCAGGAAAACTGTAACGAACACTACATAGGTGAGACTAAGCAACCTTTACACAAAAGACTATACCAGCACCGCAGAGAGGGCGCAAATGGACCTCAGTCTGCAGTTCATCTCCACCTTAAAGACACTAACCACACGTTTGAGGACAAGGAAGTTAAAATATTAGCCAGAGAGAAGAAATGGTTTGAGAGAGGGGTCAAGGAGGCATTCTTTGTGAAACATTTGAAACCCAGCTTTAACCGGGGAGGGGGTCTGAGACACGCTTTATCCCCTGTTTACAATGGGGTACCCAGGTCAAAGCAGTTTCAGTCTTTTGTTCATGGTAATGAGTCATTCACGTCATCAGCATAGTCATCAAGGGTGCCATCAAGAGAGGGTCCGTCCCATCATTAGGAGGGACAGCTGCCCTGTCATTAGGAGGGTGCTAATTAGAGCACAATAGGTGCTAATTAGAGCTATTGTTTAGTCACTGGCCTATAGCAGTCTGCCTCACGGTAGGAGGGGTCTTGTTAGGTTTAAAACTTCAGCTTTTGTGACTTCTTGATTATTCTTCTCTACAAGAGTCAAGACAGAAGTCAGACCACCAGAACAAGAATTTTAGCTGAGGAAGCTTCTGCAATTTGAAGCGAAACGTCCTCGCGTCAAGCAACCCAGTCCAGTCAAAGATTCAAGCTTCTCTACTCAGAATTTATATTTAAAATCAAAATGGCCGACTTTCTGTTGACATTTCTTCATGACGTTGAGACTTTTTTTGTGTGTCCCAGCATGGTAAATATATGTACCGAATTTCATGAGGCTGCAACAAAAAACCCCAAAGCAGAGCGTTTTTTTTTTTGTTGTTTTGTTTTTTGTTTTGTTTTTTTGAAAATTTCTGCTGGGCACTATTTCTTCTTTTTGCTGCAAGCATGGGCGCAACCACCAAAATGTCAAATTTCGGATCCGGCCGGACGACTTTGCAAAGTTTGGTGAGTTTTTCTTTTTTTTTTTTTTTTTTGAGCGTGGGAAAGGGCTGAAATTTGGATTTGAAAAGTGTGAATAATAATAAATAAAAATAAACTGCACAATTGCAGTAGGGTCCTCGTAGGACTTTTTCCTACTCGGGCCCTAATAATAATAATAATAATAATAATAAAAAACAACACAATTACAATAGGTTCCTTGTAGGACTTTTTTCTGCTCGGGCCTTAACAATAATAATAATAATAAACAACACAATTACAATAGGTTCCTTGTAGGACTTTTTCGTGCTCGGGCCCTAACTAAACATGAGTAGGTGTATTGCCTAAAAGGGGTAAAATCACAGAAGGAAATGATGGACATCTGGATTCTGGATTTAAGAAGGCACCACAGTCTCGTTTGAACCCCTACATGATATCATGGGATTTGACCATATATGGGGATAGCCAGCATGAACATGGCAGAAAATCCCTGGGTAGAGTGTGGGAGTTTCAGCACAAACCATTCAGCCCAGCTCAGTAAACTTAAAAGCATACTCGCTGTCACCTAGCTGACCTGCCAGTTTAAGACATGCTGGTTTAAAATGGTTTCCGTTGAAACCCCCATCCTCCGAATGGTTAGAGCTGACACTCACACACTCTGCCCGGGGATTCCCACAAACAGTGTCAATTCTAATGGGAAAATGATGTACTGTTTTGTTTTTGGCTGCAGTCACTGAAACAGTTGTGAAAACTGCAGGGTTTTTTTTTGTTTGTTTTTTTTTTGGGTTCCCAGTGGAGAAGGGAAGACGATCCAAATAGGAGAGGATGTGTCAGTAAGTGTTAGCCTACACAGCTAACCAGAGTAATTATGTTCTCTCGCCTGCCCAGTCGCCTTGACACATTTGAGCTCCTGGTCATAAACAAACCACAACCATGTCCACGTTCCACCACATTGTCACTCTTTTCGCTTTGTTTGCATGTAATTTGCCCAAAAACTCAGAAAAAAATGCTGTGTTTCTGTCCCCAGAAGTAGAGAAATCATGTCATATGCATCATATTTTATCCATTTAGCGCCCGCCCTCAAACTAGAATGTGCTGCCCAATTAAGGATCACAGGGGGGTGGAACCTACCCCAGCAGTCATAGGGCGTGGATTAAAGTTCTCTGTCACCACGACCGATTACCATCATTTGACTAATTTAACCACACATATGCACGCGCACGTGGTGTCATGCTTGTTTTGGGGCTGAAATATGATACTCTCACTGTCAAAGCAACATCCCATTCTGTGCTAATCAAAGTAGCAGCAATGTCAGCGTGGATGGCGCTGCACCGCGGAGGAAGGGACCGTGTGACTTGTCACTTCTCTCCGCTCTGTTTACTGTTTGCCATGAGCCACGGTCCTTCTCCTCCCTGTCTTCATGGGAACATTGGCAGACCTTCCCCAAGTAGAGCAGGTGACCCTTTTTACTGTTTGTGTTTTGGCGAATCTGATTAAAACTAATCCACTAAGTCGGCGTGATGTTATTGTTTTATAATTGCCATGGCATGGACATTCGGAACCGAGCCGAAAGAGCAGCAGGAGCGAGTCCAGTAGAGAGGGAGAGAGAGAGGTTTTTATCAGTGGGACCTGCAGCCCGGAAGACCGACGCCCAGCCGGTAACAGACTGTGGCTGCAGCAGAGAATGAGTCACTTGGAAGAAAAGCGCTTAATCAGTGAAGTTCCACAAAAACCACACATGAAAGATATATTTTTTCTTTCCTTTTTTTCACGAGGGGCCGTAACTTCAGCTTGTCAGTGAGTCGACATGACACCGGTACCACTGGCAGCATTTGAAGGAACGAGTCACATCCCACAAAACAGTGGACATTATTTTTAACTTCACTTGATGAACTGGCAAAGTGGCAGATATTAATAATTCAGTCCGGGTCTGAGAGTTGGCTGCCCCTCAGAAAAGCCATGTTAATTAAGAACAAATAAAACCTCCGGTGGGACACGGCAGACGAGCCTTGTTTCTTGATCGCACCAAGAGTCCTAGTTAGCAACTTTAATCCACAAAAAGGTGAGTCACGATTGATATCTTTAAATGGGTTTGACAAAGTTTAACTTGCAGTACACCATGTTTGTTTTACAAGTGAGAGCATTTTACCGATTAAATGTGAATAAGCCAGTTTTGAGTTTCTCAGTGCGCATGCGTTTTCAAAATGAGTGACAGTGTTACTTTGTGCACAGCAGAACGTCAATTGCTTTAGGCCCTAAGTTTGTATTTTATTGACTGTACAGCCAGCAACACAGCACCCTTTTGGCACATTTACCGGATGAGAACTGATCAAAATACTACAGAAGACAAAGAATTACCCTTCCTTTTCACTGACTTAAAAATGGGGACGTGACACGCTGCAGATCACGTGACCGATATCCGACTTACAGAATAGCTAGCTAGCATATAACACGATATCAACATGGACTCATTGTTTGTAGAGCAAGGTGCCAACGTTGGAAACATCGACAAAAGCGTTAAAAATAGATGGAGATGGGCATGGTTTGATGAGAAGGGAGAATATACAAAATTTGACTTGCTCTTTTAAAAAGTTTCTGGGGGAGTACCCCCAGACATCCCTTAATCAATACTGTGTTTTTACTTCACAATTTGAAGTGACTTTTCTTTGTTTCAGAGGGCTTCATAGCCATTAAAATTCACCAGAATACACTAAATTTGATTTGCTCTTTTAAAAATCTTCTGGGGGAGCACCCCAAACCCCCCAGAATCAAGACTACACCCCCGCTCCCCACCACCCTTTTATGTACCTTTTATGTTCAGGTTTTGCATTCTTTTTATGCTTTTTTTTCCCTCTCTCCTTAGAGGCTATTTAGAATAGATTTGTATACTGTATAATGTGTTTATTGTATTTATTGAGGGGAAAAACAGTGTGTGCATGTCACAGGGCACGAGGCAGAGTACACCCTGGACAGGACACCAGTCTGTCGCAGGCAGAAAGCAACAAATATGAACAAATTCTAAACATTTTTAAAAATCAAAAATACCAGGTGTAAGAAGTTGATTTTAAAGTTGGTAAATTACCTAAATTTTGTATTACTTGGGTTTCCTCTGTAATTTTAATATTCCTTGTCAGTTTGGGAGAAGCTCTATAACATCTTTTTGATGAAAGAGCAAAGCTGGAGAGGAAATATCGGCCGTATCTTCCTTCCATTGTTATGAGGTACATAAGATCATTGGTGAACAAAATGGACAAATTAACTTCACTTGTGAAGAGAGACAGTGTGTTTTGTGAGGGCTCAGTCCTGTGCTTCACGGGACATGGCTGCACGACAACATTCCAGACTCTGTAGTGAGTAGACCAACATTCCACAGACCACAACTGACAACCTGATCAACTCTATGCGAAGGAGATGTTTTGCACTGCATGAGGCAAATGGTGGTCACACCAGATACTGACTGGTATCCCCCCCAATAAAACAAAACTGCACCTTTCAGAGTGGCCTTTTATTGTGGGCAGTCTAAGGCACACCTGTGCACTAATCATGGTGTCTAATCAGCATCTTGATATGGCACACCTGTGAGGTGGGATGGATTATCTCAGCAAAGGAGAAGTGCTCACTATCACAGATTTAGACTGGTTTGTGAACAATATTTAAGGGAAATGGTGATATTGTGTATGTGGAAAAAGTTTTAGATCTTTGAGTTCATCTCATACAAAATGGGAGCAAAACCAAAAGTGTTGCGTTTATATTTTTGTTGAGTGTAGTTACCATTAATGGAACTGAGGTGGACATTGTGGGCTACTACAAGTACCTGGGTGTCCACAATGGCAACAAACTAGACTGGACTGCAAACACAGATGCTGTGTACTTCCTTTAGGGGAGGTGATGGTCTAGTGGTTAATGTGTTGGAGTTGAGTCCAGAAGATCATGGGTTCAAATCCCCGCCTGACTGGAAAATCACTAAGGGCCCTTGGGCAAGGCCTTTAATCCCCTATTGCTCCCGGTGTGTAGTGAGCGCCTTGTATGGCAGCAACCTGACATCGGGGTGAATGTGAGGCATAATTGTAAAGTGCTTTGAGCGTCTGATGCAGATGGAAAAGTGCTATATAAATGCAGTCCATTTACCATTTACTTCCTCAGCAGGCTTAGATCTTACCTACTACTCTGATTTGATCAACAAAAACAAGCATAACTCAAAAGTTCTTGTTCGACACGGTGGCAACACTTATGCATGGACAACCACCTGTAGTTCGCTCTCCTTTTACAGCACAAGTTTTCCTGGATTACTTTGGGAAGAAAATAGAAGACATCAGGTTAAACGTATCCCGGCATGCCTTAACCCAGCAACTACACCCTGCCATTGAGGTGGGCGCCGCTACTGAGGTATTACCTAGATTTACAGAATTTGATAGTATCTCACTAGGCATGCTGACAAAACTCGTAATGTCAACAAAAAGCACAACCTGTTTATTTGATCCTATACCAACAAAACTGTTTAAGGACCTGTGGCCCACTCTTGGGCCAACTGTGCTGGAAATGATTAATCTTTCTTTAACTTCTGGATCTGTTCCTAAATGTTTCAAATCTGCAGTGATTAAACCATTACTTAAGAAACCTAATCTTGACCCTAGTGTATTGACAAACTATCGGTCAATATCAAATCTATCATTTTTCTCTAAAATTCTGGAAAAAGTGGTATCACGGCAGCTCGTAGACTATCTTACTGAGAATAATCTCTTTGAGCCACTGCAGTCTGCTTTTAGAAAATATCATTCCACAGAGACAGCTCTCACTAAAGTGGTGAATGATCTTCTGCTTACAATGGATTCGGACACCATTACGTTTCTGTTGCTGTTAGATCTCAGTACTGCATTTGATACAGTGGATCATCATATTGTACTTGATAGGATGGAAAATCATTTTGGGAGTACTGGGAGTGCCCTAGCATGGCTGACGTCATACTTAACCAGTCGTTCTCACTGTGTTTTGTACAGTAACACTACCTCTAACCTTAGTGACATGAAATTTGAGCTTCCACAGGGGTCTGTCTTAGGCCCCCTGCTTTTCTCCCTTTATATAGCACCCCTTGGGCACATATTGCAGCGTTTTGGGATTACCTTTCACTGCTATGCAGATGATACTCAGTTATACATGCCGATAACTGCTGGTAATCTCGTTCACATAAAATCCTTAGAAGATTGCCTTGCAGCAGTGAGAAGTTGGATGTCTAAAAACTTCCTACTTTTAAACTCTGATAAGACTGAAATGATGGTTCTTGGTCCAGTGAGACATCGGCATCGATTTGACCAGTTAACGCTCAGCCTCGGCTCGTGTGTCATACATCATACTGACAAAGTGAGGAACCTTTGGGGCAATTTTTGATCCTTCGTTGTCCTTTGGCCTCCACATTAGAAATATTACTAGGACTGCTTTCTTCCACCTGCGAAATATAGCGAAGATTCGTCCCATCCTGTCTATGGCTGATGCTGAGATCCTGATCCATGCATTTATCTCTTCTAGATTGGACTACTGCAATGTTCTATTTTCTGGTTTACCACAGTCTAGCATTAGGGGTCTCCAATTGGTTCAAAATGCTGCAGCCAGACTTTTGACACGAAGTAGAAAGTACAACCACACTATACCCATTTTGGCATCCCTTCATGGCTTCCTGTCCCAGTGTGCACCAATAGCATTTCTTGTATATTCATCCGTGAATTGTTCTGTGAATTGTTCTGTAATTTATGTTGTAGCATGGCCCACCCCTCTCCTCGGGTCTGGTCTGCTTGAGGTTTCTTCCTCAGAGGGAGTTTTTCCTTACCACTGTTGCTCTGGGGGTTAGTAAGGTTAGATCTTACCTGTGTGAAGCACTTTAAGGCAACTCTGTTGTGATTTGGTGCTATATAAATTAAATTAAAATAAATTGAAAAATCTTTCAACGTCTGCAAAAATATTTTGCAGATGTTTTATCACTCGGTCACTCGTCATCTTCTACGCTGTAGTGTGTTGGGGCAGCAGGCTTAAGGCAGCTGACATGAACAAGCTCAACAGGCTCATCAGGAGAGCTGGCTATGTCCTGGGAGTGAAACTGGAGTCTGTGGTGGAGGTGTCAGAGAGGAGGATGTTGAGAAAACTGCTCACCAACCGGGTCAACACCTTCCATCCCCTGCATGCCACACTGATGTCCACACTGATGTCTCAGCCAAAGGCTGTGACCACCAAGGTGCACCACAGAAGGCCACGGGAGGTTTTTCCTGCCTGTGGCAATGAGACTGTATAACTCCTCCCCTTCTGTAAGACGAATATGTAACGATAAGAATTTTCAGCTACTCAGAGCTTTGTGTAATACTGTCAAACATCTTGTGCAAGTGTCTTCAGTCATTTTGCATAAACATATAAACATCTTGTACTAATTTTTCTCATTGTAAAAAACAAACAAAACAAAAGGCAGTGTTTACTGTTTCGGCACTCTGGCAAAATAATTTTCGTCAGGATTGATAAAGTTCTTTCTTATTCTTAAAAATGGGAACTGCTAATAGCTCAAAAAAATCTTGGAGGACTTCTAGATACTGTGAAAAATCCTTTAATAGAAGCTCAATTTAAAACCTTGAAGACAATAAAAGACAAATATAAAATGAAATAATTCAATGGTGCGCCTTTGACCCTGGTTTTAAACCTAACAAGATGGATCAGTGATTCAAATCATGGATCACAAAAGGAATAAAACCTTCTTCTCCTTAACAGAAAAAGGCCAATTTAAAGACTTTGAATACTTGAAAAGAAAATATGGTCTTGAGAAAAGTGATTTTTATAGATATCTTCAGATTCACAACTATTTTGATTGTAATATAAGAAACAAAACAAATCTATAGGATCCAATACTGTGATTATTTACAGATGCTTATCAAAATGCTTCAAACACGGGAGTTATTTCCAAAATCTCTCAATATCAAAGGAAGAATGGTCAGGTATGTGGAATTTTGTATGGAGATGCACAAACTCCCAAATGTGGAGGGAATTTGGTGTGTTCATTTTTTTTTTTTTTTTAATCACACCTAGGGAGAAAGCACACTTTGCACGAGGGGATAGTGAATGTTGGAGACAGTGTGGGTGTCAGGAAGCAGACCACTGGCATATTTTCTGGGAGTGCCCAGTAATACAACCATTTTGGATGGAGGTCCATAAAACACTAAAAAAACATTCGGAACATTGACTTGCCTCTACATTTTACAACCCCTGGCAATAATTATGGAATCACCGGCCTCGGAGTATGTTCATTCAGTTGTTTAATTTTATAGGAAAAAAGTACATCACAGACATGACACAAAACTAAAGTCATTTCAAATGGCAACTTTCTGGCTTTAAGAAACACTATAAGAAATCAGGAAAAATAACTGTGGCAGTCAATAATGGTTACTTTTTAGACCAAGCAGAGGGAAAAAAATATGGAATCACTCAATTCTGAAGAATAAATTATGGAATCACCCTGTAAATTTTCATCCCCAAAACTAACACCTGCATCAAATCAGATCTGCTCGTAAGACTGCATCTAAAAAGGAGTGATCACACCTTGAAGAGCTGTTGCACCAAGTGGACTGACATGAATCATGACTCCAACACGAGAGATGTCATTTGAAACAGGAGAGGATTATCAAACTCTTAAAAGAGGGTAAATCATCACACAATGTTGCAAAAGATGTTGGTTGTTCACAGTCAGCTGTGTCTAAACTCTGGACCAAATACAAACAACATGGGAAGGTTGTTAAAGGCAAACATACTGGTAGACCAAGGAAGACATCAAAGCGTCAAGACAGAAAACCTAAAGCAATATGTCTCAAAAATCGAAAATGCACACCAAAACAAATGAGGAACGAATAGGAGGAAACTGGAGTCAACGTCTGTGACCGAACTGTAAGAAACCGCCTAAAGGAAATGGGATTTACATACAGAAAAGCTAAACGAAAGCCATCATTAACACCTAAACAGAAAAAAACAAGGTTACAATGGGCTAAGGAAAAGCAATCATGGACTGTTGATGACTGGATGAAAGTCATATTCAGTGATGAATCTCGAATCTGCATTGGGCAAGGTGATGATGCTGGAACTTTTGTTTGGTGCCGTTCCAATGAGATTTATAAAGATAACTGCCTGAAGAGAACATGTAAATTTCCACAGTCATTGATGATATGGGGCTGCATGTCAGGTAAAGGCACTGGGGAGATGGCTGTCATTACATCATCAATAAATGCACAAGTTTACGTTGATATTTTGGACACTTTTCTTATCCCATCAATTGAAAAGATGTTTTGGGATGATGAAATCATTTTTCAAGATGATAATGCATCTTGCCATAGAACAAAATCTGTGAAAACATTCCTTGCAAAAAGACACATAGGGTCAATGTCATGGCCTGCAAATAGTCCGGATCTTAATCCAATTGAAAATCTTTGGTGGAAGTTGAAGAAAATGGTCCATGACAAGGCTCCAGCCTGCAAAACTGATCTGGCAACAGCAATCAGAGAAAGTTGGAGCCAGATTGATGAAGAGTACTGTTTGTCACTCATTAAGTCCATGCCTCAGAGACTGCAAGCTGTTATAAAAGCCAGAGGTGGTGCAACAAAATACTAGTGATGTGTTGGAGCGTTCTTTTGTTTTTCATGATTCCATAATTTTTTCCTCAGAATTGAGTGATTCCATATTTTTTTCCCCTCTGCTTGGTCTAAAAAAGTAACCGTTACTGACTGCCACAATTTTTTTTTTTCCTGATTTCTTATAGTGTTTCTTAAAGCCAGAAAGTTGCCATTTGAAATGACTTTAGTTTTGTGTCATGTCTGTGATCTGCTTTTTTTCTACAAAATTAAACAACTGAATGAACATCCTCCGAGGCCGGTGATTCCATAATTTTTGCCAGGGGTTGTACTTCACTACTTCTGAGACTTGTTTTTCAGGCAAGAAGTGATAAATATATGTTCAGCATACTGATCTCAGCCTGTACAAAACCTCTAGAAAGTGGCTGCTTCCTGAACTCCCCACAATACAAGAGTGGATTAATATTGTGAATGATCTTTATGTTATGGAAATGATGACTTTTTGTTTACATTTACAGAAGGATGCTTTTATTGAATATTGGAGAAAGTGGGTAAAATATGTGAAACTTCTACGAGCGGACTTTGTGGAGGTGACAGTCCAAGAACCGTATGATGCTGTCTTGTTTTAGTATTTTTTAACTCAAGTTATTATTTCTTTATTTTCTTTAAATTTCTGTATCTCTCTCTTCAAATCTCTCTTTGATAGGCCGGTAGGCACATTTATTGTTGTCGTTTTACAATCAGTATCTCTCCCATGTTATATTTTATGTTTACTGTTTAAAATTGAGGACTACAGAGGAAACTGAACAGACTTCTATCTAAAAAGCAATGTAAATATTCTCTGTTGTCTGAAAACCAAAATAAAGAATTTAAAAAAACAAACTAGGAACTGCTTTGCTCTCATGTTCTGCAGATGGATCTGGTTGTGTGTCTGGTCTGTAGCAGTGGTGGAGATGAAGACCGTCTGTTATTGTGTGATGGCTGTGATGACAGCTACCACACCTTCTGTCTGATCCCTCCTCTGCAGGACGTCCCAAAGGGAGACTGGAGGTGCCCAAAGTGTCTGGCTCAGGTGATGGAGAACTGTATTGTGTGATTGACTGAGTGTTTCTACTCTTAAAACAGGAGCATAGGAAAGTTATCCAGTCGGTATAAAAATGACCAATTTAATATTCTTTTTTTTATTTGATGTATAGGAATGCAACAAGCCACACGAGGCTTTTGGCTTTGAACAGGCATACAGAGACTATTCCTTACGTGCTTTTGGACAAATGGCTGACGCATTCAAATCTGATTACTTCAACATGCCAGTTCATGTAAGTAGAAATGGTTTCTTACAGTTTCTGTATCGCCAGTGTAATGGTAATTTATATGTTTTTACACTTTATACATTTAAACTGTATGTACAGTGGGGTAAAAAAGTATTTAGTCAGTCCCTGATTGTGCACGTTCTCCTACTTAGAAAGATGACAGAGGTCTGTGATTTTCATCATAGGTACACTTCAACTGTGAAAGACAAAATGAGGAAAAAAATTCCAGGAAATCACATTGTAGGATTTTTAAAGAATTTATTTGTAAATTATGGTGGAAAATAAGTATTTGGTCAGTAATAAACAAGCAAGATTTCTGGCTCTCACAGACCTGTAACTTCTTCTTTATGAAGCTCTTCTGTCCTCCACCTGTTACCTGTATTAATGGCATCTGTTTGAACTCGTTATCTGTATAAAAGACACCTATCCACAGCCTCAAACAGTCAGACTCCAAACTCAACTATGGCCAAGACCAAAGAGCTGTCGAAGGACACCAAGAAGAAAATTGTAGATGTGCACCAGGCTGGGAAGAGTGAATCTACAATAGTCAAGCAGGTTGGTGTGAATAAATCAACTGTGGGAGCAATTGTAAGAAAATGGAAGACATACAAGACCATTGATAATCTCCCTCGATCTGGGGCTCCACACAAGATGTCATCCCGTGGGGTCAAAATGATCATGAGAACGGTGAACAGAAATCCCAGAACTACACGGAGGGACCTGATGAAGGACCTGCAGAGAGCTGGGACCAAAGTAACAAAGGCTACACACTACGCAGAGAGGGACTGAAATCCTGTAGTGTCAGGCGTGTCCCCCTGCTTAAGCCAGTACGCATCCACACCCGTCTAAAGTTTGCCAGAGAGCATATGGGTGATCCAGAAGAGGACTGGGAGAATATCATGTGGTCAGATGAAACCAAAATAGAACTTTTTGGTAAAAACTCAACTAGTCATGTTTTGAGGAAGATGAATGCTGAGTTGCATCCCAAGAACACCATACCTACTATGAAGCATGGGGGTGGAAACTCATGCTTTGGGGCTGTTTTTCTGCAAAGGGGACAGGACGACTGATCCGTGTTAAGGGAAGAATGAACGGGGCCACGTATCATGAGATTTTAAGCCAAAACCTCCTTCCATCAGTGAGAGCATTGAAGATGCAACATGGCTGGGTCTTCCAGCATGACAATAATCCCAAACACACTGCTCGGGCAACGAAGGAGTGGCTCCGTAAAAAGCATTTCAAAGTCCTGGAGTGGCCTAGCCAGTCTCCAGTCCTCAACCCCATAGAAAATTTGTGGAGGGAGTTGAAAGTCCATGTTGCCCAGTGACAGCCCCAAAACATCACTGCTCTAGAGGAGATCTGCATGGAGGTATGGGCCAAAATACCAGCTACAGTGTGTGCAAACCTGCTAAATACTTACAGGAAACGTTTGACCTCTGTCATTGCCAACAAAGATTATGTTACAAAGTATTGAGTTGAACTTTTTTATTGACCAAATACATATTTTCCACCATAATTTAGAAATAAATTCTTAAAAAATCCTACAATGTGAATTCCTGGAATTTTTTTTTTCTCATTTTGTCTCTCATAGTTGAAGTGTACCTATGATGAAAGTTACAGACCTCTGTCATCTTTCTAAGTAGAAGAACTTGCACAATCAGGGACTGATTAAATACTTTTTTACCCCACTGTATGTGAACTCATTTGGCCTGCTCATTGTCTTCGTGTGACCGCAGAATCCCAGAACCACTCACTGTGGGAGATTTCTATTGTATCACTGTTTATTTTACAAACTTAAACCGTTTGCTGAAGTTGACCTCGGCTTACTGCTCTGAAAAACACAGCTTTGCACATATAATTTTTGTGTTACACGTAATCTTACTCCTTAAAATGTATCAAGCTATTGTCGACTGTGTGAAGCGCCTCACAGGACTGTATCAATCTGTTTTCCAGTAAACTGAAACTCCTGTTTAAGCTTCGTCTCAATGGTTTCGGCCCCACCCACGGGATTTACTTGCCGCCTGTTATAAAAATGTATCAGCCACAGTTTTTGCTTGCTTCTCACTTTCTGCACTTTCCCTCCAGACCTGCTGAACTCTGCTTTTGAAGCTTCAAAATGAAAGACAATCCTAAGATCATTTTCTCTCAGAAACTTGTTTATTATATTTTTACTATCCGTATTGTAATAGCCAAGTGGCCTCTGTGTGCGTGTGTGTATGTCTTCGATCATGCAAAGCCCGGGGAGAGCTGACATTTGCCATTTGGCATGCTTATGTATTTTGGGTCAAGGATGAATGCTCTGACAATGAAAAGTTGATAGGACAAATATTTTTGGAGAAATTAGCAATTTTAGCTAACCAATAAACAATGGCTTCTGTGCTGCAATGCACCATGGGAGTTTGGGGTTTTGAGGTTTTAAATATTGTTATTGTGGTTTGTGTTTGCTTAACAGTGCTGTTAGTGTTATGGGTTTATTGTGTTTTTGTAGCTCAGTGTTGCTCTTAACATGAGTGACTTAAGTTTCATGTTGGTACCATGAGTAAAATGTGTAGTGGTTTTAATGTCTTCAGCCACTGTCTTTGTCAAATTCAAAGCACCTACTTAGATCAGCTGTGCTGTGCATGCATGCATGCGTGCGTACGTGCGACTTTGATTAGGGACAAACGGAGCACAGCTGACATTTGCTATTTGGTGTGCTTATGTATTTTGGGTTAAGGATGAACGGCGCCAAAACAGACACTGATAGGACTAATAGTTTTGGGGAAGCTACAAATATTATCTAACGTTGCGAATTACATTTTGGACTCGCACACCATTCCAGCAGGAGGCAGTAAATCATCTTTATATTAAAAGAGTGAGTGTAAAGGCATGTAATTGTAAATACTTAAAAAATGCATGGATGACACAAGAAAGTGGAAACACTTATTTCCATTGTGGTCCATTTAAAAATCAAATGACAAAATAGAAGTAAAAATTAAATAAAATAATAATAATGGTGTGTATATGATAACAACAACCTAAATAATTTATAAATACATTGTTACAGTAAATTAACATTAAAAATTACATAATTTACAGAAAATAAAAGGGTTTAGTTCCTCTTCTAAAAAATGCTAAGGTGTAAGGTTCTAAAAACATTCTGGACTTACACGCCATTCCAACTCATTATACAACCCCTGGCAAAAATTATGGAATCACCGGCCTCTGAGGATGTTCATTCAGTTATTTAATTTTGTAGAAAAAAAGCACATTACAGACATGACACAAAACTAAAGTCATTTCAAATGGCAACTTTCTGGCTTTAAGAAACACTATACGAAATCAGGAAAAAAAATTGTGGCAGTCAGTAACGGTTACTTTTTTAGACCAAGCAGAGGGAAAAAAATATGGACTCACTCAATTCTGAGGAATAAATTATGGAATCACCCTGTAAATTTTCATCCCCAAAACTAACACCTGCATCAAATCAGATTTGCTCATTAGTCTGCATCTAAAAAGGAGTGATCACACCTTGGATAGCTGTTGCACCAAGTGGACTGACATGAATCATGGCTCCAACACGAGAGATGTCAATTAAAACAAAGGAGAGGATGATCAAACTCTTAAGAGGGTAAATCATCACGCAATGTTGCAAAAGATGTTGGTTGTTCACAGTCAGCTGTGTCTAAACTCTGGACCAAATACAAACAACATGGGAAGGCTGTTAAAGGCAAACATACTGGTAGACCAAGGAAGACATCAAAGCATCAAGACAGAAAACTTAAAGCAATATGTCTCAAAAATTGAAAATGCACAACAAAACAAATGAGGAACGAATGGGAGGAAACTGGAGTCAATGTCTGTGACCGAACTGTAAGAAACCGCCTAAAGGAAATGGGATTTACATACAGAAAATCTAAACGAAAGCCATCATTAACACCTAAACAGAAAAAAACAAGGTTACAATGGGCTAAGGAAAAGCAATCGTGGACTGTGGATGACTGGATGAAAGTCATATTCAGTGATGAATCTCGAATCTGCATTGGGCAAGGTGATGATGCTGGAACTTTTGTTTGGTGCCGTTCCAATGAGATTTATAAAGATGACTGCCTGAAGAGAACATGTAAATTTCCACAGTCATTGATGATATGGGGCTGCATGTCAGGTAAAGGCACTGGGGAGATGGCTGTCATTACATCATCAATAAATGCACAAGTTTACGTTGATATTTTGGACACTTTTCTTATCCCATCAATTGAAAGGATGTTTGGGAATGATGAAATCATTTTTCAAGATGATAATGCATCTTGCCATAGAGCAAAAACTGTGAAAACATTCCTTCCAAAAGACACATAGGGTCAATGTCATCGCCTGCAAATAGTCCGGATCTTAATCCAATTGAAAATCTTTGGTGGAAGTTGAAGAAAATGGTCCATAACAAGGCTCCAACCTGCAAAGCTGATCTGGCAACAACAGTCAGAGAAAGTTGGAGCCACATTGATGAAGAGTACTGTTTGTCACTTATTAAGTCCATGTCTCAGAGACTGCAAGCTGTTATAAAAGCCAGAGGTGGTGCAACAAAATACTAGTGATGTGTTAGAGCGTTCTTTTGTTTTTCATGATTCCATAATTTTTTCCTCAGAATTGAGTGATTCCATATTTTTTCCCCTCTGCTTGGTCTAAAAAAGTAACCGTTACTGACTGCCAGTATTTTTTTTCCTGATTTCTTATAGTGTTTCTTAAAGCCAGAAAGTTGCCATTTGAAATGACTTTAGTTTTGTGTCATGTCTGTGACATGCTTTTTTTCTACAAAATTAAATAACTGAATGAACATCCTCCGAGGCCGGTGATTCCAAAATTTTTGCCAGGGGTTGTATAAGCTTTGCTTAATTTATTACCACCCTTGAAAAATGTCAGCTACCTATTTTGTAAACACTACCCAGTCTAGAGTCCGTGGATCCCCACGAGCAACATGCTAGATATTATTTTTCACCGTGGTCAGATCCATATTTTTCCACAACATCCAGTTTCATTGTTTGTTTTTTTTTGTTGTTTTGTTTTGTTTGTTTTTTTTTTTTTTTTTTATTTTAATGGGGCAGCAAGGCAGCTTTGTGGTTACCACTGTTTACTCACAGCAGGAAGGTTGTGGGATCACTTCCCACCTAGTCCTTTCTATGTGAAGTTTGCATGTTCTCCCTGCATTAGCCTGGGTTCCCTCCGAGAGCTCAAGCTTCCTCCCGATGACTCTAAATTGACCGTAGGTGTGTATAAATGTGTTTGTCTTTGCTGCAGATGGTACCCACAGAGCTGGTGGAGAAAGAGTTCTGGCGTTTGGTGGGAGCCATCGAAGAAGATGTTACAGTGGAATATGGAGCAGATATAGCCTCAAAGGAGTTTGGGAGTGGGTTTCCTGTTCCAAATGGAAAAGTTAAGGTTTCTCCAGCTGATGAGGTAAACATGTCAAAGTACACCTAAGATTGTGCAAATAAAATCTTTGAAATAAGGCATTCAGAACTGTTTGTGGAACAGTAACGTACATTTTACACAATCCCTATGATACTGATCGGCATTCTGTATGTGACATCTCTTGCAGAAATATCTCAAATGTGGCTGGAACCTCAACAACCTAGCGATGATGAACTCCTCTGTACTGACACATGTGACAGCTGACATCTGTGGAATGACATTGCCATGGCTTTATATTGGAATGTGTTTCTCCTCCTTCTGCTGGCATATTGAG
This sequence comes from Thalassophryne amazonica, assembly GCF_902500255.1. Taxonomy (NCBI): domain Eukaryota; kingdom Metazoa; phylum Chordata; class Actinopteri; order Batrachoidiformes; family Batrachoididae; genus Thalassophryne; species Thalassophryne amazonica. Next base: position 103,138,458 of record NC_047108.1, on the reverse strand, counting down.
GATCATTGGAGCTACTCCATCAACTACCTGCACTGGTAACAAAAGAAATGTTCTGATTAGAGTAAAGCTCAGCCTTTCTGAGGAGCAGTTTTGTTGTGTTGACAGTCATAAATATTGTTTGCTCCTCAACTTTATGTAACAAGCAAATCTCAAGCTTATCCTCTGTTTCTGTTGTTATTCATTACAAGGGGGGAACCCAAAACATGGTATGGAGCTCCTGGTTCTGCTGCAGAACAGCTGGAGGAAGTGATGAAGAAACTTGCCCCAGAGCTATTCGAGTCTCAGCCTGATCTCCTCCACCAGCTGGTCACCATCATGAACCCCAATACACTGATGTCCTATGGAGTCCCAGTATGTCTTTAGCTACCTTTTTTTCATGTGCTGATATGTTCCCTCTCTTGTCCACCAGCTGTGATGCAACAAGGAGCTGATTGTCCTCTAAAGAGGACACAAATCACGCTTGCCTTGTCTTTTGTTGCCTTGTTTTAGATCTACAGAACAAACCAGTGTGCTGGTGAGTTTGTCATCACCTTTCCCAGATCCTACCACAGTGGCTTCAATCAAGGCTTCAACTTTGCTGAAGCAGTCAATTTCTGCACCGTGGACTGGGTATGCACATAAAATCAGTTTAATTTGTTGTTTTTAATAACACACTGATTCCAATGATGTGGGGAAAAAATTGCTATAGGAACAGCTTCTCTTTGGACCTCTGCGACTGAAAATAATTGCATAAAATTTGCCACATTGCTCAGTGTCAAATTAATTGAAGAAATTAATTTTTGCACACATTTTACAAAGTGTTGAGGGTAGTGATTCTCCTTCCCAAAGACTTGAGACCAGTTATCATCTCTTGTAGCTACTTCTGTTCACTCATATTCTTTAAAGTGTGCTTTACATTCACAAACGGGAGATTGCATGCACCATTGCACATGCCCAGATGTAGCCCTTGCGCAGTGCATCATGGGATAGTCTGTATGCCTACAGCCAGCATTTATGGATGTAAACAAAGAGAGATACATTACTTTTAAGCCAATTTTGGACCCAGAAGATATGCCTGTAGCTGTTACTAATAAGTGAAGTGCGCAACTCAGGCCGTGCGGTGCATTATGGGTAGGCTAAATTATTTGACTACCATCCCACAAGCTATGCTGGCAGAAAGCAGCGTGGAGTGCTGTGATTTGGATAATTTCAACCGCTGGAAAGTTGACGATTTAAAGCGTTTTTGTAAGCTCCGCAGATTGCCTGTTACAACCAGGACTACGTACGGCAGTGGACAGAAATGGAAAGAAGAGCTGGCTGTGCTTGCGTGTGCTGCATTGTTACAGAAACTACCGTTGGTGCCTACAAAGGAGGAAGAGCGCGCTGCTTTCAAAAATGACTAGTCCTTGTTGATAGTTGGAGACAAACAAATTTCTGACCCCTTGAAGTTAACTGACGTATGGTTAGACGAAGTCCAGAGACTGAAACTGTGGATATTGCAGAATATTTGCTAAGCAGGGATGAGAAATCTCTACTCCGCCGGCTTCATAATGACGACAATGACAGTGAGTCTCACATATAACCTCTTTAGTGTCACGTTTGTTTTGATAAGTTGACAGACATACAATGATGTGTGCATGCATGCAGTTTGTTTATAGAACATGTCAATTTTACAATATTACGTGCCACATCGTTCATGCCGCGGCATTACAGTCATAAGCCGATGCACGAAAACGGTGGCACAGTTTCAGGATATTGACAAAATAATGTGTGCAAGAAACTTACAATTTTAGTCCGTCTTTTACATCTGTCTGGATCTTTCTTTTCTGTGGGGAAAGTGTGTAGAATGAACGGAGGTTTACAGCCACATTTCTTCTTCTTTCCGTCTGTGTGGACTCGGCGGAGCTTTGCAATCGTGTGTTCTCAGCCAACTTTCAAGCCTATAAATTCCGTTCGAGCATTTGAAAACAGCACAATGCGCACCTGTCATTATTGTATGCGTCGCTTAAGGCTTAAAGCCTTTGAAACAATCCCTGTAAAAACCTTAACTTTTACAGTCCGATAATGCTACTGTATATGAAATTCAATGGGAGTGGTGTGAGTTTGGTAGTTGGGATTTTTGCCCCTGTTTGACCCACGCATATGCAGATGCGTTGCACACTTTGCTTATTCAGCAGCTGTAACTAAAAAGATGGTTAAAGTGCAGAATAGCAAGTTTAAAAGGCAGAAAAGGATCTGATAGAGGTAAGTTCTAACTAACTTGCTTTTACAGTGAGGAAAAATTTGAACACCCTGCGGTTTTGCAAGTTCTCCCACTTAGAAATCATGGAGGGGTCTGAAATTTTCATCTTAGGTGCATGTCCACTGTGAGAGAGATTTTTTAAATAATTTATTTGTATGCTACTGCTGCAAATAAGTATTTGAACACCTACCAACCAGCAAGAATTCTGGCTCACACAGACCTGTTAATTTTTCTTTAAGAGGCCCTCTTATTCTGCACTCTTTACCTGTATTAATTGCACCTGTTTGAACTTGTTACCTGTATAAAAGACACCTTTTCACACATTCAATCAATCACACTCCAACCTGTCCACCATAGCCAAGACTAAAGAGCTGTCTAAGGACACCAGGGACAAAACTGTCGACCTGCACAAGGCTGGGATGGACTACAGGACAACAGACAAGCAGCTTGGTAGAAGACAACAACTGTTATGATTATTTATTAGAAAGTGGAAGAAACACAAGCTGACTGTCAGTCTCCCTCAGTCTGGGATTCCATGCAAGATCTCACTTTGTGAGGTAAGGATGATTCTGAGAAAGCTTAGGACTACACAGGAGGACCTGGTCAGTGACCTGAAGAGAGCTGCGACCACAGTCACAAACATTACATTAGTAACACATGATGCTGTCATGGTTTAAAATCCTGCAGGGCAGCAAGGTCCCCCTACTCAAGCCAGCACATGTCCAGGCCCGTTTGAAGTTCACCAGTGACCATCTGGATGATCCAGAGGAGGCATAGGAGAAGGTCATGTGGTCAGATGAGACCAGAATAGAGCTTTTTGGAATCAACTCCACTTACCATGTTCAGAGGATGAGAACAACCCCAAGAAAACCATCCCAACCATGAAGCATGGGGGTGGAAACATCATACTCTGGGGGTGCTCTAATGCAAAGGGGACAGGACGACTGCACCGTATTGAAGGGAGGATGGATGGGGTCATGTATTGCGAGATTTTGGCAAACAACCTCCTCCCCTCAGTAAGAGCATTGAAGATGGGTCATGGCTGGGTCTTCCAGCATGACAGTGACCCCAAACACACAGCCAGGGCAACTAAGGAGGGGCTCCGTAAGAAGCATTTCAAGGTCCTGGAGTGGCCTGGCCAGTCTCCAGACCTGAACTCAATAGAAAATCTTTGGAGGGAGCTGAAACTCCAAACCTGAAAGATCTAGAGAAGATCTGTATGGAGGAATAGACCAAAATCCCTGCTGCAGTGTGTGCAAACCTGGTGAAAAACTACAGGAAACGTTTGACCTCTGTAATTGCAAACAAAGGCTACTGTACCAAATAATAACATTGATTTTCACAGGTGTTCAAATACTTATTTGCAGCAGTAACATACAAATAAATTATTTAAAAAAATCATACATTGTGATTTCCGCAGGGGTGGTGGCCAAGTGGTTAATGCGCTTGGTTTCAGTGCAGAAGGTTCTGGGTTCAAATCCCACCCCTGCCACATTTCTCCATGTAATGTGGAGTTGCGTCAGGAAGGGCATCCGGCGTAAAACCTGTGCCAATTCAACATGCAGATCCACCTTGGATTTGCTGTGGTGACCCCGAGTGCAAAAACAAGGGAGCAGCCGAAGGGACTTACTTTTACTATACATTGTGATTTCCGGATATATTTTTTTTTTAGATTATGTCTCTCACAGTGGACATGCACCTAAGATGAAAATTTCAGACCCCTCCATGATTTCTAAGTGGGAGAACTTGCAAAACCGCAGGGTGTTCAAATACTTATTTTTCTCACTGTATAAGTTAATAACTTGTGAGGGATTGGGGTAAATTGCACATATTTAGAGGTTATATATCAAATGTTCATAAAATGCTTTTTCCCCAGGGTTCCACAGTTGTCCCATCATTCCTCCTACAGAGGTACAAGGTATTCATGTTATGATGACCATGCCACGTGACATCTGATCGCACTATTCACACAGTCCGTTATGTGCTGCATTGACTGACGGGCACAACACACACATGTGGACCACAGTGTGATCAGTTCATAGAGCTATATCTGGAGAGGGGAAGGGCGCCGTTGTACGGCATTCGTAATATTCTTACTGCAGTCTAACAGCATCCTAGATATTCATACTGTGTTCCAACTACATTTGGACTGCGTTCGAAAGCTGATGCACAGAATGTGCACAAATCAGTCAAGGTGGGATCTGCCCACATTCTAGATAGCTGAACAGCATTGTTACACAGCTGTCAGAATATCTGTCCCTCACGATTGTGGCTTTTTTTTTTTACCCATTCGTGCCTGATTCTGCTTGATTACTGCTCATTCTTGCTGAGTGTGATGGGGCCCTTAGGAAAAACATAGACGTTCACATGTTTATCCCTGAGATGGTTATTAAAGCATCCAGTGACACAGCAAGTAACCCCCCTGGATTCTGAGCCTTTTGTTTACTTTCTGGCCATGTCTGTACATCCACAGCAGGCACACATTTCCCAAGGTAGACTTGCCAACAGTCTGCATAGGAGTCCAGTGCAAAACTGATGAAATGTCTTTTCGATTAGAAAATTCAGAAGGCATTATGAAGATGGTGGTACAGTTACTGTACAGCAGAAGCTTTCAGAAAAGCTGTAAGCATCGAGTTGTTTTGTCTTAAGGTATATGATACTTGGTGATGGAGTCCTACTTGATCAAAGGTCAATTCTTGATCAAAGTTCAATTATTTTTGCCATCACCCTGCTTGTGTGACAACTTGGAAACGGTAATGAAACAGGAGCTTTCAGTCAGTTGGTCTCTGATATTCATATTCAATGGTGTCATTGTAGCTTCAAATCAATAAATGTGAGTGGATCTAGACACTCTCTTTTTTAGAATGAAGAAAGGGGGGCTGAATGATTGAAACAAGGCTTAAAGTGGAGTTATGGGTGTAAGCAAAAACTAACACTTAGGATAACATTAGCAGGCTAATGAGGGACTAGTTGAATTAAGTTGATGTTGAAGGTAAGATGCAAGTATTATTAACACATATAATCAGGAAGGTATTCAGAAAACCAAATGGCCCAACTACATTGTTGGGTGGTCCATCATGTTTTATGTGTTTGCTGTAATTTGGTTTGTGCTGCCCTTTTGGCCAGGTGACTCTTGGGAAAAAGAGGTTTTAAATCTCAATGAGTTTTTTTTTTTTTTTTTTTACCTGGTTAAATAAAGGACATTGATGTAGTCCATTAATTGTTACTGCAAATGGCAACATGAGCAGCTCTATTTTTTCCACAGTGGACAATCTGTTTCTTTTTGAATGAAGTAAGCACTGACAGCTTTTAGCATAACCTAATATTGTAGCCAGTTAAGTCACTTTGTCAGTCTTTATTGCCATGAACTGTCCTTATCTCTCTCTCTCTCTCTCTCTCGTTCACATCCCTCCTCCTCTACAATACTAGATACCTCTTGGCAGGCAGTGTGTTGACCACTATCGTATGCTCCACCGGTACAATGTGTTCTCCCACGATGAGATGGTGTGCAACATGGCATCGAAAGCAGACATGCTCGATGTGGTCCTAGCATCAGCTATCCACAAGGACTTGGTCATCATGATCCAAGAAGAGCAGGAACTGAGGGAAAAAGTCCAGAAAATGGTGCAGTAGTTCTTGTTATAGAATTTACCTTTGCAATTTCAATCCAATTTATTTTATTTGTATAGCGCCAAATCACACCAATTCTGCCTAAGGCCCACCACACAAGTAAGGTTGTCCCCGGAACAAGCACACAGGAGACAGTGGTAAAGAAAAACTCCCTCTGGTGATAATGAGGAAGAAACCTCTAGCAGACCAGACTCAGAGGGATGAGGCAGTTACAAGGTTTTTATAGATTTTATAAGACTTTCTTAATAAACAGAAGAAATGAAAAACACAATACAGTGTTCCCTCGTTTATCGCGGGAGTTACGTTCTAAAAATAGCCCGTGATAGGTGAATTCCGCGAAGTAGCCAGTGTTATTTTTTTTTTACAATTATTATAGATGTTTTAAGGCTGTAAAACCCCTCACTACACACATTTTCTCACTTTTTTCTCCTGTGTAAACACTCTCAAAGTTCAAACCTTAGTACAAAAATAAGTCCAGTATTATAGAATGAAACCAAGATCAAAACCTGTTTTCAGGACCCAAACATTTGTTTGAGAAATAAAAATAGAACGTTTTCCTATAAATAATTATGATGGCTTTTAGAACTAACAAATTTAATTGTAACAATCAACCTACGAGGTTGGACACATAAGAAATTATTAATAGTAACTGACCAGTATGTCACAGTTCCTCTGATCGCGCCTCTTCGTCGTGGCGCCGCTCCGCAGCGTGTTTTTCGACCTCGGGGCAGGTGCCTTTTTCCGAGTGATATGGGTACTTGTTGGCGCTCTTTTTTTCTTGTGATCGAGAAGATTCTTATAAACAGACACACGCAGAACACAATACGCGTGCTTTGTCTTCCCTGCTGGAGCGCTCTGCATCAAAACAGCGAGTGTAGTCTCTGGACCTGTTGCCAGATTTTGGCTGCAACTAAGCACAGCAGACAGTTAAAAAAAAAGAAGCAGCATGCAAAATTGCACTAAAAAAAAAACTGGCGAGACCCCGAAAGGTGAACCGCGATATAGCGAGGGAACACTGTAATGATAACAACAACAGAGTCCTTAATTGAACTGAAAAGCAGTCCATCTTGGATCTTTAATCTATGGGTGTATATGTCTAGTACTGCTAGGTTCCAAAGAGGTCTAACACTGTGTAGTTAATGAATTTCCTGTCAAAAATAAATTTAAATGTGCATAAAATCCGGTATTAGTGTGCCACTATCAAAGGTGTCAACTGTACTTAAGTACACTTTTTAGGTATCTATACTTTACTACATTACTTATTTTTCTGCCTACTTCTGACTTCTACTTATTACATTTTCACACAAGTATCTGTACTTTCTATTCCTTACATTTTTAAAACAAACAGCCTCGTTACTCTTGGCTTCAGTTTAATGTTTATATATATATATATATATATATATATATATATATATATATATATATATATATCTATATTTCACGTCATGTGCGCCTGTAATCAACTTTTCTGCAGCACGGCTTTGAACCGTGAACCAATCGAAGCAGTGGTTCGCAGATTGAAGCAATGCTTCGATCTATTGCTTCTTTCTTTATTCTTTCTTTCGCTTAATTTTCCCCCGCTAAAACCCTAAAGAGCATACTTCTGTGAGTATTATTTACCTTTTCTATGTTAAACTGACCTTTTATGGTCTTCTGAAATAGTTGATAGATGTATTTTATAACTTAAAAACGGGAGCGACGCTAACGCGTTAGCATGTCTATGACATTTTCAGTGTTAAAACTTAGCATTAAGCAATTGCAGCTCTCATCACGTTCGGGTGCATTTGTTTTCAAATTGTAATATTTCTTAAATTTATTTTTGTTTATATATTAATAATCTAATGATTATTATATACAATTTTAGAGAAAGAGGCAAAAAGAACCTGAATAGAAACACAACAGAAAATATAAAAGCAACTAACAATGAACATAAATAAATACGAGGTCTATTAGAAAAGTATCCGACCTTATTATTTTTTTCAAAAACCATATGGATTTGAATCACGTGTGATTACATCAGACATGCTTGAACCCTTGTGGGCATGCGAGAGTTTTTTCACGCCTGTCGGTTACGTCATTCGCCTGTGGGCAGTCTTTGAGTGAGGAGTGGCCCACCCGCTCGTCGTTTTTTCATTGTTTAGGAATGGCTCAGAGACTGCTGCTTTGTTTGATCAAAATTTTTTCAAGGCACAACTGAGTGGACACCATTCGATAAATTCAGCTGGTTTTCGGTAAAAAATTTAACGGCTGATGAAAGATTTTGGTCTGGTAGTGTCGCCGTAAGGACGGCCCACGGCGCCCGACGGCGATCTGCGCTTCGAGGCGGCAGCATCTCGCTGTTTCAAGTTGAAAACTTGAAATTTCAGGCTCTGTTGACCCAGTAAGTCGTCAGAGAACAGAGAACTTTCAGAAAAAGTCGGCATGAGGAGTTTATTCGGACATTCCATTGTTAACGGACATTTTGTAATGAAAGAACGTGCGGGCAGAGTCTCATGTCGGGCCGGACCCGACCGCGGGGGGTCGCGACAGGAAAAACACCTCCGTTGGAAACCTTAACAGGCACGTTGGAACATGCCCAAGCTGTTAAACAGTTTCTCAGTTACTCACTTGTTGAAAACCATCAAAAGCCGCCTGAATTTTACAAATGGTTTTCAACACGGAGGTGTTTTTCCTGTCGCGGCGCACACAGATTCGCCGAGTCGTTTCCGTGACGACTCTGCGAATCTGTTGCGAATTTGCGCGCACGTCTTTCATTACAAAATGTCCTTAAACAGTGGAATGTCCGCATAAAGTCCTCATGCCGGCCTCTTCTGAATCTTCTCTGTTCTCTCACGACGTCCTGGGTGAATTAAGCCTTAAATTAGGATGTTTTCAGGTCGAAACAGGCCGACGACGGCGCCTGGAAGCGCTGCACGACGTCCCGGTCCGTGGGAAGTCCTTACAGCGACAGAAACACCCCATAATCTCTCACTTTTCACCGAAAACCATCTTAATTTCTCGAATCGTGTCCACTCGGATATTCCTCACAGGTCCAGAAAAAATTTTGATAAAGCAACTTGCGCCGTCTCGAGCAGCGTGTAAAACAAAGGAATTCAGCCGAGAGGGCGGGACCACATCTCACTCAAGGCCTGCCCACAGGGAAATGACGTCACCTACACGCGTGAAAAAACTCACGCATGCGCACGATGGATCAAGCATGATTGGTGTAATCTCATGTCATTCAAATCCATATAGTTAAAAAAAAATAAATAAAAGGGTCGGTTTATTACCTAATAGACCTCGTGCATACGCGTACATACATAAATAATTAAGTGTTTCTTGTGAACACCTAGTGACTCTTACACCTCCACTTCATCCCTGTCTTATTTAATGACAGTTTGTTTCGGTCAAACCATATTTTCAATTTGTTAATTTCTTCAGTGATTTCCTCCTGAACTATCTGCCAAACTAGAAAACTGCTGCATCCTAGTAAGAGCAGAATACTACTGGAATGAATTTGAATAAGGAAAGTTGTGTTTTTTGTTTGTTTTTGTTTTTTTCCTTCACTAAATGGATGCTGCACTCACTGCAGTTTGTCTGGAATAGTCCCAGTTTGCATTTCAGAGCTTCTAGAATTGAAACATTTTCGTGAAGCTGGTGTTGGGGGGTAATTTTGGGTTTTGGATCTTGGGCCACATGTGGAACGAATCAGTTTTTAAATTAAGCTTTCAATTCATATAGTGGCATCTACATTTTTTTTTTTAAAGGTTACTTTATACTTTTATACTTTAAGTAGGTTTTGGAGTACATACTTTTTCACTTTTACTTGAGTAAAGAGGTTAAGTTGATACTTCAACTTTTACCAGAGTGTTTTTAAACTGCAGTATCTATACTTCTACTTAAGTAATAAATGTGTGTACTTTTGACACCACTGGCCACTATGTAAGGTTGATGCAGCGTTTAATGGATTTTGTTATGTGTAACTGTGTTGAAATTACATTTTAAAGAAGAGCTCAAATCTTTAACACTGATCTTGTCTCACATCTTCAGGGGGTGCTACATTGCAAAGAGGCAAAATATGATCATCTCCAGGATGATGAGCGACAGTGTGCCAAGTGCAGGACTACTTGCTACTTGTCTGCTATCACCTGTCCCTGTAGCCCAGGAGTCCTTGTCTGTCTGCACCACATCAGCAATCTCTGTTCCTGTCCTGTCTCCAGCTATACACTGAAGTACGTTGATTCAGAAGAAGTTACAACATTTATATCCGCATTTAGGTGGCTTGTGTCTGTAAACATACCTATGAACTAGTTTTGTGTATCCACTTATCACTGTTTGCACACAAATTTAGCATTTCATTTCATCATGCAGCTACAGATACACACTGGACAACCTGTTCCCCATGATGAATGCTGTAAAGCAGCGAGCTGAACTGTACGATAAATGGGCCTCTCGTGTGACAGAGACTCTTGAGGCCAAACTGGAAAAGAAAAAAGGTAAGCAGAAAGAGTGACAGAAATCATAACATTGACAACATCAAAAACATCATGAGTGAAAATGAAGACTGGCACATGTAGTTGTCAGTCTGTTGGAAGCTCACTAATTGGTGGGGTTAGCTAAGGTATGTATTTTATGTGTGCAGCTGCATGACAAAAAGACACCGTAAACATCTTGTGATTGCGTGACTATTTTCTTTTCAGGCCTGCCCGTCTTTCGCAGTCTTCTTGCCGAATCAGAGGATAAGAGGTTCCCTGAAAATGACCTGCTGCGTCGGCTCCGTCTGGTCACACAGGATGCAGAAAAGTGCTGCTCTGTGGCCCAGCAGCTATTGAATGGAAAGCGGAAGACCAGGTGGCGTCCATATATTCTAATAAGTTGGATGTATAGATTAGCTATTTACTCAGGTGTTTACTTCATTATCATGTCAAAACATGGTATTACTGCATTAATGTGGTTGGTTTCTTTCATTTGTCTCATGATCTGCCTAGATATCGTTGTGGTAGTGGGAAATCTCGGAGCCAATTGACTGTTGACGAGCTACGATCATTTGTGAGGCAACTATATAACCTTTCCTGCAGCCTGCCTCAAGCCCCCTTGTTGAAGGTAAGATATAAAACATATTTCAGAGAAATGTATTTAACATTGCCTTATTCTTTATCATAAATAGGGATGGGTATTGATAAGATTTTATCTATCGATTCCGCTTGTCAGTCCGATTCATTATCGATTCCCTTATCAATACCTCCAGCCGTGTGTGTGTGTGTGTGTGTGTGTGTGTGTGTGTGTGTGTGTGGTGGTGTGTGTGTGTGTGTGTGTGTGTGTGTGTGTGTGTGTGTGTGTGTGTGTGTGTGAGAGTGTGTGAGAGTGTGAGTGAGTCGGCTCGCTGTGAGGATGGAGAGGAGAGGGGCGGGGGGAGGGGTATGAACCGCTTCAGTCAGTGCAGAGTGAGAGAGCACGCGGTGAGCACAGAATGAAGAAACACATTAAAAGAAAACAAAACTGTGGTGCTGCCTTTATTATACCCAGGACTGTTCTGAAGGTACGTCCTGTTCACGCCGTGTGTGCATGTGTCGGTGACAGTCATACTGAAATTATGAGATGAAATAAAAGGTCAAAATTGCTTAAAAAATGAGAATATAGGAATGAACATTATAAAAATCACACACACTTGTGTTTAAAAAAACCTGATGTGGAGAAACTCTGTAGTGATGTTCAGAAGCAGAAATCCCATAAAACAGCTGAGAACTCTGAACTATAAGAGGCTGTTATTTTCCAAAGATATTTATTTTAGCTTGAGCTTAATGTTGTTTTATGTTCAAGTACAAAACGTGACTGAGGATGAGAAAAAAAAGAGGAAATGAACTCTAGTCAGAATAAAAATACAAGCTGCTGATGTATATTATTTTTCAAAGTTATTAGGCTGCAGCTCTGCGTTTCATTTATTTCAAAGTAAGCTACCTCTTGTATTTTCAAAAATCATGAGAATCCAATCAGTCTGCATTGTTCCGTTTTTCCTGCACATTTGTGTATTTTTTTTTTCCTTTATAAGAGTTTAGTGTTTTGTTCTACAAAGTTTGGAAAAAACAATAAAATGTTAACACTTTTCTTTATAGCAGTTCTGTAATTTCAGAAATGTAACAGAAACAACCACAAATCAGAAAAAGTTGGAACTGTATGTAAAATGAGGATAAAAATAAAAATCTTGCACTAGTCCTAGTTTCTCCACTCACACCCAGAGAAGCCAAAGGTTCTTCCAGAGTTGTGTCTTGGTGGCTTCCCTCACTTGTCTCCTACCAGCATGGACATTTAGTTTTTGAGAACTGCCTACCTGACACAGATTTACCGTAAGGGTACGTTTACACATAAACAAGACGCGTTACGAATGTCATTTTTCTGTCATTCGTGACACATTCCTGACATTCTTAATGTGACTTAACGCATCTGAATAGGTTTCTTAATAGTGCGTGTTGGTGCGTGATATTCTTGATATTCGTGGAGCACGTTTTTGCCTGTCAAAAAATCTTCCACAAATGTCACACACCACCTTCATTTCGTCTCACGTCGTGGAGGTCGCAACTGAGCGTATTGATCCGTCTTGATGAGTATTGATCCTTAATACAACCCCTGGCAAAATTATGGAATCACCAGCCTCGGAGGATGTTCATTCAGTTGTTTAATTTTGTAGAAAAAAAGCAGATCACAGACATGACACAAAACTAAAGTCTTTTCAGATGGCAACTTTCTGGCTTTAAGAAACACTATAAGAAATCAGGAAAAAAAAAATTGTGGCAGTCAGTAACGGTTACTTTTTTAGACCAAGCAGAGGGAAAAAAATATGGAATCAATCAATTCTGAGGAAAAAATTATGGAATCATGAAACACAAAAGAACTCTCCAACACATCACTAGTATTTTGTTGCACCACCTCTGGCTTTTATAACAGCTTGCAGTCTCTGAGGCATGGACTTAATGAGTGACAAGGTTGGAGCCTTGTCATGGACCATTTTCTTCAACTTCCACAATTGGATTAAGATCCGGACTATTTGCAGGCCATGGCATTGACCCTATGTGTCTTTTTGCAAGGAATGTTTTCACAGTTTCTGCTCTATGGCAAGATGAATTATCATCTTGAAAAATAACTTCATCATCCCCAAGCATGCTTTCAATTGATGGGATAAGAAAAGTGTCCAAAAATATCAGCGTAAACTTGTGCATTTATTGATGATGTAATGACAGCCATCTCCCCAGGGCCTTTACCTGACATGCAACCCCATATCATCAATGACTGTGGAAATTTACATGTTCTCTTCAGGCAGTCAACTTTATAAATCTCATTGGAACGGCACCAAACAAAAGTTCCAGCATCATCACCTTGCCCAATGCAGATTCGAGATTCATCACTGAATATGACTTTCATCCAGTCATCCACAGTCCACGATTGCTTTTCCTTAGCCCATTGTAACATTGTTGTTTTCTGTTTAGGTGTTAATGATGGCTTTCGTTTAGCTTTTCTGTATGTAAATCCCATTTCCTTTAGGCGGTTTCTTACAGTTCGGTCACAGACGTTGACTCCAGTTTCCTCCCATTCATTCCTCATTTGTTTTGTTGTGCATTTTCGATTTTTGAGACATATTGCTTTAAGTTTTCTGTCTTGACGCTTTAATGTCTTCCTTGGTCTACCAGTATGTTTGCCTTTAACAACCTTCCCATGTTGTTTGTATTTGGTCCAGAGTTTAGACACAGCTGACTGTGAACAACCAACATCTTTTGCAACATTGCATGATGATTTATCCTCTTTTAAGAGTTTGATAATCCTCTTCTTTGTTTCAAATGACATCACTCGTGTTGGAGCCATGATTCATGTCAGTCCACTTGATGCAACAGCTCTCCAAGGTGTAATCACTCCTTTTTAGATGCAGACTAACGAGCAGATCTGATTTGATGCAGGTGTTAGTTTGGGGGATGAAAATTTACAGGGTGATTCCATAATTTATTCCTCAGAATTGAGTGAGTCCATATTTTTTTCCCTCTGCTTGGTCTACAAAAGTAACCGTTACTGACTGCCACAATTATTTTTCCTGATTTCTTATAGTGTTTCTTAAAGCCAGAAAGTTGCCATTTGAAATGACTTTAGTTTTGTGTCATGTCTGTGATCTGCTTTTTTTCTACAAAATTAAACAACTGAATGAACATCCTCCGAGGCCGGTGAGTCCATAATTATTGCCAGGGGTTGTAGAACGTGACAACGTTCGTAGTGGTTCCTGTGATGGTTCTTGGAGCCCAAACTGTGCCGCGTTATTACGAAGTGACACAGAAACTGTCAAGTTTTGACACAACTTGTAACGCGGCGTCACATTTCACTGAGCGCCACGACGAATCAGTTTTCTGTCGCGTGCGCACAATTAAACTCGGCTCCAAGTGTCGTTCCACAGTTCCTGCTGAAGCTCCTCAGGATGCTCCTGCAGGTGTTCCACCTGCTGTTGTAACGATGAGCAGGAGAACAAGTCTGAACCAGAGGAGCGACAGGAGACTCAGGTGCAGCCAGACATCTCTGCACCTCCTCCAGTCCGGCGGAGGAAGAAGCGTGCGCACAATTAAACCGTGCTGCACCGCATTCAGTTTGATTGCTGACACCAAGTCTGCTAAAAGTCTCATTTCAGTGCTCTTCAGCGCGCTCCTGCAGGTGTTCCACCTGCTGCATGTGCCTGATGTTTGGGAAAATGCACAAGACGAGAGCCGCATGAAGCCACACATCTGGCTCTGTCCGTCTCCTCCTCCTCCTCTCTGCGCCACTCCATGGCACAGAGCCCAACTACACATGCAGTCACAAAGTTCTTCTGAAAAACTGAAGCGATCTGAATTCGGTTGGATGAATATGGGTGTGTGTGTGGAGACAATTCACCTCGTTCACAACGTGACAGAACTTAACGATACGCTGTTACGTGCAATAGCACACAACAATGCGGAACACTATTCTTGACCATGCGTAATGGTTCCTGATAATTCTCCAGCAACATGTGCCATTAATCGTAATGTGTGGTAACAGGTTGCAGCAGTTCCTGAGGACACCTGATGCCTCTTCCCCGAATAATCACATTCGTGATCAGCGGCCAAGAATATGTACTTCGTGGCATTCGTGACTTGTCGTCGTTATGTGTAAATGCAGCATAAAGTACCACATTGTTTGTATTTCTGAAGAACACAGAGTAATTAAAAAAAGAATTGGGAGAAGAGCAAATCAAATTCAGTGTATTGCTTAAAACTAAAAGAAGGAAACAAAACAGGAGCATTACAGGAGCGGGAGTCATTCTGAATGGGAGCAGGATGGGAGTGGGAGTCATTTTACCAGGAGTGGGACAGGATAGGAATTTTTTTTTACTCTGGCCCGGGATTGGGATGGGACAGGAATTTTTATGTGGGAGCGGGATGGGACAGGAGTGAAAATCTACTCCCGTGTCACCCTCTAGTTGGAATGCTGCTTTGTTGCTTCAAACAGAGCCACTGCAGAAGCAGACCCATTGATTGCAGACCCGAAGCAGCGGGTCTGCAATCAATGTAGAGAAATGATCATTTTCCCAATAAACACCCTCAAAAACAACGGCCACTCCAGCGTAATGTGAACTGAAGGACTGATAAGGGAATCGTTAGGCAAAATGGCTATTGATGTTGGTGGATTGAATTATTTCTTAATGATTCTTGAAAAGAACTGATTTTCGATACCCAAACCTAATCATAAATGGTATGAGGTATAAGTAATTTCACTAAAAATTTAGTGTTCAGCTGTATTAACTTTAAGTATCTGTACACTGAATTATATCTGTCTTAAGGAACTGCTGAATCGAATTGATGACTTCCAGCAGCACAGTGAGAAGGTCCTAGCAGACGACCTTCCCAGTGTCGCTGAGATACAAAGTCTGTTAGATGTGAGTTTTGACTTTGACGTGGAGCTCCCTGAGTTGTCTCTTCTGAGAATGAGGTTAGAACAGGCACGCTGGCTGGAGGGAGTGCAGCACGCCAGTGCCCAGCCTGCCACGCTCACTCTAGAGACCATGAGGAGGCTGATTGACCAAGGGGTCGGCTTGGCCCCTCATGCATCTGTGGAGAAAGCCATGGCGCGACTTCAGGAACTGCTCACCGTGTCTGAGCACTGGGAGGACAAGGCCAGCAGTCTCCTTAAAGCCAGGTGAGGAAAGCACTTGCTGCTCCATAACATCATAAGGTACAAAATCATCCAAGATGGAAAATTGTGAAAGGTTGTTAGTAACAAGTCGTACCACTAAGGTAACCACCAACTAACTTACAAAACTATATTGTCTTCACAAAAACGCCTGGACATCGTTGTAATGAATTAAATGTTCTGTTGATGCATTACACTGATTGGAACTGCATTGTTACATCACTGCATCAGATTGCATCACATTTTATTGCAGCTAGTACAAAAAACAACAATATTCAAAAATCAACAAAAAGTGAGCATCAGATTTAGTTCTGCCTTCCTTCACTGATATTTTCTGCATTTACATCATGACAGTCCAAACTGCTTTTTAAAGACTTTTAGACCTTCACAATACCCGATGGCCATATTTGATTGCCTTGGGTAATATGACGGGAGGGGAAGGAGTGAAAAGTGACAAATCACAGCTTTTTGCGGTGTCTGTCTATTAGCAGGTTCGCATCCACGCAGAGGGCTCTGATCTAAAGCCCCTTTCACACCGGGGCTGCTCCCAGTTGCTCCCTGTGGCGTCATGACGACGCAGGAATTTCTGTGTCAGGTGCGCGCAGCAGGGGGCAGAGAGGAGGTGAGGACACAGCCTGCAGGTTCTCTGCACAGAGAAGTCAGAGTGCACAGTTTGGCTGCAGACAGACTGTGCACTCTGACTTATCTTCTACTTTATATTTGTTCTTCTGCTGAGCTGCAGGTCTGCGCTCTGAGTTCTGTTATAGTTTATCTTTCCTCCTTTGACCGCAAGATGCACGCGAACGAACCCTCCGTGAGCAAATGTGGAGATGTCTGGAGTTCTACTTGATGTTGACATGTCCTGTCTCTGGCAATCAGTCTGTGAGCAAGACTTATGTCCTTTTTTGTCTTTTTTTTTTAACACAGTGATGAGAGAGTTTGAGGGGAGAACAAGGAACTAACTGCCTGCAGCCAGACAGTTTTTTTTTTTTTCTTCCTTTATTGTTCACATGTGCGCGCGTGAACGAACCGTCCGTGAGTAAATGTGGAGATGTCTGGAGTTATACTTGATGTTGACATGTCCTGTCTCTGGCAATCATAGGCGCAGGAGGTGGGGGGGGCAACCCCCCGGGCTCGGCAAAATGCTCAAATTCGGGCAGATGGGCTGAGAAATTCTGGCATGGGCCATGTTAAGGAAAATATGTTTATGTCTAAAAAATATTACAAAGGCCAAGAAAAAAAAATTGATGATGAAATTTTACTCGAAAGTGTGATGACCATCATCAGTGTAGAAGTAGAACAGATGTCTTCAACTCTATAGAGTCTAGTGCCAGAGTCTAGGGTTGTAAATGCCAGCATGAAGCCCACTCCTTCCAGTCCAAAGCCCAAGCAGTGCTGTCTCCTGGTGGAGAGTAAGAGAACTAAAGGCCACCTGTGGACAAACAAAAGAGGTTATATACTGTATATGAGTACTAGAGGCCGCACTTGCACTGAGCCGTGTCCTGGCAAGGAGGCGTGGTTGCCATTTTAATTCCGGGCAATTCAGGAGGCAGCACTCATAGAAGTTCAATTAATCTCATCAAGAAACAGGTCCCACCCCTGCCACGTTTCTCCATGTAATGTGGAGTTGTGTGAGGAAGGGCATCCAGTGTAAAACCTGTGCCAATTCAACATGCAGATCCACCGTGGATTTGCTGTGGCGACCCCGAGTGCAAAGAAGGGAGCAGCCGAAAGGACTTACTATTTGTGAGAGAAAAGCGAGGAGGAGCTGCTGCAGCTGCAATACGTTTTTTTTTTTTTTCTGTGCTGTTTTTTTACCGTGTAGTTTTTACTGCATTGTGTACAGGGTATAAAAGCAATCCTGTGTGATTTATACTGCGGGAACAATGGAACATAGCAGGAATCATAAATTGGCGTCGGGTAACGTTGTCTTGTGAGGGTGTGGCTTCCAGTCACGCTGAGTACCATCCTGTTGCTCTGACTTGCGCTGAAACCACTTAATTCTGCATCGAGCAGAGGACGCAAAAAAAATTAAACATTTAATTTTTGTTTGCACCCCTCGCGCTGTTGTGGCGCAGAGCTGCTTCGTCTCCACATTGAGTTGCTTCCACACAGCGTTGTCATAACAGCGCACAACGCAACCGGGATCAACTGTGAGCAGCCCCAGTGTGAAAGGGGCTTAAAGCAGTTTGGTTTGTCACACCCAGGCATATAATAATAACAATAATAATAATGACTTGGATTTAGAGACTGTTTTTCAAGACACCCAAGCACTTTACAAGTTGCATCATTCATTCACTTGCACATTCACACATAGGTGGTGGTAAGCTACTAGTGTAGCCACAGCTGCCCTGGATATGTGTGAAACTTAACACCATATTAGAGTGTGGGCAACAAGCAGCATTTTGTTAATAATCGCTGGCCTTGAATTACACCCTGCCTCTGTTAGGTCCTATCTTTGATCATGGTTTGAAAAAATAAACGCCTGGACTTTTAATCGCGGAAATACAGTACCCACTTTCCTCAAATCAGTGAGTGTCAGTGCTGAACTTCATTTCGTACCTCTGTTAGTGGGCACGTCCAGACTGCTCTGTCAAGCACATGCAAGGAGTGTTTAATGGGAATACATTACAATGACGCAGGATGTTTTGTCTGATGTGAGCGAAAATCCGGTGTATACGGTGTTTATTACATGGAAAACCATACAAAAGCATTGGGCCTTTGCTTTTGTCCGTTAACTGTGAATATCCAGTTGATACAATGATGGTTTAGGCGACTTTTACTGTATACGATTTCAGAGATTGCAGACTTATTGTATTAAAGTTTATTACCTCAAGTGATGCAGTTGTGTTTTACTGCCCACCAGACCACCACACTCCATAGAGACTCTTACTGCTGCTGCTGAGAAAGCCTCAGTCATTCCTGCTCACCTCCCAACCTGTGTCCTCTTGAAAGACAGCATCAGAAAAGCCAGAGAGTGGCTTCAGGAAGTTGAGGAGCTTCAGGTTAGGACAATACATGAATGCAGGAAACATGTTTTCTTTGTCACTACATACTGTGTGAATCAAATGTGGCATTAAAACGCTGTTTTTCAGGCTGGTTGTCATGTACCAGTGGTAGACAGTCTGTCTGACATGGTGCTACGAGGACAAGCCATACAAGTACATCTAGAGCCTTTAGACAAGCTTGAGTCTTCAGTGGTTGAAGTTCAAGAGTGGAAGGAGTCTGCAACTTTGTTGTTTCTTGATAAAGACTCACCCTTTTCTTTACTAGAGGTAAAATCTCTAAACTGTTGGTTTCACCGTTTTGCTTCTGAAACTCTTAATACAGATGGTCCCCCTCCCCCAGGTTCTTTGTCCAAGGTATGAGGTTGGAAATGTAGGTTCCCCAAAGAGGAAGGCCAAGAGAGTGAAAGAATCACCTAAAAATAAAAAGAAAACTCAGAGGATCAACACTCTTAGTGATGTGGAAAAAGCACTTTCAGAGACCAAGGATTCTACCTCTGCAGTAAGTGTGATATTGTTGGATACAGTGTGCACAAAAGTCACTTTGCTAGTACATGTTACTACTGAGAAACATTCTGATCAGATTCATACGTTTCATTAATCAGATGTCAGTTCTGGAAGAGCTGCGGGTAAGGGAGATGGAGGCTTTCTCTAATCTCAGGGCAGCAAATGAGTCTAAGCTCCTTCCCACAGCAGACTGCATGGATCTGAAGGTGTGCGCCTGCCAGAAGGCCCCCATGGGAGCAATGCTTCAGTGTGAACTCTGCAGGGATGCGTTCCACAGTGTGTGTGTCAAGGACCCATCAGATCCCTGTGCAACACAACCCTGGCTCTGTCCACAGTGCCAACGATCAGAAAAACCTCCCTTGAGCAAAGCACTCTCTCTATTAGCATCCTTGCGACTCATAGGTGTGCGGCTGCCAGAAGGTGATATGCTGCACTACATGGTTGAGAGGACAGTTAACTGGCAGCACAGGGCACAGCAAATTTTATACTCTTGTAGCCTGTCAGAGGTGGAAGACAGTCTGCAAACTCCCCCAACGCTGACCCGCTGGGCGCCAGGCAGTCACAACACTCACAGCGACGCCAAGGTCATTAATGTTCTTACACCACTTATTTAAAAAGCAGTAGCAATTGTTTGAAAGTGGAGGGTCAAATTCATTATTTGCTTTATTTTTTTGTATAGGCTCCTTATTTGACTCCAGAGTGGAATAGGACGACCCACACGCAGACGGTCTTTTACACTGAGCAGAGATGCATACCTCTGCAGGGTCTGTGTCATCATATGGAGCACTGAAATACTCCAGAAATTAGCAAATATTTTCATTGTCGGAGTCTATGAATTTTACAAGAGATATCTTTGTTAATTGTACATGTTCTGTGCTGTTTTTTGTGTACTTGTGACAGAACTGAGTAAGGATTTGGAGGAGCTGATGGTTGAAGGGCTCCTGCTGCAGGTGTCACTTCCTGAAGTTCAGAATCTCTACCATGTCTTAATGGACAGAGCCACAATCCAGCACAAGAGCAGATGTATGTCACCACCACAAGACCAGTCCATCAATCTTAACAAAAGCATGAAATTCAACTCTCAGGGAAACAATCTGGTGCTGACCCAGGTATGTCAGGAATACTAGATGAAAGGAGTAAACCCTGTCTGTCATTGCTGATATTTGACACCCAATTGTGTATTTATATATGTTTTTGGTGCCAAAAAACTAATTGATGTCTGAAAATAGGTATAATCTGTGGTAGAAGTAGTGTTGTAGGGCATAAGGAGCAACTGGGAAAGCATTAAACATGTTTGCTTGTTTTTTCTTTTTTTTTAAAGTGATGTCTGGGCGCATCGTGAGACACAAAACACAAATAATCAGATGTAATATTCAGCAACAGTCAGCATGTGAGAATAGTGAAGGGGTTGGGAGAGGTGGAATATTGGAAGAAACTGGAGCATTAAGCTGGAAATGCATCTACCACCACTTTTGCACATCTGGACCTGCTCACGCCATGCATCTTTAATTTTGCAGATGGCTTTGTTTTTATATTTCATTACTGTATTTTGAAATAAATCATTTTTGCTTGAATGTGCATTCAGCTGCTCAGTTACACTCAACAAAAATATAAATGCAACACTTTTGGTTTTGCTCCCATTTTGTATGAGATGAACTCAAAGATCTAAAACTTTTTCCACATACACAATATCACCATTTCCCTCAAATATTGTTCACAAACCAGTCAAAATCTGTGATAGTGAGCACTTCTCCTTTGCTGAGATAATCCATCCCACCTCACAGGTGTGCCATATCAAGATGCTGATTAGACACCATGATTAGTGCACAGGTATGCCATCCAAAAATGTTATGTTTATATTTTTGTTGAGTGTATTTTGATGCCAGGCTGCAGTTCAAGCTAAACTTAAAATACAGTGCAGATTGTTTTCAGTTTAGGAAGCGAGGGGTCAGCAATTTCATTGGAGCGGGTTGAAAATTGATAAGAGCTGGGAGCGATGATGACTACAACGCATGCTGTATTCATGATCGCTCAATCTGCTGTGAACTGCAGCAGTCTGCTGTGGCTGTGCACAGGGGAGCGGAGGGAGGTGTTCTGCTTCATCAGCCATCCACTCTGGTCATCGCTCTGATATGGTGCAAATTATATCTAGGTGGAAAATGTAGTTGACAGTGGACGTGGTACAGCATGCAGTGATAGGGACCTCCTCTGCAACATAGATCCATAACATAAATCCCATGACAAGTATGTTACGCTCCAGGTATGCTTTATGGAGGAGTGGTAATAACTGCAGGTGTACCACATAGACTGTGTGGAGTAGTGTTGTGCATGCACACAAGGACTCATGTTATGGGAGGATAATAATAAATTATAATAGCAGGAAAGACAAATTTTGCCTGTTTTTAAAAATCAAGCCCGATTTCCTCAGTTTTGGAATCTTCACATAAATTGGGGACAAAAATCTGCAATGGGAGACCGGCTTTAGATGCTGCTTCTAAAAAGCTTCTCAGTATCTGTAATTTCCTCTGATTTTGTTCTCAGGATTCTGGTAATGATATTACGAATGGCTCTGAAAAGAAAGTCAAGCGGAGTCTGGAGAGGGAAACTCTTGAGCCTGATCGCAAAGGAAAGGATAAAAAGAACTCTCACAAAAGACGGAAGATGAATAAAAAGAACCTTCAGCACAGGACAACCTTGACATCGTCTCCTCGCTCTGATTTCTCTCAGTCTGATGACTCCGATGAGGAGATGGCTGTATGTCCAGCACAGAGGTGTCTTCTACCAGAGGGAGATGAGGTGAGAAACATTGATGGGGTGATGACTGATTCTCCTCCAAACAGTTCATCCCCCTTTTCTGTGAGGTGATTAACAGAAAAGTGATATTTTGTCATTATGACTTAAGAAATCATGATTTTAAAATTGTCTTTAACAAAATTATTTTTTTTTACAATTTATTTTCAAAAATATTCAATTTACTCATGCAGGGAGCTCCCCTGATCTGTTCCCCATCTGCATGTTTAGTGTGCACATTATGCTTATATTTTCTCAAAATATAACTAAACCCACTCTTTAAGCTACTTGGCTAACATTAGGCGATAGAGGGAGTTGGAGTTTATGCATGATTGATGTTATGTCGTCTTTACCCGTCTGTACATCTCTTAGCTTTGTTTACATTTAGAAATAAAGTTAAATCCAAAGGAAGCACTACAGATGTTACTATTGAATGTTAAATGACCTGTTTTCAAAAGCACATGTCTTGTCTGCAGGTGGACTGGGTCCAGTGCGATGGCAGCTGCAATCAGTGGTTTCACCAAGTCTGTGTTGGTGTTACAGCTGAGATGGCTGAGAAGGAAGACTACATTTGTGTCAGGTGTACAGTAAATGATGGACACGTGAGAAAGTAGAGATTTTCCTTTGAAGGATGTGAAGAGATCTAATTAGTCCGTTGCAACCCACCAGTCTGGGCGTGTCACTGATCCTGTATGTCCCTCACTCCTGTCCAACTCTTTTGTAACAATGGTGCTATCTCTTCTTTAAATTGTTGTCCAAAACTATAATGTTTAGTTATTTTTTTGTATTTTTACATATATATATTATATATATTTCTCTCTTCTTATGAAATGTTTGTGGTTATCTAAATGAGAGACGGAGAGAGGAAAAAAACAGGATGTAGTGTGGTGTGTGCTGCATGGGATTCCATTACAGTGGTACAAAGGAGTCTTACGATATGATGCACCCAGCAAAGAGCGTCAATAAAGGCTTAATATTATCTTTTTTTGCAACCTCCTTGCATGTAAAACCAGAACTACAGGGACACAAATCATGTTTTATATCCCTTTCCCTTCTCCCAAAATAAAAAGACAGCCTTTAATTTTCCTTCCATTTGGAATCCAGTGTTTAGTAATGCATATTAATATTATTATTGTTATTCCCGTTTTGTAGAATAGTTTTATTTATCTGAGCAATAATTCTCGTCTGGATTGATTTAAATGGTTTGATCTCCGCTGAGTTGTTTGTGTGATGTGCACAAAGCTACATTGATGGGCAGTTTACAACTGTAGAGTAGGAACGTAGCACGCTGCAGAAAAGGCACTGCTGACGTAAAACCAAGGCAGCATGTAAGTTGACACTCATGAATTCTAAAGAAGGTAGCTGAAAATGTTACAAGTTTCTATTGTGGAATAAATCCCTTTTGTTCTATGGAGAAGTGTTATCTTTTCACTTGAACATGGTCAAAAGAAACTACTAGGTGTCCTCATAAGTGATTACATCATGGTTAACCAATGTATATGTTGTGCTGTACATTTGTATCCCTCACTGACATACCTTACAGCATGTACACTTAACCATTAGTATGACTTTGCATCATTTTACATATAGTCAGGTTTATGTATTTTTGGACAGTGATATATATTTTTTCTTCTGTACAATATCACAGTGAGTTGAAATGATCCAGATGTGTTTGTAATGTGGACTTGCAGCTTTTATTCAATGGGTTTAACAACAATGTCACACTGACTACTTAGGAATTACAGCCATTTTTATATCTTAAAAACAACCCCAACTCAGAAACATGAGAAAAGTATGTAAAATGAAAAGTAATTAAAAACCTAGTGATTGTTGTATTTACTTTGACTTTGATTTAATGCTAGACAGTATGAACCCAAGATATTTCATGTTTTGTGTGGTCAACTTCATTTTATTTCTTAAATACATCTATTTATGCATTTAAGGCCTGCAACACATTCCAAATAAACTTGGGATGCTAAAGCATTTAACCACTTTGTAATGTTGCCATTCCACTTAAGATGTTTTGACAGTGAGGATACCAAGAGATGAAGTCTTTCAGGTGATATTTTGTCTTTCTGTTCCTGCAAATGTCTTCTAATGGTGTGCAACACTACAGGATCATTGTTCTATTTTTTTATTTCAATATTCTCTGTACCCTGTGCTTCCAAAGCCATGTCTTTGTCATATGTGCAGAATGTCGTTTTATATAATCTTTTTGAAAAATGCATGAACATCCTAGGAAAAGATATCATCTTGCAGGCAGCATATTTTGCTGTAAAATCTCAGTATACTTTTCTGCATTTAATGCTGCCATCACAGTAAATCACCTTTGCCAATGACATATACCCCCCCATCCCCCAGTACCATGACAGATCCTGGCTTTTGGACTTGTTGTTGCTAAGTCTGAATGGTCATTTTTGTCTTTGATCTAGAGCACACGCATACATTTCTTAAAAAAAACAAACAAAAAAAAAAACATTCTAGCCCGGAGACATAGAGACCACATCTGGACAAGGTGGCATTTAAGAATGTAAGTTCATATTGCAGTGGTTGATAAAGTATGACGGACCCTGTCTTTTGAACCTGTTGCTGATAACGTTCTAGATGGTCCTCTTTGTCTTTGGTTTGTAGCACACTATTCCATTTCTTCCAAAAAAGGTCTTGAATACTTATTTGTCTGACCACAATACATGTTCCATTGTACAGTAGTGTTCAGAATAATAGTAGTGCTATGTGACTAAAAAGATTAATCCAGGTATTGAGTATATTTCTTATTGTTACATGGGAAATAAGGTACCAGTAGATTCAGCAGATTCTCACAAATTCAACAAGACCAAGCTATCTTGATATGCACACTCTTAAGGCTATGAAATTGGGCTATTAGTAAAAAAAAAAAAAAAAAAAGTAGAAAAGGGGATGTTCACATTAATAGTAGCATCTGCTGTTGACGCTACAAACTCAAAATTCTTATGTTCAAACTGCTTTTTTAACAATCCTGTGAATCACTAAACTAGTATTTAGTTGTATAACCACAGTTTTTCATGATTTCTTCACATCTGCGAGGCATTAATTTTGTTGGTTTGGAACCAAGATTTTGCTCGTTGACTAGTGTGCTTGGGGTCATTGTCTTGTTGAAACACCCATTTCAAGGGCATGTCCTATTCAGCATAAGACAACATGACCGCTTCAAGTATTTTGACATATCCAAACTGATCCATGATACCTGGTATGTGATATATAGGTCCAACACCATAGTAGGAGAAACATGCCCATATAATGATGCTTGCACCACCATGCTTCACTGTCTTCACTGTGAACTGTGGCTTGAATTCAGAGTTTGGGGGTCGTCTCACCAACTGTCTGCGGCCCTTGGACCCCCAAAAAAATTTTACTCTCATCAGTCCACAAAATATTCTCCATTTCTCTTTAGGCCAGTTGATGTGTTCTTTGGCAAATTGTAACCTCTTCTGCACATGTCTTTTATTTAACAGAGGGACTTTGCGGGGGATTCTTGCAAATAAATTAGCTTCACACAGGTGTCTTCTGTCACGGCAATTACAGATAACTCCAGACTGTCTGTGATCATCCTGGAGCTGATCAATGGGTGAGTCTTTGCCATTCTGGTTATTCTTCTGTCCATTTTGGTGGTTGTTTTCCGTTTTCTTCCACACATCTCTGGGTTTTTTTTGTCCATTTTAAAGCATTGGAGATCATTGTAGATGAACAACCTATAATTTTTTGCACCTGCGTATGTTTTCCCCTCTCCAATCAACTTTTTAATCAAACTACGCTGTTCTTCTGAACAATGTCTTGAATGTCCCATTTTCCTCAGGCTTTCAAAAAGCATGTTCAACAGGTGCTGGCTTCATCCTTAAATAGGGGACACCTGATTCACACCTGTTTGTTCCACAAAATTGACAAACTCACTGACTGAATGCCACGCTACTATTATTGTGAACACCCCCTTTTCTACTTTTTTTTTTTTTTTTTTACGAATAGCCCAATTTCATAGCCTTAAGAGTGTGCATATCATGAATGCTTGGTCTTGTTGGATTTGTGAGAATCTACTGAATCTACTGGTACCTTGTTTCCCATGTAACAATGAGAAATATACTCAAAACCTGGATTAATCTTTTTAGTCACATAGCACTACTATTATTCTGAACACTACTGTATACCCCACCACCCCCCAGTACCATGACAGATCCTGGCTTTTGGACTTGTTGCTGCTGATAAGTCTGGATGGTCATTTTTGTCTTTGATCTAGAGCACACGCATACATTTCTTTCAAAAAAAAAAAAATCAACATTCTAGCCCGGAGACATTGACACCACATCGGGACAAGGTGGCATTTAAGAATGTAAATCCATATTGTAGTGGTTGATAAAGGTTTCCCAAAATATGACAGACCCTGTCTTTTGACCTGTAACTGATAACGGTCTAGATGGTCCTCTTTGTCTTTGGTTTGTAGCGCACTATTCAATTTCTTCCAAAAAAGGTCTTGAATACTGATTTGTCTGACCACAATACATGTTCCACTGTATGCCCAACCTAGAAGGTCCAAGCCCTTGCTGTGAGGCAGCAGTGCTAACCGCTAATCCACCGTGATGCCTTAATTTACATCAGTTAAGAAATTTGAACAGTATGGTAACTCTGGAATGACTGTGGAAGGAGAAGGAGATGCATGAGGGAAGACACCCATAACAACAGCATGCCTTTGTTGCTGTGACTGAAGAAACCAAGCACAGTACAACTTTTAGCTGTTGCATCACCAGCCACAGCTTCATGATAGAGTGGAACACAGAAGGGTTTTATACAAAAGAAAAAAGTCAGATCCAGGCTCGACTCTTCCACGTGCCTTACTGGAAAATGAAATTTCATGTCTTTTTAATAAATTCGTTCTCTGTGCAAATCATCTTCTGCGGTCCATCAAATCTGATGTTGACAGTATGGCCATGCACAGTGGGGGCAGGGCACCGCCTGTCTTATCTCACCGCTAATCAACTATAAAACTGTGATGCAACAACAAAAGTTGCACAATGAACAATTTTTGCAACCTCAGCAGCAGATGAATGTAACTGCTTGAGTGTTGTCGTGTGTCTTGATGGTTTCCCTCACAGCTCTCCTTGTATGGTCATTCAGTTTTTGAGAACTGCTTCCTCCAGACAGTTTCCTGTTGCTATTGATGTCAGATCTCAGAGCATATGCTGTTGCTGCATCCGTCACACTGCAGAACTATTCTGGTTGGCAACCACCCCGGCTGCTAATCATCTCCACTTCTTGAAAGTAAGTATCTGCCACAGTCAGATGAAACCATACAAGGGTGTCCCCTTGGCTTTATCCGGTTGTTGATCCTCAGCACTGAGGGACCTGTGCATAATGTAGCTGGCATTCCCTCACAATGCAACATACCTTAGTCTCTCCAAGGAACTGTTCATTTGACACAAAATCATTACAGTGGTACTTTCCAAAGAGAGTTGGTACCATCTTCATTAAGAATAATCCCAAACAGACACTCTTGACTCTTCACTCAGCTTCTCGGGTGCTGCTGTCAAGTCATTGCATCAAGATCACAGCGTAGTCTGCAAAGTTGCCGTCAGTGAGCTTTTCCTTTGCAATAGATAAACTAATGACCTCCTGGACCTCAGTCAGAACACAACACTGAGGAACACCAGAATTCACTTGGAGGTAGTCAGAGACCATAGGTGAGCCACCACTCCCAACCACTGGATTACTGCATACTGCATACTCAGCGCTTCAACCTGCATGCTTGTTCATGCTCGGGAAACATAATGGGGTTGCAACTGACACTTGTATGTTGTAAAATTTTTCCATACGTGCAAGGGATTGAGGATCTTTTAATGGATCATATTACTCTAGCTTTTCTTAGAAAATTGTAGCTCTGCCCATGCACTTTACCCCACCTCCCCCCCAACCCCAAATAAAAAATTAATTGCCAATTTTATATTAAAAGTGCACAAATGACTCACTGTGCTGCCCTTTTTTCACTGTTGAGGTTAAAAATATTTTAAGAAACACAAAATTATTAGTTGCAAGGAATAGAGGTTGCAGAAGTGGTCAAGACAGATGAGTTTAAGTACGAGTACTTCAGGTAAACTTTTCATAGTAACGGAGAGTGTGATAAGAGATGCGAAGTAGAGTGGCAGGAGTGATTTGTGATAGAAGGGTGTCTGCAGTGTTAACCCCCAAAACGTGAATCAGCTGCAACTCGGCAGTTATCCACAAACCTTAATTTCAAAACATGAACACTGAAAAAATATTACCCAAAACGTGAACGCAGGTCACTCCGGTAAATAGTCACAAATTCAAAGTTCACAGCTCAATAAATCTTAAGAGAAATGTTGTAGAAATACAAACACTAGTAGTTTCTAACCTCAGGAATGCAGACAAGAAGCTACAACCTTAATTTTATCTGTTCAATTGAAGAATTACACAGAGGTCAAAATTATAAATGCTCCAATCAAATTGAAAACTACACTACATTATTTGTCTGATCATAACGATCATATTTGATCTGATCATATTTGTCTGATCATGCTCCAGTTTTGGTAAAAAAAAAAAAAGTGATGCAAATTATTGGTTGAGATAATTGGATTAATAAATGGAATAGTTCTGACTATTCTGAATGGTTGGTCTCCAAAGTAAAGGTCAAACAAGGTCAACGTCCATTGGATTCTATGACATATGTTACCCCATAACATAACTAAGCATGATACATGGTCCAAACGATTCCTTTTAAACCCCTGTTAACTAATAATTAGCATTTTTTTTAACCAAAATTGGAACAACTTTAACTTTTCACCCCTGTACAAACTGAAAATGACCTTTGTCACCTTTTTTGGGCTGTTTTTACCCCATAACCCCTGAACATTCAGTCATAGTGGAATCTTGGAATCTTTATGATCAGACAAATAATATGGTGTAGTTTTGAATTTGATTGGAGCATTTATAATTTTGACCCCTGTGTAATTCTTCAATTGACCCCTACCTGGCCACCTTTTGAAAATTCAAGTGACTAGTCATT
The DNA here is from genome assembly GCF_902500255.1 of Thalassophryne amazonica. NCBI lineage: Eukaryota > Metazoa > Chordata > Actinopteri > Batrachoidiformes > Batrachoididae > Thalassophryne > Thalassophryne amazonica. Next base: position 103,109,105 of record NC_047108.1, on the reverse strand, counting down.
TTTTTCAAAAGAGTAATGTCTAAGGAGAATTTGTAGGGACCTAGTAGGGACCGTCTACAACGTGCAAAAACGAAAAGAGACACCAGAAAAATACTTAATGAATTCATTGGTATAAGGTGTGGTGTCACCAAATTCACTGAACACATCAATGGTTTCCTGCTGGTTATACTACAGCACTCACTTTGGAAAAATGCCTTTTTGAAAAATTTAAGGGAATTTTTCATTGTTTAAATTTTCAATAGTGTCATTGTTATAAGGTGTAGTGACACAAAAGCCATTCACGTTTTGGGAGATATTTTTCCAGTATTCATGTTTTGCAATTAACCATTTGCAGATAATTCATGATTTGCATCTGATTCACATTTTGGGGTTTAACAAGAGTGAAAAGTTTACAAGATGGTAGTGAGACCGGCTATCTTGTATGACTTGGAGGTGGCGGAACTGACAAAAAAGGCGGAGCTGGAGGTGGCAAAGCTGAAGACCTATGATTTTCCTTGGAAGTGATGAGGACAGAGGAGAGATTGAGATATAGTTTGGGCATGTGCAGAGGAGGGATGCAGGATATATTGGGAGAAGGAAGATGGAACCCAGGCAGCAGGAGAAGAGGAAAGACTATCTGATTAAAACTAGTATTTGAAGAGATTCAATAGAAGCAGATTTTAAATAAAACAGCAAATCTTTATTTTTATTTTTTATTTTCTTTACAAACTAGAAGTGGTCAAAATTGATGTTTTAGTTTTGAGAAATATTTTAAAGGATTAATCGGCTATTAAAATGATTGCTTGTCAATCATCCACTTAAATCGACTCATCAATTTTATTCCAGTTTCATATAATAGTAGATGTTTCTGAAAACAGGATTAGCAGTAATCTTAGCAAACATATAAATATTTTTGAGTGTTGATCAAGCACTTTGTGTGCACAGTATATAATAACTCACAGGATCCTCTTCTGGCCTCAGATGTCTACCGCCTCTACGGCTAGCTCTTCTTCTCTGAGTCTTGTACGTTGCTCAGGGATTGTTGTACAATCTGTGTAGTTGTATTTTCTTGGGTGGCTTCTTCAGAATTTCTCAAGACGTTCTTCAAATACTTTTGTTTTGTTGTCTCTGTATTGATAACTTCCTCAGGCAGAATGTGCCATTGCTTCTGAAATTTAGTACTCCCTCGATGACTACGGAGTCATATTTGTGGCTATTTTGTGTAATTCAATCATGTCACCCCTCAATCTTCTGTATGTGAGAGATATGGCAGTCCCAAATTCTTTAATCGCTCTTTGTAACTCAGTTCTTGGAGATGCGGAAACATCATGGTGAAGCGCTGGACATTTTCAATAGATGTCCTGTGCTTGACAAGATAAGGAGCCCATACTTGGTTGGCATATTCTACGTGCGGTCTTATTATTGATTTGTATAGTGTTATCAAAGTATTATTATTTTTATATGTAAAGAGCTTTGCACAAATCCAAGTAGCATGTTTGCTTTATTGATTTTCTGTGCGTTTTTTTTTAAAGTTAAGCTTCTAATCGATTATCACTCCTATGTCTCTCGTCCTGGGACTAGTGGGAATCCTATTTCTCCCAAAGTATGTCCACTCTGGTGCTTCACTTATACTAATGTGCATGGACTTACACTTGTCTGGATGGACATAGAGTAAGTTTTCTTCAGACCACTTGTATAATTCGTTCAAATCGTTTTGTAGATTCTTACAGTCTTACCTCCTGAATATTTTGTGAAAAAAGCTTTAGGTCATCAGCAAACAGCTATACGAGTCTTGATTTTACTCTTTCGGGTTGGTCAATGATGTGTAGAACATAAACCTGGGCCAAGTACAGATCCTTGTGGAATGCCATTTCTCACTTATTCAAATAATGCACTTATTCTGATTTTAACCAGTTAAATGTTACAGTAAAGATCTAACAGTGTATGCCCCAGAGAAGTAACACTCTTGGTAAGTGTAATTAAAAGTGCTGATTGAAAAAGACAGTTTGAACTGAACGGGTTTAACCTGGATTGTTCTGATAGGCTGATCCAGATCCAATCAACAGCTGCTGTTCTGTCTCTTCCGTACATTCACACAGCGCACTGCACGGTAAGTGTCCTCACAAGCTTTAATTTCGTATAAAATTAACATTTTAATAGCCAGTTATCCAGGTAGTGCATCTGTTAGCATAATGATAAATTGTTACACATATTCGCTTGCAGTGAAACAGTTAAAACATTTCTGGTGTAACAAAGTAGGTGGTTTAAGTACATTAGCTTTCAAGCTACACCACCGGAGTGAGACATAGCTATCATCTGCTAATGATTGACTGTCGAGTTTACCGTAAAAACAGGTCAAGTGGTTTGATATTTGACTGTAATCGATTCTCTACCGGTTAATTGATAGTTTACAATAAATTCCAAAATAAGCCTGGCTAGCATATTGTAGCTAACAAGTGTCAAAGATGAGAGAAAAATTGCTAGCTCGTAGCTAACTTTGAGCCCCCGATGTTAGCCAAACAGTAAATACTGTAATTTAAAATGGTAGTTGTCAAACATGTGCCAGCAGTCGTGAGAAACTTCATTAAACTGTGAAACAGACGTTGTCACTCTGTACCTTGTCTAGGCTAACTCTAACATTAGCTAGTAGCTTTTGCTAACGATGCTAGTTAAAAATTAGCATTCGGGTGTGAAGATTAGTTAGTCGTAAATTATTCGAGTTGGTTCTCAGGACCTATAATGAGACAAACAAATTTAACTATAACTACATGTTGTGTTGACTGCTTTAATTGTTTATTTTAAGCCTTGCGATAGAGTTTATAGCATTAGAAAACTCGTAGCCACACCCTTCCTCTGAAAATGCTCTCGAACATAAGTTGTTTTATTCACACGTATCTAATAGCAACGTCTTCAAATGACATCTTTTTCATAGCCGTGCATTTACCAAATGTTGTCACGATTTTATAAAAATGTTCTTTTATGGTGCTTCGTTCTTGGTCTGTTTCGGCTCAAACATTCGCAAACCTGTCGGTTGTGGCACCATTAGCAACAAGGAATAATGGCGAAAAGATTAATGTAAAATTCACAGACGTTTGATTTGAGTGATTCCCCCAAGTGAAACTATACCGAAGGTCACACGTGAATTGTAAAATAACCGTTGTCCTTTATAAGCTTTTTGTGTGTGAGAGAGCGAGAGACCCGCTTGGTCTTGTGACCCCTGACCTGTATCCTAGGCTAGGAGTGAGGGTAGAAGAGTGAAAACAGCATGATGACAAATACTTAAGCCCATTCAGATCTGCATCTGTGTGTCCTTTTTAGATTCTGTTCTTCCAATACCAGTAGTCTTTGATAAATTTTTTTATTATTGTTTTTTGTAATGTTGCTTCTTACAGGACTGTGTGCATTTTAAAAGTATAGTATTGAACAATTTTAGTGCTGACAGGATTCAGCACTAAAACGGTACAATGTCACATTGGGTTTACTGGTGCTGTCACGTGATTTGCTGGAGTGCAAACAAAAGCACTGGTGTAGAGTGAAGCTATAGTAATTTGGTGAACATTGATGATTTTTGTTAGAGTTGCATTTAAAATAATTAAATTTTTGTCAGTTATGGGGATTTACATCTGATATGGCCTACAAATACTGAGACAGCAGCATAAATAATGTCACCCGTGAGCAGCACAAGACCAAACGAGGCTTCCACACAATAGCTTTGCTTCACTACCACTCACTAATTTCACATCATCATTTGATATAGTTGGTGAAAGTGCCCAGATGTGCAAGCTAGAGAATTTTAACAATTGATTCATCTTTCAGGTTTGCAAAAAATTCCCAAAAAACTAAATGTTGACTTGTCCATCTTTTTCAAATGCTTCAACATGGGATGAAATAATGGTCAAATTGTTTTAACTGGATTTTGTGTGGCTAAATAGGAATAAATTGGTTTAAGACTGGTTTGTGCAAATGTAAATTGCATTACAGGAATTTCTATGCCAATTAAACAAGCTACGAAAGTGTTGCTGCATTGATTTGAAATGACTCCAAACCAGTAGAAAAGTACATTGCATTTAATTTCAGTGGTCGACTGGTTGTTAAAACTGAATTCTGTAACTGAAAACATTTGTTCATTTTTTTATAAGAAATATGCAGTGTCTTCAACCTCAGTGTCAGTATTTTTTTCATTGCACACTAAATAATTAAGCAGTTTTTTGTGTGTGTGTGTATATAATGTTAAATAATGAAGAAAAAAAACTAAATTTAACTTCCTCTAACTTTAACTTCCTTTAACTTTCTCTGCCATTTTAAATAAAAGTTGAAAGTGTGTACTAAATGTTTCATGTTTTATGGGCTTGTTTTTGTTTTCTATTTACATGCTTTAGTATTGTTAAAATTTAGAACCCATTTCCAGTCTCGCCAATCTTACTGTCTGGCTCCCATCGTCAGCTCCTGCTCATCGCTCACATCAGTGCACCTGAGGTTTTGCTGCTCCCCTCGTCCCCAGATGTAGAGGGAGTTGTCTTCTGCAGCAGCCGTGTACACAGTAGGTTCAGACATTTTCAGTCTGAATATGAGCTTCTTGTTTTACAGTGCAGTTCTTATTCCAAGTGCAAGTATGCAGAATGTGCATTTGTTAACAGTGTAAGGTTTTTATGATTAACTCTTATGTGTGGAGTACCAGCTGTCAGAATTGTGACCTATCAAGAAAACTGGCCAGCAGTGGTGCATGAGGAAAGGTGCCTTGACAATTGCACTCATTTGGCTCCGCACTCGAGTGCAGTTTGTCGTGACAATGCCACCTGCTGTGCATTGTGCTGCTAGACGCTGCGTATGTAAGATAATTATTTCTTAGCGGATTAATCATTTTCTATGCATTTGGCTGTTGAAAACACCTCTGATCACTTCCAGAATCACAGAGGACCATTCCATATCTCTCTCTCTCTCTCTTCCCCCCTGTGCTTCATGATGCATTTGAAATAGTCTAAAATGTAATTATTTGTAATGTTTATATTGTCATGGTTTAGTAAAACAGTTGCATGTTCATTCCTTATGAGTAGCTGTAAAATTGTTTGTGATAGATTTAACATCTCGTTATAATCATTCAGATGAGTGGCAGTGTGATGCGTTGCGTTGACACAATCAGTCGCACGACACTCAGTTTTTTTTCATTGTTTGTGCAATATTCACGTGAAGTTCACATAATTAATGCGTGACAGAAATTTTGAACATTTCAAAATTTTCTTTGTGCACTTGCACAAAGCCGCGCACAGTTTACGAGTTTACTCTCCTGTTCAAGTTCAAAAATCTTTAATATCCTCGTGGGAAAATTTTTGTGCAGCCAGCAATGACAGTCACTGCCATTATCATACAGACAACAACGGCAGTAATAAATACAGAGAAAAGATATGATAGATCACTTATTTAACAGGGAAATGGCAACAAGGACAAAGGAAAACTTGTACCTGTTAGTCCTGCACTTTGGCAGGGCGTATCTGCGCACCAGCGGAAGTAACTGAAACCAGCGAGCCAAGGGATGGCTCTGGTCCGTGATAATTAAACGGGCCTTAGTTACCAACCTGGTTTGGTGTAGGGCTACCAAGTCATTCAGGTTAGTCCCTTCAGATTGCGTACCAGTGCGCGGATCAAATGCGTGCAAGTGTCACGGCACCTTAAGACTGGTGAAGGTTGTCAGTTTGGATGAAGGAAATGTTAATGTGGGCTTATATCTAATCGGAGGAAAGATTTGTTCCCTTATCTGGTGTCAGGTCTTTGAAGCAAATGTTTGGAAACACAGATTTACATTATGCACACAGTTTAATTTGCCGTATGTGCATTAACAAAGGGATCAGGCACACTTGTTTGCGTCATTTCTGTGTGCGCTGTGATATTTCTGGTTTCAATGCAGTGGTCATGCATGTGCCTCTGCTCTTATTTTCGGTTTGTATGGTTCATTGGAGTAGAGGAGGTTCATTACAATGGCCCTTTGTGGAGCGCTTCATGTGCCTGTCTCACTGTGGGCTTCTGCTGGTGCTTCATACATTGTCGTTAGAATTGCAAATGCTGTTGAAGTGTGACAGAGTGGTTTTTGTATTGTTTCTCTCGGGTTTGACAAAGGTCCCACAGCCCTGGAATGATTAGTATTCTAATGGGTTTTTAAATGAGGCTTTACGTTCACCCCCACTTTGACATTTTACATTAGATGAGCATTGCATTTCCAAGTAATATGGATTCTTGAAAGCACTGCCTTAACTTGTACAAACTTGTTGCCACACAAATGTATTTGAACAGAAATCATCTTCCTCAGGTATTATTTGTTACCGTTCATCATCTTTGAATAACAACCTAAACTAGTAATTGCTTTCCATGATCATTGAGCGATCTCATAACTGCATTCATTTATTTATGTATGTTTTGGTTGTGGGCAGTCAGTAATGCATATAAAAGTAAGTTCCTTCGGCTGCTGCCTTGTTTTCACTCGAGGTCGCCACAACAGATCCAATGAGGATCCATTATTTTGTATAAATACAAATCAGGCAGTTTGAATATTTACATATCACATATTCTTCCAAATACAGCTCCATTTGAAAAACAGTGAAGCTGGCCTTAAATTGTAATAGTATGTAGGTCAAATAAGATGGAGTCATAAGTTTTCCCATGAGACATTTACCGTTTGGTTTGTCAGTATTTCTAGTAGGTTAATCTTTGGTCTGAATTTATTCAGTTTTGGAACTAGTGTCTTGATCTTCCCTTTTGTTTTTTAATTGATTATTTTGAATGAAGATGATGTCCCAACAACCACTACAACTGAAGTCCCATGGTAATTGGTGGAATAGGACCTTGTTTTGGCAGAAGAATGGCATTTTAATCTGCTGATGTTAACAGTGCTTTTTCACTGTTATAGTTATTACTCTAACAGGTAATTTACGCAATTCCTGACTGGCTGTGGCCCAGTCGGTCTGTGGCCCAAAGCAGCTGGGCTGTGATTCTGTATGAGAACTTGTTTTGGTCCGATCCCAACAGAAGCTCTGTTGCTTTTAAGTTGACATGGGAACACAAAGCAAACAGACTGATAAACTGCTGTTAAATCAGTGCAGTCTGTCAGGTGATCATGAGAAAATTCAAAGCGTCTACTTGATAGCCTGGTTACATCTGTCAAAATATTAGTACAGGGACTTTCCTTCCACATATGTAAAAGAGATTCAAACAGAACAGTGTTGGGCTTGTGTGCTCCTATATGTATGAGTAGTTCCTACTTTTAAAATAAATTAAAAATAGCAACTATGTTTACCAGAATTATCGCTAAATATTACAAGTACCCCATTTTCAGTCTGTTTCTAGCTGTAATTTTTCACATTGTGTAAATTCTAGTTTCAGTGCTGCATAATGATCAGTTTAGAACCAGCTGTTTAATATTTGTTCATACAGGAAATGTGCTGCACGTAATGCTCTCTTTTAGGCACATTGTGTACAGACTGTTTTATTTTCACACCTGAAAGGTGCCCAGTACAACCCCTGTCTGAACTGCCCTTCAGTGGGGCTGTTGGGCTGTAGTGAGGGTGGTGCAAATACAGTTCTTTCATATTCCCAACCAAGATTTATCATGCTTGTCAGGGGGCTCAAGCTAGTGACTCTCTGGTAACAGGTCAGCTTTTATTTTGATATTTTAAAAGTGTGTATATATAAAAATTGGTGACATGAAGCAGAACCTGTAGCTAGTTATGAAAACAAACTGTGGAGTGTCGTCAGTAGATTGATTAGGTCATCAACCGTCCAATGAATGTTGGCTCATGTGACTTCTTATTCCATGTCTGAGTTCATTTGTTGTATGACTTGTACAGAACATAACAGGACTAATGTGAAAGAACAGCAGTGTTTGTTTTGGAACAACTAATCCGAGCAACCGCTTGAAAAACACTCAAGTCAGTGGCTTTGTTGACTTTGCATCCATAGCAAGTAGTGTTTGAGTTTCTGATTTTTGTTTGCGGTGTCAGGAAAAAAAATGTATTTCATATATATAATATAAAAAAGTTTTAGATAATTAACAATGTTATGTATTTTATCATACTGTGGTTTTCTAATTTGTTGTTGATTCATAAGTTTAAGTCATGTTTATTAACACCTCGATTATTATTAGATATTTTTGTGAAGTTGGTAAGCCTTTCAATTAAAAAAAAAAAAAAAAAAAAAAAAATCATTTTTGGAAGCTGCAAATGACTAATAACTCACTGTATCCTCTGTGCTCTCATGTTAGTCTCTTGTGCTGTCCAGTGACGTTGCCCACCATGCGCGAGTACAAGCTAGTGGTGCTGGGTTCAGGAGGCGTGGGAAAATCAGCACTGGTGAGTGGTGGATGCTGCTGTGGGAGGGATTCGGCAGACTGCAAGGCTGGAAAATGTAGTCTGTACTAATGTTTTAATTTTTCTGTTTATTTTTAATGTAAAATTGTTTTACCGGTTTGATATGCCATAGATGTCTACTGATGGCTAAAAATGACTATGCTGAGTTGAAGTTAGTGCTGAAACATAATATTTTCAGTATTAAAGTTGGTTAGGTCCATTAATATTTGGGAAGAACTGGTATTAAGGCTGTATGTTCTATCTGCTCAGATTGTCAGATGCTACTGAACTGATGGGACAGCAGAAATCACTTAGTGAAAAATCAGGTGTTCAGTTTTGTGCAGGAAGAACCTGTCTGCTGTTTAAAAAACAAAAAACATAAAAAGCTGAAGATGTCTAAAGTTTATGTTAAGGACTAAATCTAATATTTGAGTGTTGCAGTTGGGTCATAATACACAGAAATGAGCATATGGCTCATAATTGTATCATTTTACTTATAAAGACAACATAGAACCAGCATATAATTTAGATCTCATCCAATTTTAGTTTCCAGATTTTTCAGGAGCAAATTTGTAAAACTTTAACTGTGTCATCACATTTATAATTTGTATTATTTGTAACTGATAGTTTTAGGTTAGACTCAAATGTTGTCATATTTTGCATTTGTACTATAAGTAGGTGATTACAGTAACAGGGAGACACTGAAAATGTCAAATGATTGCCAGCAAAGGCTTCCAAACCAAGATGGTACAGTAAAATGTCCTCGTACAAATGACGTGGAAATAATAATTTTGCATACATTTTCCTCAGTTTTTACAGAGAAAGTTATATATTTTCTCCCATTGACAAGTGGGACAAAATGGTTAAAGTCTAAAGAGCCTTTTACACCGAGCGCGCAAACACTGTGCGCAATGCTCTAAAGCCCGTAATTTTCAGTAAGAAGCTTCGTGCAAATGCTACATCGCAGTGTGGCGTGCAAAAACCAAGCTTCGCAACACTCCGCTGTGAGAACGCACCGCCACTTGACGTCAAATATGCCGCTGACGTATCTTCCCGCTTCCAATAGAAACGAGGCATCCTGGCCGCAACACTGAAGACAACAGAGTGCAGAAATGGGTGTCAGAGGAACTTCAGAACTGCTCATTTATACACTGCAGTTTTCTAAAGAAAATCATTGTTTGCGTGTGTGTGTGCGCGCGTGCGTGCTTTTTTGCCTCATTCATTTCTGATTACATTTTGAAGTTAAACATTTCTTAAATTAGAAAACTTGTAATTAATATAGTTTGAAGGGGAAAAAAGGTTATTTAACAATCGCTGACATTCTTCTGTAACTTAACATCTGTTGTTCTGCAACATCTGGAATAATCTCCCCTTTAATATTAGATCATCCCTGTCCCTAGAGACTTTTAAAGCCGCTTTAAAAATCTATTTCTTTTCTCTGGTGTTTCCTAAATGAGCAGTTAATTAATTCTTTTAATTGTTCACATGTGCGCGCACGAACGAAATGTCCGTGAGTGGACTGGAGATGTGCGGACTTTTTACTGGATGTGGACATGTCCTGTCTCTGGCAATCGGTCTGTGAGCAGGACTTTTATGGACTCTATTTAAACACATTTGTGAGAGAAGAGTGAGAAGCTGCAGCAGCTGCAATCAGCAGCATTTTTTTTTCTGTGCTCTTTGGGTGTGTAGTTTTGCTGCATTCTGTACATAGTATAAAAACATTCCTGCGTGATTTATACTTCGGGAACAATGGAACACAGCAGGAATCATAAATTGGTGTGGGGTAACGTATTGTGAGGGTGTGGCTTCCAGTCACGTTGAGTACCGTCGCGTTGCTCTGACTTGCACTGAAACCACTTGATTTCTGCATCGAGCACAGGACACAACAAAATTAAACCTGTTTAATTTTTGGCGTTCGATTCGCTTCGTCCTTTGCGTCCCTCGGGCTGTTATGACGTTGAGCTACATTGTCTCGGCACTGGGTTGCTTCCACGTGACGTCGTCATGATGCCGCACAATGCAACTCGAAGTGGGCCTGGTGTGAGAGGGGCTTTAGTATTTCTTATGTTTTTCCTGTTGCTTAATGCTGACAAATTTACCTTATTTGTAGTCTTTTGGCAGCATGGCCCAAGCAGAGGGTCACCCCTTTGAGTCTGGTCTGTTTGAGGTTTCTTCCTCAATATCATCTTAGGGAGTTTTTTTTCTTACCACTGTTGCCTGTGTTCTTGCTCTAGGGGTTGGTAAGGTTAGACCTTACTTATGCCTTGCACCTGAGGCAGCTTTGTTATTTGGCGCTATCTAAATAAAATAAAATTAAATTAAATTATTTCCTACTACTTTTTGCTCTTTATTTTACTTTCTTTTATCTGTTTTATTGCCTGTTGTAATTTTGTTGTTTTTAATTCATTTATTTAGGATTGGGGTAACTCGGTGCCCATTTTTAATTATGTACAGCACTTTGGTCAACTGCTGTCATTTTAAACATGCTTTAGAAATAAAGGTTGAGTTGTTGTTGTTGCTTCAGATAACATGATGATGTACCTTGGACATTTATCTTTAGACAAATAAAATAGCATGAAAAGTAAAGTGTACATTTTTTTTAGTCTTGTAGTAATTCATATCTGCATTTCAACGAGGAACAAAAGACACCGTAAATATAAATATTTATTATAAACACAACAGGGACTAGGGTTGGGTATCGAGAACCGTTTTTTTTTGAGTATCGTTAAGAAATTATTTGATCCACCGATATCAGTAGCCTTTTTGCTTAATGATTCCCTTATCGGTCCGTTAGAGCAGCCGTTGTTTTTGAGGGTGTTTGTCGGGAAAATGATCATTCCTCTACGTTGATTACAGACCCTGCAGCGGCTCTGTAATCAACCGTTTCTGCAGCGTGGCATGACTTTTAAGCGTGAATCAGTGAAGCAATGCTTTGATCTATTAGCTCGTTGGTTCTTTGATTCGCTGCTCTTCAGAAACGGCGAGTCCCCTTCTTAACCCCTCTCAAAGCCATTAAAATATCATAAGTCACTTTTGTGTGGATTAAAGTCACTAACTGGGACTCTTGTTGCAGTCAAGAAACGAGAATCGTCCTCTGTTCCGTTAGCACAGCTCCAAACGCTGTGCGGCTCTCTGCTGAGACAGAGTTCGGTTGGAATTAATAACTTCAAAACGAATTGCCGCTTTAAATAAAATGGCACCTCTTACAAACGTTGTAAGACAGACAAGAAACTACAATCAACTAAAACATTTTTTCCTCCCAAAATGAGACATGCTGCGTTCTTCATAAATTACATTCTGACAAGACTTTCATGCCAATAATGTCTGAAAGGAAATGCTTTTGACAGTAACTACAGATTTCGTTTATTTCTATTTATGTCCAGAGATAAAGGATCCACCATATAGAGTTTATTATGTCCAAAGTTTAAGGATCCAGTGACCAATTTCATATTTATTTACTTTAAGACTCAATAAAATGTTCAGTTTCAATGTAATCGGCTTATAAAGGGCCAAATCACAAGAAAAGCCGTCTCAAGGCGCCTCACATAGAACAGTTCAACATAAAAAGTTAAAATAAATAAAATTTAAAAATTCAAATACATAATTAAAAACAGAAGTAAAAGAATAAAACAGATAAAAAATAAGAACTATTCATAAGAAAGAGAATAAAATAGGCTTTAAGTCTTGACGTAAAAATGTCCACAGACTCCAACTGCCTCACGGTCACAGGAAGACTGTTCCACAGAGCGGGTGCAGTAAGGAGGTTGGCAGTTATACAAACAGTATATGGACCTGTGCCCATATTGAGGATTTCTGGGTAAAAGTAGTCTCCAAATTAAATCTAAGCCCCTTTCAATGGATACAAGGGTTTGGATCCGGTATGCCGCCTTATAGGAATGCCACAAGCACAAATCAAATGAATCTCAAATAAGCCGCCAACACGTTCAGATTGGCATAAGATTATATTCAGTCTTTTGCCCATGGAATACCTGACATACTGTGTTAAAGTTTTATGATATATGGACTCCATTCTTTGGTTATGTGGGACCTAGGATATTGAATATATTCTGGAAGACAGTTCCCAAACTACGGAATGATGACTGAATTTGTACAGGAGCCTTGGTTGACTGTAATGCTCACTTTTCCTTTTTCTCTCTCTTTTTGTGTGCTTTTGAGAATATTATATGTACCTATTTTTTTTTTTTACTTTTTTGAATACCACTGTATTTGTAAGATAAGACTGCTGTGGAATTTGTTCTGAAGTTGTTGGGGGGGGGGGTGGGGGGTGCATAAATGGAAAAGAAAAGGAAAAAAGACTAATGTTTAACAATAAAGATATGTTTTTAAAAAACCCTAAGAAATCACGTACATAAGTATTCACAGCCCTTGCCATGAAGCTCATATTGGAATTATTCAATATTTATGGTGTTTCTCCTGACTCCTGTCATGTTAATTTGTTATGGATGTGGTTGTGTTTTTATCTGTATTGTTTTTCTCTTTTCTTGTAAGGCACCTAGCATGAGTCCAAGACAAATTTCCCTGAGGGGACAATAAAGTGTATCGTATCGTATATTTGAGCTCAGGTGCATCCTGTTTCCACTCATCATCCTTGATGTTTTTACATCTTCCTTGGGGTCCCCCTGGGGTAAACTCAGTTGATTGGACATGATTTGGAAAGGCACACACCTGTCTACATATAAGGTCTTGTCTTGAGCCACAAATCTGTGGAAGGATACAGAAACATTGGACTTGTTCACTCCCCCCCCCCCCCCCCCCCCCCAAAAAAAAGAAAGAAATCAGGGTGACCAAAATTTTAGGCGCTGATCAGCGTTGCACACACCCAACCCACAGGGGCCTCCCATGAAAATTTTGAAAAAGTACCGAGCACATGCACCATTTTAAAGACGGAGCGCATTTCTGCCCTTCCAAAATATAACAAAAAACACCAAAAATAAATAAAAACACTGTGCGCTACTGTGAGCCCACAGTGTTTTGGCCACACACCTACACGCTTCAACTAGCATTTTTTTCAGTTTAATGATGATTCCATTTAACAAGGTACCAAATAAACTATCTCTGCATGTCTCCACGTCATTTTCAGTCATATCGGTACAATGTTCTATGTTCATGTTCTCTGATGTGACAGCGTGGGAAACCCTGCATGAATTTGCATATTTAAATGGGGGCATGGCCAGGGCAGAGTTTGGTGTGTGTGTGTGTGTGTGCATGTGGGCTCAATTCCACATTGATTGGGATGTACAAACAGAATGTGCTTGGATCCATGTGTACACACACTTTGATACAGCTGGATATTTTGTGCTTGCGCCAGTTTCTGGGTTTTGGTATGTTTCAGTAGAAAATCCATGCAAGACTTGTACATGAGGCTCCAGACTTTTTTTTTAATAACCACATTAAATGTACAACCCTTGGCAAAAATTATGGAATCACCAGCCTCGGAGGATGTTCATTCAGTTGTTTAATTTTGTAGAAAAAAAGCAGATCACAGACATGACACAAAACTAAAGTCATTTCAAATGGCAACTTTCTGGCTTTAAGAAACACTGTAAGAAATCAGGAAAAAAAATTGTGGCAGTCAGTAACGGTTACTTTTTTAGACCAAGCAGAGGGAAAAAAATATGGAATCACTCAATTCCGAGGAAAAAATTATGGAATCATGAAAAACATACGCTCCAACACATCACTAGTATTTTGTTGCACCACCTCTGGCTTTTATAACAGCTTGCAGTCTCTGAGGCATGGACTTAATGAGTGACAAACAGTACTCTTCATCAATCTGGCTCCAACTTTCTCTGATTGCTGTTGCCAGATCAGCTTTGCAGGTTGGAGCCTTGTCATGGACCATTTTCTTCAATTTCCACCAAAGATTTTCAATTGGATTAAGATCCGGACTATTTGAAGGCCGTGACATTGACCCTATGTGCTGTGTCTTTTTGCAAGGAATGTTTTCACAGGTTCTGCTCTATGGCAAGATGCATTATCATCTTGAAAAATGATTTCATCATCCCCAAACATCCTTTCAATTGATGGGATAACAAAAGTGTCCAAAATATCAATGTAAACTTGTGCATTTATTGATGATGTAATGACAGCCATCTCCCCAGTGCCTTTACCTGACATGCAGCCCCATATCATCAATGACCGTGGAAATTTACATGTTCTCTTCAGGCAGTCATCTTTATAAATCTCATTGGAACGGCACCAAATAAAAGTTCCAGCATCATCACCTTGCCCAATGCAGATTTGAGATTCATCACTGAATATGACTTTCATCCAGTCATCCACAGTCTACGATTGCTTTTCCTTAGCCCATTGTAACCTTGTTTTTTCTGTTTAGGTGTTAATGATGGCTTTCATTTAGCTTTTCTGTATGTAAATCCCATTTCCTTTAGGCGGTTTATTACAGTTCGCTCACAGACGTTGACTACAGTTTCCTCCCATTCATTCCTCATTTGTTTTGTTGTGCATTTTTGATTTTTGAGACATATTGCTTTAAGTTTTCTGTCTTGATGCTTTGATGTTTTCCTTGGTCTACCAGTATGTTTGCCTTTAACAACCTTCCCATGTTGTTTGTATTTGGTCCAGAGTTTAGATACAGCTGACTGTGAACAACCAACATCTTTTGCAACATTACGTGATGATTTACCCTTTTAAGAATTTGATAATCCTCTCCTTTGTTTCAATTGACATCTCTCGTGTCGGAGCCATGATTCATGTCAGTCCACTTGGTGCAACAGCTCTCCCAGGTGTGATCAATCCTTTTTAGATGCAGACTAACAAGCGGATCTGATTTGATGCAGGTGTTAGTTTTGGGGATGAAAATTTACAGGGTGATTCCATAATTTATTCCTCAGAATTGAGTGAGTCCATTTTTTTTTTTCCCTCTGCTTGGTCTAAAAAAGTAACCGTTACTGACTGCCACAATTTTTTTTTTTTTTTTTTTTTTTTTTTTTTTTATTTCTTATAGTGTTTCTTAAAGCCAGAAAGTTGCCATTTGAAATGACTTTAGTTTTGTGTCATGTCTGTGATCTGCTTTTTTTCTACAAAATTAAACAACTGAATGAACATCCTCCGAGGCCGGTGATTCCATAATTTTTGCCAGGGGTTGTAGTAGTTATTTCAGGTCTTTTTTTTTTTTTTTTTTTTTTTTTTTTTTTTTTTTTTTTTGCATCTGGTATAATTTTGCAAAAGACAAGTCGTATGGTAAAAAACAAATTTGTAAGATGATGATGATGCACTGTTTTAATATTCTTTCTTCAATGGTTTATTTCAGACAGTCCAGTTTGTGCAAGGCATCTTTGTGGAAAAATATGATCCCACAATAGAAGACTCATACAGAAAGGTAACAGAAAACAACACAGAAAACAAGCAAAACACCTCTTTCGACACTTCAGTTTATCTTAATTGTTTCATAGTCAATTATTTATTTTACTGATTCGTTTCTTCTTGTGATACATTTTGTTTTTCACCAACAGCAAGTTGAGGTAGATGGACAGCAGTGCATGCTTGAAATCCTGGACACAGCTGGAACAGTAAGTCCAGTCAGATGTACAGGTGCTGTTCATATAATTAGAATATCATGAAAAAGTTGATTTATTTCAGTAATTCCATTCAAAAAGTGAAACTTTTATATTCATTCATTGCACACAGACTGATATATTTCAAATGTTTATTTCTTTTAATTTTGATGATTATAACTGACTAATGAAAATCCGAAATTCAGTATCTCGCAAAATTAGAATATTGCCAACTTTTTCTGCAGAATCTATGAACCAGCTAGAAGGTTCTATAACACAGGAAGAAATTGCTAAGGCCATCATGTCAATGCAACCAAACAAGTGTCCCGGTCCAGATGGTTTCCCGACAGAATTTTTTAAAGAACTTTTCCTCGCTCCTCTCACCGCTGCTTCAGTTAGTCTTTGCCGAGTCTAGTAAACTACATCACTTACCTCAAACTTTCACTCAGGCCTGTATTACGTTAATTGCAAAGAAAGACAAGGATCCAACTAACTGTGCATCATACAGGCCAATCTCATTTCTGAACACGGATGCCAAAGTCTTGGCAAAAGTCTTGGCCTGTAGGTTGGATACAGTTCTCCCTACTGTCATATCTGGTGACCAGACTGGCTTCATTAAAAGCTGGCAGGCATATTTTAACATTAGGCAACTCTTTGATATTATTTACTCTGCTCCAGAAGTTAGGCCTGAATGCGTGATTGCTGTTGACGCAGAAAAAGCATTTGACCGGATTGAATGGCCTTACCTATTTGCTGTGCTGGAGAGATTTGGCTTGGGTCCTGCTTTTAGGCTATGGATTAAATTACTTTATTCCGAACCCTCAGCAGTTATTCGTTCAAATTTACAAATATCCAACCCTTTCAACTTGTTCCGTGGAACATGCCAGGGATGCCCCTTGAGCCCTTTGCTCTTCAATTTAGCGATAGAGCCTCTTGCTATAGCTCTTCGTAGCAGTACGGACATATGTGGGGTTTGGAGAGGAGGTGTGGAGCATAGGGTGTCCCTATATGCGGATGATCTCCTGCTGTACATCTCTAATCCAAATGAATCCCTTCCAAAGTGTTTAGCGCTGCTTAATCATTTTGGTAGCTTTTCGGGCTATAAGTTGAATATTAGTAAGAGTGTGCTTTTTCCTATTAATGAAGCAGCACGAGCCCTAGATTTGACCAATCTCAGTTTTAAATTTGAATGCACCAAATTTACCTGTCTTGGAGTCACAGTCACTAGAAAGTTTAAAGATTTATTTAAAGAAAACTTTGCTGATTTATTAAGGATCAAACAAATATTATCACAGTGGTCACCCTTGTCAATATCTTTAATATGGTTATTTTGCCCAAATTGTTATACCTTTTTCAGACTTTGCCAATTTTTATCCCTGCCTCATTCTTCCAGCAGCTGGATTCTATTATCTCCTCATATATATGGCAGGGTAAACGACCTCGACTAAATAAAATACACCTTCAAAAAACTAAGCTACAAGGAGGCCTCGCTTTGCCAAATTTCCGTTTCTATTACTGGGCGTCTAACCTGAGAAATCTCTTAACATTGGTGTTTTTATTATGACCAACCAGCCTGCCCTAATTGGGTTACACTGGAGATATGTCCATGTAATAATATCTTCCCTTTAGCTGTCATCAACTCTGCTTTGCCTCCACGTTCCTCTTTTATTGCATCTTTCAAAAACCCTGTCGTTAAACACTCACCAAAGATATGGGCTCAGTTTAGAAAGCAATTTGGTCTTTATAGTTTCTCGGTTTGGAGCCCTATTGCTGCTAATAATTTTTGTAAGCCATCCATCATGGATTCAGGCTTCCAACGTTGGCATCGAAATGGTATCATACGTTTCAGGGATGGATGGGACTGTAGCATCATTTGCTCAGTTTAAAGAGAAATTCAATCTTTTAAACTCTGACTTCTTTCGTTATCTTCAGGCACGTCACTTTCTCACTTCCCAATTGCCTAATTTTACACCTACCAAAGAGACCGAAACAATGGACAGAATTATGTCATTAAACCCATCAAAGAAAGGTCTCATTTCTAGGCTATATAATTTAATGCTGGATCTAAAAACCCCATTACAAGATAAATCCAAGATGGCTTGGGAAAAAGATATTGACCTCCCCATATCTAACAATGCATGGGTCTCTGCTCTAGGGCTGGTTAGCTCATCCTTGCTTTGTACACGGCACCAGTTGATCCAGTTTAAGGTGGTACATCGGGCCCATTTCTCAAGGGCTAAGCTGGCTTCTATGTAGCCGATGGTCAGCCCATTATGTATCAGATGTAATCTTGCAGAGGCCTCGCTTAGCCATATGTTCTTTTCATGTTAGTTTGAGTAATTTTTGGAAGGAAATATTTGAAACATTATCTCATGTATTTAACACCAAACTGGAACCTAACCCCCTAGCAGCTATCTTTGGGGTACTTGAGGACAAACTACATTTAAGTAAGGTTAAAAAACACTCTATCGCCTTCTCTTTACTTATAGCACGACGTGCAATCCTACTCAAATGGAAAGACGCCTCCCCCCCATCTTATTTACAGTGGTTGCAAGATATAATGTCTTGTTTGAAACTTGAAAAAATTAGGTATTCGCTCAAACAGTCTCTGGATACTTTCGATAAAATATGGGGTCCTTTTTTGAGAACATTTCCAGCTCTCTAGCAGCTTTGACTTGTAGGGATGGATGATACTTGGGATATTACACAAGGCAGGTCCTATGGTGGAGGGATGGTACAGTACTGGAAGTGATAGGTTGGAATTTAGAGTAGGGGTTGATTTTTGTTTTGTTTGTTTGTCTGTGTGTGTGTATATATATATATATATATATCAGTTGATATAGATCTGTCTGGGCAACTTTTTATTTTGGTTTGACAAATTTATTTTGTATTACGTTGGTGTGCCCTGTTCTGTTTTGTACGTGTAATTTCAATAAAATATATTTTGAGTAAAAAAGAATATTGCTTAAGACCAATACAAAAAAGGATTTTTACAAATGTTGGCCAACTGAAAAGTATGAACATGAAAAGTATGAGCATCTACAGCACTCAATATGTAGTTGGGCTCCTTTTCCCTGAATTACTGCAGCAATGTGGCGTGGCATGGAGTCGATCAGTCTATGGCACTGCTCAGGTGGTATGAGAGCCCAGGTTGCTCTGATAGTGGCCTTCAGCTCTTCTGCATTGTTGGGTGTGGCATGTTGCATCTTCCTCTTCACAACACCCCATAGATTTTCTATGGGGGTCAGGTGAGTTTGCTGGCCAATTAAGAACAGGGATACCATGGTCCTTAAACCAGGTACTGGTAGCTTTGGCACTGTGTGCAGGTGCTAAGTCCTGTTGGAAAATGAAATCTGCATCTCAATAAACTTGGTCAGTAGCAGGAAGCATGTGCTCTATAACTTCCTGGTAGATGGCTACATTGACCTTGGACCTCAAACGCAGTGAACCAACACCAGCAGATGACATGGCACCAAACCATCACTGACTGTGGAAACTTTACACTGGACCTCAAGCAACATGGATTCTGTGCCTCTTCTCTTCCTCCAGACTCTGGGACCTTGATTTCCAAAGGAAATGCAAAATTTACTTTCATCAGAGAACATAAGTTTGAACCACTCAGCAGCAGACCAGTCCTTTTTGTCTTTAGCCCAGGCAAGACGTCAAGTCAGCAGTCTGCCCCATGATTGTGTAGTCTACAGGACTAGACTGAGAGACCAGTTAAAGGCCTTTGCAGGTGTTTTGAGTTAATTAGCTGATTAGAGTGTGACACCAGCTGTCTTCAATATTCAACCTCTTCACAATATTCTAATTTTGAGATACTGAATTTGGGGTTTTCATTCATTGTCAGTTATAATCATCAAAATTAAAAGAAATAAACATTTGAAATATATCAGTCTGTGTGGAATGAATGAATGAATATAATATACAAGTTTCACTTTTTTAATGGAATTACTGAAATAAATTAACTTTTTCATGATATTCTAATTATATGACCAGCACTTGTAGATTCTTGCTGATATTGCTGGATTGATTATAATTCTGGAGTTATGACTGATCACAGTGCCTTCTGGTGGAAAAGAGTTACTGTTGACAGTTGGCCAGTAAAATCATTTGTTGCTTTGTATTAAATGGTTGTAGCTGTTTGCCTTGTGTTCAGTAAATACAGTCAGGCTGATAATGGCTTCTCCTCTGTTATCGCATTGTAGGAACAGTTCACAGCTATGCGGGACTTATACATGAAGAATGGCCAAGGGTTTGCCTTGGTGTACTCAATCACAGCGCAGTCGACGTTTAATGACCTGCAGGACCTCCGGGAACAGATCCTGCGAGTAAAGGACACTGATGATGTGGGTATTAAACAAACATCTTTTAGAAGTTGTGACAATATGTCACTTCGACTTCAAAACAATGAAGGACAACTGTCTTTGGCAACATGATAGTATCACATTCACAGAATTATGTACCTGAAGGGTCCCAAACACTTACTTGCTGTAATACTGCAGGTGTGGTTCTTTGCCCTGAATTGAATTTTGAAATGTGACCGCTTTGACCTTTTTTTTTTTTTTTTTATTATTAATCCTTCACCAGTTATAAGGCCAGATTTTTTTTTGGGGGGGGGGGGGGGGGGGGGGGGGGGTAGAATTGCTCTCCATTTATACATGAGCGCACCTTTCTATGCATCAGTCACACTTTCTTGTGCCCATGATAACTTGAACAAAATTCTTTTGCATTTTCAGCACATTTGAAAACACGTTTTATCAGATTTTTCACCAAATTTGAACTGGGCATCTCAAATTAGTGTATGTCAATTAAATTTATTTACACACTCCTAAATCACAACATAAGATGCTTCACAAGAGTAAGGTCTAACCCTATCCACCCCTTAACCAAGCACGTTGGCAACAGGGAGAAAGTATCTATCTGCTTTGGCTTTACTAATAAAGAAAAAGGGGGGAAAAGTGAGGCATATCACAGAATTCTCACACATGCAGAGACAGAAATGTTGCAGCTAAGCAACCGTGAACTGTATTGCTCAAAGTAATTAGGGGAACACAGTGTTCTTCCTCTAATTATTGTGCATGTGCATATATGTGTATGTATATATATATATATATATATATATATATATACATACACTCAGCAAAAATATAAATGCAACACTTTTGGTTTTGCTCCCATTTTGTATGAGATGAACTCAAAGATCTAAAACTTTTTCCACATACACTATCACCATTTCCCTCAAATATTGTTCACAAACCAGTCTAAATCTGTGATAGTGAGCACTTCTCCTTTGCTGAGATAATCCATCCCACCTCACAGGTGTGCCATATCAAGATGCTGATTAGACACCATGATTAGTGCACAGGTGTGCCTTAGACTGTCCACAATAAAAGGCCACTTTGAAAGGTGCAGTTTTGTTTTATTGGGGGGTTATACCAGTCAGTATCTGGTGTGACCACCATTTGCCTCATGCAGTGCAACACATCTCCTTCGCATAGAGTTGATCAGGTTGTCAATTGTGGCCTGTGGAATGTTGGTCCACTCCTCTTCAATGGCTGTGTGAAGTTGCTGGATATGGGCAGGAACTGGTACACGCCGTCGTATACGCCGGTCCAGAGCATCCCGAACATGCTCAATGGGTGACATGTCTGGTGAGTATGCCGGCCATGGAAGAACTGGGACATTTTCAGCTTCCAAGAATTGTGTACAGATCCTTGCAACATGGGGTCGTGCATTATCCTGCTGCAACATGAGGTGATGTTCTTGGATGTATGGCACAACAATGGGCCTCAGGATCTCGTCACGGTATCTCTGTGCATTCAAAATGCCATCAATAAAATGCACCTGTGTTCTTCGTCCATTAACAGACGCCTGCCCATACCATAACCCCACCGCCACCATGGGCCACTCGATCCACAACATTGACATCAGAAAACCGCTCACCCACACGACACCACACATGCTGTCTGCCATCTGCCCTGGACAGTGTGAATCGGGATTCATCCGTGAAGAGAACACCTCTCCAACGTGCCAAACGCGAGTCAGGTCGAGACCCCGATGAGGACGATGAGCATGCAGATGAGCTTCCCTGAGACGGTTTCTGACAGTTTGTGCAGAAATTCTTTGGTTATGCAAACCGATTGTTTCAGCAGCTGTCCGAGTGGCTGGTCTCAGACGATCTTGGAGGTGAACATGCTGGATGTGGAGGTCCTGGGCTGGTGTGGTTACACGTGGTCTGCGGTTGTGAGGCTGGTTGGATGTACTGCCAAATTCTCTGAAACGCCTTTGGAGATGGTTTATGGTAGAGAAATGAACATTCAGTACACGAGCAACAGCTCTGGTTGACATTCCTGCTGTCAGCATGCCAATTGCACGCTCCCTCAAATCTTGCGACATCTGTGGCATTGTGCTGTGTGATAAAACTGCACCTTTCAGAGTGTCCTTTTATTGTGAGCAGTCTAAGGCACACCTGTGCACTAATCATGGTGTCTAATCAGCATCTTAATATGGCACACTTGTGAGGTGGGATGGATTATCTCAGCAAAGAAGTGCTCACTATCACAGATTTAGACTGGTTTGTGAACAATATTTGAGGGAAATGGTGATATTGTGTATGTGGAAAAAGTTTTAGATCTTAGAGTTCATCTCATACAAAATGGGAGCAAAACCAAAAGTGTTGCGTTTATATTTTTGTTGAGTGTATTTGTGTGTGTGTGTGTATATATACACAAATGAACATGTTTGAATTCAGACATGATCAGGTTTTACCAAGTCCCTCTAAGGACGGTCCACTTTACTGAAAAGAACATTGAATTTTTCACCTTGCAGCTGTTGGTTTTTTTTTTGTGTGTGTATCTCAGTATGCTCTTTATTTATTCATATGCACACCCTAACCCATTGGTTCAGACATACGTAGATAAGAATATATATTAATCTATTTATTTATTTATTTTTTACTTTTATTTGATTGAAAATATTAGTGGTGCAGGTTAGCTAAAATTTTTATAACAATTGTTCATTTTGTGACTGAAACATGAAATTTGGCACACATAGACCTATTCTAAATTAACTCATGCTTATTTTCAGATGTGGAGGCATCCTGAAGCTGACCTCTAATGATCTACAGGGGTCAAAGTTTAAAAATGTTTAATTCATATTGAAATATATACCATATTATTGGTTTGATCATAAAGATGTCAAAAAGGTAGTTGGACTATGTGTGACTGAATGTTATGGATTTATCATGTTAAAAAACAGCAAAAAGGATGACAAAGGTCAGTTTGTTTGATAAGGGTCAAAAGTTGAAGTTGCTCCAATTTTAATTTGGCTGAGTTAATCAATCAATCAATCAACTTTTTTTTTATATAGCGCCAAATCACAACAAACAGTTGCGCCAAGGCGCTTTATATTGTAAGGCAAGGCCATACAATAATTATGAAAAACCCCAACGGTCAAAACGACCCCCTGTGAGCAAGCACTTGGCTACAGTGGGAAGGAAAAACTCCCTTTTAACAGGAAGAAACCTCCAGCAGAACCAAGCTCAGGGAGGGGCAGTCTTCTGCTGAGACTGGTTGGGGCTGAGGGAAAGAACCAGGAAAAAGACATGCTGTGGAAGGGGGCAGAGATCGATCACTAATGATTAAATGCGGAGTAATGCATACAGAGCAAAAAGAGAAAGAAACAGTGCATCATGGGAACCCCCCCACAGTCTACGTCTAAAGCAGCATAACCAAGGGATAGTCCAGGGTCACCTGATCCAGCCCTAACTATAAGCCTTAGCGAAAAGGAAAGTTTTAAGCCTAATCTTAAAAGTAGAGAGGGTATCTGTCTCCCTGATCTGAATTGGGA
The DNA here is from genome assembly GCF_902500255.1 of Thalassophryne amazonica. Taxonomy (NCBI): domain Eukaryota; kingdom Metazoa; phylum Chordata; class Actinopteri; order Batrachoidiformes; family Batrachoididae; genus Thalassophryne; species Thalassophryne amazonica. The sequence continues at coordinate 103,085,407 of NC_047108.1, read as the reverse complement.
GCTGGTTCCACAGGAGAGGAGCCTGAAAGCTGAAGGCTCTGCCTCCCATTCTACTCTTACAAACCCTAGGAACTACAAGTAAGCCTGCAGTCTGAGAGCGAAGCGCTCTAATGGGGTAATATGGTACTACGAGGTCCCTAAGATAAGATGGGACCTGATTATTCAAAACCTTATAAGTAAGAAGAAGAATTTTAAATTCTATTCTAGAATTAACAGGAAGCCAATGAAGAGAGGCCAACACGGGTGAGATATGCTCTCTCCTGCTAGTCCCCGTCAGTACTCTAGCTGCAGCATTTTGAATTAACTGAAGGCTTTTTAGGGAACTTTTAGGACAACCTGATAATGATGAATTACAATAGTCCAGCCTAGAGGAAATAAATGCATGAATTAGTTTTTCAGCATCACTCTGAGACAAGACCTTTCTGATATTAGAGATATTGCGTAAATGCAAAAAGGCAGTCCTACATATTTGTTTAATATGCGCTTTGAATGACATATCCTGATCAAAAATGACTCCAAGATTTCTCACAGTATTACTAGAGGTCAGGGAAATGCCATCCAGAGTAAAGATCTGGTTAGAGACCATGCTTCTAAGATTTGTGGGGCCAAGTACAATAACCAGTTTTATCTGAGTTTAAAAGCAGGAAATTAGAGGTCATCCATGTCTTTATGTCTGTAAGACAATCCTGCAGTTTAGCTAATTGGTGTGTGTCCTCTGGTTTCATGGATAGGTAAAGCTGGGTATCATCTGCGTAACAATGAAAATTTAAGCAATACCGTCTAATAATACTGCCTAAGGGAAGCATGTATAAAGTGAATAAAATTGGTCCTAGCACAGAACCTTGTGGAACTCCATAATTAACTTTAGTCTGTGAAGAAGATTCCCCATTTACATGAACAAACTGTAATCTATTAGACAAATATGATTCAAACCACCGCAGCGCAGTGCCCTTAATACCTATGACATGCTCTAATCTCTGTAATAAAATTTTATGGTCAACAGTATCAAAAGCAGCACTGAGGTCCAACAGAACAAGCACAGAGATAAGTCCACTGTCCGAAGCCATAAGAAGATCATTTGTAACCTTCACTAATGCTGTTTCTGTACTATGATGAATTCTAAAACCTGACTGAACCTCTTCAAATAGACCATTCCTCTGCAGGTGATCAGTTAGCTGTTTTACAACTACCCTCTCAAGAATCTTTGAGAGAAAAGGAAGGTTGGAGATTGGCCTATAATTAGCTAAGATAGCTGGGTCAAGTGATGGCTTTTTAAGTAATGGTTTAATTACTGCCACCTTAAAAGCCTGTGGTACATAGCCAACTAACAAAGATAGATTGATCATATTTAAGATTGAAGCATTAAATAATGGTAGGACTTCCTTGAGCAGCCTGGCAGGAATGGGGTCTAATAAACATGTTGATGGTTTGGATGAAGTAACTAATGAAAATAACTCAGACAGAACAATCAGAGAGAAAGAGTCTAACCAAATACCGGCATCACTGAAAGCAGCCAAAGATAACGATACATCTTTGGGATGATTATGAGTAATTTTTTCTCTAATAGTCAAAATTTTGTTAGCAAAGAAAGTCATGAAGTCATTACTAGTTAAAGTTAATGGAATACTCAGCTCAATAGAGCTCTGACTCTTTGTCAGCCTGGCTAAAGTGCTGAAAAGAAACCTGGGGTTCTTATTTTCTTCAATTAGTGATGAGTAGAAAGATGTCCTAGCTTTACGGAGGGCTTTTTTATAGAGCAACAAACTCTTTTTCCAGGCTAAGTGAAGATCTTCTAAATTAGTGAGACGCCATTTCCTCTCCAACTTACGGGTTATCTGCTTTAAGCTACGAGTTTGTGAGTTATACCACGGAGTCAGACACTTCTGATTTAAAGCTCTCTTTTTCAGAGGAGCTACAGCATCCAAAGTTGTCTTCAATGAGGATGTAAAACCATTGACGAGATACTCTAACTCCCTTACAGAGTTTAGGTAGCTACTCTGCTCTGTGTTGGTATATGACATTAGAGAACATAAAGAAGGAATCATATCCTTAAACCTAGTTACAGCGCTTTCTGAAAGACTTCTAGTGTAATGAAACTTATTCCCCACTGCAGGGTAGTCCATCAGGGTAAATGTTATTAAAAAATGATCAGACAGAAGGGAGTTTTCAGGGAATACTGTTAAGTCTTCTATTTCCATACCATAAGTCAAAACAAGATCTAAGATATGATTAAAGTGGTGGGTGGACTCATTTACTTTTTGAGCAAAGCCAATAGAGTCTAATAATAGATTAAATGCAGTGTTGAGGCTGTCATTCTCAGCATCTGTGTGGATGTTAAAATCTCCCACTATAAGTATCTTATCTGAGCTAAGCACTAAGTCAGACAGAAGGTCTGAAAATTCACAGAGAAACTCACAGTAACGACCAGGTGGACGATAGATAATAACAAATAAAACTGGTTTTTGGGACTTCCAATTTGGATGGAAAAGACTAAGAGACAAGCTTTCAAATGAATTAAAGCTCTGTCTAGGTTTTTGATTAATTAATGAGCTGGAATGGAAGATTGCTGCTAATCCTCCGCCCCGGCCCGTACTACGAGCATTCTGACAGTTAGTGTGACTCGGGGGTGTTGACTCATTTAAACTAACATATTCATCCTGCTGTAACCAGGTTTCTGTTAGGCAGAATAAATCTATACGTTGATCAATTATTATATCATTTACCAACAGGGACTTAGAAGAGAGAGACCTAATGTTTAATAGACCACATTTAACTGTTTTAGTCTGTGGTGCAGTTGAAGGTGCTATATTATTTTTTCTTTTTGAATTTTTTTTGCTTAAATAGATTTTTTGCTGGTTATTGGTGGTCTGGGAGCAGGCACCGTCTCTACGGGGATGGGGTAATGAGGGGATGGCAGGGGGAGAGAAGCTGCAGAGAGGTGTATAAGACCACAGCTCTGCCTCCTGGTCCCAACGCTAGACAGTCACAGTTTAGAGGATCCAAGAAAATTGGCCAGATTTCTAGAAATGAGAGCTGCTCCATCTAAAGTGGGATGGATGCCGTCTCTCCTAACAAGACCAGGTTTTCCCCAGAAGCTTTGCCAATTATCTATGAAGCCCACCTCATTTTTTGGACACCACTCAGACAGCCAGCAATTCAAGGAGAACATGCGGCTAAACATGTCACTCCCGGTCCGATTGGGGAGGGACCCAGAGAAGACAACAGAGTCCGACATTGTTTTTGCAAAGTTACACACCGATTTAATGTTAATTTTAGTGACCTCCGATTGGCGTAACCGAGTGTCATTACTGCCGACGTGAATTACAATCTTACCAAATTTACGCTTAGCCTTAGCCAGCAATTTCAAATGTCCTTCGATGTCGCCTGCTCTGGCCCCCGGAAGACAATTGACAATGGTTGCTGGTGTCGCTAACTTCACATTTCTCAAAACAGAGTCACCAATAACCAGAGTTTGATCCTTGGCGAGTGTATCGTCGAGTGGGGAAAAACGGTTAGAGATGTGAACGGGTTGACGGTGTACACGGGGCTTCTGTCTAGGGCCACGCTTCCTCCTCACAGTCACCCAGTCAGCCTGCCTTCCCGACTGCCCGGGATCTGCCAGGGGGGAACCAACGGCGGCCAAGCTACCTTGGTCCGCACCGACCACAGGGGCCTGGCTAGCTGCAGAATTTTCCACGGTGCGGAGCCGAGTCTCCAATTCGCCCAGCCTGGCCTCCAAAGCTACGAATAAGCTGCACTTATTACAAGTACCGTTACTGCTAAAGGAGGCCGAGGAACAACTAAACATTTCACAACCAGAGCAGAACAGTGCGGGAGAGACAGGAGAAGCCGCCATGCTAAATCGGCTAAGAGCCAACAGCTACGCAACCTAGCGGATTCCTAAAAACACGCAAAGTGAACAATGTATAAATAATTTAGAGGTGATTCAGCAGAAGGAGTGCTTTAGTTAAGGCACCAGACAGGCCATGAAGCAGCACAAGTAACGCACGGCAACAGCGAACGCACGACAACAGTGGTAAAAAATAAAATAAAAATCCACTGGACAGGCTGTGGAGCAGCACAGGCAACGCACGACAACAGAGCCAAAAAAATAAAATAAAAATCCACTAGACAGGCTGTGGAGCAGCACAGGTAACGCACGACAACGGTGCTAAAAAATAAAATAAAAATCCACTGGACAGGCTGTGGAGCAGCACAGAAAGGGAATACTTTGCACCATCTGTCATGCTTAGTTGTCATATTATGGCATAGAATCCAGTGGACACCAACCTTGTTTAACCTTTACTTTGGATGCCAAGCATTCAACACAGACAGAACTATTCCATTTATTAATCCTATTAGCTCAATCAATAATCTTCATCACTTCACACTTTATTACCATAACTGGCACAGCTTTAATAACTTTTGACCCTTATACAAACTGAAATTGACCCTTGTCATAGTTTTTGCTCTTTTTTCCATGTAACTCCACATTTAGTCCAAGATGGCCTAAATTATACCTTTTTGGGATTATGAACAGACCAATAATGTGGTATACCTTTTAATACGATTGGAGCGTTTTTAAATTTTAACCCCTGTAGGTCATCAGGGGTCAGCTCCAGGATGCCTCCACATCTGAAAATAAGCATTACTTAGTTTTCAATGTCTGCTAAATTTCATGCTTTAGTCGCAAAATGCCCAATCATTTTGCCTATCTGTTGCATTATATTGTTGTTTATGCAACATGAACAGTTTCCAAAGTTTAGACCATAGCTGTCCAAATCTGGTCCCAGAGTGCGCCTTCATGCCTACCCCCCCCCCCCCCCCCCCCCCACCCCCTCTAATAGGTCAGCCAATGAAGAACTGGGAATCACCAGAATTAAGTCATTAGGTGTGATCAGAGCATGTAGGCTTGAGAGCCTGCAGGGCAGGATCCCTCCAGAAATGCATTCTGGCAGCCCTGGTTTTAGACATGAAAGGCTTCAGGTTCAGACCACAGCGATCGGGCCTGGGGTGCTTCAGTAAAAACTGTCTGTACGCACACTGCTCTGTTGTGTGGTAGTTAATGGATTAAATGATTTCCTAAGGCATACGTTTTTCTCATTTATATTTCTTACTCCAGTTGATATAAGAATTGACTCAGCTCTCGAGCTCCTCTCCTCATTAAAGTGGCCTCTGCGGGGGAGAGGGCACAGAAAAGAAGTGTGGCAGGGGGACACAGGAACTTTGTATAACAGGATGGAAATGTCAGAGCTGTTGTTAAATGTTACGTGCCATTTTTGGCCTCAGGCTCTTCATCTCAATTTAGTAAGAGGATATACTTCATGCTGGGTGTGCTTTATTTATTCATAGGGGATTTCTTCATCAGTCTGTCACTTAGTTAACTTCTTCATTTTTCTCTTTAGTGCACATGCACTTTAAGTTATAAACATGGGTTCCTTGCTAAAAGTTTCTTATTACATCCGCCAAGGACGTAATAAAATTCAGCATTTATTTATTTGTCTGTCTCTGTTAGCAGGATTTTGTCAAAACTACTTGCACGTATTTTGACGAAATTTTCACCACAGACTGATAATAGGCCATGGAAGTCTTCATTAAATTTTGGAGGTGATCCAGTGTTGGTGACCGACTGGTCCTCCCCCCTAAAAATCGGTTCCCACTGCCTTCACTGCGCATGCGTCAGTAGCAATTCACTGATTATTGCCTCGTTTATGCTCAAAACTGCACTCCAGTCATCATTTGTCTCAGTTACAGATATCTGAAGCTTTTGTAGAACAATCATTTCCACATAAATTCAACATTATTTCATAATAAGATGGGGTAGCAATCACAGTGCCACATCAGTACGTCTGAGTCTGACTCTCTGCACTCAAAGCTGTCAGAGGGAATAATATGATTATTAGCCATTACATGACAAAGTAAAACATCTTAAATCATTCTAAAGGCAGTTTTCTCTTTCATGTTGCGTTCAATCCAACAGGTTCCCATGATCCTGGTGGGAAACAAGTGCGATCTGGAAGATGAGCGTGTGGTTGGAAAGGATCAGGGCCAGAACCTGGCCCGTCAGTGGAGCAACTGTGCCTTTTTAGAGACTTCAGCTAAATCAAAGATCAATGTTAATGAGGTTAGTGGGGGGGGGGGGGGTTGTTACTACACATAGTTGTGTTAGAAGACTTCAAGAAGAGCATTGAAATAAAATATTGAAATATTGACACCCCAATCCTATGTTGTAGATTTTCTATGATCTGGTGCGGCAGATCAACAGGAAGACACCGATGGAAAAGAAGAACACAAAAAAGAAGTCAAATTGCACACTGCTCTAAAACGCCCTCCTGCGTTAGCTCCAGGCCAGGTGAGGCTTTACATCAGGACTTAATTCTTCTGTTGCATGTCAACATCTAGATGGTATCTGAGAGTTCAAAGATCTGTTTTCATGATAATCAAAGGAGCCCTTTCATTTTTAACAGCAAGGACAAGTCGTGTTTCAAATGTTTATTGCATTTTAAATGGTAAATGGACTGAATTTATATAGCACTTTTCCATTTGCATCAGACGCTCAAGTGCTTTACAAGTGATGCCTCACATTCACCCCAGTGTGAAGGTGCTGCCATACAAGGCGCTTACAACACACCGGGAACAACTAGGTGATTAAAGACCTTGCCCAAGGGCCCTTAGTGATTTTCTGGTCAGGCTGGGATTTGAACCGAAGATCCTCTGGTCTCAAGCCCAACGTTTAACCACTAGACCAGTGGTGTCCAAACGATTCCAGAAAGGGAATTCACGTAATCTCCATGTCTTCAGATGTGGAAGAAAGCCAAAGCATCCGGAGGGAACCTATGCAAACACAAGGAGAACATGCATACTCCACACATAAAGGCCACAGGTGGGAATCGATCCCATGACCTTCTTGCTGTGAGGCAACAGTGCTAACCACTAATCCACCGTGATGCCCAATATTGAGGTCAGGAGACTGAGATGGCCATTCCAGAACCTTCATTTTATTCTGCTGTAGTCAATGACAGTTTGACTTGTACCTGTGTTTTGGTTCATTGTCATGTTGGAACATCCAGATACGTCCCATGCGCAGCTTTCAGGCTGAGTGCAAATTTTCGTCCAGTATTTTCTAATAACATGCTGCATTCATCCTGTCTTCAATTTTGACTAAGTTTCCTCTGCCTTTGTAGTTCACATATTCCCTAAACATCAACAATGCAGTCCACCTCCTTGCTTCACAGTAGGAAGGGTGTACCTTTCATCATAGGCCTTGTTGACTCCTTTCCAAATGTAACGTTTGTGGTTGTGGCCAAAAATTCAGTTTTGGTCTCATCACTCCAAATGACCTTGTTCTCTGTGCTGTTTGGTGTATTGTAAGCAGGATAGTTTGTGGCATTTGTGTCGTAATGGCTTTCTTCTGGCGACTTAACCATGCAGCCCATTTTTCTTCAAGTTCCTCCTTATTGTGCATCTTGAAACAGCCACAACACTTTTTTTCCCAGAGTCCTCTATTTCAACTGAAGTTATTTGTGGGTTTTTCTTTGCATCCCGCACAATTTTCCTGGCAGCAGTTGCTGAAATTTCTTTGTATACAACCCCTGGCAATAATTATGGAATCACCGGCCTCGGAGGATGTTCATTCAGTTGTTTAATTTTGTAGAAAAAAAGCAGATCAGACATGACACAAAACTAAAGTCATTTCAAATGGCAACTTTCTGGCTTTAAGAAACACTATAAGAAATCAGGAAAAAAAATTGTGGCAGTCAGTAACGGTTACTTTTTTAGACCAAGCAGAGGAAAAAAAAATATGGAATCACTCAATTCTGAGGAAAAAATTATGGAATCATGAAAAACAAAAGAACGCTCCAACACATCACTAGTATTTTGTTGCACCACCTCTGGCTTTTATAACAGCTTGCAGTCTCTGAGGCATGGACTTAATGAATGACAAACAGTACTCTTCATCAATCTGGCTCCAACTTTCTCTGATTGCTGTTGCCAGATCAGCTTTGCAGGTTGGAGCCTTGTCATGGACCATTTTCTTCAACTTCCACCAAAGATTTTCAATTGGATTAAGATCCGGCCTATTTGCAGGCCATGACATTGACCCTATGTGTCTTTTTGCAAGGAATGTTTTCACAGTTTTTGCTCTATGGCAAGATGCATTATCTTGAAAAATGATTTCATCATCCCCAAACATCCTTTCAATTGATGGGATAAGAAAAGTGTTCAAAATATCAACGTAAACGTGTGCATTTATTGATGATGTAATGACAGCCATCTCCCCAGTGCCTTTACCTGACATGCAGCCCCATATCATCAATGACTGTGGAAATTTACATGTTCTCTTCAGGCAGTCATCTTTATAAATCTTATTGGAATGGCACCAAACAAAAGTTCCAGCATCATCTCCTTGCCCAATGCAGATTCGAGATTCATCACTGAATATGACTTTCATCCAGTCATCCACAGTCCACGATTGCTTTTCTTTAGCCCGTTGTAACCTTGTTTTTTTCTGTTTAGGTGTTAATGATGGCTTTCGTTTAGCTTTTCTGTATGTAAATCCCATTTCCTTTAGGCGATTTCTTACAGTGCGGTCACAGACGTTGAGTCCAGTTTCCTCCCATTCATTTCTCATTTGTTGTGCATTTTTGATTTTTGAGACATTTTGCTTTAAGTTTTCTGTCTTGACGCTTTGATGTCTTCCTTGGTCTACCAGTATGTTTGCCTTTAACAACCTTCCCATGTTATTTGTATTTGGTCCAGAGTTTAGACACAGCTGACTGTGAACAACCAACATCTTTTGCAACATTGCGTGATTTACCCTCTTTTAAGAGTTTGATGATCCTCTCCTTTGTTTCAATTGACATCTCTCGTGTTGGAGCCATGATTCATCTCAGTCCACTTGGTGCAACAGCTCTCCAAGGTGTGATCACTCCTTTTTAGATGCAGACTAACAAGCAGATCTGATTTGATGCAGGTGTTAGTTTTGGGGATGAAAATTTACAGGGTGATTCCATAATTTATTCCTCAGAATTGAGTGAGTCCATATTTTTTTCCCTCTGCTTGGTCTAAAAAAGTAACCGTTACTGACTGCCACAATTTTTTTTTTTTCTTGATTTCTTAGTGTTTCTTAAAGCCAGAAAGTTGCCATTTGAAATGACTTTAGTTTTGTGTCATGTCTGTGATCTTTTTTCTACAAAATTAAACAACTGAATGAACATCCTCCGAGGCCGGTGATTCCATAATTATTGCCAGGGGTTGTACCTGACTGTGGTTTGGTTGCCCTCATTTTCCACTTCTTGATTAGTTTAAACACTATTGATTGGCATTCTCAGTCCCTTGGATATCTTTTTAAATCCCTTTCCTGTTTTATACAGTTCAGTTACCTTTTCCCGCAGATCCTTTGACAGTACTTTTGCTTTGCCCATGACTCAGAAACCAGAAATATCAGTGCAGCACTCGATGAAAGATTGAAGGGTCTGTCAGGATCCCAGAAACTCACTGACCTTTTATACAAACACGCTGATTACAAGCAAACAGATCACACGTGAGGATGGTTACCTTTAGTAGCAGTTCAAACCCGTTTGTGTCGACTTGTGTGCATGTTATCAGGCCCAAATCACCAGGGTATGTAAACGTTTGATCAGGGTCAATTGGTTAGTTTTTGGTTGTCCGTGTGATTTTTAAAAAGAGTAAACACAGTTGTTTGACAAATGGTCACACAACCACTAACCATGAGTTAAAAAAAAAAAAAAAAGTTTTTGTGTTAATCATATTCTCTGGAAAAATGGCCCAAATAAATAAATAAAATATTCTGCCAGAGTATGTAAACCTTTGAGCACAGCTGTGCTTGTAGGTTCTGTAAATGTGCTCTTTGGCTGAGATGTTCAGACTTTGGTCAAATCGCTACCAGAGTAACACATGGTTTCATTATACTTACAAATTCTCTTTCATTAGAAATAATTTGATTAGTTTTCTTAACTCACTGGGTCAAACCTGATTAGTTTTCATGCCTGTTGTTCTGCATAATTTTTAATCATATGTACAAACTTTTTTGTTGCAGAAACTCTGTAATGATTAACTGTTTCCCAGTGGGTCGTGCCTGCATCCTGAGTCCTCTCCGGAACATCTTGAAATCGGCTGACAGAGATACTTCACCACGTGTAAAATGGCAGGATCATGGCACATAATTTCAAGATCTTCTCTGCTTTGAAATGGGAAAGAAATCCACTTTTTTTGTGTATTGTCAGCCTGATCTGCTTTTTTTTTTTTCTTCTTCTTCTTCAGGGTGTCTTTCTTTTGGATATATCAGTGTAAAAGGGAGACCATGGGTTTAAATCCATATATGAGAACTAAATGTTTTAATTAACGTTAATCTTTGCATATTGTGACAATATGTTTGCAAAAGAAACAGTGAAATGTTGGCCTTCTCATACATTTCTGCACTAACAGTGTCAATGAAAACACATCATTGTCCATAAGTTACTACTTGCTCCTACTTATAAGGACATGCATTGATAAAATAACATCTTTCCTAAGTGACTTTGTTTTATATTGAGAGCTGCAAGCCTTCCATATTTCCCATAATATATTATACTTCCATTTTTGCATAATAAAGCTAAGAAAATTAGTATTTTATAGACTGATGGGGATCTGGTGCATCTTGATTTGTCTCTCAAGCCTGAAAATATATTGTACTAAAACAAATCTATTACTTCTAGTGTTACTCTGTCGCACATGATTTTCAAGCTTTAATGAATTATTAAATTTGAGTACAGTATAATTTTATATATATTTGGGCCTCAGTGTTTCTTATTGGAAGTATTGAGACAAGGTTCCTGCTCTTGAAAATGGCACTTGTTAATCTTCAACAGTCTAAATAATGTGTAGGCATTGCTGTGGGACAGGTGCTGGCACGCTTATTTCCAGAGCAGAAGGTTCCTGATTGAAGACCACCCCTGCCCCATTCTCCGTGTACTGTGGAATTGTCAGGATGGACATCTGGTGTTAACCTTGTGCCAGATCAACATGCAGATCCATCTCTGGTCTGCTCTGGCAACCCACCATTGGAAAAAAGGAAGAAGCTAAGCAGTTTTGGTGTGTTGAGTTGTTGTATACAAAAAATGCTTTATGAATCCCAGTGATGCCTGGCAATACAAATTATAAACGTAATACAATAATTTGGTCTCTTCCCTGTGATTTACATATCTAGTACCAGAGATCTTCATTGAACACAAGCTGTTGAATCTATTCATAACTTAGGTTACTGCGCTTGTCCCTAATTTTAATGCTGCAGTGTGAAGGATTTGGTGTCACCTAGTGGTGACATTGCAGATTGCTTTATGCTGTAGCAGCTGGGATTCATGCTGTCCTGCATTTGGGGATATTGCATAAAATTTGTGCTGTGTGTGGGAAAGAAGCCAAATGAACTTTTTTTTCCCTCCATTTCATAAAATGAAGGTTCTCAAATTTATTAGCCTGCACTGGAAACCAGCAAACGCGAAGAGCTCATTTTTCTTGTGTGGCATTTTTCTTGTGTGGAGTATGTCCCTTTTTGGATTATTGTATCGATCTGGCAGCTCCCATGTAAATCTAAAGGGCTCATTAAAAACATCAACTTGAATTATACACTAATCAACATATGGTTGTAAAACATATTCCCCCAAAATCCGACAAGGTATAAGTAATTAGATGTTTAAAGAGAGGCATTTTTTAAGGTGTTGACTGGAGTTGATACCACAGTTGTCAGTGGCAACTGCTCTGGTATGCTGTGATGGACCACTGAAGGTTTCAGTAGTTTACACAATTAGAGGACTTATGGCATGTCGCACAAAAGCAGGTCATCATACTCTATCCGAATAAAAAGCTCTTACAGGAGAGGAAAAAAACGTCAAACAATGAGATGAAGTGTGATGTGAGTGCATGAAAAGCAGAATAGAACGTGTCAAGCTTCAGTCAGCTGCTACAACCCCAATTCCAATGAAGTTGGAATGTTGTGTAAAATGTAAAAAACAATACAATGATTTGCAAATCCTCTTCAACCTATATTGAACTGAATACTCGTACACCACAAAGACAAGATATTTAATGTTCATACTGATAAACTTTATTGTTTTTGTGCAAATATTTGCTCATTTTGAAATGGATGCCTGCAACACGTTTCAAAAAAAGCTGGGACAGTGGTATGTTTACCACTGTGTTACATCACCTTTCCTCGTACAACACTCAATAAGCGTTTGGGAACTGAGGACACTAATTGTTGAAGATTTGTAGGTGGAATTCTTTCCCATTCTTACTTGATGTACGACTTCAGTTGTTCAACAGTCCGGGGTCTCTGTTGTCGTATTTTGCACTTCATAATGTGCCACACATTTTCAATGGGCGACAGGTCAGGACTGCAGGCAGGCCAGTCTAGTACCTGCAGTCTTACTATGAAGCCACACTGTTGTAACACGTGCAGAATGTGGCTTGGCATTGTCTTGCTGAAATAAGCAGGGACGTCCATGAAAAAGACGTTGCTTGGATGGCAGCATGTGTTGCTCCAAAACCTGGATTTACCTTTCAGCATTGATGGTGCCATCACAGATGTGTAAGTTGTCCATGCGCCATGCCATGGGCACTAACACACCCCCATACCATCTAAGATGCTGGCTTTTGAACGTCGTGCTGGTAACAATCTGGATGGTCTTTTTCCTCTTGTCCAGAGGACATGACGCCCATGATTGCCAAAAACAATTTGAAATGTGGACTCTTCAGACCACAGCACACTTTTCCACTTTGTGTTTGTCCATTTCAAATGAGCTCAGGTCCACAGAAGGCGGCAGCGTTTCTGGATGTTGTTGATGTATGGCTTTCGCTTTGCATGGTAGAGTTTTAACTTGCACTTGTAGATGAAGCGACGAACTGTGTTAACTGACAATGGTTTTCTGAAGTGTTCCTGAGCCCACGCGGTAAGATCCTTTACACAATGATGTTGGTTTTTAATGCAGTGCCGCCTGAGGGATTGAAGGTCTCGGGCATTCAATGTTGGTTTTGGTCTTGCCGCTTATGTGTAGAAAGTTCTCCAGATTCTCTGAATCTTCTGATTATATTATGGACTGTAGATTATGGAATACCTAAATTCCTTGCAATTGAACATTGAGAAATGTTCTTAAACTGCTGGACTATTTTTTCAAGCAGTTGTTCACAAAGTGGTGAGCCTCACCCCATCTTTGCTTGTGAATGGTTGAGCCTTTTGAGGATGCGCCTTTTATACCCAATCATGACACTTACCTGTTTCCAATTAGATGTTCTTTGAGCATTCATCAACAGTCTTTTGTTGCCCCATCCCAACTTTTTTGAAACATGTTACAGGCATCCATTTCAAAATGAGCAAATATTTGCACAAAAACACACTCTGTTTTCACTCGGGGTCCCTACAACAGATCCAATGAGCATCTGCATGTTGATTTGGCACAAGTTTTACACTGGATGCCCTTCCTGACACAACTCTGTGTTACACGGAGACATGTGGCAGGAGTGGGAGGTCTGTACTTCAGACATTTTTGTTTTTACTGGTTTTTTCCTGAACTATGGAAACCCATTTTTTCTTGACCCCCCCCCCCCCCCCATTAAGTAGTTACCTGAAAAATAGTCATAAGTCAGTTGTCTTTTCAAATCACAATTACATGATACTATCTCAATTATGTATTATGATAATGTTTAGTTAGGGTTTAATGAGTTACTGTCTTGTAATTGACAAGTGAGGTACACAATGTCTGTCATTATGACAGATTTGCGTATCACAGTTACTAGAAATAGCATTATGAATCACAAAATATGTAGTAGTACTTTTTTTACTGCTTTACTATAAATCTGTTGACACTATTTAACTTATTAAAGGGCCTTTCAAATTTCACAAAACTGAAAAAATTGAGTTTACTGAAATCCCAGTGTTATAATGTAGGTTAATTTTTGTAACATATTGCAAAATAAGACTAAGGGCAGTTCAGAACCTCCATGACCAGTAAAAGATCAAGGACCGTGACGTCGCCCGGTATGGCAGAGCCGGGGTCCCACCCTGGAGCCAGGCCTGGGGTTGGGGCTCGCGCGCGAGCACCTGGTGGTTGGGCCTTAGCCCATGGGGCCCAGCCGGGCTCAGCCCGAAAGAGTGATGTGGGCCCGCCCTCCTGTGGGTTCACCACCTGCAGAGAGGATTGGGTGGCGGTCGAGGGCGGGTGGCCCGGCCGCCCGGTCCATGCTCACAGCCCCTGGCTGTTGGGACGTGGAATGTCACCTCGCTAGGGGGGAGGGAGGTTGAGAGATACCGACTAGAGACAGTCGGGCTCACCTCCACGCACAGCGTGGGCTCTGGTACCCAACTCCTGGAGAGGGGCTGGACGCTTCATTTTTCTGGCGTCGCCCACGGGGAGAGGCGGAGAGCTGGGGTCGCATTGCTTATTGCTCCCCAGCTCAGTCGTCAAGTGTTGGAGTTCACTCCGGTGAACGAGAGGGTCACGTCCCTACGCCTTTGGGTCGGGGACAGGTCTCTCACCGTTGTCTCGGCCTATGGGCCGAGCAGCAGTGCAGAGTACCCGACCTTCCTGGAGTCCCTGGGAGGGGTACTAGATAGTGCTCCGACTGGGGACTCCATTGTTCTCCTGGGGGATTTCAACGCCCATGTGGGCAGCGACAGTGAGACCTGGAGGGGGGTGATTGGGAAGCACGGCCTCCCCGATCTGAACCCGAGTGGTGTTCAGTTGTTGGACTTCTGTGCTAGTCACAGTTTGTCCATCATGAACACCATGTTCAAGCTCAAGGGTGTCCATAAGTGCACGTGGCACCAGGACACCCTGAGCCAGAGGTCGATGATCAACTTTGTAGTCGCATCATCTGACCTTCGGCCACGTGCCTCGGACACTCGAGTGAAGAGAGAGGCAGAGCTGTCGACTGATCACCACCTGGTGATGAGTTGGATCCGCTGGGAGGGTAGGAAGCCGGTAAGACCTGGCAGGCCCAAACGTATCGTGAGGGTCTGCTGGGAACGACTGGCAGAACCCTCTGTCAGCGAGGTCTTCAACTCCCACCTCCGGGAGAGCTTCTCCCAGGTCCCGGGGGAGGTTGGAGACATGGAGTCCAAGTGGACCATGTTCTCCACCTCCATTGTTGATGCGGCTGCTCGTAGCTGTGGTCGCAAGGTCTCTGGTGCCTGTCACGGCGACAATCCCCGAACCCGGTGGTGGACACCGGAAGCAAGGGATGCCATCAAGCTGAAGAAGGAGTCCTACTTATCTTTGTTGGTAGGTAGGACCCCAGAGGCAGCTGACAGGTACCGGCAGGCCAAGCGGGCTGCAGGCTATGCGGTCGCAGAGGCAAAAACTCGGGTCTGGGAGGAGTTCGGGGAGGCTATGGAGGAGGACTATCGGTCGGCCTCGAAGAGATTCTGGCAAACCGTCCGACGCCTCAGGAGGCGGCAGCAGCTCTCCACCAGCACTGTATACGGTGTGGGTGGGGAGCTGTTGACCCTGACTGGGGATGTTGTCGGGCGGTGGAAGGAGTACTTCGAGGATCTCCTCAATCCCATCGTCACGTCTTCCGAAGAGGAAGCAGAGACTGGGGACTCGGAGGCGGACTCATCCATTACCCAGGCCGAAGTCACCGAGGTGGTTAGAAAGCT
Organism: Thalassophryne amazonica; assembly: GCF_902500255.1. NCBI lineage: Eukaryota > Metazoa > Chordata > Actinopteri > Batrachoidiformes > Batrachoididae > Thalassophryne > Thalassophryne amazonica. Next base: position 103,069,755 of record NC_047108.1, on the reverse strand, counting down.
CCTCGGTGGCAAGGCTCCTGGGGTGGATGAAATCCGTCCTGAGTACCTTAAGTCTCTGGATATTGTGGGGCTGTCTTGGCTGACACGCCTCTGCAACATCGCGTGGCGATCGGGGACAGTGCCTCTGGATTGGCAGACCGGGGTGGTGGTCCCTCTGTTTAAGAAGGGGGACCGGAGGGTGTGTTCCAACTATATGGGGATCACACTCCTCAGTCTCCCCGATAAGGTCTATTCCAGAGTACTGGAGAGGAGAATTCGACCGATGGTTGAACCTCGGATTCAGGAGGAGCAGTGTGGTTTTCGTCCTGGTCGTGGCACACTGGACCAGCTCTACACACTCCATCGAGTGCTCGAGGGTTCATGTGAGTTTGCCCAACCAGTCTACATGTGTTTTGTGGATCTGGAGAAGGCATTCGACCGTGTCCCTCGGCGCACCCTGTGGGGAGTGCTCCGGGAGTACGGGGGCCGGGGTCCTTTGCTAAGGGCTATCCGGTCCCTGTACGACCGCAGCAGGAGCTTGGTTCGCATTGCCGGTAGTAAGTCAAACCTGTTTCCAGTGCACGTTGGCCTCCGCCAGGGCTGCCCTTTGTCACCGGTTCTGTTCATGATTTTTATGGACAGAATTTCTAGGTGCAGCCAGGGTGTAGAGGGGGTCTGGTTTGGGAACCACAGAATCTCGTCTCTGCTGTTTGCGGACGATGTGGTTCTGTTGGCGTCGTCAAATCAGGACCTTCAGCGTGCACTGAGGCGGTTTGCAGCCGAGTGAAGCGTCCGGGATGAAAATCAGCACCTCCAAATCCGAGGCCATGGTTCTCGACCGGAAAAAAGGTGCTTTGCCCTCTTCAGGTCGGTGGAGTGTCCTTGCCTCAAATGGAGGAGTTTAAGTATCTCGGGGTCTGTTTCACGAGTGAGGGACGGAGCGTGAGATCGATAGACGGATCGGTGCAGCATCTGCAGTGATGCGGTCGCTGTATCGGACCGTCGTGGTGAAGAGAGCTGAGTAGGGGGGCAAAGCTCTCGATTTACCGATCGATCTACGTTCTGATCCTCACCTATGGTCATGAGATTTGGCTCATGACCGAAAGAACGAGATCGCGAGTACAAGCGGCCGAGATGGGTTTCCCCCGCAGGGTGGCTGGGCGCTCCCTTAGAGATAGGGTGAGGAACTCGGACACTCGGGAGGAGCTCGGAGTCGAGCCACTGCTCCTCCACGTCGAAAGGAGTCAGTTGAGGTGGCTCGGGCATCTTTTCAGGATGCCCCCTGGACGCCTCGCTGGAGAGGTGTTCCGGGCACGTCCCACTGGGAGGAGGCCCCGGGGAAGACCCAGGACACGCTGGAGGGACTACATCCCTCGGCTGGCTTGGGAACGCCTTGGGGTTCCCCCGGAGGAGCTGGAGGAGGTGTGTGTGGATCGGGAGGTCTGGGCGGCTTTGCTTGAGCTGCTGCCCCCGCGACCCGACTCCGGATAAAGCGGAAGAAAATGGATGGATGGATGGATGGATATTGCAAAATTGCAGCTAATTTTAATGAAGAGTACATATTTATCTGGGGGGAAATTCCATAGTGAATACAGATTTTCCTTTGTCATCATCACGCTGCCTAATTACATGAGAAAGCGCATATGTGTGAGGTTTTGAGATTACCCATCTTACATTAGCATCCATAAAATTTCTTTTAAATCACTTACAAATGTTGCTCAGAGCATCTGATCCCTTGAATTTCTCCCCCACAGGGGTTGAAATATTAAATTACTTCCAGACAGCATGAATTTTGATCATATTGGCAATATTATATATGAATCCCTTATCTAAATGCTAAGGAATAAAATTATAGTGGCCAAAGAATTTTTTTTATGACTTGATCTTAAAAAATCCAGCTGAACTAGACTTGTAATAATTGACCATGTTTGTCCATTACCTGCATGCCAGCTGTTGCCTGCTCATTTGGAAAGCCATCTCTCGTATTTCTACCTGTAATGCTGATATCGGTGTCTTTCTGGCTCTGCAACACAATCGTAACACCTGAAAATTAACTATTTCCTTTTTCTGCCTTTACTGTGCTTTACAACTTAGGTTAACAATTTGAATTTTTCTTGATCAGTTTCCTTGTCATTCTCCTCCCCTCATGCATTTTATACTGGGGGGGGGGGGGGGGGGGTCTTGCTTATTTCCTCCAGCTTTGTAATTTTATCCCAATTAGAGACAGCTCCACCTTCAGGTGGGGGTGTTTACGACTTGGTTGTGTGTGTGAAGACACCCAAATCTCTAAATTACTTCCTGCATTCTAACTCAATCTGGGAAGTCAAATACTGACTTGTCATAGTTTTTAAGACACAGTTTTATTTTAAACACTAGAAATCTTGTATATTTATAAATCACGCTCTCTGCATTTGCAAGTATTAATGAGACAAATTTAACTCCATTCTCCAAAAATTAGGTTTCCTAAATATTTATTACGGCCACTCTTAAAACTTCACTTATCTTTATTTATTCCTGTGTGCAAGTTTACTGAACTTGCAATCATTCTAAGTGACGTGTGTGTGCACTTATACCACATTTTAGAGGAGCACGGGTGACTAAAACATATACCTTGGTATTTATAAAGTAGTTTACTATATATTGTTCATTTTGACAACATTTTGTGAAGCCCTTTTACCCTAGCTCCCCCTCAGCCCCCCCAACAAAAATTCCCTAGCGCCGCCACTGATGAGAACAGTTAATATTGAGGAAGTTTGCACTTGAGGATGAAGCTGTTTTTATCTCCTAACATGAGTTTTTGATTCTGGATGTCAGAACCTCATGTTCTGTCTGACTGAGGACCGCTGTGCGTCTCGCACCTGTCCCCGCTCTCTCTCTCTCTCTCTCTCTCTCTCTCTCTCTCTCTCTCTCTCCACACAGACCGACAGGATACGCGACCCCCTCCACTCCCTCCCTCCCCCCTTCCATCATTTTTCCATCTCTTCCCTACAACAAACATGGCCGCGAAATCCGATGGTGCCGCCGTCTCTCTACGTAACGAAATCCCACCCGAGTGCCCTTCCAGGTCGGACCAGCGGCCTCCCCAGCGGCGTCCAGCCGAGCAGCGCTACTCCCTCCCGGACTGCTGCTGGACGCTGTGCGCCCTTCTGGTCTTCTTTTCGGACGGGGCCTCAGACCTGTGGCTGGCCGCGGATTACTACCTAAGGAGGGACTACTGGTTCTTTGCGCTCACTCTGGTCTTTGTGATCGTCCCATCCGTGGTCGTCCAGGTGTTAAGTTTTCGATGGTTCGCCTACGATTTCTCGGACAGCGTGGAGAGCGGCACGGCGGCGGCCGCCGTGGTGGCAGCGTCGGGAGCGGAAGAAAGCGACTTCAGCACCAAGGACAGCGCCGAGCGGGGCACTGGTCGCTCCGCCGCGGCCGGGGTGCTGCCGAGGCCGGGCACCGGGGGTGGAGCCCGCGGCTGCTGCAGAGCCTTCATGTGGCTCTTCCAGGCCATAATTCATATTTTCCAGCTGGCTCAGGTCTGGAGGTAAGTGCAGTTTGTTTTTTTTGTTTTGTTTTTGCCTTTGCACATGCATCCTTCAAAGTGCACTTACTCCCCAAATGTTGCCAGAACTCTTAATTAATTCACACTCTTGCTGCCTAAAATGTATTTGCATTGTTTGACCCCCCCCGCCCAGGAAAAAGGCAGACTCCACCCCCCCCCAAAAGGATAGTAGGTCAATAATCTCAGAAGAATAACTCATCCACACCACCAGCCTCACACGTAGAAATCCCAACAAGAATAAATCCCTTTGTCTGTGGGGATTTGGAGAGAAAGAGGCTCTCTGCTGAAGATGAGACTTCATCCTGTTTTGCATGGCGGTGTGTTGTCTGGGCGCGTTGGTGTAAGTCTTTGTGTTTGCAGAAACCTACAGTCTCAAACCTTCCAATAGTTCCGAGAGCTCCAGTTTACCTTCCTCACAGCAGGATGCAAACATGATTATTAATTATCAGACACACTGAAACTCAGGCACTTTGGCATTAGGTCTGTAGGTCGGCTGCACAGTCAGCCCATCAACATCAGACTGTTCTCTACTGTAGCTTTGGACAGACATGAACTGCTGCCAGACAGGAAGAAGAAGAAGCATTTTTCTCGTTTGTGGTGGGAGGAGAGTTATGCAAAATCTGATTGTATGGATGCATCAGATTTGCAAAAAGACAAATTGTGTTGACACAAGTGCTGCCCTGCATCATTTCTCTTGTCAGTTTGTAGCCTTTCTCTTCCTGTCTCTTTCGTCAACCCAATGGGCAGTATATATCGATTCCCCATTTCCTCCTCAAGAGTTAGATCTCTATGGGTGTGTGTGTGTCTGTGGGTGTTCAGAAGCACATTAAAACACTGTGGCGGCACAGATTTACCGGTAATGCTATTAAAGCTGCTGTGTGTATTCTGTTCAGACCGGCGTGTGTACACCTAAAGAGGATTACCCTCAGCTGTCAACTCACCAATGATCTGTCACTGATACCTGGTTAGTCAGGTGATCACTTTGGGCCTTCTACTGAAATTAAAGGAGGAAAAGTCCCATTGGGTGGTTCCATCCTTAACCCTCATTATATGGGACAGTGGAATTCCTCATCCAGGGTTGATGTAGAGACACCTGTGCATGGGTTTGTTTAACATGCCAACTAACACACGGTCCTTAACAGATCCTTAGCCTGGTCCGATGGCTGGGAAATCCCAGAGGTCTGAAGACCTGCTGCAGCCGTCATCCTTCACAGCTTTTGGGTTACAAGCCATCATGTCCTCTGCCTGATCTGCCATTGAGTTCTTCTCATTAGCCATGTTTTGTTCACAGTTCCTGTTGGACCTTCATGGTTATAGTGGCCACAGGACACACTAATTCCCTACTGTATTTCACCCCAATAGACAATCCTCTACTTGAACCTTTACCCAGGTGTCACGACGCTGATGAGGCGCTGGATCTTGACACCCGGTTTTGTCAATGTTACATTCAAAGGTGCAATTTGTGGACTGAAAAAATATGACACAAATTGCACTATAGGGTTCCCTAGACTTATGAGTGGAACCTGTGGAACCCCTGCATTGTGTTGTGTGAATGATTGGTCAAGACAAACTGGGACTGTTTGGAATTGATCTCACTCCCTCTGAAGTCAAGACAAGTCTGGTCTGGGAGTATGTGCTGGTGCCACACTTTGCTGCATCCGTGACCCAACTGGATCGCCTTGTGTGTGGATCACAACCACCCAGGCAGACAACCGGTCCATTCCCATGTCTCTAAAATAATCATCTATCTGCTGCAGCCATGTGAAACGTGGGCGTCCCCTCGGCCATCAGGCACTGATGTGGTGGATCATACACAGAGAAATGTGCCACTTGACTAAAATTTTGAAGCTGACACTCCCTCACAACACTGCTCATTTGATAAGTAACTGCTCATTTGACACCAAGTCATTTCAGCGGTGCCCAAGGATCATATGAAGAGACAGAGTTTATGGGCATCCAGTCGTCGTCACCTTAGGTCATCGGTCCAAGTCTTGCAACCACACAGGACTGTAAAGAGTTGCACCTTCTTTCTCCTGCAAAGGATTCAGCACTGACAAACATCTTGGACAAGTGACCTCATGATTCCAAGGTCAGTGATTAAAACATACAACAATGATGGATAAGATGCTCGCTCCTATGCAAAAGGTATAAGTGGGAGCGGCGCAAAGAGTGTATAGTTGACATACCAGCTCTCCCGACCTTTCTTCCCAAGGCATTTAGCGTCAGTCCTCTGTGGAAACCACCAGCTTCTTTCAAATGCTAAAGGTAAAGATTTGTGCATTTACACAGTGCAAAACAAGTGTCACCTCATATCGTCATAGAAAACACATTAGAGCTGCAGCGTGTTTGCACAGCACGCTCGTGATCCTGTGTGCACTTTGTTGTTTGCACATTTGTTCAAGGTCATGGTAGCAGACATTTAGAACAGGGTGAGGCTCCATGCCAGCAGGGCTCAGGAGGTCATATATAAAGTTTATTTTCTCTGCTCCTCCACATTTTAATTCCCTCCACCCCTTTAGGTAATTATTTTAGATTATAAGCAAGTTGTGCAGTTTCCTCCTTTGATGCCTGTGCTAAATATAAAACCACAGAGCTGCTTAATTCTGCATCCCAAGAGGAAGCAACCAGCTTTTTTTGGCACCAAATTCTGACAGCTCCCAGATTTCAGAATAATGAGCCTTGACTCCTTCAATTTTTATATGCAAAAAATGTTTCAAACATGACATTACAACCTAAAATTCTGTACAGTTTTACATTTATTCAACAAAACTATAAATACAATATTTTCATTTTTGTTCCTAGTTTTTATGAGTTGAAATAAAACATCTTAAGATTTCATCTGTGCACACACAAGGTTCATTTCCCTCAAATTTGTCTCAGAAATCATAATACAATTTGAGGAACATATTTTTGTTTATGTGTGTTTCTCCAAGGTGCTTAGGCTATTTTACACCAAACTTGTTGTGTGCATGTAGACTGACCCCAGGTTCACTCTTAAAGGGTTTGTTTTGGCTAAGGTCAAGGTCATTGGGGTCAAAGGTCAAAATTATGATTTTTTTTTTTCCCCTCCAATCCAATATCCAATAAACCTGGCAGACATATGTAGGTAGGTTCTGAAATTGCCCAGGTAAAACAAAGGTTTTCATTCTAATTTTCACCAACAATGGCACACATGAAGGTACGTAGGTTCCAGAACTGCCCAGTAATATCAAATTTGCCAAAAGTCAATCAGTAGGGTCAAGGTCATGTGTGCCTGTTTGTTGATCTACTTCTCTCAGGTCCTTTTGCTGATTTCTCCCAAACTCGGGATGCCAATGAATGCTGACCACAAAATTGCTCTTAAAGAATTCATTTTGGCACAAGTTGCAATCTTGGAATTTGTTTTTCAGCACAATTTGGATGAAATGTGGCACATACTTAGTTGAATTCCAGAACACCCCTGGCAAGGTCCGCTAGAGATCAAGGGCACTGGGGTCAAATGTCAGATTATTGTAGCCCTAGTGTCTTTGTAGTCAAGGGTACTATTACCTAGTTTGTTAAAATCCGTGTCAGTGAGTACGTCACTTTTGCCAATTCAATCCATCCACCTGGCTGGTGAACCACATAAGGATGTTGATTTAATGGAATGATTATTGCGCAGACATTTTTTGGACTGCTCACAATAAAAGCCCTCTCTAAGATGTGAAGTTGACCCTGAAAAAAGATCATTATTCAGTGAAGAAGTCGGATGTTGTGGTCCGGCACTGGCATGGTTACGTGTTACATTTGAGGTGGCTTATTGTAATGGAATGAACATTCCGTTCACAAACAGCAAAACCTGTAACATCTGTGGAATTGTTTTAAAATTGCACATTTTAATGTGGACTTTTATTGTGACCAACCCAAGACACACACTTGTGCTGTTTAATCAGGATCTTGTAATGTCACAGCTGCCAAGATAGATGGATTATCTAGGCAAAGGTGAAGAACTCACAAACGGATTTTAATGAGTTTGTGACCAAATTTGACAGAAATAAGCATTTTGTGTGCATAAAAAGAATTTTTATGTTTTACTTCAATGTATAAAAAGTTAATTACTTAATACATGTTTTTTAATTATGACCCACAGGTATGTTCACGCCTTGTATTTGGGCGTGCAGAGCCGCTGGCATGGGGATCAGCAGAGGCGTCACTTCTACTGGCGCATGATGTTTGAGAGCGCCGATATCAGCATGCTGCGTCTGCTGGAGTCCTTCCTGAAGAGCGCCCCTCAGCTGGTGTTGCAGCTCAGCATCATGATCTATGCCGGCCAGGTGCTGCCTCTTCAGGGTGAGTCTAAAAAAAATAAAGATAATAATGTGAATTACTGCCAATGTGGCAGATGTACATCTACAACTCAAACCGTGCCTGGTTACTCACTAGCCCTCGGTAAATGGTAAGACAGTGCCGCTGAGCCCATTCCATCCCCCATAGTCTGTCTGTCTGTCTGCCCCCCGCCCCCCCTCCTCTCCAGGGCTTTCAGCTTCTGCCTCGCTGATATCCCTCGCCTGGATGATCGCCTCCTATCAGAAAGTCCTGAGGGACTCCCGAGATGATAAGCTACCCATGACCTACAATGCCGTCATTGTTCAAATCCTGTGGCACCTGTTCACCATTGGGGCCCGCACTATGGCCTTCGCACTCTTTGCCTCGGTGTTCCAGCTTTACTTTGGCATCTTTATTGTGGCTCACTGGTGCATCATGACATTTTGGATAATCCAAGGTGAAACTGACTTCTGCATGTCCAAATGGGAGGAAATCATCTATAACATGATGGTGGGCATTGTGTATGTCTTCTGCTGGTTCAGTGTTAGAGAGGGGCGCACATGCTGCAGGATGCTCATCTACAGCCTGACTGTGTTCATTGAAAATGTAGCGCTGACTACTGCCTGGTACCTCTACCGAGGTCCGCGTACCTCAGACTTCTATGCTGTCATCATGGTATGCGTGGTGGCCAGCAGCTACGCACTCGGCACCTTCTTCATGTTTGTGTATTACTGTCTGCTGCACCCCGATGGCCCAGTCTCAGGGTGGGGTTATATAGTGGAGAAGGAGGGCCCAGTAGACTCACTGGCCTCCCCAGTTTCAAGTGTCCCCCCTGATCTAGTAAGTAGCCCACCCAGAACTCTTCAGAGAACTAAAGGGGTTGATAGGGAGCAGGGGGCTGGAGTAGATGGGGATGTGTTTCAGGTACGACCTGCACGGGGTGCTCAGCCCCCAGCTCCTCACCTCACTCCCAGGACAGAGGGACCTGTAATCCGAATAGACCTGCCACGAAAAAAGTATCCTGCCTGGGATGCTCACTTCATTGATCGTCGGCTGCGGAAAACAATCTTGGTGCTTGAAAGTGCTGCCCCGGTGACTCCGAGGATTCAGTACCGCTGTCTGGGCACAACCAAAGAAGTGATGGAGTACGAGACCACCGTGTGAGTCAGCTTGGTGTCGTGTGGACACGTGGACGACGTCCACTGAGCAGGTTCAGCACCACACCTGCTGCGCTAGAGGAAAACAGGAACCAGAACAGCGGAGTGGAGTGCAGTGTCTTTCTTTGATTTGTTTTTGCGATGTGGCTACAGGTATGAGTTGTATCTCAAATAGTAATGGTTACAGGTACGAGCCATTGCCACACAATGGCGTTCTGACACTCTGGGCATCTACAACACAACCAATAGTATTGCAGTTGCATGTAAAAGTTTGGGCACTCCTGATGATTTCTATGATTTTCCTTTATAAATCATTGGTTGTTTGGATCAGCAATTTCAGTTAATCATATAGCAGACAAACACAGTGATAGTTGAGAAGTGAAATGAAGTTTATAGGATTTACAAAAAGTGTGCAATAATTCTTTAAACAAAATTAAGCAGGTGCATAAATTTGGGCACCCCAACAGAAAAAAAATACATCAATATTTAGTACCTGATCCTCCTTTTGCAGAAATAACAGCCTCTAAATGCTTCCTATAGCTTACAATGAGTGTCTGGATTCTGGTTGAAGGTATTTTGGACCATTCTTCTTTACAAAACATCTCAGGTCTGTTGGTTTCTGAGTATGGACAGCCTGCTTACAATCACACCATAGATTTTAAGTAATATTCAGGTCTGGGGACTGAGATGGCCATTCCAGAATGTTGTACTTGTTCTTCTGCATGAATGCCTTAGTAGATTTTGAACAGTTTTTAGGGTTGTTGTCTTGTTGAAAGATCCAGCCCCGGTGCAACTTCAACTTTGTCACTGATTCATGAACATTGTTCTCAAGAATTTGCTCATATCGACTGGAATACATGTGACCCTCAACTTTAACAAGATTCCCAGTACCTGCACTGGCTACACAGTCCCACAGCATGATGGAACCACCTCCAAATTTTACTGTGGGTAGCAAGTGTTTTTCTTAGAATGCTGTGTTCTGTTTCACCCATGCATACTGCCCCTTGTTATGTCCAAATAACTCAATTTTAGTTTCATGAGTCCACAGCACCTTATTCCAAAATGAAGCTGGCTTGTTCAAATGTGCTTTAGCATGCCTCAAGTGACTCTGTTTGTGGCGTGTACGCAGAAAAGGCTTCCTCTGCATTACAGCATCATACAGCATCTCTTTGTGCAAAGTGCGCTGTATAGTTGAACGATGCACAGAGACACTATCTGCAGCAAGGTCATGTGGTAGGCCTTTGGAGCAGGTCTGTGGGTTGACTATGACTCACCATCCTTCGCTTCAGCTTATCTGAGATTTTTCTTGGCCTGCCACTTCGGGCCTTAACTAGTACTGTGCTTGTGGTCTTCCATTTCCTCACTATGTTCCTCACAGTGGAAACTGACAGCTGAAATATCTGAGATAGCTTTTTGTATCCTTCCCCTAAACCATGATGTTGAACAGTCTTTGTTTTCAGGTCATTTGAGAGTTGTTTAGAGGCTCCCATGTTGCCACTCAATAGAAGAGATGCAAAGAGGGGAAACATTTGCAAATGGTCACCTTAAATACCCTTTCTCATGACTGGATTCACCTGTGAAAGGAGAACAAGGGTCAATGAGCTTACCAAACCAATTTTGTGTTCCAATAATTAGTGGTACACACACACACACACACACACACACACACACACACACACACACACACACACACACACACACACACACACACACACACACACACACACACACACACACACACACACGACAAGGGTGCCCAAATTTATGCACCTGCCTAATTTTGTTTAAATAATTATTGCACACTTTCTGTAAATAATAGAAACTTCATTTCACTTCTCAAATATCAGTGTGTTCTTCTGCTATATGATATATCTAACTGAAATTTCTGATCCAGACAACCAATGATATATAAAAGAAAATCATGAAAATTATCAGAGGTGCCCAAACTTTTTCATACAACTGTAACAACATGTGAACAATGTATTGCAGGACTACTTTGAACAAAAACAGTAGCACCATGTTGTGATTATCTGTATCATATCCAGGTTTTTACTTTCTACGGTTTTGACACAAGATCTTGCCGTGCATGTTTTCCACTAAAACTCGACATGGTCACATAAATCTCACACAAATGTCAAGAATTTTATGCATTGTTAGCAGTTTTGTTCAAAACCTCTCTGGCAGAGCAGGGAGTCAAACTGCCAACATAGGTTTGGTTCCTGCTCAAGCTACCTGTCTGCCTCTTTGAACAAGACATCCAGCTGTAAATGGTTACCAGTTTTGGTTGGGGAGGTCCATTCAGGGAGTGTCATAAAATTTCATTCACTTCATGGAATCTGCCCAGCAAAGATGCTTGAGGTGTAATGTTGACGCACTGTCATTATGGAGACTCCCAGCAATGTTGGTACAACATTGAAGATGACCAAGCATATACATGTTCATGCGGTTCTGAACCATTTCTCATTGTTAAGAGACAAGGTAGCACAGTGGTAAGATGTTTGACTGATCTGTGAGGGGTCCCAGGTTCAATCCAGATTGAGGACATGGATGATTTCCCATTACTTTAACCCTTAGAGTCCTAAGGGTGTTTTCTTTATTTTACTATACCTTAAGAAATTCTTCTTTTAAGGACCTTTCTTTTAGTATAATACCAGTGGTGGGCACACTTCCGATAATCCGATGTTTTCTTATCGGATTATCTTTTTTAGATAACTTTAAAAACCATTATCGGACCAATTATCTTCCAATTAATGTTTGTCTGATAACTTTTAAACCGATAAACAAAATAAACAAAGCTGAACAGCGACAAGCATTTTTAAAATTAGTTTAGCACTCACCTGTTAAAAGTTTTGTAACAGATGCACAGCTATAACCTTTGCAAACAGAAGAGAGCCACTTGTATAAAAAGCATCTCAGTTCTCTGCAGACAAAGAAGAAACAGCCCCAAATGGAAAAAAAAAAAACATTTCCTTTAACACCATACCAATAGGCTGGCGATATCACCTAAGTCATCCAGAGGCATACATTTTTAACTTATGGTTCAAATTTTAACCAAACAAATTTTGGACAAGTTATTTAAAATTACTGTTATGTCTGAAGTTTTATTAAGTGAAAATATCAGATATATGTTTTAGTTTTAAAGTAATGTGCTAATTTTTAAGGTTTTGTGAGCACATCCTGTGACCCGCAATGCATTTTGGGTAGGATGATGTAATCTCAGTACATCACGACAGGACAAATGCATTTCAGACACTCTGTTCAGGCTCCACGGACAACAACATTAAACTCTAGTGCCTACAACTCTCTTGAATATATTCTCTGCATTTATAGATGTTGGTTTTATTTGCGTTTGTTAAATTCCACGCATTTTAAATGTAGCAGACAGGGATTACTGTATCTGGAATTTTGTTTTCAAGGCCTCTACTGCCATCTACTGGTCAGTAGTGTTCACTAAGCATGTGGGAACCAGTAGATTAGTAGCAGTGTTCTATTTATTTTGACCCCGGTTATGTCAGATGATTGTCAAATCAACTTTTTGGCTTTGCAAATGGCTTTTTTTGTGTGCAGTGAATGTATACATTATACAAGTTTCACTTTTTTAATGGAATTACAACCTTATTTCTTTTTCAAATTCTCCCATTTTTTGCATCCAGCCTTATTTCCTTTAGAAATTTCCTTGACAAATATTATCAGTCTATTAGGACGTCAGGTTATGTGTTACACATATACATGTGTGTGTATATATTTTCCAACTTATTCCCATTGATGAAACTTTTCATTTTCTGCCTGAAAGCTTATTAGATGAGTGTGTTCAGGGCTCCATTTGTTTACAAAATACACACACATTACAGACCTTGAAATCCAACAGCAGGGATTGATATTATCCAAAGATTTATGAACATACAAATTAACGTGCTTACACTTTATCATGATTTTCTCCGTTGTGAGATATAAAAGTGTCTTATCGTAGCGTTCGTGTGTATGTGCATTATAACGCAGCGCACGAGCGACGTTACGATATTCCTCAGAACAACAACATACGCAACATGCATCCAGCAGCTTACACGTTGCTGTCATAGACAACTGCATGTAAAGTTTTTTGGCAAGTCCTAACTTTCTAAACAGCGTAATTTGTAATGAAAGCTGCTTCATTTGTGCAGCTCTTTCTGCACCATGTTTGTTTTTTCAGAGACAGCAGTAAGCTCCTCCTACCCCTCCAAACGGAGGGATTTGTAGCCCTTCGCCTTCCCCTCCGCCTCGCTCCAAAAAGAGAGACTCAGCCAGTGTTTAGCAGAGGCACTTTTACCCAGAATGCTTTGCGATCTGTCTGTTACAAAAACTCAGAATTAGTGCATTATTCAACATTAAAAGATATATGTTATATTTTAAGTTTGTACAAATGACATAATTGACATTAATGGAGTTATTCTATCGGTATTAATGTTATTTATAATCAAAACCATAAGTCAGCATGACTTTATTTTTCAAGACCTGCGCCTGACCGGAGTGTCATAATTGATAGAGAGTTGGCTTTATGGCTTCCAGAGCTTCCAGCAGGGGCCAAATGTTGAAAGAAAAGTGTGGTCTCATTGTTGGGGTCTGTTGTTGTTTTTAATATTATTATAAGCTATTAAATTTGTTCTACTACTAGTTGTAGATGTGTCAGAGGTAATATTGGAATTTATCTGTTATCGGTTATCTGTAACTTCCGATACATTTTTGGGTGGTTTATTGTTTTATCTTTATTGAAGATAACTTTTCAGTTATCTGATTATCTGTTATCGAAGTAAATTTTTTGGTTATCTGTGCCCACCACTGTATAATACCAACCCAGTCTCATGGCAGGTTGTGGTGGCATTATGGAAAGTACATTAACCTATGGGTTCGTGATGGGGCAAGAAAATGGGGTGCGTTTCGTGACGGGGACATGAATTAATTTTGTGACGAGCGCACAAAATGTGGGGTGATGGGGGGGTATGGTTAGGGTTAGGGGAGGGTAGACACTTACGCTATGGTTTGAGTCAGTGGTGGGCACAGCTAACCAAAAAGTTAGCTTCAATAACAGCTAATCAGCTAACTGAAAAGATATCTTTTATAAAGCTAAACCGATAAACCACACACAAAAATTTACTGGAAGCTACAGCTAACTGATAACCGATCACTTTCAGTATTATGTTCAGTACACTTGCAACTACTAACAAGCTGATTTTGAGTTTTAACACCACGATCCCTTCTGGTAGCATCAAAGGTGACCACAGACCCAAACAATGAGTCAACACTTCTGTCTTTGTGCACCCTGCCCACTGCTGGAAGCTTCTGTTTACTACATATTTTGCAGCAGTGAAGCAATTGAGAGGAGCTAAGCGCGCGCGCGCGCACATACACGCATGCACGCACGCACACACACACGCATGCACGCACACACACACACACACACACACACACACACGCCATTATTCCTTAACATAATACACAGGGTTGGGTAGGATTACTTTGAAATGCAATCCAAAAGTAATCAGATTACAAGTAATCCAAATGTATATACATACATACATGTAATCCACATGTATTCTTTCAAAGTAATCCTACCCAACCTTGAGAATACAGCAGTGCTGCAATGAGGCAGAGGTCTTGGAAAATAAAGCAGTTTTGACTTATGGTATTATTGGAGTTACACCTATTCAGTATTTTCCAGTAAAATCGCAGCACACAGATTCCTGAAATGTTGATTCTTAAACGTTGCCACAACTAAATTACTACATTGACACAATGTTGTAGAAAAGTAACTGTTAGCTGGGTGGAGATAAGCACAAGCAGCAACAGGCCTTAGGGCCTATATAGGACTTAACTTATTCTCTGATTAAGTTGTAGTTCATAGTACGATTAGCTTCTGGTGTAACCTTTCAGAGTGTCAGAGCGCAACTGCATGGAAATGTCTCGCACCTGCAGCCACGACCGCCGAGCATATGACTCTCATATCTGCAGCCACATCCTTGTGTTTGAAGAGAAAATTGTGTGGTGTTCTCTAATGATACATGTTTAGGTTTCTGTATCATTTCTCAGGTCCAGATGTGGTCAGGCTCAATTTGGCTGATGTAAAGATGAGCACATTGACAGTGTAGGATTTCAATCAGAGGTTGGAATTGTTCGTGGGTGAAGGTGCTGTGGCACGTCGATGACAGAGACATTCCTTCAACATGCATGATTATTTATGGCAGCTAATACACAGAGTGCATAAATATGTTCACTGGAGTGTCTGCTTACGTTCTCGTAGTTGTTCACTCATGTTGAAGGAACAGTCTGACAGCACGGCTTCAGTGAGTCAATCGGCAGATATACGAGGTCTGTCCGTAAAGTATCGTACCTTTTATTTTTTTCAAAAACTATATGGATTTCATTCATATGTTTTTACGTCAGACATGCTTGACCCCTCGTGCGCATGCGTGAGTTTTTCCACGCCTGTCGGTGACGTCATTCGCCTGTGAGCACGCCTTGTGGAAGGAGTGGTCCCGCCCCCTCGTCGGATTTTCATTGTCTGGAAATGGCGGAATGAAAAGGACTTTTTTCCATCAGAATTTTTTCAGAAGCTGTTAGAGACTGGCACCTGGAAACCATTCGAAAAATTTATCTGGCTTTCAGTGAAAATTTTACGGGCTTCACAGAGAATAAGGACTTTAACTACAGGTTTAAGGACCCCTTTAAAGGACGGTCGGTGCGCCGCGCTGCGAGCTGCGACGATGCGGCACAAACCACTGGATCATTTCTAAGCTGATGGCTCTGTGGATACGAGACCGTCGTGTGCTCTTTCTCTGGTTATCACAAGACCTGGACATCAGCCATTTTCTGGCAGATTTCACTTTTCGGCGTGTTAGAGGACAAGTTGGGACATGTCTATCTCGGCTTTCAGTGCTTACCAGTCGAGTGAGTATAAAGAACTTGTGGAGAGCTGGACATGTCCCAACATGTCCCAACGGAGGTGTTCCTTTGTCTCGCTTCATCAGCGAATCGGTCGTGACGCGCGAAGCCTCCGCGCGGCTTTCCATGACAAAATCTCTTGTTAAAAGTGAAATCTGCCAGAAAATGGCTGATGTCCAGGTCTTGTGATAACCAGAGAAAGAGCACACGACGGTCTCGTATCCACAGAGCCATCAGCTTAGAAATGATCCAGTGGTTTGTGCCGCATCGTCGCAGCTCGCAGCGCGGCGCACCGACCGTCCTTTAAAGGGGTCCTTAAACCTGTAGTTTAAAGTCCTTATTCTCTGTGAAGCCCGTAAAATTTTCACTGAAAGCCAGATAATTTTTCGAATGGTTTCCAGGTGCCAGTCTCTAACAGCTTCTGAAAAAATTCTAATGGAAAAAAGTCCTTTTCATTCCGCCATTTCCAGACAATGAAAATCCGACGAGGGGGCGGGACCACTCCTTCCACAAGGCGTGCTCACAGGCGAATGACGTCACCGACAGGCGTGGAAAAACTCACGCATGCGCACGAGGGTTCAAGCATGTCTGACGTAAAAACATATGAATGAAATCCATATAGTTTTTGAAAAAAATAAAAGGTACGATACTTTACGGACAGACCTCGTATAAGCGACATCTGAGCTGAATGTAAAAAGTGGTGATTAGTTACAAAGCTTTTGGCATTTTCACACTGTTCATGGAGTATACAACATTCCTGTGGTCCTCATTTGGTTTATTGTTTCAGTGGTTGATTAGAAAGGAGAAAAAAAAAGAAAAAAAAAATTGTGTTTACAGCACACAGTGTTTTTGAGCTGTGCGATGACATCTCTAACAGGCTGCACCTTCCTCCAGAACGTATATGTACTGATCGGTAGCTGCACTATCATTTCCATTGCATCCAAGGAGGCGTATTCATCTTAAACATCATTTTTCATATAAATTTTACCTGTACAATGAAGAGGAAGTTTGCAGGAGGACAGTACTGTCTGTAAGTGTGCTGTGTCCATATATGATCCATACTTTTGTCTGAAAACATAAAAAAAAGAATAAGAATAAAGATATAGCTGCAGATTCCAGACTCCAAAGAGAATAGCTTTGATATTGATAGTGAGGACGTTTTTCTGATGTTGTCAGGATGTTTTGCAACATATAAGCTGCATATATGGGCAAAGAAAGAGCCACACAACATGCATTTCATTGAAAAATTGGTTTGTTTCAAATACTGTCCAGTTAAAGCATTTTCCCAGATGACGCTGAAGTAAATACAGCACCCCCACAGAGCACCATTGCACCCAGTCATGGTAATAAAGCCAGAAAGGCTTGGATTATGGTGCTAACCGGTCGGGTCACACATGTAATAACAACACCAACAACACTCTGTACCACAAAATGAGTTTATAGTGTCAGGAGTTGGGTGGTGCTGCACCTCCAACAAAAAGCCAGAGTCTAAGCCTTAAATGTGGTGATGCCAGAACGTTGAAACTCAAAAGAAGGAAAACTGACAAAGTGAAGACAATTTCATTCTGTTGTGTTGGTAAAAATAAAGAACAATGTGTTTACCTGACTTGTTATTGTCCATTGACACAGTAGTCTCGTCTGGAAAATGGGTGTAATCTGTGGTAAAATCAGTGTTGTAGAACATTGTGAGCAAATGGGAAAGTTTTCAGAATCAAGTTTTTTGTCAAGTACATTTTCACATACAAGAAATTTTCTGTGGTGTTTGGTGCACAACACAAGTTCAATAAAACCAATACTGCAGTGCATCCGGAAAGTATTCACAGCACTTCACTTTTTCCGTATTTTATGTTACAGCCTTAATCCAAGATACAGTGATTAATTTTTTTCCCTTCAAAATTTGACTCACAACATTCCATAATGACAACATGAAAAACATTGTTTTTTTTGTTGTTGTTTTTTTTATGTTTGCAAATTGATTAGTACAGAGTTAATGTACAGAGGGCATTCACACCTTTAGCAGCAATTGCAGCCTCAAGTCTTGAATATGCTTCCACAAGCTTGGTGCACCTATCTTTGGACAGTTTTGTCCATTCCTCTTTGCAGCACCTCTCAAGCTCCATCAGGTTGGATGGGTACCATCGGTGCACAGCCATTTTCAGATCTCTCCAGAGATGTTCAATCAGATTCAGGTCTGGGCTCTTGCTGGGCCACTCAAGGACATTCACAGAGTTGTTCTGAAGCCACTCCTTTGATATCTTGGCTGTGTGTTTAGGGTCATTTTCCTGCTGAAAGATGAACCATCACCCCAGTCTGACGTCAAGAGAGCTCTGAAGCAGGTTTTCATCCAGGATGTCTCTGTACATTGCTGCATTTATCTTTTCCTCAATCCTGACTAGTCTCCCAGTTCCTGCTGCTGAAAAACATCCTCACAGCATGATGCTGCCACCACGATTCACTGTAGGGACGGTGCCTGGTTTCCTCCAAACATGACGCCTGACATTCACACCAAAGAGTTCTATCATTGTCTCATCAGACCAGAGAATTTTGTTTCTCATGTTCTGAGGTGCTTTTGGCAAACTCTAGGTGGGCTGCCATGTGCCTTTTACTAAGGAGTGGCTTCTGTCTGGCCACTCTAACATACAGGCCTGATTGTTGGATTGCTGCAGAGATGGTTGTCCTACTGGAAGGTTTTCCTCTCTCCACAGAGGACTGCTGGAGCTCTGACAGAGTGACCATCAGGTTCTTGGTCACCTCCCTGACTAAGGCACTTCTCCACCAATCGCTCAGTTAAGATGGGCGGCCAGCTCCCTGACTTGCATGGCACTCCCTGGGAAAGCCTATGCCAGGGGACTAGACTTAGACCTTTCATCGAACCCTAGAGCCAGGTGGAGCAATCCATTTTCTGTCCTGGTTGTGGAATGGTGGACCAGCTCTTTGGAAAGATATTACAAGGATCTTGGGAGCACGACCAACCAGTCTACATGTATTTTGTGGAATTGGAAAGGTGTACGACTGGGCCCTCTAGGTCCTATGGGGAGTGCCGCAGGAGTATGGGGTACCAGAACCGCTGCAATGTGCCATCTGGAAAAAACAAAACAAAAACAACACACATATTTCAGTTTAGTGCCATGTTCTATGAAGTTACTACCTCACACTCTAGAAAGGATCTTTATACATTTAAATAATCCATGTTAAAGCTTTTCGTATGTGCAAGGTCAGAAGTGAGCAGAAATATGGATCGACTTTTATGCATCACTCGCTCCATCTTTTATTCACACAACAGCAGAACAGAATACTAAAATGGGAGATACGTCATTCATTTCAAGTGTGAAAGCAGCCTAGTGTGCTCGTAAATCTCATGATCTCTGCAACAGGCTCCAGAATTTCCATCAGTCTGTTGATCACTGGAGGTGGGGCACTTATTCACACTTTATGAAAATCAACAACATGCAGCTTCATGTTTGGAGATCACTGGGGTGTGAAATCCTGTGTAATCTGTCCCATTAACTCATTTTGCTTTTGGAAAATGAGAGAACAAGGATCTGAGCTGCTTAATAAAACTAGCCTTTGATCATGGTTTTACATTCCACTGACTTTTCCACATTCTGATGGAAAAATAAATATTTCTGATTATCCAGGTAGTTGATAAAAAGAGATACATTTACAACAATTTTTACCATTATCATGTTAATCTTATATTAGCTATTATTGGTTTGTGTGGCTTTATTTTATTCTTTAAGGGACCATAATGTCTAGTAAATGTTTGTTTATAGTAGAGCTACATGTGAAGTTGGTACATGCAACAAAAATGTAAACACTTTTTTTCCACTGATTATTTTTCATGAGGTGAACTAAAAGAGCCAAGGCCTTTTTGATGCACACACAAGGCTTGTTTCTGTTAAATTTAATTCACAAATTCATAAAAAAACAAACAAAAAAAAAATAGAAGCACTCGGAGAGCGCAAACCTCCGCCAAGGCCATAGGGTCACCGACGTCACATGGAATACCCTTTGGCAAAGACATTTATTCCACGTCGTTTCACGCATCTACCGTCATGTTTCAGATTCAGTGGTTAACCCTGTGGGGTCTGAGGGCATTTTTTGGACAGTTCACTCGCCTGGCATAAATGTTTTATTATTGCTGTTAACAGCTCTCCCTGCATCCCGCAATCAAGTTTTATGTCTCTTTTTTCAGGACAACCTGTACTTTCAAAATATATATGCTATAGTTGTATTTTCTAAGTGTAATAATGGTTTACAATCAGAAATAAGAAAGGAAAAAGTAAAGCGGTAAATAAATTTCCACACACATTCATTCAAAACACACAGCAAACTATAATAAACAACTGTTTTGACACTTTATAAAGGTAATTTGGGCTCTTGTGTGAAAGACTGTACAACAAAAAGGTTCAAACAATAAACACAAATGCACATTTTGAACAATATATACAAAATGGTCTATGCATTTTGTTTGTCTTCATCTCAAAGCAATTTCTGTCTGCTATTACATAAAGGTCACATCACAAACTTCTACTATGAAGTTGACTGTGTTTGTTCTCTGAAAGCAACATTCACACTTCGAGGCTCATTCAGTTTGAGGGGCAGCTCCTCCCCCCTCGCTCCACTGATATGGTAAACAGTGCTTTACGCCGGAGCGAGAGAGCTTGCCACAGGCTTATTCAGTAGGATTCTCAGGAAAACTAGTCGAGCATTCCTGATACTCACACACTGTTTGAGCATGTGAGCTTGTATGAGAGGCTCTCAGTCTGCTTTCACTTTCGCTGTGCGTAATGGCACAGAGTGCATTGGAGCAGCCAAGGGGCTATTCAGATAGGCCAACTAGTAACACATCACTCCAAAAAACAATCTTTGCTGTGTCACGTGAAGTGAATCTGCCCTATGATTGGATTTTGGAAAACCATGTGACAGTGAACCAATTACGATTGGACACTCACATTGCTCATGTCATCACACGAAAGTCAGCAGAGTTAACTTTTCAGCAAAAAAAAAGGTAAGTTTCTATCTCATGTCATTAAAAAGTTATTTATAATTTAGTAAAGCTTGGTCTCAGCCGTCATATATGACGCCGTCGGTCCCAGAGGGTTAAACCCTTAGATCTTCAGCAAATGTATTTATAAAGAGAAACTGCATGAACTACACAAGTTTTTTTTTATTTTCTAATAAGTTTATTCAATGAGGAGAAAGAAATGCTAAATTCTTGTTGTGTCATAACTTTTGTTCAGCCTTTGTGACCCGTCATCATGAAGTTACATACAAAAATGTTGAAATTGGCCCTATCCTGCAATGATAATGAATCCTTAAAAAATTACTGGATCCAGATCGTGTTCTGGATCATTACCAAAATGTAATGACTTCTAAGTTAGGCTAAGATACACCCCTGGTAAAAATTTCATTGAAATCCGTTGAGGATTTTTTTGAGTAATCCTGCTAACAAACCAACCAACCAACCAACGGATGCGACCGAAAACATAACCTCCTTGGCTGAGGTAAAAATCTGTCAGTTAACACTTAATTTTGCCAAGATAATCAATCGACCTGGCAGGTGTGGCATATCAAGTTGTTAATAAAACAGCATAATTATGGCACAGATGTGCTTTGGACTTGTCACAAAAAACAAACCACTCTGAAAGGTGCAGCTGATCTTTAAAATTAATAAATAGGTGAAGAAACTAGATGTGGTGGTTCTATACTGGCAACATTGCACGTGGTCACAGTTGTGAAGCTTATTGGATGTACTGCAAAATGAGCTGTATTTGCAAAGGTGAAAGTGTTCAGTGACAAGAATTTTAACACTTTCATGAACAATATTTGAGAAGTAAGCCTTTTATATACACAGAAAAGCTTTTTTTTTTTAAACCTTAATCCATGAAAAATAGCAGCACAAACAAAACTGCTGCATTTAGATTTTTGATGCGCATACAAACTTGACATGCAGCTCTACTACAAAAGGTAGCAAAATAACAGTAAAAAAGTTAAATGTTATTTCAAACAGGTGATGCCAGCAGGTGACTGCAATCATGATTCGGTACAAAAGCAGCATCCACGAAAGACTGTTTGAGGAGCAAAAATGGGCGGAGGATCTTCAGTTTGGCAACAAATGTGTGAGTCGATAAGTGAAAAGTTGAAAAACAATGTTCCTCAAAGAAAGATTGGAAATAATTTGCATATTTCTTCCTATGCACCACAGAGAAATTTCTGTGTGCAAAGGGCAAGGGTGCAAGCTGAATCTAAATATCGTTGACGTCTGATCTCTCAGGTGGCACTGAATCAAGAACTCATTCATCAATAGCTGATATAACCACATGAGCAAAGGATTAGTTTTGGAAATCTTTTGTTTCCATATTTTTGTCAAGCAATACAATATGGAATTGTATTTAAAAATGCCACTTTCAACTGTGCAAAAAAAAAAGAAAAAGAAAAAAGAAATAAAAAGAAAAAAAAAAAGGAGAAAAAGAAGCCCTATGCTAACCTTGTCCACAAGCAGTGTCAAATTCTCTGGGCTCAGAGGCATCTGGATTGGACCATCACACAGTTTGTAGGTGTATTGTGGTCACACAAATCAGTATTCCAGTTCTTTTTGGAAGAACTGGATGCCACATGCTCCTGACCAAGGATGAAAATGACCATCTAGACTGTTATCAGCAGCAAGTCCCAATGCCAGGGTCTGTCATGGTCTGGGATTATGCCAGAGCCATTGGGAAAGGTAATTTACACTCTTCTTGTTTTCTCCTGCATGTTGAGAAGCATCCACAGTGGCTACAAGGTCATGTGACTCAGGGTCACACTCAAATAAGAGCTCCTTATTCAGGGCATATCCGAGATTCATTTTTAGAAACTTCATATTTACTTCTGTTTTATAGATGTATAAAACAATGTTTTCATATTTATTCAATGTTTTTATATTCAAAGTCAAAATATGTCATAGTTTTGCAGTGCCATTCTTCAGCCGCCGATTATGATTTGGAAGGCCAAAATGATGTTCGGATTTCTTTGTTTTTTTTGGTCTGATTTAACATTGGCCCTGAGGAATACTAACTTTTACTTTCCTTGTACCGTTATGGACTTTGAATCATTTGAAGTCAATTTTTATCTTGCTGGTACCCAGTTTCTGGTTTTATTAATAAAGACCCTTTATTTACATTTGACTTTTGATTGAAATTTAAATGCAAACAATGAAAAAAGAAGAAAGGTGTTTATTTCAGATACAGTCCCACATGTTACTGGCACAGCAATACATTATTCAAAACTCAACATATTTCAGAAGATTTATTAACAGAATGTTTGCAGCTCACATTTCAAATTTGTTTTGCCAATTTGTGCAAAAAGACACAGGAAGTAAAACAATTTACCTTTTACACCTGCACCTGCAAAACTGGTGTGCACTTCCTCTTTCTACCGGCACTCTGGCCAGAATAAATAAATTGTGCAAATGTGTGGTCTGACTAATACAAGAGGATGTGCCAGTTTAAACTCTCAAAGCAACTAATCAACTAATTAAAGTGCCCACGATGTGTAACACCAACACATTTAGCTTCTCAGATGAGCATAAATATCTTTACAATTAATAGCTAGATGAACCTTTTTTAATATCAACTGTACTCAGTCAACTGACTTTTGACAGTTTATAATCAGACAATTACTTCCTTCTCTCTTCCTTCTCTTGTTGTACTTGTTCTCTCAGGGCAAAAGTCACAACGTGAGTTAACTAAATTCAGTTCTCATTTGTTGGTAACAACAACCACCTAAAATCTACATTTTGAAGAATGAAATGTGAACCTGCTGTTCCACCAACATATCAACTGGCCGTAAAGTGCTAATGAACATGCTGCTCTGTACTCTGTTCTGTGTTTAATCTTTGAGCCTCAGACAACGCAACAACTGCAAGCTGCATTATTGACTATGTATCACAACTTAAAGTATTTTATGAGGTACTACTTATACATGTTCTAAAATGATACACAAAGCAAGCTTTTCATTTACAGATACACAGTGACATATTTCACACTGATAATGTTCTGGTAACTGGTTGCCTTTCCTGGTTGGTTGGTGGAATTTATTTAGTCACTTCTCCTAAACTTTAATTGCTAAACAAGATGTTTCTAAAGTTTCCAGAACAGACACTGTAGAACTTCTTACTGTTAACCTGACATGAGATCTCTCCCCCCCCCCCACCCCCCCCCAAAAAAAACAAAAAACAAAAAAAACCTGGAGCCACCTTAATTTGTTCTGTTAATCTTCTTGGCAAAAGGTAGCAGTTGA
The DNA here is from genome assembly GCF_902500255.1 of Thalassophryne amazonica. Taxonomy (NCBI): domain Eukaryota; kingdom Metazoa; phylum Chordata; class Actinopteri; order Batrachoidiformes; family Batrachoididae; genus Thalassophryne; species Thalassophryne amazonica. The sequence goes on along the minus strand of NC_047108.1, from coordinate 103,045,590 downwards.
CACTCGTTCGAGATCACGGCACTTCAGATTTGTCAGTGAGGGCTGGAGCTGTTTGGGTAGTTGACAGAAAGCAATACGAGGTTGTACAACAGCAGTGACACCTCAGATTCTGTAAAAATGACAACAAAATCAGTGATAATGACATTAAACATTAGATAAGTGACGCCTCAAAAACACAGGGGTGCCAACAGGTCATGATGGAAAAAGCTGGAATGGCCCAAAGGGCCATGATGCCACCGAGGGGAAGGTGCAGGGAAGGTACGGCGGGCTTTGATCAAAAAAATAAATAAATAAAAATAGGAGGTTCTAGGAGCAAAACTGAGTAAATCTGAGGCCAAATATATATATATATGTGTGTGTGTGTTCTCACATATATATATGCTATATCTTAAAAAAAAAACAAGTTACTTATATTCACTGGCAGTGTTTACTTACGTTTGTTCATGTTCTCCAGTTTATATATGTTCTCACATAGCAGGGGTGGTGGCCAAGTGGTTAATGCACTTGGTTTCAGTGCAGAAACGGGTTCAAATCCCACCCCTGCCACTTTTCTCCATGTAATGTGGAGTTGCGTCAGGAAGGGCATCCGGCGTAAAACCTGTGCCAATTCAACATGCAGATCCACCTTGGATTTGCTGTGGCGACCCCGAGTACAAACAAGGGAGCAGCCGAAGGGACTTACTTATTATGTTCTCACAACTAATCTGAGAACATATACGTAATGTTTCTGAAAGGACTGCATCACAGCACCATCTGTCTAACCACAGCAACTCAAACAACCCTGATTACTGTTAGGATGGCAACCTGTAGCATCAACTAACAAGCTGTCATCAAGCCAGACAAAAGGATATTTTAACTATGTGGCGATTCCATGAGGAGAAAAGTGAGCTTTCTGAATCGGACAGCAGTCGCATGACTTTTTCAGTCCCTACAACGGTTAAACCGCTCAACCAAGTGGCACTTTGATTCACTGTGAGGACACACCCATGAAAAGGTCCAGTCAGGACTCTTGTCTCTTGTGACATACAGGGGACTGTTTACCAAAATAAACAAAGCACATGGTCCGTCTACAAACCGTGGAAAGTGGAGCCCCGAGATCAACACCCCCCCCCCAACACACACACAGAATTTTACATTGGATTTACACTAATCTCAAAAACATTTCCTAGTGAGACAAAAAACACAGGAAACTGGGGATCCAAGGGAAATGGGCACCCCTGAAAAGAGATTAAATGAAAAAATACCTTTCAGTGAAGTTGACACCTGAAGCCACTGGGATAACCACTCGTGGCACTGGTTAAGGTTCAGCCCATCAGAACTGAGGCCTCTGACATAACAAGCCTTGAAAGAGAAAAATCAATTTGTAACCAAGTAACACGAAGCATTTATCCTGAGAATCAGGGTTGACCGATGACCAGCCAGGCTGTGCAGAATAACTGACCTGTTTGAGTTCTGACTCAGTCAGCTGCTGAGGGCGGAGCCTCATGAGGGCGCGGTCCAACAGGAGCAGCTCCAGCGCGTGGCTTTTTAACCTTCGGCCAATCAGAAACCCTGGGAGGTGAGGCGTCAAGAAGAGCAGGCGGCACATATGCCTCTAAATGGCATGAAGATGGAGCACAGTGTTAAAATGTTTTGAGCAACATTTTCACATTAAATATCTGCTGAACGAGCAGTGCTTGCATTCATTGGTACAGGTTAATATAGTTTTACTGACCATTTGGTCCACGTTCATTCTCTTTATACCCAGTGGAGGTCGAGAAAACAGGCTTCGAACAGCGAGGATCTCCGACACTTTGGGGTGTCCTCCACGCTGAACCTGAAAATACACCACAATTCATCTCATCCTGCTGTTATGGTCCTCACTACACTACAGGGATTTCCTTTAGTTGAGAATATGAACTGTTCACCTACTTTAGTGTACAGGTCATTAAGTCGGACGTCTTTGACCTGCTGGCTCATGTCCTCGAGCCCTCTGAGCACTGGCTGGTGGTGTTGAGCTCTGAAGGAGTGATATACTCCCCGAAACTCTACCTGCTGCCTCGGAGTCCAGAAATGAGGGATCAGGAGCTGACGCGGGAAAAAGTACCTGGCAGTAAACAGCAGTGAGCGGTTATGAAGAGAAACGAGACAAGGGGATGGTGTGATATAATAAAGACAGCAAAAACAATCCAACATACAAGGTGTTACTATTTCAAGATAAAGTTCAGAATACGAGTATGAATCAGAGTTTCAAGTTTCAACATAATGGTTAAAAGAAGAAAAAAACAAAGTCACTCACATCAAGACAAAAATCAAGTAGTTTGCAAAAGGAGGCATTGATATCATCAGCAGTGGGATGGCTTTGATCACGTTTCTGCGAAACTGAAACAAAGGCAAGTACAGCGCATAATGGAAAAAACACAGAATAACTGCACACCTTAAACACAACACCTCGAGGTCTGAACAACTGTACTGCGTCAGTCAAGTCTGGGAGAAGGTGCTGGTGCTGCGGTTTAACACACCCACGACACCACCTTGGGTTCTGGATGGCAACCACACAGGCAGACAACTGGTCCATCCCCCCATCTATCTGTCACAGCCATGTGAAACATGGGCGTATCCTTGGCCTTCTCTAGCCACCACTGGAGTCCTTGACACACAGGCGCCTACAGTATGTCCTGATCATACACAGAGAAACTCGCCACATGGCCAAAATGTTGACGCTAATGCTCCCCCACAACAAAAGTGATACTCCTGACCTTAGACTTCCTACGTAACCAGTCATTTGATTCAAAGCCATTCCAGTAGTAACCAAGGATCCTTCAAAGGGACCTGGTACCAAAGACATACGGTTGTCACCTTAGGTCACTGATTAACACCAAAGTCTCACAACCATACATCAAGACAGGATTAGGACAAGGACCCTAAAGATTTGGACCTTTGTTCTTCTGCAAAGACATTGGCACTGTCAAACCCCTCTGTCCAGCAACCTCGTGATTCCATAAGCTGTTCCCAGGTGTCTCTCGAGCTCAAAGGTCAAGGACCCAGAGACATGAATGTCGCTGCTGAGATAAGTAAATGTCTCTGCAAGTTCCACACTTTCACCACATACAGATACATTTCTGATGGCTAATTCCAGGAAGTTATTAAAAGCATGAATCATAGTTTTGATTCAGGACAATCACAAACCCAGATGCTCAGATTCCTCACTCAGCTTCAAACTCAAGTGCTGCAATCAAACTATCCATAAATTCCACAACATCAACAGAGCATCATCAGCAATGCATCAATCAGTGAACTGTGTTGTCAAGCACCAGATAGCTGATTTAAATATCCCATGTGTAAAATGTTTAAATGATAGTGGCTTCTTTCACATTACTCTGATATAACTTATTCTTTTTGTGCTTTCAGCATTGGTTGCAAATTTGTTAAAGCAAAGTAGAATAAAATAAAATATATAATTCAAGGTTTGTAATTTTTTTAATCTATTTTAAGAGCCACGACCTGAGCCAATTTCATTTAAAGTTAAATGTGATGCAAACTTTACATTTCATTATATTGTGTTATATTTCATGTCATGTGATGTTGTCCATAGATCATGAATAATGTTTGAACCTAAAAGCTTTGTGGTGTGGTTGAAAAAAGGTTTGTGGTGTGGTAGAAAAAAGGTTTGTGGTGTGGTTGAAAAAATTAAGTTAACCAATTCCATTTATTCTTGTGACCTTTCTGGATGGAGTAATGCAGTCTGGTTTGCTCATGTATGCTGTCCAAAGTACAGTTACATTAAATGAGGAAATGTTGGTTTTGTTGCTTGATGGGCATTTCAGGGACATGCAAGCTAACAACCCGAAAGATGTCTTGTAAATCACTTCAGAGGTGTTATCTGGTTACAAAAATAGCATTTTTAGATTTGGAAGTATTTATTTTTTTGCTAACTTTTATGAAATATATGACAAACACATTTGATTTATACAGAAATAAGCCATTTCGCAGCGTTTTCCAGTATCTTTTTTTTTTTTTTGAGTGAGCAGCTGCCTTTACTTTTTTAAATGCTGAATGAAATCTCCGTGTGACGTCACTCAGTGTTTGCATAAATAGACTTCTGGCCTATTTTGGTCCTACCTTGCTGGTGGCAAAACAACCGTTGTCTCTTGCCACTGCAAAACGCACACTCCGATTGAAAATGAATGGCAAGTCACTGTTTTGCCTCTGTTGCTTGTAGCTAATGCGATCATACCTTAAACACCCCTTACACAGTCTATGTTCACACACAGAGCAGGCTGACCCTGCAGCATGAGAGCGACAACAGCGACTCGCTAAAATATTGGGGAGTGAGTTTGCAGCAGTGAAGAAAAACAAACAAAACAGAGACGATGTTATTTAAAAAAAATAATAATAATCTGTTTTGAATGCGCATCCCGGGGACGTGGCGCATATTACATATTGCATCCAGCCTTGTTGATTTTGCATCAGGAAGTGTTTTTTGATCAGAAACTTACATTTGCCACACTTATGACTGACTTTTATTTTCTTAACATGTAAGTATATACCAAATTCACATGTAAAGGGGAGGGTTATGGTCAGGATTATTAGATAGTCTGCGTGGTATGTGACTCATTGTGCATGCTCAGCTGGGCGTGCCAGAATAGTAGCTGGTACGTGATATGACTGGGTCCAGATGTTTAGCACAGTTGTATTCAGCAAACACACACATACACACACACACACCTGTCTGACTTTCTCCATTTCCCTGTAGGGTAAATCCTGGAATTGTATTACATGACACAGCATCTTTGCTCTTATTCTCCCCACATCTTTGGCATCATAAAAAAGTAGCTTGAATCCTGGAAAAATAACCATGACAATGAATATGAAGTTTTACAATTAACTGAATTAATATCACATTCTTTTAATTTCAAAAAAGGCTGAAGTGTGTTGTTGACTATGTTGTGAATTATTAATTATACAAATCAACATGCTAATAACATTTTAAATTTAACAGGTGTGCAAAAGTACATACCTACCATCCCTGGTTCTCAAGACCAAGCACCTAAGTGGCTCTACTCTACTCTTTTCTACTCTCCCTTTTAGATATACCTTATATACTAGCATAGTTCCACCTTAGAATTGGAATATAATATACAAGATATATCTTACTGAATTTTCATACAGCCTTTATGAAATCTAAGATTACAAGCAAGTCATGCTTCGACGACAACATTCAGTATTTGAAAAGAGCCATCTTAGAATTACAGGCTATGAAATAATATCAGCACAAGTTGGTTATTCTGAGTGTCAAGAAACGACAGACACTTTGTCCTCAACGCTAAGGGAGATCATGAGATATATATATATATATATATATATATATATATATATATATATATATATATATATACACACACATATATATATTGTATAAAACTCTGACAGGAGGCTGAGGACCATCAGGACCAAAACCTTGCTGCAGCTGGTTTTTTTTCCCCCCCATCTACCACTGGCCTCATGAACAAGGCCAAAGTCACCCCCACCCCTCCGCCCCACCCACACACATAATTCTCTGGGACATCAATTTATCTTTGACCATCATGAATCATTTGCACGATATATTCATGCAGAACCACTGCCCACCTTTGCTGAATTGCACATTCTTGTTGGTCAATGTCCTGTCCATTTTTATTGTATACTGAACTTCACATCATTAATGGTGTCTCTCATTTTTTTCTTGTGAATGTTTATGACACTTCTGTACCATGACACCGAGACAAACTCCTCAGAGATCAAAACCCATCGATAATAAACCAGATTCTGATTATAAATGAACCTAATATTCAAATTAAACCATTTCTAATTTCTTCTACAAGGAAAAATATTTATTCAGATTCAACTGCACAAAAAACGCTGAATGTTGGTGTTATAAGGTGCAGCTAAAACCACTACAAGGTGACATTTTGATCCTGTCAAAATATACAGTTAGCTTCATAAAATGCTGAAGACTTTCTGATATAAATTAAATGGATGATTACCTTCTATAAAAGTGTGATGAATCTGATACAAACGAGGATATCGTCTTTTGAGGAAACCTTCGTATTTGTTGTTTGCATACTGAAGTCTGGATGCAACATATCGACCAATACCACATCTGACTGTGGATGATGAGTAATGTCTAGATGTGGTCAACCTGAAACAGAGGGACAGACAAATGACTCATTAGAGCAACACTGTGGAAATTTACTAAGGATTAAAATGAATTAAAAACTTAAAAAAAACCAAAACATTAAACTATTGAGTCATTTGTAAATCAGGCAACCAACGGTTGTTAAGCGTGATGTAACGCAACACGTCATTTTCAACTTCCGGGTTCAAAGGAGAAAAAAAACAAAAAACAAACAACAACAACAAAAAAACGCGCTTTGTCAGCTGTTTGTGGTTGTTGGTCGTCTACATCAGCTGAGTTTCTTTCGAAGCTAAGACCTCACAGGCAGAGTTCCCGGATGTGCGACCGAGTTAATAGGTCAAATACATCACTAGAGCTGTCGTTTAATAGATTCCCAGCCGATGAGAAACAGAAGTAGCTACAACTGATCAGGTAGGCCTCCTACCCTGACCTTTTTGAATCTCGTCAATTTACATAACCATAAGTGTTTTGTTTGGACCGGGAAACAGATTTATCACGTGATGTGTTACATCAGAGCTTAATAGTCCCATATGATCACTGCCATTTGTCTTTGGACAAGCATCCTCTAACACTGATAGATCTTGATGAATTCTGTTTTTTCAAAAGATGGTCCTTGAGCCAGAGTGAGAGATGGTGTTTTCAAGAATGTAATGCATGCTGGGACAATCCTGATAATCAGTTAATTCACTAAATTTATGAAAGAAAATACCAAACATTCTTAGTTTTTAAGCCACTGTCATTTGGACAATTAAAAACATTCAAAATAAAAATGCCACTTCAGGCGCCTAAAGCAAAGGACAGTTTCCACCATTTTCGAGCCAGTTCAATGAAAAAAAAAACTGATTACCAAACAAAAAGCCCTCTAAAGGCTTTTAATTTCATCCATATAGTCCCATCATTCATTGCTATATTCTGAAACAAAGATTTTCATGCCGCACATGTAGGAATGACAGTGAAACTCGTTCATTCGCTGTTTATCTAAAACATCCAGAAACGGCTAACATTAGCTTAGCAAAGGTTCAGCTAACATGGTATCTATGCAGAGTGACACACCGTGAACAAGTTCAATTTTAAGCATTTTAACTCTACCTGAACCGGCAGGCAACGTAGCGAGAATATTGATCAATTGTTGACCCATATTTCCTAAAACAACACAGTCGGCCCAAAGATAAATAACTACAAAATCTTGAAGGGAACAGCGCCATTATCTGAAGTTCTTCTTCTATGTGTTTTTACGACGTTTGGCATCCAGGACCAGTTCAGGGTGCACTAGCGCCACCCTTTTTTCCGGAGTGTGGAATCTGCCGTAATTAAGAACATATACCACGGGGCAAGGTACAGAAAAAAAAACATGGTTAAACCTGAAGCATCATGACAGTTTTTCTGTTTGTTGGTTTGTCTCGGACTGACGTGTATGAAAGCATCCCAAAATGGACCATCCCAAAATGGACCATCCCAAAATGGACGGGCAACCACCATCATAAAAAGTCTCTCCATTAGACAAAAAGAGAGCACTGAGGAAATATCACACAAATAAAGCCCCAAGGACCTCACCAGGATGACTACAAAAAGGAGTCACACTATGAAAACATGAGACAGTGAAAACAAAGTCGAACACGTGCTCAAACATGGCTTCCTCCACAACTGTCCCAACATCCAGAGAAGACTATTCTTGGCAAATTTTTTTAGTTGTCTTTGCTTGAAAACTACAAAACAAAGAACTCTTGATTTTATGACTAATAAGTATGTTTGATCGTGTTTCTGATTTAAAAAAAACATAAAATGGTAATTAATTAAATGATTGGGTTACTCAGCAAAACTGATAGATGAGGCATACTAATTCTGTGACAATGATACTGTAATCTTTCCCGAGTCGACGGATCCCCTAGTGGAAGCACTTGCAAAGTTGAGTGAGGACTCAGTGTCTGGGTTTGCAATTATCCTCGATCAAAGTAAGATCCAGTTTTGAATTGCTTCTTGTACTCAGAAATGTATCTGAATGTGGTGACAGTAGTGAACTTGTAGGGACATTCACTTATCTCTGGAGTGACATTCATATATCTCTAGGTCCTCAGCCTTTCAGATCGAGAGATGCTTGGGAAGCACTTATTGAGTCATGAGGTCACTGGACAGAGATGTTTTTTTGATGCCGATACCTTTGGAGGAGAATGAAAGTCCATCTCTTTAGGGTCCTGCTGCTTCTTGTCTTGCTGTATGTTTGTTAGACTTGGATGATAATTGGTGACCTCTGGCAATGACTAGATGCCTTTGGTACTTTGTTTCTTCAGGGTGAAAATGACTTTCTGTGAAACAAATAGGGAGACTAAGATGAGGAGTATCACTTGCATTGAGAGGGGGGTGTCAGGTACGATATTTTGGCCATGTACCATGTTTCTTAGGGCATGATCCAGCAAGCAGGTGGCTCACTGTTGAGGACCCCAGTGACTGAAGAAGGCTAGGGATGTCCATGTATCACTTGGCTACAACAGATAGATGGTTACTGTCCAGAAGTGCGGATGTCTGCTTGTCTGCTTGGGTCATTGCTATACAAGACCCAGGGCAGTTCCGTGTTGTGGTGAATGTGGCAATGCATTGCACCAGCGCATGCCCCCAGACCTGACATGACCTGTGGGTACAGCAACTGCAGCGCAATACCCAACTGAGAAGAGGTAGTTGGATGTAGCTAAGACAGATATACAAGTGTGACTGATGAAGAGGCCCAAGACAGATTAAGATGCAGGAGAAAAATCCATTGTGGTGACCTCTAACTGTAGGGATCAGCAGGACAACAAAGAGAGAATAAGCACAGATTTCTGTCTACATATAGTAACCATCAAACATAGCATGAATACTCTCAACCAGATCATCTCAAAAAAGGGGAGTTAAGAACTTATATAGGCAGCAGCTTCCTCCTTGATATGAATAACATAATGCTGTACTCCAGGAATGAATGAGACATTGATTGAGTGAGCCACTTCTCCAAGATCTACAGAAAGGACATTATTCAACAGGTGCGTTGTTACTGCAAAGGGGACATGCATTCTCCAGCAATACTTTCAAGCTCTGTTACGCTGTTTATAGGAAGTGCAGTCTCCACACATAATGGAAGACAGCTTGGAGAACTTGTATAAATGAAAGACACGGAAGAGCAATATTTGTCCTTTGATCTATTTAATTACCACTATAAATTACACTATTATAACATATTTTTCAGTGAGGTGAGATATATTTTTTGCACATTTTCTTTGTACAATGTGAATCCAAATTTACATAGTCTCCTTGTCTATTTGTTGCTTTTTGTTTTACAAAAGTAAAATTTCATAATACACTTTAGAAAGAAGTTGTAGGTTTATTTTTTTCCCTTCGAAACCAAAAAATACATAAGTAACTAAAAATAAAAATAAATCAGTTGCAGCAGCAGACTAATTTCTTAGCAACCACTCTTAAATTGTTTCCTTGTTGGATATTGTTCTGCCTTATGGGAAATTTGGACAGGGTGTTTTTCTGTGCAAAAAAAAAAAGTTCATCTAAAACACATCTTAAATTTTATGATGAATGAACAATTAAAGCATCAAAGAACAATCAAAGAAATTCGTGATATTTAAAAGGGGCGGGCTAGAAGTTGGGGGTGGGTCATAGGGGGTGGGCGATGCCTTTGTTTTTATCGCTCCACCTATTATTTCCACTTACCCAATCATTTATGAGGAAAATAAATCATGTTAACATGCTTTTCTTTTTACCCAATCACTTCTATACCTAGTTTGAATAACTACTACTGTAACCAATGACAGTTTAGAGAGGCGGGGCTATTCGCTAGCAACTGCTCTCTTGTCTATTCGTTCATCATCCACCAGATTTCAGATTAGCATGGCGACTGCTGTTTGCGGTCTGCAGTCTACCGGCAGTAGCAGTAAACCGGCCAACACTTCGCGAGAGCACCGCAGGAGAGCTAAGGACTCCAGGAGGAGACAAGCGGCACTTTTCTTTCTTAATAATATTTCTCTCGACGGACGGCCTCCGGGTCATCTCAGCGATGGAAACGCCGACCAGAAAGCCGCCGACCAGCAGCGACTGCGAGACAGAGTCGGCGGCGGCCCACCGCTGGTTTCCCCGCCGCCGGCGGATTTCCAGGGCTCGGTCTCCCAGGCGGCGGATGCCGGTCTGCTTTCTACAAGCTCTTCAGCAAGTTTCTCGGGGTACGGTGGACTCATCGACATCCGACCTTCTTGGGTCATGTCACCGGGAGCTACGGGGACCAACGAGGTGTTTATGGAGACCGGCAGCACGGCGGAGACGTTAGCCCCGGACACCCCCGTGTCTCCTGCTCCCAGCGGACACCAGTCCTGGTCCCGTGTCAGGTCACCGACCGCACTCAGCCCGCTACAGTCGGGTAACAGTGCAGATACACGGCAGAGGTGAGCATGAGAGGTCGGTGTCTGAGAGTGGGCCTAAACACCGAGAGGCTTCCGCAGCACCTTTATCTTATATAAAAAATGTTTTTTTTTTTTGTGCCAACATATGTAAGTGTTCTTATTTTTTTAATCAAAAGCTGTTAATCAAGTAGCAATAATTAGTATTTAAAAGGTGGTTCTAGTAAATGATAGCTTTACTGAAATTTTAAATGCTCTGGGATTTTTTTATTTTTTTTTAAAGAGTATTAATCTAAAATATTATCCCAATAATTCATTGTGTGTGTGTATGTTGTAAACCACAAAACAGAAACAAAAGACAAATGGCCCAAACAGAGAGTCACCCCTTTGAGTCTGGTCTGCTTGAGGTTTCTTCCTCAAATCATCAGAGGGAGTTTTTCCCTTACCACTGTTGCCCTTTGTGGTTGCTTTAGGGTTTGGTAAACTTAGACCTTATTTGTGGCAGCTTTGTTGTGATTTGGTGCTATATAAATAAAGTAAAATTGAATTGAAAAAGTGTAAAAAACAAACAAACTGGATGCTACACCATCGTCTCCCACAGACAGACGGATGCCAGGAGTAAACCACACAGTGCTAATTTAATTTAACCTTTATTTAATTAGGTTAGTCCCATTGAGATCAATGCTAACCACTATGCCACCGTGCTGCCCATAATAAAATATGAAGTCATAGAATAATATCAAACAATGTGTAATGTATAAACTGAGATTGAGCAATAACACTTATGGAATGGGGACAGATAGCAGAATAGTGGAAATATAACTAAATAATAATTATTATTAACCTTTATTTAACCAGATAAAAAAGTTCATTGTGATCAAAATTTCTTTTGCAAGAGTGACCTGACCAAGAAAGGTGGCAGCACGTCATAAAAAACAAGTTAACATCAAGATAAGCATTAAAATACAAGAAATTTGCAAATAAAACACAATCAGTTTGGTCATAGTAACAATATATAAGTTAAATCAATTTAAAAATACGGGCGCTGTACAAAAGATTTCCATTCTCTTTAAAATGGAGTGAAAAATGTTCAGAGAAATCAACCCAGACAGTTTCAATTCCAGTGGTGGATACAGCTAACCAAAAAGTTAGCTTCGATAACCATTAATCCAGTAACTGAAAAGTTATCTTTTATGATGCAAAACCGATAAACTGCTAAAAAATGTATCTTTATTACAGATAACTGATAACTTTTAGTATTGATTTGGACGTGGCCACATCAGATTACACTGTCTGCTTCTGATAAACCAGTTTCACTTTCACTTTTTGCTGCTGGGTAAATTCAAGGATCACAAACACGTAAGAACGCGCGGCAAATGAATGAATAAAAAAATAAAACCCTAAACACTGTCATCATCTTTCAAAAGCAGTAAAACACAGTATTAGAAGTCACAGTTTATCTCGGTATTATATACATGAACTAAAAAGCACTGGTACACTGGAGTCAAGGACTGTGGACAGCTGGTTGAAGCACACATACAGTAAACCTCGCATATAATGGATTCACGTGTACCAGCGAATTATGTCCATTATAACTGAAATCCATTATATGTATAAAACGGACAAAATCCATTATACAAGTATGTATGTAACGGATTAGTTACAGTCAAGAGGCGCTGAACAGTCCACAGGGAATCTTGAATTGGGACCTGCATCATTTAATGACCGAGTTAAAAATTCCTATGATGGGGGAAAAAAAACAAAACGCCTGCCTTAAGTAAGCGGCAGACATTATGTGCATTAAAAACATTAAATTTGATCGAGTCACTCTTTTTTTTTTTTTTTCTCCTCTCTAAGTTCACTGCGCACGGAGTGGTACTTTAAAATCCTAAACCCTGAGTTATGCTTCTGCAGCTCTGTAACTCCATACCATGCAATGACGTCGACGTGCATGACAGATATAAAGTTCTCCGTCACGTCTTAATGCAATTTTTCTGGACTATGCTTTTTCTGGATTTTTAAAAAATGGATTTTGCGGAGAATTTGTCCCTCAACGAACTCTTCTTTCTACAACCTCCAAATCAAAGGTAAGGTGTACAATTTCCTCCGTGAACTGCTGGGTGTAATCTGCTGTGCACTGCAAAAACTTTTGAAATATAACTTGAAGGAAAGGAGTGAAAACGTAAAAGTGATCACAGCCTTTTGCAGTGTCCGATGTAGCAGGTGCACAGACTGCAGGTGCTGTTTGTTTAAAAAAAAAAAAAAAAAAGTGTCAGTGCTGAGCTTTAATTTTGTACCTCTGTTACTGGGTACGTCCAGTCTGCTTTGTCCGGTATTTGCAAGGGGTTTTAATGGGAATGCATTGTGGCTGGACAGGACATTTTGTCTAATGTGATTGAAAATCCATTATATACTGTGTTTATTACATGGAAAACTATACAAAAACATTGGGACTTTTGCTTTTGTCTGGTGAGTGTGAATATACAGTTTATATGATGACTGTATAGGCGGGTTTTACTGTATACACATCATCACCGTAATCCAGTACAGGCAAGAAGGTAGCAGTTATCTGGAGCTTCGGAGCTCCTAGGGAAAAACATGACTTTGTTCTATAAAAGAAGCCTAACTTCACCCTTTTATTTGGAGTTCAAGTGCTTAAGATGAACTTTAAAAGAAAGCTCTCTATCAATAACTAATCCCAAATACTTGTAGCTGCTGAGTTACTCAAGAGGCAGTTTTAATTAATGGTATATTCTCCAAGGAAACTGGTGACTTTGGGGAGGGGGAGAAACATTATTTAGATTTTTTTTTTTTTTTTTTTTAAGCATTCAAGACCAATTTGAATTTCTTCAGATGGCACTGCACTACATCAAAAGTGGACTGCAAAAATTCAAATGCCTGTGTATTTGAGTTTGAACAACAGTACATTAGTGTCATCTGCATAAAGAAGATAGAAGGCATTTGATAGGTTTGCACACGGATCTATAATATAAATTGTGAACAGAATAGGTCTTAAAACTGAACCTAGAGGAACACCTTTTGTGACCTCAAGAAAGGTGACCAGCCATCTGAACGCACTGCATCCTACTTGCCAAGTAATCTGAAAACCAAGAGACAGCGTGTGTGGAGATGCCGTTTTTGTAAAGAATTTCTAATAAGAGGCTGTGGTCCACAGTATCAAATGCCTTCGAAAGAGCAATAAACAGTGCAACACAAAACTTTTTAGAATCCAGTGCCTCAAACACATCATTTAAAACTTTTAAAATAGTAGTAACAGTGCTATGTTGTTTTCTAAAACCAGACTGAAGAGGGTTTGAAATGTTGTTTAAAATAACTACAGCTGGTAGAGAACAGCTGTTTTAGTTCTTTTATGTATTTGTGGTGTCAATCCATGAAGTATATAGATATTATGCGAACTTGATGACATCAGAAGACGGAGAGTTTCGGGTTTTCTTTATGATGATATGAGGCTGGAAGGTTACGATTCATCCTAAGGTGATAATGTTAAACTTAGAGGGAAAAAAAAAAAATTAAAGCACCTTATTTGAATGGGTTCTTTTGTAGTCTGTGCACTTACACATCACAGATGTCTACAATGAGCTGTGCTAATCCTAATTTAGTTTTGTTGCAGGATAGATTTTACATAGATTTGTAGAATGTTATGTAGTGATAACAGTATTAAACTGTAGAAGGTAGATAAAATTTAATTTTTCCATAATACTGCCCCTTTTAAATTAATTGAAATTTTGAGATTGTCACCAATAATCAAGCAAGGCCAGAAATGCCCCATTTTGCAACCCCAACCACTTTTGTGGAGGTTTTATGAAAAACAATCAGTAAATTTAAATGTGGGTGAAAACAAAGCTCACCTGTCCAGTGTAATTAATTATTTGCAAGTAATCGAATAGCGTACTTGAGTTCTTTCTCGCTGGTTGATGTTATGACAGTTCTGGTAACGTAGTCTTTATTGATCTGTGCTCAGGTTGAGGAATGTCTCTGGTTCTCCTGGACACAAGGTGCCAAAAAAAGTTCACTTCATCAAGAGTATGAGACAATATGACACAAGGGGATGCAGGTGAGTTTTCAGTGCTGAAACACATTTATACACATGCACTTGTTTTAGAGAGAATCAAGTATCCAACCCCCAAAAATTGGAACTACAGCACTGTTTCCCACTGGGGAAAATGGAGGACAAACAAAGGTGGTCTTATACTGGATTTTTGGATTTGGCCTGTAGCTCACCAGCAGTGTTACTCTGATCCTGTTTTTTTTTTTTTTTTTTTTTTTTTTTTTTTTTTTATATATATACTGTAATAAGCTGCTTAGCTCGGGTCCTGCTTGCAGACTTAAGTTTGGCCTACAGAGAGATAACAGCAGTACAGCTGCTGGGTGCTGATTACTACAGTGAATTTAATCACCCTTGCAAAAGCTTAGCAAAGCCCAGAGAGGTGGAGTGTAGAAACATGATTACACCAATGGTAAGGTAACCCCACAGTGAGATAAGACTGAAGTCTCACAGGCTGTTAGGCTGACTGACCAGAGTCTGAATGCAGACAGAGAGGCTTTTATTTTATAATGTAAAAAATGTCTTTATTTTCAAATGATTTTTAATCCATTGGACTATCCCTCTGTCATTTCTCATCCACATTACTGCCATTTCACCATCTAAAGGCGGTCTCCCATTACCAGTTTTTGAAGTCTCAGATTTTTATTTATTTATTTGGTCCCGATTTTCTAAATTGAGGGAATCAGAATCAGTTGCTTACAAATGTAACCAAAATTCATACGTAATCACAGTAAGTACTACTATGTACCATTTTTATATCCATTTACATACGAGTGTAACAAACTGTTACCCTTAATTGGTGTAAGCGGGTATAGAAGATTGATGGATGTAACAGAGTATTGCCAAATACACCTGGTTATGTACAAATCCCTTTACACATTAAGTTTATGCGTGTACTAGCAAGTTTGCAAAACACTACAGTTTTGCACACTACTTTTATTACAGATTACACCCAATTTCAGGACCTGGTTGGGTGTGCAGTTTTTTTTTTTTTTTTTTTCCGTCCCCCTAGAAATCACCAATAATCTGGTATTAAAATTGGTAATGGGAGATAAGCTCGTATTTATATTTGCGTTTGATGTTTTTCAGTCTCTCTGAAGTGTGTAAAACTGGTGTGTTGCAATCCTAAACTGACCCGTATTTCGGACTTTCTGTTCGTCACAGATGGGTGATATCATCTGAATGGTTTATGGCAGTAGGTTGTTGCTGACGTTGTTTCCTGTGAGAGGTTTGATTTCTGCTTCTCTCAAGGTTTGTCCTTTGGATTGACTGTTGATAGTTAGGTTGCTGACTGTGCGCGTTATTGATGTTACTAGTGTTTACTGAGAAGCAGAAATGCCCAGACAGACGTGCGAGCTAGATGTGTATATATTATCTGTCGTAACACTAAATTGTGGAGTTTTGTTTTGACGTAGCCTGTAAAACACACAAGCATAGATAAATGCATGACAAATGAAGGACATTCTTTTTGTCCTTCAAGTTAATGTTGGGTTAAGGTAGTAATGATAGTACACCAAAATGTCATTGTATTCTTAAAGGGGTCCTGTTAACAGAAGTGTGTGTATGCATGTATACGGTGCATCGGGAAAGTATTCACAGCTCTACAATTTTTCCACATTATGTTACAGCCTTATTCATAAATTAATTCAATTATTTTTTTCCCTCAAAATTCTACAAACAATACCTATATATATATAGATATAGATATAGATTTAGGTTTAGGTTTTTGCAAATTTATATATTAAAAAAAAGAAATCACATGTACAAGTATTTACAGCCTTTGTCAGGAAGTTCAAAATTGAGCTCAGGTGCATCCTGTTTCCACTGATCATCCTTGAGATGTTTATGCAGCTTAATTGGAGTCCACCTGGGTATATTCAGTTGATTGGACATGATTTGGAAAGACACACATCTGTCTACCTATAAGGTCCCACAGTTGACAGTGCATGTTAGAGAACGAACCAAGCATGAAGTCAAAGGAATTGTCTGTAGACCTCTGAGACAGAATTGTCTCAAGGCACAAATCTGGGGAAGGGTACATAAACATTTCTGCTGCTTTCAAGGTCCCAATGAGCACAGTGACCTCGATAATCTCCATAATGGAAGAAGTTCAGATCCACCAGGACTCCTCCTAGAGCTGGCTGCTGTTGGGGAAAAATAACCTTTTCTCAAAACACAGAAAATGTCAGGCTCTCCCTGTGAATCCGTGGGCAGTGTCAGGAGAACACACAGACAACAATAATTTGAATTGAAGGTAAACCTACCAGGTTTATTAAAACAGCAGAGCAGATCACTCATCTTTGTGCAAAAA
Source organism: Thalassophryne amazonica (assembly GCF_902500255.1). Classification (NCBI taxonomy): domain Eukaryota; kingdom Metazoa; phylum Chordata; class Actinopteri; order Batrachoidiformes; family Batrachoididae; genus Thalassophryne; species Thalassophryne amazonica. The sequence continues at coordinate 103,028,686 of NC_047108.1, read as the reverse complement.
TGGGTTCAGATTTCATACAGATCTTTTAATAACGCCACAAAACCGATACCAACAGCATTGTGCAGCAAATGAACACTCTTCTTTTCAAACTCAGAGCTCTTATTCTCTCAGTCCAGAAATCTGCCCGTGAGGGGTATAGTCCAGTCATTTTATGGAAAAAAAAAAGGGGTCAACCCAGAACAAATTGCAACAGAAATGATTTTGGTGGCATTTGAACCCTGAAACTGTTCTATAAAACATACTAAAAGTCTAGAAAGATAAAAAATTGGGAACACTCCCAAAATCCAAGATGGCTGTCCGAAAACATGCAAATTTAGTTTTTCCAAAATAACTTAAATAGAAATATTTAAGCACATAAATGTATTGATGTTAAATATAAACTTGGGTATTGTGGACATTTTGACACCAAAATTAGGTCTCTATCTGTAACGGTTCTTGAGATACAGCCTATATGTAGTTTACATACACTCAAGGATGGCAATTTGGTTTGTGTCCTATTACGTTAAAAATATTGCAGTTAAGGCCCATAAATATATTGAAGTTGAATATAAACTTGTGCATTGTGGACATTTTGGCACCAAAAAAAAAAAAAAAAAAATAGCTGTAGCTATTACAATTTTTGAGATATGGTATAAAAATACATCTACACTTGACAAAAATTGATGAAATTGAGCATTATGTTGAAAACTAAATACCATTTCTGAAATGTTCATCTAAAGAAGGTAATAATAATCTTTTTGAGTCAATATTTCACTGGAATATGAATAGAGAAGTTACTCATTATGTATAATAGAGTGGATGTCAATGCACAACCAGGGCACACTGGTGACACCACTGCTGTGTGGACAACCTGGAGAAAGCCTCAATTCTCTCAGATACAGGCGCTTTTGTGATAAGGTTGCAACAAAGACAACTCATGTGCAGCCACAGTGTTTGCCACCCACTTCGGCAGCTGCCAAGTGTCATAGTCTGAGAGTTTACTTGCAAGTTCAGGAATGGAAAGGTGAAGATGAAGGTGACAACATGCCATTGCAAGAATGGGGATGGAAAGTTTCTGATAGTCAGGTTGTCCCAATCATGACTGACTTGCAAGCAGCACCAGATTCTCTTCTGCATGCTGTGAGATGTAACTGCAGTACTGACTGTAGTACATTGCGATGTACATGTCGCAAACTTAACTTAGATTGCTCAGCAGCGTGTGGCAACTGCAGAGGTACAGGGTATACAAATGCAGGCCAACTCAATGATAACCAGGATGATGAGACTGAAATTTGAACAAGTAAAATTTCAAGTGTCATGATGTACACAATACTGATTTCACCTGAACTTTTATTATCATCATGCTTCATTGGTTTTACTGTAAAATTAGTGTGTGATTACATGTCATTAAAAAAAGTTAGTGCAGCTGACAAGCACTAAGAATATTATTATTACATTCTTTAAATGAACATTTCAGAACAGTTACTTGGTTTCAACATAACAATTTCACCATTTTTAGCAAAGTGTAGATGGCTTATGTGCTGTATCTCAAAAACTGTAAGAGCTACAGCCATTCTTTTGGTGCTGAAATGTCCACAATACACAAGTTTATATTCAACTTCAATACATTTCTGGACACAAACCAATTTGCCATCCTTAAGTGTATGTAAAACTACAAATAGACTGTATCTCAAGAACCGTTACAGATAGAGACTTAATTTTGGTGTCAAAATGTCCACAATACCCAAGTTTATATTTAACATCAATACATTTATGTGCTTAAATATTTATATTTTCTGAGTTATTTGGGAAAAAAATTTTTTTTTTGCATGTTTTCAGGTGGCCATCTTGGATTTTGGGAGTGTTCCCGATTTTTTATTTTTTTATTTTTTATAATCTTTCTAGACTTTTAGTATGTTTTATAAAAAAGTTTCACGGTTCAAATGCCACCAAAATAATTTCTGTTGCAATTTGTTCTGGGTCAAACCATCAAATGACTGGACTAGTATCCAGTCTCACACATCCTCGGTCGGAGTGCAAAAATGCACTCCATGATCGAAATGGAACATTGTTATTAATCCTTAATCGTCCAACGTTGTGATGGAAACTGATCTGATAATTACATTGAGCGCAGAGGTCACCAGCACATACGCCCTCACATTGTCTTTGCAACAATGTGTAACATCGTTTTTCCTCTGGGAGCAAAACTCACACCGTCAGAGTATGAGATCACTCACATTTTACAGAATACAGCAAGCAGCAATTAATTTTGAACAGTACAGTCATTCAGCTGCACATTATTGACCAACATAGTTCAAACATGAATGTAATCAACCATTTGATTATAAACAGAGGCAACAACAATATTATTTGCAGTACTCATCTTGACCTCATGACCTTTGAACATATCATGTCAGGCATTAGTCATGACTTTATTAAAAATTGTCAATGTCTGACATGTTTTAAACCAACATGTTACACCCTACTTCTAAGCATGTTATTTTATGAAAACCTTAAACCAAAACACTTTACTGATTTGAGAGTCAACACACCTGTCAGCAGTTCCACATGTTCAATACAATTCATCATAAGCACATATTTCAATCATTAATCAAACAGTATAATATTGTATCATTTCAAAACCATCATAAATCAATTGAACACCCATCAAAGCATAGGCATACACATTTTCATTCATTTGACATCATGATAAAACCCTTAAACACATTATGGCACAAGTATACACTCTATTCAACTTCATTCATTCCATATAATACCTAGTTCATTTGAACCGGCATGGTGTACTTACTTCTAAACATTTGTTACTTTTTGAAAATTATGAACACAAAACCTTTTATTCAGTTTGGTAACTTTTAGCATTGTTAGCCTGCAAAGCTAAATATGAGTAAAATAGCATATATTTACATTTATTCTTTACACCGCCCATCTAAACTGAGCGATTGGTGGAGAAGTGCCTTAGTCAGGGAGGAGACCAAGAACCTGATGGTCACTCTCTCAGAGCTCCATCATTCCTCTGTGGAGAGAGGAAAACCTTCGAGACCATCTCTCCATCTCTGCAGCATACAGGCCTGTATGGTAGCATGGACAGTTGGAAGACACTCCTTAGTAAAACGCACATGGCAGCTCACCTGGAGTTTGCCAAAAGGCACTTGAAGGACTCTCAGACCATGAGAAACAAAATTCTCTGGTCTGATGAGACAAAGATTGAACTCTTTGGTGTGACTCCCAGGCATCATGTTTGGAGGAAACCAGGGACCATCCCTACAGTGGAACATGGTGGTGGCAGCATCATGCTGTGGGGATGTTTTTCAGCAGCAGGAACTGAGAGACTAGTCAGGATTGAGGGAAAGATGAATGCAGCAATGTACAGAGACATCCTGGATGAAAACCTGCTGCAGAGCGCTCAGACTGGGGCGACAGTTCATCTGTCAGCAGGACAATGACCCTAAGCACACAGCCAAGATATCAAAGGAGTGGCTTCAGGACAACTCTGTGAATGTCCTTGAGTGGTCCAGCCTGAGCCCAGACCTAAATCTGATTGAACATCTCTGGAGAGATCTGAAAATGTCTGTGCGCTGACACTCCACATCCAAGCTGATGGAGCTTGAGAGGTGCTGCAAAGAGGAATAGACAAAACTGTCCAAAGATAGATGCACCAAGTTTGCGGCATCATATTCAATAAGACTTGAGGTTATAATTGCTGCCAAAGTTGCATCAGCATAGTACTGAGGAAAGGGTGTGAATACTTACATACTTGTGATTTCTTAGTTTTTTACTTTTTAATAAATTTGCAAAATTAAAAAAAACTTTTCATATTGTCATCATTATGGGGTGTTGTGAGTAGAATGTTGATGGGGGAAAAAAAATTAATGTAGTTAATTTATAAAGTGGCCTCTGTGTGCGTGCATATGTATGGTTTTGATCACGGAGAAACTGAGGAGAGCTGACATTTGCTCTTTGGTATGCTTATGCATTTGGGTCAAGGATGAACGCCACCAAAATGGAATGTTGATAGGACTAATATATTTTTGGAGAATCTCCGGATATTAGCCAACCACACTGAACAATGGACATTAATAATAGGGCAGCGCAGTCTCCTTTGAACCCTGCTTGATATCACGGGATTTGACCACTTATGGGGACAGCCGCTTCCATTACGCAATATATACACAGCATAACTTCACATGGGAAAATAGTGTACTATTTTGTTTTTAGCTGCAATCACTGAAGCAGTCATGAAAAGTGTTTTCTTTTTCGGTTCCAAATGGAGAAGGGAAGACGAGGGAGAGGTCTTGTCGGTAAGTGTTAGCCTACATAGCTATCCAGAGTAGTAGTTCCGTTCTGTCGCCTGCAAAACTGCCTTGACATGTTTGTGCTCTGGGTCATAAACAAACCGCAACACGTCCACTTTCCCACGCATTGTCGCTTTTCCTTTGCATTTTCATTTTTACGTGTAATTTGCCCAAAAACTCAGAAAATGCCGTGTTTTTGTCCCCAGAAGTAGAAAAATTACTTCTCGTGCATCATATTTTACCCCTCTAGCGCCCACCCTCAAACGAGACTGTGCTGCCCAATTATGTTGTGGACTCATGCCACTCCAGCGGGGGGGTAAATCATCTATATATTAAAAGCATACGTGCGTGCATAATTTTGTTTAGTAAATACATAATATAATTATAAATACTTAAAGAAATACATGGATGACACAAGAGAACACTACTTTCCATTGTGGTCCATTAAAAAAAATAAAATAAAATAATAATAATAAATAAATAAATAAATATAAATACAAAATAGAAGTAATAATTATAATAATGATAGTGTGTGTGTGTATATAACAGGAACCTAAACAATTTATAAATACATTAAGACAGTAAATTAACATTAGAAAATTATGTAATGAACAGGAAATAAAAGGGTTGAGTTCGAGTTAAGGTTCAAAAAACATTCTGGACTTGCACGCCATTCCTGCGCATTATAGAAACATTGCACAATTTATTACCACCCTTGGAAAAAATGTCAGCTACCTATTTTAGAAACACTACCCAATCTAGAGCCCGTCGATCCCATGGGCAACACATTACTGTGTGTGTGTGTATATATATATATATATATATATATATATATATATATATATGTATGTATATGTATGTGTATATATAAAACGACTCTTTATTTTTCTGACAAATGTCACAAGATCCATATATAAACCACTGCTTGCACTGTGAGAAATACCAGTGAAATGACCCAGTGCCCCTTCTCTGAATGGCGAGCCTCAGTAGCCTCTTGCCTTTTAAAGGAAGACACGATAATGGGTCATTTCTTAGAGATGCAAAAACTGGGTAATTTCTTAGAGATGCAAAAACTAGATCATTTGTTTATTATTCTGATGACTTCAAAACCTTGATCTTTTGTGAGATTTTCTGCCTCAATTTTTAATATCATTTTAGGACACTTGGTGACCTTTATTGGTGAGAAGGTGTTCTCTGCCCCTTTACAGACTTGTAGTTGTGCTGCCTTCCTGTTTTCTATGTTTGTTTTGTTCTCCACATTGATGTTGGGTTTATGTTTTGGGCAAATGTGATTTAAGGTTGAGCTGCTTTTGGAGTTTGGTGTTTTGCTTTGTGACATTTAGACTTTCGGTTTTAATCAGGGATGAAACCCACTGGCCCTTCAGTCAGGGCTCATGAGCTACAGTCACCCGTGTGTATTCTCACTGCTGTGGTTTAGCTGACCTTGATTGGGACGGTGTGGTGACAGAGTTTTAATTATTGTTTGACCTTATTGCTTATGCAGCAGCTGCTTTAGTTTTGGGCAATAACACTTGAGAATTGAAGTTATGTTTGTTTGATGTTGCTTCCTGAGGGCTGTGTTGGGATACTGTGTGGTGGTATGAGCCTAATGACTGTAGCTGATGCTCGGAGACTGACACACCGTTTGTTTTGTCTGCGTATACTTGCTGCAGGATCACACTGGTTTGTGCCAAGCGGTCGCTATGTGCTGCTTTCTCAGTGCTGCCCTATGGAGAGAGTACGCACCTCAGGTACAAAGACAGCATCATCCCAAGCAGAGAGCACTCAGCTACACTTTTCTGTTTCATCCTCCTCCCCTGTGCTCCATATACCATGACGGGGAAAGGGCAGTGGGTGCACAGCTGGCTGTGGTGGAAAAATGACGTGGCGCATGTGTTGTGACTTTTCTGCACAGTGATCCGAAACTGGAGGCTCAACGGCAAAGACTGTCCTCTGTGGTTACGGCTGACCTGCTGCCATCTCTGGAAGGTGTGGAGCTGGGCGCTTATGGCAAGGTGGGTGTTTCCATAGGGCTCATAACTCTAGTTATTGATTATACCCGTTATTGATTTGTGAACAATATTTTGATTCATTGTTTAAAGTAACTAAAGATGGATTGCACAACTCGGTGACGTCTGAAGATTCTGTAGTTTGTCTGACCAGAAATCCAAAATGTGAACAATCTAATTAAATTTGTGTAAAATGAATATAAAATAAAAACAGAGTTACCCTTTAAAAAATTATAATAAACAGAGAAAACCAGTGAATCCTCATGTTTGAGAGGAAGATACCAGGGAATCATTTTTGTAGAATTCCCTTACAGGTTTAGTTCTAATAGGGCAGCGCCTGCTCATTTGAACCCTGCACAATATCGTGGGATTTGATCACTTATGGGGATAGCCACTCCCATTGTGCAATATTTACACAGCATGACTTCACACGGGAAAATGGTGTACTGTTTTGTTTTCAGCTGCAATCACCAAAGCAGTTCTGAAAAGTAGTTTTTTTTTTTTTTTTTTTTTCTTTTCTCTTTACTTCCCAGTGGAGAAGGGAAGGCGAGGCAAATGGGAGACGTGTTAGCCTACACAGCTAACCAGAGTAGCTACGTTGTCTCATCTGCAAAACCGCCTCAACACTTTTGAGCTCTGGGTCATAAACAAACCGCAACACATGTCCACTTTCCACCGCATCGTCACTTTTTCTTTGCATTCTCACTTGATTTGAGTGTAATTTGCCCATAAATTAAGAGAGAGTGCCATGTTTTCTTACATCATATGTGTCATATTTTACCCCTTTAGCGCCCGCCGTGAAACAAGACTGCACTGCCCAATTGTCCATTCAATATAATAATCAATTGATCAGTCATTTATCCACAAGTCTGTTTTTTTTAATTGAAAGGTGCTCAGAAGAACTTTGTCCTTTCTCTTTCTCAGACCGTGTCATATGCACAGTTTCTGTATCCCACCAACGCCTTGGTGAGACAGAAGAGCATACAGGAAACCTGCGTGGCTCCAACCCCTCAGTCACGTTACCGTGGCAATGGACAGAAGAATTTCATCCCCTCTCGTCTCAACAACACTGTGGCGCAAGACCCATGTATGGCACAGGAGAACTGCACACTGTTGTTTGTTTGTTTTTTTTTTCTTTTTAGGCAGGTTAAACGATGACAAATGTTATGCTCACATATGTGTTAACTCTTTGAACAGATATGGAGGAAGTGGCAGAGTATGACCCAAACCTGCTCAGTGATCCTCACTGGCCCTGCGGCAGACACAAGAGGGTGCTCATATTTGCATCATACGTGGTAAGGACTCCTGCTTGTCATGGGTTTTGTACTTTGTATAAATGATTATAATTTTTAAATTACACAAAATGTCTTGGGAATGTGCACTCTTCACATGTTTTTTCCTCTTTAATGTCAGTATGAATACTAATCTCTTAAATTAACTGAAAAGGAGAAAAAATATAATTGAGTGCATAAGTGACAGTCATTTATGCAAAATTGTTAATTATGGAAAATGGCCAATTTTATTGAAATTAGGTCAGGTATTTTAGAGTTGGAAAGTTTAAAAAAATAAGGAATGGTATTGTTCAGTGAGTTTAATTTGTTGCAGTTCCACAAAGTGAGTGAGTGCCAACTCATCAGCAACCAAGAGCCATTAAGGCGTGTTTTTCTGTTATTGAACAGTAACAAGACTAACCATAGGCGTCAGCAGTCATGTGACGTAACTGTCTGTGCATAGCTGCAATGAGCAGCTTTGGATCACATAAGGAGACACCGACAGGCGGGTTTGTTTTAATGTCCTCGCAGACGACTGTGATCGAGTACGTGAAACCGTCTGACCTGAAGAAGGACATGAACGAGATGTTTAAGGAGAAGTTTCCTCACATCAAACTGACCTTCAGCAAGATAAGAAGGTGCAAGTACATTCTCATTGAACTCTTACACTCAAACTTTCTTCTTTCAACCTTTGTCCGTGCAGTGTCCTCACATTTAAGTGGCTGTTGCAGCTTGTGACCTATGACCTATAGAAACGCTAACTGTGCACACTCCTCCTGCAGTCTGAAGAGGGAAATGCGCGCCGTCAGCGAGGAGTGCAGCCTGCAGCCGGTCACTATAGCAATGGCTTTTGTTTACTTTGAGAAGCTCGTGCTGCAGGGTCGCCTCAACAAGCAGAACAGGAAGCTGGTGGCGGCAGCCTGCGTGCTGCTGGCTGCTAAGATCAGCAGTGATCTGCGGAAACCAGACGTCAGACAGCTGATTGACGTAAGGAGGAGGGGGGAAAAGCAAAAGATTTTAATGCCACCTTGCTTTGTTTGATTACATTTGCAAACAGCTTCATAACCTTTATAACTGTTTTTTTGTAGAAGCTGGAAGAGCGTTTTCGTATAAACAGGCGTGAGTTGATTCCTTTGGAGTTTGCCGTGTTGGTCGCCTTGGAGATGGGACTTTACCTCCCTGAGAGCAAGGTGATGCCACACTACCGGAGACTGGTACAGCAGGGTTAACCTGGTTTCAGTGATGCCCACTTTATTAAAAAAAAAAAAAAAGTCTGTGTGTGGCGGGTCAACGTGTTCATAAGCTGTGGCGTTTGAAAGTAAAAGATTCTATTTATTTCCCATCAGTCATGACTTGGGGTTACTAAATGTACGAATATTTAGTTGACAATCTGCACGTTAACTTGATGGTGTCTTCCTGAATGTGTGGCATTGTGATGTCAATTCTTGAGCTCTACGTTAGAGTTGTTCACTGAGCACATTAGTTGTGCTTTTATTTTAGTGTTTGGTGTTTTGATATTTTGGCAGATGAGCGTAGCATTGTTTACTCAAATGTAAAAAAAAAAAAAAAAAAAAAAAAAATCCAGATATGTTTGCTAGTGGAAGACTCCTCACTGCACCTTCACCGTTACTGTACGGTCTGTATTGTGTTTTATTACAAGTCGTCTTTGAATTACAAAAAAAAAAAGAACCACACACATACTCTTGAATTTGTAAATGCTTTCTGATGCCACTGTGAAATTGCTTTATAAAGATGTTATAATGAAACAAGTGCAGAAGGGATATATTTGTCTTATCTAAGGGCCGGTGTGTTTGTACTTGAAGATGTTCTGTTTGTCCTTCAGTGGTACAGTACATTCTTATTTTAAGAAAGTATTTGCTGTTGTAAATCTTGCTGTGTGAAATTCACACTGACTGTATTTGTTACATTTAGCATAGCGATAAATCACATCTGTCAGTGTTAAATCAACAATTGGTGTTAAATTGTTAAACAGCTAGTTTACACTGTGCTGGAGTTGGTGTAGCATAGTTTTGAAAAGGACCAAATTTGCTTGCTGCAGTCTGAATTTACCAGCAAAATGTACTGTGTACTAATACTGCACTCTACTGTATAACCCAACCTCAGACATGAAGTATGTACACTGTAACAACTGTGGAGAAGACGAGAACATAGAAATGCAATTTTGGAGTTTGGTAACGTGTGTGTTGTATCCAAGTACCCAGGGATATGTTTTCTATGTTGTACTTCAAAATGCACAGGATTCATTCCTTAATACACTGGTTTAGTTGTCACATTTTCAGTTCTCAGGAACTGTTCTGAGTAGTTAATTAATTCTATTCCAAAGAAGCGTTAAAGGCACTTGTGCTTTGTTTGTGGAAGGTTACCAAGTCCAACCCTTCAAACCTTTTAGTGGGGGGGTGGATGTAGGAGTTACTTCTCTAAGTACCCAGCGTTATAATGACTGGTGTACATACTGACAGTAACTCATTAGTTTTGGATGCCTACTGGCATACAAATGTGGGGAAAAAAAAGTGCCTGAATCTACAGTAGCGGTGAAAGCGTTACAATCTTATTGTAACTATATTTAGTGTTGACGTTTCAGTCTTGCTGCTGTAGAGATTCTTAAATATTGAGGTGTGGGAAAGAATTACGTTTAGAGTCGTAGAAGTTGCAGGGAATTGATTTGTCTGCTGTGGTGATAACTGTTAAATGTTTTCATAATGCAAAAATCAATGTCTTATTTTTAATATTTTCCAACACTGAGTCGTGACTTATCTTTTCTAAGTCAGTTGTGCATGTAGGTATTTTGTCTTTATTCCTGTGCAGGTGTTAAACGTGTGAATAAGTTTCCTGCAGAGAAAGCTGGAAAAATAAATGCACAACACAAGTGTACTTCTGATGGCTTTAGTGTTGTCTCTCAGCGCTAGTATCTGACATGCAAAGTACAGTACGTGTTTGCTTAGTTAAGGTTCCTTTAGATTTACAGTGTACATGATGTCTAGACCATGGACACAGCGTCTAGCATAAATGCTTACAAATAACAGGTTCAGTTAAATGTTAAAGTTTTAAAGAGTTTTGTTTAGTCCAAACTCATGTCTTCATCATCATCCTTCTTGTCTTTGGAGTCGCTGTCCTGGTCTGACCTCGTCTCAGTTTCCATGGCTTTGGCAAACGCCTCCACATCTGAAAAGATAAGACATTTGCCTGTTTAGTACCAAACGTACCTTCACAGTTCAAACCCGACACAATGTCTGGTTTGAAAAAAATTTTAACAATGAACACTGACCTCCTTTGTTAGCCGCATCAACAGCCTCTGCAGGAAGACCGAACTGGTTCATTAAAGGCCCCAACTGCCCTGATGCCAGAGCGCTGCTGAACATGCTCATAGCCTGCAGTCAGACGACAAACGGTGAGATTAACAATAAGAGATCTGTGACCTCCACAATCAAGCTAAATGCAGAACATTGCATCTCCTTCTGTTCTAACCAAGGCCACTTAAGAGTTTGGATTCTACCCCAAAGCAAAAAAAAAAATTAAACTAAATTAAACTGATGGTAAATTGTGTTAAAGTGCCACACACCCAAACAATGAGATGCAGCCGTGAATGACTGCAGTTTACATTAATATTAAGACTGAAACCTCAAGCTATAGTTAGGAAAATACTTCAAAATTAAATGTGTATCATTGCAGTTTACATTAATATTAAGACTGAAACCTCAAGCTATAGTTAGGAAAATACTTCAAAATTAAATGTGTATCATTGGGGCACCTGCAGAACTCAATCCCCCCGCCTAAATTTGTACTTATGTGCGCTAACATTTGTTAAGTGGTAAGGGGAATACTCCCTTTGATGTTGAGGAAGAAACCTCAAGCAGACCAGACTCAAGAGGAGTGACCCATTGCTTAAACCATTCCAACAATTACAAGGATTTTACAAAACTGAAGAAATTAAAACAAGGTGCATTTGTTGAGATGACCACGCATTTACGCTGGGGGGAGGTAGTCATTGTTCATCCCTCATGCCATGAGTGGGCCTACCACCGCGGCAAACTTTATTCCAAATGCAGACTGCAGCATCAGTGGTTAGTCCAGCGCCCTCTTCACACTCTCCTATAACATACAAATATGGAAGTGCTAAAACTCTTTTCCAAAATGCACTCTACCTGTTGAAACTGAGGGGAGCTGAGCGTGTTGTGGAGCTCCTCTGAACTCTGAGGCAGGGACTCTCCAGAGGGCAGGTAGGGCATCAACCTTTGTTGCACCTCAGGGTTGGCCAAGATGGGAGCCATGATCTCAGGTGTCAGGACGCTGGCGAGATCCACTGCAAAGGCCACCAGAAAGCATCAAGGTTCAAGTAAGAACACAAACGCCACATTTTAATAGCCACAAAATGTACTGAACTATATTACAAATTGCAGTGTCTTCAGCAATTTCTGTACTTGGGCCGAAGTTGAATTCATCATGTTAAAATGATGGTACCACAGATCCTCTCACATTTAAAATACTAATCATATGGATGGATGGCTGGCTGGCTTTATTATCATTGTCATTACAACAACGAGATTGCCACACTCACATTCCACAGACAAACAGCCATTAATCCACAATTACTTGTTTACTGTAATAATGGCACACATCAGAATTAAGACAACACATATATATTTGACATTGTTTATGTGCACTAAACTTGAAACAGTCCGTTTTCCAAATTGAGGCAACGTGAGTGTGTGGTAGCCGCTGCAACTGGAGTCGCGCCGCCTGCCAGCTTGGGAAGAACGGGGGCCTGCCGCAGGGGGGGCAGGAAGGGAGGTGAAAGGGAAAAGCTGGCGCATGCTTCAGTCCATGTGTAAATCTGTCAGTTTGTCTTTGTGGGTTGAGATAAGAATGGAGCCGAATAATCTCACCAAGGCCTGCATAAATTCCTCTGGAGGTAAACAGTGGGCAATTTGTCCTTGAGGCTAGATAAGCTTGGAGTGTTGTAGCTGAGCAGTGAAAAACACTTAACAGTTCCACTTGAACAGCCAAATCTCAATTATGAATTTAGAATATTCCCAATTATGAATTTAGAATATTCACCGGCCTCCAAAACCTTCAGCTTCAACTGCAAGGCACGCATCAGCTCCAAGGTGTCATCCAATTTGCTGCAAAATGTTGTTTAATTGCACTAATTAAGCCACACAATCCCTGCTGTGATAATTTCATTTTAATTCTGTGCTGTGTAGCTCAGATTCATACCTCCCTGGCTGCTTGTGGGCACGTTCATAGTTGCCAAGATGCTCTGCAAGTCTCTCAGCTGGATGGGCTGCGTTGTGTTCGCTGCTCCCGTCTCCACGGTTGAAACAACAGGGGTGGAGGGGGTGGTGGCAGTGGGGGAGGCCACTGAGGTAGAGGATGGAGTGATTTGTGTGGTGGGCACCTGGGAGGAGCCAAGCCGACTGGCAGCAGGGGTCGAGGTTGGTGTGACTGTGGTTGATGGACTGGCAGAGGAGAGAAATGATTCTGATCAGTAATTAAAAAGATTTTGACACTATAGAGCCATTTGAGTCACTGTGAGAGAGCAGGGATCAAATCCACAAATTCCGGCTCCTGTATGTGTAGCAGGAAACCCCAAATTGCTCCATTATTTGTGGTCTCATAAGGGTGATTCGGGCACTATTGGTCTTGTAAATGTAATTTCCACCACACCATTACCTCACAATATAAAGCGCCTTGGGGCAACTGTTGTGATTTGGCGCTATATACATGTGCTCTGATGTCACTGTTTATCTCCATGGAAACTACCCAAACAATCTTTCATACCTACTGTTTAAAAGGGACATTACAGTGTTGTGGTGGAAATTACGGCAATAGTGTGGGACAACTACATTTTGTTTTAAAAAAAAATAACAGTTGTATGACATTGAATACCCCAATTATGTTTTGATTATTTTACTGATATTTTAAAACATTAGAAAAAAATGTTTCTTTACCATTCATTTTTATCATTGAAGATAAAAAGTCTGGAGGTGGGACAAGCACAAAACGGCAATATTTGCATATAATGATGCTGAAAAAAGGTGAAAAAGTCATCATAGACTACTAGAACAAATTTCTTAACACACTTTCATTGTAAAGATAACTATAAAAGTGTGAAATTTCCCCTTTTTTCTGTTTTTCATACAATATGATCAAAGGACATAATAAGTGCCCGTAGTCTAAGAATCACCCATAAACGCTGCTGCTGGTTACAATAACACCACCTACCTCAGATCTGCAGCAATAACTTTGCACATCACCACACAGCTGCCAGCAAACAAATGATTCCTAAAGTAAAGACTTTAAAATACCTTGTGGTGGAGTTGCTGGTTGCAGGAACGCTGCTGCCACTGCTGCTCCCACTGCTGCTCCCCAGGAGGTTGGCCAATCCTGGCCCAGCCAACGCCCCAAGACCACCTGTCATCCAGGGTTTATGACATTTTGGGTGAAACTGCATTCAACAGGATCTTTTCTTCGTCGAATGAGGCTGTCGTGCCACTTTTAGCAACATGTGCACCTCTCAGGTCAGAAGGTAAAGAGCTACGTACCAATTCCACCCAGTCCGGTTGGTCCGATGAGCTGCATGAGTTGGTTGTGGCTCATGTTACCCAGAAGGCTTTGCAGACCTCCCTCTTATTTTATTTATTTTGGATAAAAAAAGAAACACCAGAATGAGAATCAAGTTCAGTTTCACACTGCGACAGCCTTTTGCAGGGGTTTGAATGTAATACTGAATACTAACTCAAGTCCACATTCTCTTCTGTTACATAGCTTGAAAACTGAATTTACTACCTCCCAGAGCAGACAGATCGGGGCCACTGCCACCACTGCTACCAAGCGCGCCAGGCATAGGCGGGTTGTTAAGATATTCATTCACTTTACGGCAATACTCCTCATCCTTGTCAGGCTTCGGTTCCTGAGGCAAAACAAAAAACAACTGAATAATTGATGATTAACAGACCATACAGCAGCAGAGTGTCTAACAGCTGGCATCAACTTGACAGAGCACACACCCGGTTACACGCACGTATCTCTTTCCTCGTATCAACAAGTGATTCACCCCAGATTTAAAATTGTGCTTCAAATAAATGCAAACAGTCTTGGGTGGGGAAAAAAAAAAAGCTGTCAAACCACAAACATTAATGAAGGCTCTTGCAATTATGTCAAATACATGTTTGTACACACACGATATATATATATAATAAAAAATAAACAGCCCAGTGGCCTCTGTGTGTGTGTGCGCGCACATGGCTTTGATCGTGGAGAAACTGGGGAGAGCTGACATTTGTCGTTTGGTATGCTTATGTATTCTGGGTCAAGGATGAACACTGCCTAAACAGAATGTTGATAGGACTAATACGATCGAAGCGCCGTGTGAGGTCGCTCATGGTACAGGGACCCCAAACAGGCAGTGCCAAATTTTGAGTCCACAGTGAACCTGGAAATGTCAAATGTTGAACACTTGCTGGAGCTACTGCTGGGGATATTAACCTGATTTCATCATGTTGTTTTCCACTGGAATGTTTATCCTCTGTGAGGTTTTTATGTAACTTTTTGTTTGTCTCACGTGCAAAAATAAAACTTAAAAAAAAAAGGAGATCTTGCAGGAATTCAGTGCATAGTCGACACTGAAATAGAAAATGGTAAATGTTGAGTCGACATTGACAGTTGAGAATGGTAACGTGAGAGGCAGCACACAGTTTGACAGACACAAGGTCAGTCAGTGATTATTTAGTGTGTAAATTGCATGAAGTTTTTTAGCCATGCTAATGCTGCCCAGAAGCATATACTCAGAATATAGTCTGAAGGACCTAAATGACATGGTGCGATGAAGAGCTTCGCTCTTTCAGGTCCGTGACATAAACATATTATTTTTGTACAAACTATGGTTATTAACTAATGGTGCTAATTACATTCTGGATTCACAAGCCATTCCAGCAGGGGGCGGTAAATCATCTTTATATTGAAAGTGTGAGTGCATGTGTGATTTTTTTTATTTTATTTATTTTTTAAAAGTTCAATGTAAGTACACAATATAATTTTAAGTGACAAGAAAGTGAAAACACTTGTTTCCATTGTGGTCCATTTAAAAGTCAAATGATAAAATAGAAGATATAATAATAGTGTGTATATGATTAACAAGAAACTAAACAATTTATAAATGCATTAAGACAGTAAATTAACATAAAAACATAATTAACAGGAAAAAAAGGGTCAAGTTATTCTAAAAACTACTGCAGTCTAAGGTTCTAAAAACATTCTGGACTCATATGCCATTCAAATTCATTATAGAAACATTGTACAAATTAGTACCACCCTTGAATAATATCAGCTACCTATTTTATAAACACTACCCAATCTAGAGTCCATGGATCCCCACAGGCAACACACTAGTGTGTGTGTGTATACAAACGAACACCTTATTCAATTAATCACTGTTTTTAAATGCTTCAAAAAAAGTTGTTTTAAATGAAATTGGTTCTGATACAATTTCACAGTTTTGAAAAAAGAAGCCATGAACCAGCCACCCCCTCCCACCCCCGAAACATCTACATTGGATGACCCCATGACCTAAATAGTAAAGGTCTCTGGAACTTAATGGATACACTGGACTAAGCTGTAGGCTGCATCAAAAACAGTTTGAAGCTGTTTGAAGCAAGGACTCATACAAGCACCTCCTCTAAACGCTGAAAACCTTAAATGGAACAATTCAAAAAATGATGTGATTTTACAACACTGTAAGCCTTGAACATTATTAATTAGGTGCTCTAAACACTAAACAAAACTATTACACTTCAAAACATTAAAAATGGCTCATTAGTTTAAAACATACTTATAAATTCCCTCCAACCAACCATTACCAGGTGGTTTACAAAAACATACAGTAAAACACTGTAAGATACAAATAAAACTGCATATAAAAGATTGATTTAAAAACAGTGTCAACAGAAGGCATCACATACAGAATGGAGATTACCTGCATCCAGAAGAAAAGCCTTTTGGAGCCTGCTTTGAACTTCAGCACGTAGACCCGTCCAGTGGTGCACTGGTTGACTCGTTTGAACTCACAGTCATCAGGAAAGATGATCAGGTCCTAATCAGAATAACACAGTATCACAATCACAAAGCTTTAAAACATAAAACAACCAGTGCTAGAGAAAAACCCAACAGGTCAGGCCAAAGTCACCCACATCATCAACGTTCCCAGTCGTCCGGTCCTTCCAGCAGAAGTGGATGAGAGAGTCGTCTGTCTGCTGGATGTAGACCTGACCTTTGCGTTTGTCAGGGGTCACTGTAGTGCCCTTCATGGTCATCTTTCCAGCCCGAAACTCCACCAGGTACTTGCTGGAGGAGCCGCGGGACCCAGACACCATGCTGGGGAAGAGAGCTCCAGAAGCCATGATGAGGAAGGCAAGCTGCTGTGGAGACACCAAGAAGAAAGAGATCAGTCAGACATGAGCTATAAGTAAGACATTATTCACAGATTCATCTGTAGTTACACTTAATCTGCATCGTCTGAGCTTTAGACATTTGCCAGCCTTGGCTGGGGAAGCATCAGGCCCCACTGGGCCTCAGGGCCTGTACAGAACTGTGCCTCTAAGAAAGAAAATTTACAAACTAAAAATTTTACATTTAATAGCCAAGAAGATAATTATGATCTGGAAGAAACCACAGCATCCAGGTAGAAAGCAGTGGAAAGATAAGTTTAATTTTTGTACCACATGGAATATATAAACAGCAAATCTGCAAATAATGAGGGACTTATTTCAAGAAAGTCACCAACAATACAGTACATATTTGACACCTGTAGCTACAGAGCTCCTGCTATTAAGACATACATATAAATATGAACATATATATTAGAAGAATATGTAAAATAAATGAAATGGACTGCATTTATATTTTCCATCTGCATCAGATGCTCAAAGCACTTTACAATAATGCCTCACATTCACACCAGTGTGAGGCTGCTGCCATGCAAGGCTTCCACTACACACCGGGAGCAACTAGGGGATTAAGGACCTTGCCCAAGGGCCCTTAGTGATCTTCCGGTCAGGCTGGGATTTGAACTGAGGATCCTCTGGTCTCAAGCCCAATGCCTTAACCACTAGACCATCACCCCCCCTCCGTCACAGTAGACATAATATGTGGCAGGGGACAGTCAGTGCCAAATCTTGAAATTAGAAATGACAAGAAATTATTGACAAAAATGTTAATGCAACAGTTTTGTATTCATTCCCATTTATCATACACTGAAGTAAAACCTTGAAGATTAGGTTTATGTAGTAATGACCAATGAGGGATCATGAAGCATTTGCTGTTTGCGCTTAGTCCACTAGATGGTGGTTTCTGTTAAAAAAAAAGTTTAATTCACAACCCTCAAGTAAAACCAGTGATGCACTTGTATTTTTTGAGTACAACCCCTGGCAAAAATTATGGAATCACCGGCCTCAGAGGATGTTCATTCAGTTGTTTAATTTTGTAGAAAAAAAGCAGATCACAGACATGACACAAAACTAAAGTCATTTCAAATGGCAACTTTCTGGCTTTAAGAAACACTATAAGAAATCAAGAAAAAAAGATTGTGGCAGTCAGTAACGGTTACTTTTTTAGACCAAGCAGAGGAAAAAAATATGGAATCACTCAAATCTGAGGAAAAAAATTATGGAATAACCCTGTAAATTTTCATCCCCCAAATTAACACCTGCATCAAATCAGATCTGCTCATTGACATTGACCCTATGCCATGACATTGACCCTATGTGTCTTTTTGCAAGGAAAGTTTTTGCAGTTTTTGCTCTATGGCAAGATGCATTATCATCTTGAAAAATGATTTCATCATCCCCAAACATCCTTTCAATTGTCCAAAATATCAACATAAACTTGTGCATTTATTGATGATGTAATGACAGCCATCTCCCCAGTGCCTTTACCTGAAATGCAGCCCCATATCATCAATGACTGTGGAAATTTACATGTTCTCTTCAGGCAGTCATCTTTATAAATCTCATTGGAAAGGCACCAAACAAAAGTTCCAGCATCATCACCTTGCCCAATGCA
Source organism: Thalassophryne amazonica (assembly GCF_902500255.1). NCBI lineage: Eukaryota > Metazoa > Chordata > Actinopteri > Batrachoidiformes > Batrachoididae > Thalassophryne > Thalassophryne amazonica. Next base: position 103,010,038 of record NC_047108.1, on the reverse strand, counting down.
GATTCGAGATTCATCACTGAATATGACTTTCATCCAGTCATCCACAGTCCACAATTGCTTTTCCTTAGCCCATTGTAACCTTGTTTTTTTCTGTTTAGGTGTTAATGATGCCTTTCGTTTAGCTTTTCTGTATGTAAATCCCATTTCCTTTAGGCGGTTTCTTACAGTTTGGTCACAGACGTTGACTCCAGTTTCCTCCCATTCGTTCCTCATTTGTTTTGTTGTACATTTTTTGATTTTTGAGACATATTGCTTTAAGTTTTCTGTCTTGACGCTTTGATGTCTTCCTTGGTCTACCAGTATGTTTGCCTTTAACAACCTTCCCATGTTGTTTGTATTTGGTCCAGAGTTTAGACACAGCTGACTGTGAACAACCAACATCTTTTGCAACATTGCGTGATGATTTACTCTCTTTTAAGAGTTTGATAATCCTCTCCTTTGTTTCAATTGACATCTCTCATGTTGGAGCCATGATTCATGTCAGTCCACTTGGTGCAACAGCTCTCCAAGGTGTGTTCACTCCTTTTTAGATGCAGACTAACGAGCAGATCTGATATGATGCAGGTGTTAGTTTTGGGGATGAAAATTTACAGGGTGATTCCATAATTTTTTCCTCTGCTTGGTCTAAAAAAGTAACCGTTACTGACTGCCACAATCTTTTTTTCTTGATTTCTTATAGTGTTTCTTAAAGCCAGAAAGTTGCCATTTGAAATGACTTTAGTTTTGTGTCATGTCTGTGATCTGCTTTTTTTCTACAAAATTAAACAACTGAATGAACATCCTCCGAGGCCGGTGATTCCATAATTTTTGCCAGGGGTTGTATATATATCCTGTCACAAAGTTAGTTACATGCACATACCAGATGGACTTTTGAACACCTGAACATGTGTGTATGAGAGCATGCACACACTTACAGTTACTCATCATTTGATTGCCTCAACACTGTCCAGGAGTGTCAAGTTTACATTCCCTCTTACACTGTGCAATAACTGCAACTACTGTGGAAATGATGTGAAATAATAAAAAACAAAACCCATAATTTGTCTTTGAGCCTACAGGTATTTTTTTTTTAAACCAATCCCCATCTCCCCATTTTTTTTTTTTAACTTAAAGGTGCAGAGCCTTTTTTTTTTTTCTTTTTTTTTTAAAGATTTAAGTAATAAAAAGAATTTCATGTGGCACTACTATAATTTTATTATTCATTATCATTTAAATAAGGGATCCATAATATGATATTGCCAATATGATCAAAATTTGCACTGTCTAGAAACAATTTAGAATTTCAACCCCTGATGGGTAGAAATTCAGGTGATCAGGCATCATGACCTAGCTGATATGATGGAGAGGAGAAAGGTAGACATATTGTGTGTGCAAGAGACCAAGTGGAAGGGAAGTAAGAGCAGGAGCATTGGCGGTGGGTACAAGTTGTTGTACCATGGTGAGGACAGGAAGAGAAATGGTGTTGGGGTCATTTTAAAGGGAGAGTATGTTAAAAGTGTGTTGGAGGTTAAGCGAGTGTCTGACAGGGTGATGTGTGAAGTTGGAAATTGAAGGGGTGATGATGAATATCATCAGTGCATATGCCCCACAGGTAGGTTGTGAGATGAAGGAGAAAGAAGATTTCTGGAGTGTATTAGATGAGGTGGTGGAGAGTGTGCCCAAGCATGAAAGAGTGGTGATAGGAGCAGACTTCAATGGGCATGTTGGTGAAGGGAACAGAGGTGATGAGGAAGTAATGGGTAGATATGGTATCAAGGATAGGAATGGGGAAGGACAGATGGTAGTTGATTTTGCAAAAAGGATGGAAATGGCTGTGGTGAATACATACTTTAAGAAAAGGGAGGAGCACAGGGTAACATAAGAGTGGAGGAAGGTGCACACAGGTGGACTACATTCTTTATAGATGCAAGCTAAAAGAAATCACAGACTGTAAGGTGGTAGCAGGACAGAGTGTCACTAGACAGCATAGGATGGTTGTTTGTAGGATGACTGTAGAGGTAAAGAAGAAGAAGAGAGTGAGAGCTCAACAAAGGATCAGATGGTGGAAGCTGAAGGAGGAAGACTTGTGTGAAATTTAGCGAGCAGGTGAGAGAAGCACTAGTTGGAGGGGAAGCAATTTTGGACAACTGGAAAAGTACTGCAGATGTGGTGAGGGAGACAGGGCAGTACTGGGTATGACATCTGGACAGTGGAAGAAAGACAAGGAGACTTGGTGGTGGAATGAAGAGGTCCAGGAAAGCATAAGGAGAAAGAGGTTGGCAAAAACGTTTTGGGATAGTCGGAGAGATGAAGAAAGTAGACAGGAGTACAAGGAGATGCGGCGTAAGGCGAGAAGAGAAGTGGCAAAAGCAAAGGAAAAGGCATATTGCGAGCTGTACAAGAAGTTGAATAGTAAGGCAGGAGAAAAGGACTTGTACCGATTGGCCAGACAAAGGGACAGAGCTGGAAAGGATGTGCAGCAGGTTAGGGTGGTAAAAGATGCACATGGTAATGTGCTGACAAGTGAGGAGTGTGTGCTGAGAAAGTGGAGGGAATATTTTGAAGAGTTGATGAACAAAGAAAATGAGCGAGAGAAAAGGCTTGATGATGTGGTGAGAGTAAATCAGGAAGTAAAAGAGATTAGCAAGGAAGAAGTGAGGGCTGCTATGAAGAGGATGAAGAGTGGAAAGGCAGTTGGTCCAGATGACATTCCAATGGAGGCATGGAAATGTCTAGGAGAGATGGCAGTAGAGTTTCTAACCAGATTGTTTAATAAAATCTTGGAACGTGAGAGGATGCCTGAGGAGTGGAGACGAAGTGTGCTGGTTCCTATTTTCAAGAACAAGGGTGATGTGCAGAGCTGCAGTAACTACAGAGGCATAAAGCTGATCAGCCACAGCATGAAATTATGGGAAAGAGTAGTACAACCCCTGGCAAAAATTATGGAATCACCGGCCTCGGAGGATGTTCATTCAGTTGTTTAATTTTGTAGAAAAAAAAGCAGATCACAGACATGACACAAAACTAAAGTCATTTCAAATGGCAACTTTCTGGCTTTAAGAAACACTATAAGAAATCAAGAAAAAAAGATTGTGGCAGTCAGTAACGGTTACTTTTTTAGACCAAGCAGAGGAAAAAAATATGGAATCACTCAATTCTGAGGAAAAAAATATGGAATCACCCTGTAAATTTTCATCCCCAAAACTAACACCTGCATCATATCAGATCTGCTCGTTAGTCTGCATCTAAAAAGGAGTGATCACACCTTGGAGAGCTGTTGCACCAAGTGGACTGACATGAATCATGGCTCCAACATGAGAGATGTCAATTGAAACAAAGGAGAGGATTATCAAACTCTTAAAAGAGAGTAAATCATCACGCAATGTTGCAAAAGATGTTGGTTGTTCACAGTCAGCTGTGTCTAAACTCTGGACCAAATACAAACAACATGGGAAGGTTGTTAAAGGCAAACATACTGGTAGACCAAGGAAGACATCAAAGCGTCAAGACAGAAAACTTAAAGCAATATGTCTCAAAAATCGAAAAATGTACAACAAAACAAATGAGGAACGAATGGGAGGAAACTGGAGTCAACGTCTGTGACCGAACTGTAAGAAACCGCCTAAAGGAAATGGGATTTACATACAGAAAAGCTAAACGAAAGGCATCATTAACACCTAAACAGAAAAAAAACAAGGTTACAATGGGCTAAGGAAAAGCAATTGTGGACTGTGGATGACTGGATGAAAGTCATATTCAGTGATGAATCTCGAATCTGCATTGGGCAAGGTGATGATGCTGGAACTTGTGTTTGGTGCCGTTCCAATGAGATTTATAAAGATGACTGCCTGAAGAGAACATGTAAATTTCCACAGTCATTGATGATATGGGGCTGCATGTCAGGTAAAGGCACTGGGGAGATGGCTGTCATTACATCATCAATAAATGCACAAGTTTATGTTGATATTTTGGACAATTGACAGGATGTTTGGGGATGATGAAGTCATTTTTCAAGATGATAATGCATCTTGCCATAGAGCAAAAACTGCAAAAACATTCCTTGCAAAAAGACACATAGGGTCAATGTCATGGCATAGGGTCAATGTCAATGAGCAGATCTGATTTGATGCAGGTGTTAATTTGGGGGATGAGAATTTACAGGGTGATTCCATAATTTTTTCCTCAGAATTGAGTGATTCCATATTTTTTTCCTCTGCTTGGTCTAAAAAAGTAACCGTTACTGACTGCCACAATCTTTTTTTCTTGATTTCTTATAGTGTTTCTTAAAGCCAGAAAGTTGCCATTTGAAATGATTTTAGTTTTGTGTCATGTCTGTGATCAGCTTTTTTTCTACAAAATTAAACAACTGAATGAACATCCTCTGAGGCCGGTGATTCCATAATTTTTGCTAGGGGTTGTAGAAGCTAGGCTTAGAAAACAGGTGAAGATCTGTGAGCAGCAATATGGTTTCATGCCGAGAAAGAGCACTACAGATGCAATGTTTGCTCTGAGAATACTGTTGGAAAAGTACAGAGAAGGACAGAAAGAGTTACATTGTGTGTTTGTGGACTTAGAAAAAGCTTAGGATAGGGTGCCAAGAGAAGAGTTGTGGCATTGTATGAGGAAGTCTGGAGTGGCAGAGAAGTATGTTAGGGTAGTGCAGGACATGTACAACAATAGTGTGACAGCGGTGAGATGCGCAGTCGGAATGACAGACTCATTCAAGGTGGAGGTGGGATTACACCAAGGATCAGCTCTGAGTCCTTTCTTGTTTGCAGTGGTGATGGACAGGTTGACAGATGAGATCAGACAGGTGTCCCCATGGACTATGATGTTTGCAGATGACATTGTGATCTGTAGTGACAGTAGAGAGCAAGTTGAGTCTAGTCTGGAGAAGTGGAGATATGCTTTGGAGAGAAGGGGAATGAAAGTCAGTAGAAGCAAGACTGAGTACATGTGTGTGAATGAGAAGGAGCCCAGTGGAATAATGCAGTTACAAGGAGTAGAAGTGGTGAAAGTAGATGAGTTTAAATATTTGGGGTCAACTGTTCAAAGTAATGGAGAGTGTGGTAGAGAGGTGAAGAAGAGCGTGCAGGCAGGGTGGAGTGGGTGGAGAAAGGTGGCAGGAGAATATCAGCAAGAGTGAAGGGGAAAGTTTACAAAACAGTAGTGAGACCAGCTATGTTGTATGGTTTAGGGACAGTGGCACTAACAAAAAGACAGGAGGCAGAGCTGGAGGTGGCAGAGCTGAAGATGTTGAGATTCTCTTTGGGAGTGACAAGAATGGACAAGATTAGGAATGAACATATCAGAGGGACAGCTCAGGTGGGACGTTTTGGAGACAAAGTCAGAGAGGCGAGATTGAGATGGCTTGGACATGTGCAGAGGAGGGACCCAGGGTATACAGGGAGAAGGATGCTGAGGATGGAGCCACCAGGCAGGAGGAGAAGAGGGAGACCAAAGAGGAGGTTCATGGATGTGCTGAGAGAGGACATGCAGGTGGTTGGTGTGACAGAGGAAGATACAGAGGACAGGGTGAGATGGAAACGATTGATCTGCTGTGGCGACCCCTAACGGGAACAGCCGAAAGACAAAGAAGAAGAAGGCATCATGACCTACATTTAGTAACTGTCATTGATCATGTGGAGGTGAGGGATGCTAGAAGGACACGGCAACTGCTAATTGGAGTAAAGAAAGGCAATGTGACATCAGAACACTCAAAGATAGTGGGAAACGCTCAGAAACAGTTTATTTCTGTATAAAATCTATGTTTCTCATAGTTTATAAAAGGTAGTGAGAAACACTTCTAAATCTAAAAATGGTGTCAGTTTTGTGAAATTTGAATGGCTGTACAGCTTTAATGTTAATGCTGCATGTGAGTTTGGAGAAACAATTTCATTCAACTTGTAGGCTCTGAATGACAAAGTTCACTTTGACTTGACTAAATAACTGTTGTTCCATTTATTGTGTTACATCAGTGAATAGTAGCTTGGCACTTACTTTAAAATGTATATTTGCAAATTTATCTCAAATTGTACTGCGCTATTGTAAATAATTCTCCTTCCAGCCCCACCAAGAAAAACCTCACTGGAGCCGCCTGTGGTTATTTTAAAATGGTACTTCTAATTTGCAAATGAATTCTGTGCATTTTGTCTGACGTCATGGACAGATACGATGAGTGATGTTTTCCTGACATAACTCAGTTCTGACTGAAATGAAATAACAGTAAAGAAAGAATATGATGCATAATTAAGACTTGAAATGGGTAAAAATAGTGAAGTCATCGGTGATTCCACAAAGTGCTACAGACGACATGACTGCATCCTGCACAGGTCGTGACTCAGCTTTCCTCCCCACACAGCCAAACATTTACTTTACACACAACAAACACACGACTGATTCACACGTTACAACACTAAGGAAATATTAGAAAAAATAAATGAGTGTACTTACATTGTGTCGGAAATATCGCACAGCTGTGGAACAAACGTCGAGAAAAAGCTACTGTGATTGGCTGACAGGTACCACTGCGCCAATGCGATTGGTAGACTGGTTTGCCAATCAAGAGGGGTTTAAATGCCACGTGCAAGTTTGGTTTAGATGCAGACTATATAAACGGCACTACTGCACATTCAACAATCACATTTTTAATATATTCTGTCAAGATAGTTTCCTTACTGTTAAAAAAAAAAAAAAAAAAAATATATATATATATATATATACATACAGTGTGAGTGTCGGGGGGAGGGTGTCAGGGTTCATTTATGGTGGAAGATGACGGGTTGTGTTTGAACAACAGCTTTTATTTTAGCAATTGGATATAATTGTTTTGTATTTGGTTAGTCTCAACGTCAGCTTGAATTCAGTGACTTTTATTGTGAAGCAGGTTTGTGTGATTGTTAGAACCACACTCTCACGAGCGCCACTAGCTTAGCTTATGATAAGCTAAAAGTGGACGGTCTCGTTATGGCCGAACAACTTTCCAGTTTCTGGACATTGTGTTAGTACGCGCCCGCGGCCGATGTGCTTGATGAATTCCTGCGCAAAAAGTAGTTCCCTGTGAGATAATGAGTATTTCTCATGTAAATCAATGCTAAAATTTACCAGTAATGAAATTATAAAGAGAACTGAAGTTTTAAGAGTGGCCACAATAAATATTTAAGAAACTTAAAAGTTTATGAGCATTGTAAACATTGACACAATGGAGTTTGATGCGGAAGAGTTCAGAAAAATACGATTGGAAAGGTTTGATGACCATTTACAGTCGGCGATGAAAGACTTGGGTGTTAACTTCGTGTTAAAGTCAGAACAAGAAGCTGCACTGAAAGAGATCTATCTGGGACAGAGAGACATTATGTGTGTTGTTACTCCAACGAGCGCGGCGCTGAGCAGGGTGGCGAAAGTAGTCCGGCGAGCTCAATCTGTGGGCGCGAGCTATCCCACAATGCCAAAATAGCAGAGATGTCGGTCCAATGAGAGCAGCACTCTGAGCAGGGTGTGTTCGAAAATCAAAAAACAAACAAACAAACAAAAAACCAAACAAACAAAAAAAAGTATTTCAATATTGGCAAAACAGCGCCCCCTTGTGCACTTCAACGTTAAGAACGCTCCCCGCCTCCACCAACCCAATAGTACACAAACAAAATCAGCTCATAATTAAATATATGAGGTTTAAGTTTATTTCAGCGGTGCCTACAAACATTTCTGATGCAAACCTTAAATAGGTTCCAGTTTTGTATTTTATATATCAGTGGTGGACACTTTTATTACCTCCAATACAGGTTTTGTTTTCATTGATTATTTATTGGTGGACTAGAAATAAACTTTCAGGACTTCAGGATGTTTAGTAATTTTGGGAGAGATGGGATTTAATTCAAAAAGACCTGATAGAATGTTTAGACTGATCCGGGTCCCAATTTGGCTCCTACAGGAATTTTAAGACTTTAATAACATCAAGAAATTTTGACCAACCTTTTCCAAGAGTAGGATATATTTATGTATTGATATTCATGTAATAAAATACCTCAAATAAACTGGTCAACCTTTGTTGAAAATCAGGTTTGTTAATACGTATGATTGACAGATATGATGTATAAAAACAAAACAGTCCAATTAAAGATGTCGGGCCCCACAGTGGACTGACAGTCTGTCCCCACAGTGGACTGACAGTCTGTCCCGGGTGTACGCCAGCTTTTACCCAATGATTGCTGGGATAGGCTTCACACTGCAGGCATGGAAAACGAATGAAGAAAGATTCTGAACTGGAATGTTTGCCTTCATGCACATCTTCCTGTGGACTACCACTGTGCAGAGTTTCATCCTGACTAGAGTAGCCCATGTGTCCAGCAGGTTTTCAACACCACTTAAGGGGACTAAACAAAATGTAAAATCCAGCCTCAGGATACCATGGCTGACACAAAATCTATGACGTTTATCCCCGAGTGGCAGCTGTAGCCAGAGGGTCAGCGTTTAAAAATGCTTCAAATCATATTGAACAGTACACCACACTATTTGTCTGATTATAACGATGCCAAAAAGGCACAGTTTGGACTAACTGAATGTTATGGAGTTTTGGGGTAAAAAGCCCAAACTTGCTGCAAAGGTCACTGTCAAGTTTGTACAGGGGTCAAACCTGACAGCTGTTCCAATTTTGGTAGAAAGAGACGCCAATTCACTGTTCAACATGATTTTTCTTGCATGTTTTTTTTCTTCAATGGAATTCGGGTAATTTGGGGGCACTGAATCCATATCTGGTGTTAGTTTTTGTCAATCACAAAGTTTTTGAGATATGAAAACATTTCTCGTATCAAGCATCGAAGCAAAAGCTGCAGTCTCGCACACCTCTTCGTCACCATAAACGATATTATGGCCGTTGTTCACATTTCGCAAACCTGATTTAAAAACTGCTTTTGAAGCTGCTGTTGTGCATGATTAGTGATGTCGAACTCATGAGCGAATGAGCAACCTTTGCATAATTTATCAATAGGGAACATGCAGATTGCAAAAAAATGTGATGCAATGGAGGAAAGCTGAGCTCAGATTCAGATTTGGCACCCCAAAGTTACCCTAAATCAGTTCTCAAAGTCCATGCAAGAAAAAAAAAAAAAAAAAAATTTTGTTGACCAGTGTTATTGAACTAATAGGATTAATAAATGGAATCGTTTTGACTGTTGAACGCTTGGTCTTGATATTGTCAAATAAGGTCAACATCTATCAGAGTAAATGATATGTTACCTGGTAACCAGATATGAATTGATGTCTTCATAAGCTTAGAATGAGTCCCTCATATCCATAGTGGAGGGGGCTGTCTCATGGGCACCACCGTGTTGATCCAGTAATTCAAAACGGACATCTTACTCTGCGGAAGATCGAAGAAAACCTAAGAGGAATCTGCAGTTGCTCCACTATAAACCATCTACTAGATGCGAGTGCACGCTAACAAGTTTGAAACCTTTATTTCTGTGAAATGGGGGACATATTGTCCATCGCAAGAGAAGACAAGGGAGCATGAATCTCCATCACCAAAGAAGGAAAAATGTGAAAGGAAACAAAATGACTGTCAATTTGCAACTAGATAACACTCAATCTTACACACTGTAGCTTTAAGTCAGCAGTACTTGAACCAGTCCTCAAGGACCACCTAAGCTACACATTTTCCATCTCTCCCTTCACTGCTACATGCTGATTGGCTCATTCAGACGTGCAACCAATCAAGTACTAACAGACACCTGAATGAGCTAAGCAGCTTGTGGCAGAGCAGGGAAAGATGGGAAATGTGTAGCTTAGGTGGTGCACATTTGCTTTCACCTTCCATGTCTGCTCACACGCAAGACTTCAAAATAAAGCAAAACCATGAGACTGAAAACACAGCAGCATTATTACTAAGAATTATAAAGGACTGCTTAACTTGGGAACAAGTTTTTGCCTTCACATGCATTCAGCATTTTAGAAATTCATATTGCAAATCAGGAATTTCACTGTGAATTAATGTAATTATTGTAGATAATGAAATGATGAACTGGAGGACAAACAGATGTGACTTGTTCAGAAAAAAGATGGACAAATAAGCTTTTGTGCACAGTCACTTTTAAAATCCATCCTGGTACATGTGGCTTCAGCTCCAAGTCAATTTGATGTGCACGTAGAAATTTTTAACATTTTAAGAAACAGCTGATTTTAGACTTCTTTGACATTGCACAACTTCATAGCTGAACCCCTGGTTGGTCTGAGTCCACAGCTGCATTTTTAATCTATTAATGTCGCTCAATTCTTTGGTTAATTTACCAGTAAATTATAACCATAAATTCTATCAATAACTTCCAATGCTCTAATATTTTGTCATTAAAAAAGTATTTGCGCTACAATAATAATAAAAAAAAAATAAAATAAAAAAAAAAATCCCAACATATAAAGGATATAAAATGCCAAAAACTAGAAAGGCATCCCGGGGGGAATTATGAAAGACATTCTTGCACACAGTTTTGTCTTTTCGTCTCTCACACTCACTCACAAAAACAGATTTTTTTTTTCTGGATTAATCAGTAATATTGGGCCATACTAAAATACAAAATGGATGAAATGGAGCCAAATGGGTACTGATAATCACGAACTAGGGGTAAAATGTAGCAAAATGGAACAGATTAAACCAGACCAACTCCAAATAAGTACTTTTAATGTTTGGCTTGTTTTTGTGAGATACGCTCATTACATGTAGTAATGTAGTAGGGGCAGGTGCGCCATCTGGCGTTCAAGAGATGAAACTTCAGTCAATGAGTCAGTCTGCTCTATTTTGTAACATTTTACTCCAATTTCTTTATCATCAATCCCCATTTTGCTCAATATCGCTTAAAAATAATTTAAAGTACTTAATTGAATCATATTTAATCATATTTGGAGTCAGTATGCTCCATTTCATTACATTTTACTGCCATTTTGTGATTATCAGGCTCCATTTCACCTCATTTCATATTTTAGTATAGTCGGTGATATTTGGTCCATAAAATGTCAGTCAAATGCTGAAAAAAAAAAAGTCAGTTTCAAATAATTTCAACTCAAAACAGTCAATCAAAATAACTGCTGATAATAATCAATAAACTGATTAAACATTACAGCCCTGACTCACCCATAAAACTGGAAAGATGTCCCCGTGGTAGGAGACCAAGCAGCTCAACCCACACTTCCCTATCCTCTGCCAAGTACTCTACTCTTCCAGAGGAATCCCGAGGTTTGTTTGGTTTTTTTTTCCTTCAAGCTTTAAATATCAGTTAAGACACTTCGTGACCTAGACGAGCTTCATATATAATCTGACCCCTTTAAATAAACAAAATCTTAAACAAGAGCCACTTATCACCGCTTGTCCTCCCAGTTTCAAAGTATTTCAGGTGCAAATCAGCACTCTGCTGCTATGTAGACGATCTGGCACATAAAAACAAGCAATAAAGGAGACTGAAAATTTAAATTTGAAATAATTTATTTCTTACATATGCTTTGCTTGCATATGGATGTGTAACTGAAAAATCACAGACAATATACATTTTAAATGAACATGCAGTGTAAACTTCTCAAATAATGCTAAACAAAAGCACGATCTTAAAAGAACCATGAACTTAATCTAGCACCTATAGGTGGCTGCTGTTGTCACAAAGTGCTTTGAGTAAAAGCAGCTGCGGAAGACGCACAATATCTCTATATCGGCACGTGGCGTGAACATGTGCGGTTAAATCAGAACTGGAGTTAGTGCCTAAAAATAAAAGGAACGGCCCCACCCTCCATATGAAAACAGCATGTTTTTAAAGCACACAGATCATACACTGATGGCTGCTTCTGTGACATCTGATCAACACATTAGCTACCAGCTGAAAAAGCAGGCTTGTTATTTTTCACATTGTAGGAGGGGAGACTGAGCAGGTCAGTCTGCATAGGTTTGTGATACATCATTTGCTGCCACTGTGTTCATAAACGCAACTTTTACTGACTGAAAAATTAACTCAGGAGGAAATGGGGAAACTTGAGTTCATGTTCAAATCTGCGTGTTCCTTGAAAACCTCTGCTAGCCAGAGACGCCAAAGGACACTTTCTCTGCATTCTGTATCACACGACCCCCTTACATGCATTTACACTATTTCCTCAGTGCAGAAAATATTTTATGGCTTTAACCTGTGTAAATAATCCTCATATGACCACATGTGCAATAGTTATTAAATAAATTAACCATCGTACAGCGGCCAGCAATGTACCATCAATATCCCTGTACTGTGCTAGTAAACACAAACATAAGCAGCTTTCATTCCCAGCTCACTCATACCACACCACATTTCGACTTTTCAATTTATTGATAACTACATAAACATCTCATATTCAAAGAGCTTGTATAAAAAGTAGCTAATGTATTGTAAATAATCCCTGATATTTAAATACAACTTGACAAAAGCGTACGATACTCCTCTAAATGCAAAACTGTGGTTTAGTACTTTAAGTTGATCTGAAAGCTTATTTTCTACAAGGCAGAGTTTGATGTACTGCAGCCGCAGTGTCTCCACTTCACACAGACGGCAGTTTAAAAGCCTTGATTGGTGCACAAAAAGCACATTTAGTGCTAGCATATTAGGACGCATGAAATAGAAGGTGGCTGTAGCACTGTCACTACTGCAGAAAACTAAAATGTCCTCAATGTGACTTCACTAAGTTACCAGTGAGTAACAAAGAAACAATGTCAATGAGTGACTACACATCACTAAGACATGAATCTTACATTCTGAGAGAAATGAACCACACGGCCTCAGAGAGACGCTGGACAATCACACTCATCACCTCGTGCATCAAAAAATGTTGGGACAGTCGGCGTAATTCCTGTCAAAGTATCCACCTATATAGAGCCAGTCTTCAGCACCTGTGTGACGGTTGGTTCCCAGCTGAAACCACCTAAACAGAAATCAAACACCTAAGCCACATTTCTGGTGACAAGCTGTGCACAGCTCTGACAAATAAAAACAAGAATTTGATGAAACACAACCACAAAAAAAAAAAAAATTTCAGGAAAAAAGCTTCTGTAATTATTTGATCCATATACAACCCTAAATCAGAAAACGGAGCGGTATGGAAAATGCAAATAACCACCTCCCCTTGCAATGATTCTTATGTTTACTTTAACCTCTATTTTGATTGCAGGAAGTACAAAGATATTGCATGATTTCAGCGGTACAAATTTAATTTGCACATTTGCACTCGTGACAGCAGCATTAATGTGTTTTTTTTTTTTTAAAACAAGACCATGCAAAACACATTCTGCACACATTACAAAGGCATGGCTGCAAAAGCAGAGGGTTCGGATGCTGGACTGGCTTGCCTGCATTCCTAATCTGTCCCCACTAGACAATGTGTGCAGAATTTTGAAACAAAAAATGCATCAACATCAATGTCTTGCAAACTTTAAGGGCCCCTTCACACAGTGCGAAGTTTGATCGAAGTGTGCATGAAGCAGGAATTGTGTGCAAAACGTGTAAAATTGTCCCTGCCTCCAATGCCTCGTACACCTGTCGCTACAACTATTTGCGCACACCAGTGGCTGAAAGACAGAGTGTGCACTGTGCAAGCCCACTGAACCCTCTCGCAGGTGTCGGCCAAATTCTAGCTGACACACACAAACATCTAACACTACTCGTTTGGCACTTAGAAAATGTGTGGCAATACGCACTCTTGGCATGACAACCGTCTGCAGACAATTACTACCATGCTGGCAGTGAAATTTGTTCCCCACGAGTGTGGCTGTGGTGTGTGCACTGAACTGACAGGAGGTGTGACCGCCAACAGAAGCAGCTGTGGAGATCTGTCAATCTGGACATCCCAGCTGGACAACACCTGTGTTTGGACAGACATGGACTAACAACTGCCCACTGTGACGCGCGTCTCTTTGCTGTCATCACGTAGACATAAATAAAAACATGTATCGCTGTGGCGATATATGCCGTGGGCTGCAGCAAGGGAGCATGTGCACGCACATAAGCGGAACTTATTCCACATAAGCGGGGTGATGTAGTTCCACAGGTACCAGCTGGTTTTTATATTTTATTTATTCCACATAAGCAGCACTATGTGGTGCACCTCACACTCTGTTCCTGCTCGAAAGACACCATTGCACCGGGATCGTGCACTCCTGCCTGTCAGCGCGATGTTTCGTGGTGCGCTAATTTGATCTGTTTCGACATATTCGACCAAACTTCACATTATATGTGAAGGGGCCTTAAGACGTGTTTGCAGGAAGAATGGGACAAAACAACTGAAACGCTTTACTGCTTGATATCCTCAGTGCCAAAATGTCTTAAGTGTTATGGAAGGGAATGGAAAAATTACAAAATGGTAAATGCTTTTAGTGTCCCAACTTTGTTTTGGAAAGTGTTGCAGCCCATAAAGATAGGAATAGATGTGTATTAGCAAACAAAGTTGATCGCACAAAAATATATCTTTGCTTCATACGGCTTGCAGTGACATAAAAGTGAAAGTTAATTTAAAGGTTGCATTTCTTTTTCTTTCTTTTTTTTTTAAATCTGCATTTTCCATACTGTCCCATGTTTTTCTGATTTGGGGTTGTACAAAAAGTCCTGAATCTCTTTGACATGCCAGCACTTACTATTAGCAGTGTGAGCTTTTAACATGAATTCTATCTGCCAAGATTCCAATTTAGATAATTAATGGGCCAATTTTTCTTTTTGATGTGGTCACAAAATGAAATGAAAATATAACCATGGCTCGTTACATGAAATAGGCATGATAGTGCAGCAGGTAACTGAAACAATCATGCAAATGGTGATAAAAGCATCAAATTCAGCAGAAATATTCCTTAGACACTCTTCTTTTGAAAAAAACGATTGGCCACTTGACTTTTCAATCGGTGGTCAGGTAGGGGTCAATTGAAGAATTACACAGAGGTCAAAATTAAAAGATGCTCCAATCATACTGAAAAATATTCCACATTATTTGCCTGATCATAAAGATTCCAAAAAGGTATAGTTTGGACTATCTGTGACTGAATTGTATGGAGTTATGGGATAAAAACAGCAAGAATGGTGACAAAGCTCAGTTTCATTTTGTAGAGGAGTCAAAAGTTAAAGTTGCTCCAATTTTGGTAAAAAGTGATGCAAATTATTGGTTGAGCTAATAGGATTAATAAATGGAATAGTGCTGACAGTGTTGAATGCTTGGTCTCCATTGGATTCTATGACATGTGACATATCAAATCAAATCAATTTTATTTATATAGCGCCAAATCACAACAAACAGTTGCCCCAAGGCGCTTTATATTGTAAGGCAAAACCTTACCCATTGAGCATGTTTGGGATACTCTGGACTGGCGTATACGACAGCGTGTACCAGTTCCTGTCAATATCCAGCAACTTCGCACAGCCATTGAAGAGGAGTGGACCAACATTCCACAGGCCACAATTGACAACCTGATCAACTCTATACGAAGGAGATGTGTTGCACTGCATGAGGCAAATGGTGGTCACACCAGATACTGACTGGTATCCCCCCCCAATAAAACAAAACTGCACCTTTCAGAGTGGCCTTTTATTGTGGGCAGTCTAAGGCACACCTGTGCACTAATCATGGTGTCTAATCAGCATCTTGATATGGCACACCTGTGAGGTGGGATGGATTATCTCAGCAAAGGAGAAGTGCTCACTATCACAGATTTAGACTGGTTTGTGAACAATATTTGAGGGAAATGGTGATATTGTGTATGTGGAAAAAGTTTTAGATCTTTGAGTTCATCTCATACAAAATGGGAGCAAAACCAAAAGTGTTGCATTTATATTTTTGTTGAGTGTAATATTACTAGGATTGCTTTCTTCCACCTGCGAAATATAGCAAAGATTCATCCCATCCTGTCTATGGCTGATGCCGAGACCCTGATCCATGCGTTCATCTCTTCTAGATTGGACCACTGCAATGTTCTATTCTCTGGTTTACCGCAATCTAGCATTAGGGGTCTCCAATTGGTTCAAAATGCTGCAGCCAGACTTTTGACACAAAGCAGAAAGTTTGACCACATTACACCCATTTTGGCATCCCTTCACTGGCTTCCTATCCCAGTGAGATCAGATTTTAAGGTCCTGCTACTAACCTATAAAATTATTCATGGCCTGGCACCTCCCTACCTAGCTGACCTAATTAAACCTTACGTACCGGCCTGGGCTTTACGTTCTCAGGGTGCAGGACTACTTTGTGTCCCTAAGGTGAATAAGAAGTCTGCGGGTCACAGAGCTTTCTCTTATCGTGCCCCTGTTCTGTAGAATGATCTCCCTGCGTCAATAAAACAGTCAGATTCTGTGGAGACTTTCAAGTCCAGACTTAAGACGCACTTATTTCCCTTTCATATGGCTAGCATACTGGTACAGTTTTGTTTTACGCTTTTTACTCTTTTAATTCATTTATTAGTAATTGGAGCGGGCTGCGGCCACAACTTTACCTAAATTCTGGGTCTTTTAGTGAAGTTTAGTGCTAGCGGCCGGCGATCACCTTAGTACTACTCTGTTTTTCTTGTTTAATGCTGGCAAATTGTACAGTATTTTTTGTCTTTCTGATGCCTGATTCTGTTTTTTCTCTCTGTTTAAGGTGCAGCTCCATCCAGAGATGGGACTTGTATTCATGTTGCCGATCCTCCTGTCCTGTGCGCCAATAGCATTTCTTGTATATTCGTCCGTGAATTGTTCTGTAATTCATGTTTGTAGCATGGCCCAAGCAGAGGGTCACCCCTTTGAGTCTGGTCTGCTTGAGGTTTCTTCCTCAGAGGGTTTTTCCTTACCACTGTTGCTCTGGGAGTTTGTAAGGTTAGACCTTACCTGTGTGAAGCGCTTTGAGGCAACTCTGTTGTGATTTGGCGCTATATAAATGAAAATAAATTGAAATTGTCACCATTCTTGCTGTTTTTATCCTGTAACTCCATAGAATTCAGTTACAGACTGTCCAAACCATACCTTTTTGGAATCTTTATGATCAGGCAAATAATGTGGCATAGGTTTCAATATGATTGGAGCATCTTTTAATTTTGACTCCTGTGTAATTCTTCAATTGACCTCTACCTGAACGCCAACTGAAAATTCAAGTGGCCAATTGGTTTTTTCAAAAGAGGATTGTCTGAGGAGTATTTCTGCCGAATTTGATGCTTTTATCACCATTTGCAGGATTCCGCTCTAAATATTCTCTTATCTGCTGCACTATGATGATCACAGAGAGAGAGAGGAAAACACTACAGCATGTTGTTTATGGATTTTCTATCAAACACAGATATTTTTCAGGGACTGTAAGCTAAAGCTAGCCACTCACTGCACGATAAGAAACAAATGCACATTTCACAAGGATTGTACAGAAAGCAAGTCCTATTGCAGCATGCGTGCAGCACTTGTGTTCCGCACACTGCAGTTAAAGCATGTTGGAAACTTCTGCAACTCGACATGTGCCGTATTCCCAGTAGGAGAGAAGCTTGAATCTTCGACTGGACTGGGTTGCTTGACGCTAGGACGTTTCGCTTCAAATCGCAGAAGCTTCCTCAGCTAAAATTCTGAATTCTAAAATAGCTGAGGAAGCTTCTGCGGTTTGAAGCGAAACGTCCTAGCGTCAAGCAACCCAGTCCAGTCGAAGATTCAAGCTTCCCTACTATGGAAACCACCTGGACAACTGAGAGCCTACACAGAAACGTATTCCCAGTAATACGTCACAATGTGCATTGTGTTATGTGACACAGATGTTACAGAAGAGAGGCACATTCAGGGCCCATATGTGCACATGCATGCACACACACGCAACAAACTACATGCAGTGAAAAAGAAACCAACATAATGACACCCTGACCTATGGCTAAAGCCCACCAGACTTTCATGAAGAATTTGTATGAGGTCAATATGCAAGTTTCTGTTGTACAAACCCCAAATAAGAGCTGCTGAAAGAAGAAAGAGAAAAACAACAAAACAAAAACCCAGAAAGACATGAGTCCCAAGTAGAGTGCCTAAATCCAGAGAGTGGCGTCAACTCAGAACATGGTGCCATTTTGGTTCCAACTGCGCTGATCTACTGAATGAACCTTTAATGTTTTCATCATTTTTTTTTTAAATCATTTAACCACATACTGCAACACATCCAGGTACAGGTGCTATCAAAATAAAATAGTCAAGCTATCAAATTTAAAATTTATGATGACTTAATTAATTTAAAGCCTGATTTATGCAGCTGCAGCTCGGTAACTCCGTGTCATGCAATGACGTGCGTGACAGTTTTAAAGTTTTCCATCTCTGGATTATGCTTTATTATGGACTAATTTGATCCTCAACAAGCTTCTTTTTCTACAGTCATCACCTCCAATTCAAAGGTAAACTGTACAATTTCATTTTTTACCGACTTCGTGCCTTAAATGTGCAGAATTTTCTTAACCATTTTTAATTAGCATGTGCACTGCAAAAACTATTATAATATGATGGCAGACAAAACAGTGAAAGCAGAAAAGTGTCAAATCACAGCCTTTTGCTGTGTTTGATTTAACAGGTGCATGTCAGGCTGCGGGTCAGAGTCTGAGCACGGTGTGAAAAAAATGACTCCGGGCCCACTTTCCTACAAATCTGCGAGTGTAGGAAAGTTCAGTTCAACACTGAACTTTAATTTGTACCTCGGTTACTGCTCGGGGTTTTTAATGGAAATACATTGCAAACGGATGGGACATTTTATCCGATGTGAGCGAGAAATCCACTGTACAATATCAGTTATATACACGGTTTATTTCATGGAAAACAAAAACATTGGGACTTTTTTTGTCCGGTGACTGTGAATAACTGGTTTCTACGATGACGGTTTAAGTGAGTTTTACTTTACAAGGGACTGAATAACAAAATTTGATTCTCAAAACTTTGATGATGATGATGTCGGCTTCCATCTCACACAGCCAACTCTCTCAATTAAGGCACTCTAGTCCCAAGGTGCACACATGAAGGTTTCCAGAGTATTGGAGTGGCCATAAACAGGACAACACACACACACACACACACACACACACACACACACACACACACACACACACACACACACACACACACACACACACACACACACACACACACACACACACACACACACACACACACACACACACACACACACACACACACACGGCACCGATGCTCATCAGCTGAGCAGGCACTAATCAAACGTGGGAAATAATAGGAGACAGCAGTCTCATTTGAACCCTCTGTGAAATCGCAGGATTTGACCACTTATGGGGACCTTCATTTAATATATACTCATCATAACTTCACACGGGTAAATGGTGTGCTGTTTTGTTTTCTGCTGCAATCACCAAAGCAATAGTGAAAAACATTTTTTTCGGTTCCCAACGGAGAAGAAAAGACTGAGTGGGAGACGTGTCGGTAAGTGTTAGCCTATAGAGCTAACCAGAGTAGCTCCGTTCTCTCACCTGCAAAACTGCCTCGACACGCTTGAGCTCCGGATCATAAAGAAACTAGAACACGTCTACTTTTCCACTGCATCATCACCCTTTTCTTTGCATTTTTACTTTGTTTGCGTGTAATTTGCCCAATCAACATCTGCTCCAAAATTGTGGGCCACTTGGTGGAGAAGAAATTCACAGAGCTGTGCAGGAAATAAGCCTTATGACTTGCGGATAAAATCTCTACAGACTCAACCCATGTTCTGAACAGTGAATATGAGCTTCTTCCTTCTGGGAAACGCTTTAGAGTGCATCGTTGCAGGAGGAATAGATACAAGAACTCAATTGTGCCACACTCCATTGCACTTTTAAATCAGAGGGAGACCAAGTGAACACACTGCTGCAGACCACACACTAGTTTTAAAATAATTTTATGTTGAATGTTTATGATGAAAGTTTGATGTGTTTTCACGTCTTCGGGCTTCGGCAGCTTATGTAAGTCGATTTTCCGTTTTACGGACAATAAAGTTTTATCTTATCTTAAAAAAAAAACCATTGAAAATGCTGTGGTTGGTTCCCCGGAAGTAGAGAAATTACATCATATATGTGTCATTTTACCCATTTAGCGCCCGCCCCCAAACAAGACTGCAGTCTCCTATTGCACCTTATGTGCTGACAATAAAACCTTTAGCGCTCAATAAAACGTGGCGTTATTTATTTCTCTCTCATAATGGAGCTCTGCATTAACCACAGATGGTTTCTTCTGAATTTTAATTCAATTGCATTTTTTTCTCAAATCTGATTGTGGAAATATCGTGTGAACGGTGGCAAAATATTCAACCGTTTCATATTTAATGTATTAGTCCGTGCCCTGACCGCGTGCGCTGCTACGCAGATGTAAATAATTGTGCTATCACCTGAGAGCGACAGAAACTAGTGCAGCGATGATGTCTAAATGCGTGAATTTAATGGATTTAACTGGATTGATTGATGGACTAAATGAGACTGACGAGATGGAGAAATCTGTGGGTCTGCTCACAGGATTTCCAGTTTGGCATGAAGACGCTGTTGCAACGGTAAGCTTTGATGAACCGACCACACCCTTTCACGTTATGTTAATATGGCACTACATTACACTGCTGAGGCACAATTGCACTGTCGTCATGTAGTGAGTGGCAGACTTAAGTTTACATTACATCACTAATATAGTTTTTTTTGGTCTAAAATTGGATTATGTTTTGACTCTGCACTGGAAACAGGACAAACCCACAGTAATAAATAGTGCTTTCATTTATTACTAATAACTTGTTACAGATGCATCAATAACATTCAATGCAGACTCTCAGATTTTCATATTTTTAAAAACTTGATTTCACATTAGAAATGTGCAGCCATACAAACACACCTGGTTGTCCACTCTTCACTGTCCCTGGAGCGCTCCTTGCGTGCTGCCCTCTGTTTCTCCTCTAACCGCTCTTTCTCTGCACTGGCTGTGGCTGCACAAACACAATTGTGAATAATAAGTCATTACATAAGTGTGATTATCACAGTCCTCTGTTTAGAAGGACACTTGAATGTGCACAATTCAAAAGCATCAATATTCATGTGAAGGTGACGTTACCAATGTCTCCATTTTCCATCGCTCTGATGTCGGGTCTGAGTCTGCAGTCTGTTGGTGCCAGACGTCTATCCATGCCCGGCTCCAGCTCGTTTAGTGTCATAGCAAAACTGGTGAAGTTATACATCTACACAGCAGGAAACACAGCAGAGACTGTGGTGAAAATTACAGCACAGCATCAATGACGTAAAACACATCTGGACTGATCTGGATCTCCCCACACTGTGCAGTTGAAGAAAATGATGACATACTGTAAATAAAATTCTTTACCAATAGCTGTAAATTTTTTAAGACTCATTTTAGCATTTACACTATTTCGTAAATACACTTTGGAATGAAATCTGAACTACCAGGTGAAATGTTTACAGCAGTGTGCAAACTGTTCTTGGGGTATAGCAATTTACATACTGCTGTAAATATTTTTGCTGGTAGTTAACGTTCTCTTCCAAAAATCTTCATGGCAATGTTTCAATTTTCTTGACTGGTATGTTATTTTGTTGAATTTTTTTCCCTCAACAGCCAAGTAATTTGGGAACATGCCCTATTTTGAGTCAAATTTAGTGTTTTCGCTACCAAAAGTCTCTAATTATAAAATTCTTCCTCAGAAATTTTAAATATGAGGGAAAATACAGACATTTTTGGTGAAAATTGTGAAATTCACCCAAAATGCTGCTTCTCCTTCAGTTCCTGACAGATTCTGAGCCTGATGGTTTTCTGCAGTCACGGCAGGACTGCAGCCATTCGGGCCCCGCTGGAATAATCAGGTATACAAAATGGATGGCTGGATGGCTTTCTTTGATTCATTTAAGCACTGTTCACAATTCTTGCAGAATTTAGAATTTTGGGGAAAAATAGACTTAAGGACAAATTAATGAAGATGTCAATGGAAATCCATAGTTGTGTAGTTTAATCAATAAATGCAATTGAAATGTAAAATTTTACACAAAATATGGACTTTTTTGGTGGTGAAAACTGAAATTCATCCAAAATTCTGTTTGTGTTCTTCATGAATTTGGATTCTGATGGTTTTGTTTACCTTCTTTAAGTGCTGCTCACAGTTCTTACACCATTTTTGGTTTTTTTTGTTTGTTTGGGGGGGGGGTGAGCAGGTTATGACTGGCAGGTTTATTGGAGGAAACTGCCAGAAAGATTTAGTCCAACCTCCACTGCGATAGGTTGTTCCGTCATGCCATAGAGGGTTTCCATAGTAGTTTCCACACAGAAACAGAGGGTTTGTTCTAAGCACTCTGAATGAACACAGGCCTCAGAGAATTTAAATCCTGGCGATTAAAGCGATCAATGGATTTAAATAATGTCTGACCTGTGAGGAGTGAGAAGGCCGCGGTGTTATCCTCCACAACAAGACACTTCCTGGTATCACAGTCACAGTTTCTTGAGCTTCAGGCATATCATCCGCCTCCTCACACTGGCAACTACGTTCCTAAATACACACAAACAGAAGCATTAATCGGACTATCACACATTAACTAGCTGGACTTCAGTCTAATACAGTGCATATGCATACATGTGAGTCACAGAACTACTCATCACTCACTCATCTTCAACCGCTTATCTGGGATCGGGTCGCGGGGGCAACAACTCCAGCAGGGAACCCCAGACTTCCCTTTCCTGGGCCACATTGACAACCTCTGACTGGGGGATCCCGAGCCGTTCCCAGGCCAGTGTGGAGATATAATCTCTCCACCTAGTCTTGAGTATTCCCTGGGGTCTCCTTCCAGATGGACGTGCCTGAAACACCTCCCCACCCAGGAGGCATCTTTACCAGATGCCCGAACCACCTCTGCTGGCTCCTTTCAACACGAAGGAGCAGCGGTTCTACTCCGAGCTCCCCACGGATGACCGAACTTCTCACCCTATCTCTAAGGGAGACACCAATCACCCTCCTGAGGAAGCCCATTTCAGCCGCTTGTACCTGCAATCTAGTTCTTTCGGTCATAACCCAACCCTCATGACCATAGGCGAGAGTAGGAACGAAGATTGACCAGTAGATCGAGAGCTTCGCCTTTTGGCTCGGCTCCCTTTTTGTCACAACAGTACGATAAAGCGAATGCAACACTGTCCCTGCTGCACCGATTCTCTGGCTAATCTCATGCTCCATTGTCTCCTCACTCATGAACAAGACCCAGAGGTACTTGAACTCCTTCACTTGGGGCAAGACCACATTCCCTACCTGTAGCAGGCAATCCATCCGTTTTCTGCTGAGAACCATGGCCTGAGGTTTTGAGGAGCTGATCCTCATCCCAGTCACTTTACACTCAGCTGCGAACCGATCCACTGAGTGTTGGAGGTTACAGGCTGATGAAGCCAACAGGACTACATCATCTGCATAAAGCAGTGATGAGACCCTGAGCCCACCAAACTGGAAACCCTCCCGCCCAGGACTACGCCTCGATATCCTGTCCATGAAAATCACAAACAGGATTGGTGACAAGGTGCAGCCCTGGCAGAGGCCAACCTCCACCAGAAACAAGTCAGACTTACTGCTGAGCACCCGAACACAGCTCTCGCTTTGTGAGTACAGAGATTGGATGGCCCAGGGATGGCCCTGACTCCATACTCCCGCAGCACCTCCCGGGGTACCCGATCATATGGCTTCTCCAAGTCCACAAAACACATGTAGACTGGATGGGCATACTCTTAGGCACCCTCCAGGATCCTTGTGAGAGTAAAGAGCTGATCGGTTGTTCCATGACCAAGACAGAATTTCACATTGTTCCTCTTCAATCAGAGGTTCGACTATTGGCCGAACCCTCCTTTCCAGCACCCCGGAGTAGACTTTACCAGGGAGGCTGAGTAGTGTAGTTGGCACACACTCTCTGGTCCCTCTTTTTAAATATGGGGACCACCACCACAGTTTGGCACTCCTTAGGCACTGTCCCAGACCTCAATGCAATGTTGAAGAGACATCATAGTCTCCACAAATTCAACACATCACTCAAAGTACAATGTACATTACTGTTGGTGATGATTTATTTATATATTACACTCTGACCAAGTAGACAGCAGTGGCAGACTACAGATACAAAATATGCCACTACCTTACCTTCTAACACCACTGCATGATAATGTGAAAGGAAAGCATGTTTGAGGATGAAAACCTTACAACCAGCAGTAAAATGATCACAGATTACATTGTCAGAACTGTTAAAATAAGCCAAAGTTGAAGAAACGGTGAGGGCATAAGTCAACAAAGAATCTCATTACAGATCTTTGTTAGCACAAGAGATTCATGGCAAAGCAAAAACACACCTAATCTTCTCACCTGTTTCAACTTTTTAGAATCTCCAACATTCTTCTTTTCTTGCTTCTTGTGCATTTCATAAACTTTGGTGTCCACACTGTACATGCACTCAGTCCACTTCCCATATATCATTCGCCGTTTCTTTTTACTAGTTGAACAAACAGTGTTGCATTCAGTTCTGGAGAAAATAATCTGGAGTAAAGAAAAGGGGTCTTCACAGCTATAAGTGCTCATACCGTCTGTCTTGGATATAACCTTCTACTTTGTGCAGCTCCTTCCCAAACATACCACATGGCTTGAAGTTCAGCGTACACTTCTCTCCCGTACTGGCCAAGTTATTGTAAAGGGAATATAATCAATCCGTCAATACACTGCTTCAAGTTTTACAGTGTGACAATATGTTTGTCTTTATACCTGTGGTTGAGGATCTCCATGCTTCCATACTGTTCAATCCAAAGTTTTCCTAAAATGATGTTATGCACGCAGCACACTGGGTTGGTCCAAGTATAAACTTCTTTCCATCTATAAGACAGTGAGAATATAATTACTTGGTAAAGTTGACTTCATGGCTATAGTACGTGTTCACTGACTGTAAGAAAGGCTATTGCATTCATGAAAAGGAAATAATATAACTACAGTGAACTTGAGCGATGAGTTATAAGAGTCCAGTGAGTTTAAGAGCACAGTCACAATAAATTAAAACAAATTAGTAATTTATCAGAAAGAAATCAGGGTCTGATACGACTCAGTTCATGAGACAAGATGATATTTTAACATCATCTTCCAGAAAATTTCAATGATGAAATATGTCTGGGGAAAAATAAAAATCACAAAAAGCTAAACAACGCAAGTGCATTTTGAAATGTTAACTAATCATCTTGTAATGAACGTGACTTCAATTTTACTTACCGAGTATGAATCATGAGATGCAGAAAGACAATAATATAACATACAAGCACTGTAAAATGTTTTGCCACAAACTCAAATAACTGGCTTCTTGTAGATTCACGACTACTATTTTTTGTTTAGTAGTTTACAAGTTTTTCCATAATAATAGTTGACCAGTCATTTATTTATTTAGTTGAGACATTTATGTACAAGCCCCAACCTCCAGCTGTCTGCAGTACCTTGAACAGAGGTTTGAGGCTGACTCCAGCAGTCGAAAAGCAGCACATGAAGCTGCAACCTTTATCGACTAACAACCGATCATTATATAGCACATTTACTGCTTTCAACACTGGCCACACTTTCTTTCTGCTCACTTTAAAGTCATCTGTCTCTCTTTTGCTGTTCTCTCAATAGTCCATTCAATGTACAACACTCTTCCTCTCCACATCTCTTTTCTTGTCCACCCACTTGACACATACTCATCTTATAACTACAAATGGAACTATTTGTGTGGAATAAAAGTCCCTAGATTGGTTGCTAGTCACCTCAGAGTATGCACACTCTGCTCTGCCCTGCCTCCGAGCTGCAGTGATGACACAACAATTTCTGAAAAGTTGAGATTTTCAACATAAAGTGCTCAGAATGGCTGTAAAATAAACAAAGTCAAAGTGGTCTGAAAAAAGATGCTGCTCTTGTTCTACTCCTAGAAACAAATCTACACAGACTCACTTAAGTAACTCCAGCATCATGGTGCCTCTGGGCTCGGCTTCAAGACTTTTACCCCAGAACTTGAGTTTAGGGTAGATGGAGCCGTGAAACTCAAACTCTTCTTTCAGAGACTGCGCTTGGAAGGCACTGACAGGGGGGTGGTGGCTCACTTGTTCTGAGATCAATCTGTATCCCTCTTCCTCTCTACATATAAAACACTGTTAATGAGTCATACAAAGACAGAACAAGTACACAGACTCTGTATTGTATGACTCTTGCTTTAGTTCTTTGATACAGAAAAAACAAACATCCATTTCTTTAAGATATACTAAAGTTACTAAGCTACTAAGTTGTGTAAATGAAAACACTGTTTTGTAGATTTTTTTTCTTTGACATTTAATGCAAAATGTATTATATATATATATATTTGTAATACCTTACGAGCTCATACGTCTCTCCCAGTAAAGGGTTAAATGGCTTTCCAGTCCTTCCCCATTGAGACGCCACAGCTGAAATGGCAAAAGCGGCAACAGCCTGTCACAAACACACCGAGAACAGAAGTCATAAGTTAGACCAATTTTTTTCAGGTATGGTTACAACAGTGCTTCCAAAAAAAGGGGATTTGCTTGAAGAGGAAGTCAAAATAAACAAAAATGCTGATGGAAAAAAAATGTCAGGTTTAAGAATATTTTTTACCTGCATGCGATCTATAGAGTCGGACAAACTGCAGGCTTTGTGGATAAGGTGACTATGTTCCATGTACTCAGAGATTCTCTGGAGAAGACTCAATGGCTCATTAAACTCAACAGGCATTGCTATTTTATACAGCTCCTGCAACATCACAACAAAAGATCGCTTCACTGAAGCTGGAGTAAACAGAAGTGAGAATTATCTAACCTTTAAAAAAAAAAGTGCAGCAGTACAAAATACGCTATAAATACAAAGCATTCTGTGCTATACTGTGCTTTTTCATGCACTAATGCTCTGCCATAAAAACAGACTAAGCCAGCATTGACTGAATGGATTATGCACCACTGAGAAGAGGTTACTATAATGCACGCATTTTACATTCACGAAGATCACTGGACTCAGTTTATTTGTCTTCCAAGTGGGACTCACCATGCCCATGCATTTCTTCAGTATGCTCCACACACTGAAGTTATTTCTGGAGATCATTTCAGCTGGCAGGGCTTTCCTAAAACATTTGGACCCGACAAACATTTTCAGAATGCAGACAAAATTATCTCTATCCATAACAACAGTCATAGATGTCTCTTATCAGTATCGCATCATAAAGGGGAGGAATTCACCAAACTGAGAAGATGAAATGGTAAAAGGTTGCACACAGGAAAGCAAGCGATTGTGCAATAAGTAGGAATACACTGATACTGATGTTATTTTGCCTACTGGTTATCAGAGTAACTGAACAAAGTAAATATAAGCATCACTGTTAACACAAATCATCATTTTTACATCCAGTATTCTTTGCACATATTAAAGGACAACAAACAATTACATTAAACTAAACATTAAATAAATGTGTTCATTAATGGAGATTTTTTTTTTTAAATCTCTGGCATTCTAAGATATGACGAAAAGCAGAAAAAGTAGTGATGCCATCACGACGAGCCTATTGATACCCATGTATTTCCTTTTCGGCAATTTATGTAAAAAAGGGATTTTGCTCATCTATGTAACACAATTGTCAAAGGTGAATCGAGCAGAGTCTTCATTGCTGACAATGCTTTAATACCAAAGACATTATTGAAACAAAATGTGAAATTTCAGCTACAGCTTGCCAGAATAGGAGATTAAAGCCTTGAGCTGACTCGTTTTCTTGTTTTAAAAAACTTTTTTGGCTCACCCGACCATGAAGCGATGACTAAATTTTAAGTCGCTGACACATTTGGTTGCTTTTCTTTGGATCTTTTTATAGTGCCCATAATTAGTCATGCTCTATTAATAATAGAGTTCCTGTGTCCACTAAAGGACATTCCATTGTCAAAAATAATTTCAAAAATTGTCTATATCTTAAACTTGCTTATCGAGATACAAAGTCTTGTGATAAAGACATTTTTTTGCACCACCTCTTACCTGCGCTCCCACACTCCATTCTCCTGTGAAGATCTGTCAGCAGTCACCTTACTGTCAAACACCATAGTGTTCTTATAACTGCCCTCACGGGAATCATCTGACTCCAGCCCTAACAAGGACGAGGAATCAATGAATGACACAGTTGTGACAACAGCACACTGTTGTGTGAGATGTGTACCGGTGTCGCCGACCGAAAGGTCCCCGCTAAAAATCCGTCCACCCTGCCTTCACTGCGCATGCGTCATTAGCTGCGGTTCACAGATTTATCACCTCATTTCTGTTTCAAACTGCACTCCAGTCATCATCTATCTCAGCGACAGATATCTGAAGCTTTTGTACAACAATCATTTCTACATAAATTCATCACTATTTCAACATAAAAGACGAAGGAAGCGATCAGAGCGCCGTGGCTACACGAGCTGCTAGCTGATTGTTCACTGCGCGTCAGTCATTTCAAAGCATCACAGATTATCGCCTCGTTTCTGCTTAAAACTGACTTTAGAATGATTTAAGAGGTTTTACCTTCACCATCTGATGGTTAATAATCCCATTCATCCATTTGATCGCTTTGGGTGAAGAGACTCTTTCTCAGACGAGCTGCTGGGCTCCGAAATGATGCATCTGCAGTGGAGGCAGGGCGGACCGTTCGGTCTGCGACACCTGTAATATGTTCTTATATGAATATAAAGCTGGCTCTTTTGAGTTCTGCTTTAATGATTATGACTTTTACATCTTCTGAAGTGAGCCATCCCGCCATGACGGCATCTTCTTATGAACACAGGTTGAAGTATCAGTTTTGCCACTCAGAGTGCTCACAGCTGGTAAGTCTAGATATTTATTTCAGAGAACAGTAACCAGTAAGTAAACTGTTGTTCTTGGGCTGGTATCATTATGCCCTGTTCAAATTGCAGACCAACATACTTTTTAGTTTTAGGAACATGATTAGTCTTGTTATGGTTAACCTAGTTTAGGAATCTACGTATCATTAGCAAATACATGCACGTAGCCTCACAATCAACGTGACCTATATTGACTAATGAGAGACGCTACGGTGCATCCATAAAGTATTCACCGTGGCTCATTTTTACCACATTTTATTACAGCCTTATTCCAAAATGGATTAAATTCATTTTTTCCCCTCAAAATTCTACACCAAATACTCCACAATGAAAATGTGGAAAAAGTTATTTTTTTTAGATTTTTGCAAATTTATTGCAAAGAAGAAAACTAACAAATCACACGTACATAAGTATTCACAGCCTTTGCCATGAAGCTCTAAATTGAGCTCAGGTGCCTCCTGTTTCCACTGATCATCCTTGCGATATTTCTACAGTTTAATTGGAGTCCGATGTTTCTACAGTTTCATTGGAGTCCACCTGGGGTAAATTTAGTTGACTGAACATGATTTGGAAAGGTACACACCTGTCTACATATAAGGTTCCACAGTTGCATGTCAGAGGACAAACCAAGCATCAAGTTAAATGAACTGTCTGTAGACCGCTGAGACAGGATTGTCTCGAGGCACAAATCTGTGGAAGAGTACAGAAGCATTTCTGCTGCTTTGAAGGTCCCAATGACAACAGTGGTCTCTATCATCCGTAAACGGAAGAAGTTCAACTCCACCAGGACTCTTCCTAGAGCTGGCCGCCCGTCTAAACCGAGTGATCGGGGAAGAAGGGCCTTAGTCAGGGAGGTGACCAAGAACCTGATGGTCACTCTGTCAGAGCTCCAGCATTCCTCTGTGGCGAGAGGAAAACCTTCCTAGGGCTCAACATAGCCATTTGTCCGCTGGTCCGATTTGGCACACTTTCGGGCCACTACGGGCCAGTACAATTTATCAAATGATGGCCCACTTGGGCCACTACAAAAATACGCAAAATTCTATTTATTTTACCATATTTTGCAGCGGCAAAGTCAAATTTCATGATCCACCGATATCAAGACTTTTTGCTTAACGATCACAGTCTCCTTATCAGTCCTTCAGAGCAGCCGTTGTTTTTGAGGGTCTTTGTCGGGAAAATTATAATTTCTCTACGTTGATTGCAGACACTGCAGTGGGTCTGTAATCAACCGCTTCTGCAGAGCGACTGCACTTTGACGCGTGAACCAATGGTTCGATCCACTGGGTCGTTGGACTTTATCTTAATTTTTCCCCGCTAAAACCCTAAAGAGCATATGCCTGAGTAATATATACCCTTTTATGTTAAACCGACCTTTTATGGTCTTCTGAAACAGTTGATAGATGCATTTTATAGATTAAAAACAGGACCGATGCTATGGCGTCGATCTATGGCGTTTTCAATGTTAAAGTTAGCATTAGCTGTTGGCATTTCAGCATGTTTGTGTGCATTTGTTTCCTGTATAATAATTAATGGCTCAGCGCTTGTTGTCATAGAGAGTCAAATGTATTAAAAATTGTAATTTTTTAAAATGTATATATTAATAATAATAATAATAGCAACAACAACAGCAATAATAGTAATAATAACTCTTCAGATGCGGCAAGTCTGCTTCTTAACTCCTCTCAAAGCCAATAAAATATGTCAATCGTGAGTGTGAGTCACTTTTGTGCAGATTAAAGTCGCTAAGTGGGATCTTGTCTTGTGGCATTCAAGAAACGAGAATCGTCCTCTGTTCCGTTGGCACAGCTCCAAATGCTGCGCGGCTCTCTGCTGAGATAGAGTCCGGTTGGAATTAATAACTTCAAAATGAATTGCCACTTTAAATAAAATGACACCTCTTTCCAAACGCTGTAATACAGAAAATTAAATACAACTGACTAAAATGTTTTTTTTTTTCTTCCCAAAATCAGACATAATGCATTCTTTATGAATTAAACTGATGCTGATGTGCAACACAGCCAGCTGCAAGAGTTCAGCTCAGATGTATGGAAAGACATTCATGCCAATATTGTCTGAAAGGAAATGCTTTTGACAAAAACTACAGATTTTGTTTATTTCTATTTCTATTCAGAAATCGAGAAGCCACCATGTAGAGTTTATTTAGGTCCAGAGTTTATTAAGGATCCAGTGGCTAATTTCATATTTATTTACTTTAAGACTCAATAAAATGTTGTTGACATAGAAAACCTTTAAAGCCTACTTTTAGTACACAGAAAATTCACAAGCAGTATCGATAAGGGAAATGATAAGGAATCGGATCGATAAGCGGAATTGAGAATGGTATCAATATCAATAAAATCTTATCAATACCCATCCCTAACCACGCTCCATGCTCCCACAGAATCTCACGCATATTGAAATGTATGTTGTCGATGCGTGGAGCGTGCGTTTGGCTGTTTCCGTCACCGATCTTCAGCAATGTTCGTTAGCATCTTTAAACGCGCAGGAAACTGCAAGAAACGAAGATGAACAAGACGCAAATCTAACAGAACGCTTTGAAATTTGAACTGAAATATGTTTAAACTACATCCACCCAAACCCGGACAACAACCAGGAAACAGTTTTGCTAAAGGAACTGGATGAGGAAGAGGAAGCTTAGTCAGGGCTGGCATTGAGGCAATATGGCTAAGCCTGAAACTAATTTGTCGAGGGGTTTGGGGGCCACCTAGGTCCCCAATGGCATCCAGGGGCAAAGCCCCGGGCTGGGGGCTGCGATTTTAGGCCTATTCAAACCTGTTTGGAAAGCTCTCAGGAACACCCAATGTTAAAGATTTTAAACAATCATTACCATCTTTGAGGTCAAGTGGTTTGTGTTTTACAATGCAGATTTCTAAAGCAAAAATAAAATAACCAAACAAAAATTGGGCATAGGTTCCCCTAACATCTGCAGGTTTTGTGGACATATTACCATCACTGAACACTGTTGCTGCTGGGCTCATATTTTCGGGGCAATTATTTTATAGTTTATTCAAGAGACCAGTCCAAGCGACCATCAGTGTGGAAAGAAAAGCAAGGCAGAAAATGAAAAGGGTTGGGTTTGATCCACTCCAAGTTTCAAATATGTGAAAAATAATTATTTTTTCAATAAATGAATAGTTATTAACTTACAACATGAGCTAAGCATTTTGTTTTCAAAATGCCAAAATTCGTAAGCAATTTGAATTTTGAAATTTATCGAACACTCATCATGGATGCTTAATCCTTTTACTAAGACCTCTTCAAACTACATAGATAAAAAACATAAAATACTACTTACGGCAATCGGCTGCATTGGTTAAAATCATATCCACTAATAAACAATCTCTTTCTTCAATTTGATCGCTTTGTCTACAGGCGCCTGCAAAATGCTAAGAAAAGATTTTTGTTCTGATACAGATTTAGCCACATTAAAACACGTTCAATGAATGGTTATCACATCGAGGTAAACAAATGAAAAATCGTGTTACTAAACAAAAGAACAGGGTATATTTCGCGGCTCTTATTAAACAAAGAACCGGTATATTTCCCGGCACTAAACGTCATTCGCGGACCATCCCCTCAAACTCTGCCATAATTGTGTTATACATCAGTCACCATTTGTTTTATTACACATCTGTGTAATTAATAAAATTATCTTCATAGGGTTGTCACAATTAGGAATTTCTGGAGACGATTAATTGTCAGACAAATAATTGCGATTGACGAATATATTGTCTATTTTTTTTTCTTTTTTCCCCTTCTTTATATTCTACGATCGTAGTATGAGGCTATACAACTCTGGAAGAACGTTTGGCTTCTGTGAGTGGAGAAACTGGGAATAGTGCAACATTTTTATTTTCATCTTCATTTTACATATAGTCCCAACTTTTTTTGATTTGTGGTTATTTCTGTTAGTAAGTCCCTTCGGCTGCTCCCTTATTTGCACTTGAGGTCGCCACAGCAAATCCAAGGTGGATCTGCATGTTGAATTGGCACAAGTTTTACGCCGGATGCCCTTCCTGACGCAACTCCACATTACATGGAGAAATGTGGCAGGGGTGGGATTTGAACCCGGAACCTTCTGAACTGAAACCAAGCGCATTAACCACTTGGCCACCACCCCTTGTGGTTATTTCTGTTGCATTTCTGAAATTGTTTCTCCTCATCAGTCACGTTTTGTGCTTAAACACTACATTAAGCTCAAGATTGAAGAAATAAATACCTTTGGAATTTAACAGCTGTTAAAGTTCAGAGTTCTCACATGCTTTTTGTGATCTGTATGTCTGAACATCACCACAGCTTCTCCACGTTAGGCTTTTTTTTTTTAACCCATGTATGCATAATTTTTTCTCAGTTCATTCATATATTCACTGGCTGTGTTTACTTACGTTTGTGCATGTTCTCCAGTTTATACAACCCCTGGCAATAATTATGGAATCACCGGCCTCGGAGGATGTTCATTCAGTTGTTTAATTTTGTAGAAAAAAAGCAGATCACAGACATGACACAAAACTAAAGTCATTTCAAATGGCAACTTTCCGGCTTTAAGAAACACTATAAGAAATCAAGAAAAAAAAATTGTGGCAGTCAGTAACGGTTACTTTTTTAGACCAAGAAGAGGGAAAAAAATATGGACTCACTCAATTCTGAGGAATAAATTATGGAATCACCCTGTAAATTTTCATCCCCAAAACTAACACCTGCATCAAATCAGATCTGTTCGTTAGTCTGCATCTAAAAAGGAGTGATCACACCTTGGAGAGCTGTTGCACCAAGTGGACTGACATGAATCATGGCTCCAACACAAGAGGTGTCAATTGAAACAAAGGAGAGGATTATCAAACTCTTAAAAGAGGGTAAATCATCACGCAATGTTGCAAAAGATGTTGGTTGTTCACAGTCAGCTGTGTCTAAACTCTGGACCAAATACAAACAACATGGGAAGGTTGTTAAAGGCAAACATACTGGTAGACCAAGGAAGACATCAAAGCGTCAAGACAGAAAACTTAAAGCAATATGTCTCAAAAATCGAAAATGCACAACAAAACAAATGAGGAACGAATGGGAGGAAACTGGAGTCAACATCTGTGACCGAACTGTAACAAACCGCCTAAAGGAAATGGGATTTACATACAGAAAAGCTAAATGAAAGCCATCATTAACACCTAAACAGAAAAAAACAAGGTTACAATGGGCTAAGGAAAAGCAATCGTGGACTGTGGATGACTGGATGAAAGTCATATTCAGTGATGAATCTCGAATCTGCATTGGGCAAGGTGATGATGCTGGAACTTTTGTTTGGTGCTGTTCCAATGAGATTTATAAAGATGACTGCCTGAAGAGAACATGTAAATTTCCACAGTCATTGATGATATGGGGCTGCATGTCAGGTAAAGGCACTGGGGAGATGGCTCATTACATCATCAATAAATGCACAAGTTTACGTTGATATTTTGGACACTTTTCTTATCCCATTGTAGAAGAATTTTTAGGTCCATATTTGAACTGTGATGAACTATCAAGTGTCCTGATCCGAACTGTATGTCCTCTGGTTGAACTAGCAGGTGTTCAACCCAAAAAAAGGGCTCTATTAGTCATTTAGTCTGTCAGGGGCTTTCCAAGGCCTTTTAGGTGCTTTCCCGCAGGCCGCGTGCAGGGGCCTCAGGCCAGCTGCACGTGTGGCTGAGGCCACGTGCGGAGGGGGCCTCAGGCCAGCTGCACCTGTGGCTGAAGGTCTTTTAAAAAAATCAGTTGTAAATCCTTCATGTTTTAATGGGAGCGTTTGTCACATTGAAATAATGGCCTAACACCTGCTTAGGGTTCACTAGAGGACGCTTCCAATAGAAAACCATGTCTTGGGAATGAAATAAATAAAAAAGTCGAAGGAGGAGCGATGCCCGCGGGTCTCCAATAAATAGACGAGCGCGGTTGTCATATTCAGTCTCTCTAGAGGACTCAGTTTGTCTAAGCTTTGTGTCGAAGGCTTAAATAAACTTAAAAACTCTGTGCATTTTATCTTGCTTAAGGCTGAATTATTCTAAAGTGCTGTGTCATTTTCTAGCATATCACTTGCAATTAGTTTGTGTTATCTAAAAGACGACATCCTGAGAAGACTAAAGACGAGCCGCGACAGAACTTGGCGAGCCAGCTTCAGGAGGGTCCAGGGGCATTCCGGCAGTCTGGGGCAGTCCAGCTCATCCCTCCAGACCGTAAATAACAGTGATCACGACTAAAAGGTAAGCAGAAACCTTTTATAATTTCTGCACGATCTGGAGGAGTGAGTCGGGATTTCCGCCCAAGTTGACAGGTGATATTTTTTAATTGCCTCTTACCCAAAAGAACCTGGACTAAGAAAATTGATAAGAGACTAAAAAAGATAAGATTGAAAATTATCAGGCCTTGTAGATAAAATGCTCAGAAGGTGTGTGTGTTCCCGGGAAAAAGAATGTCTGTGTGAGTGAAAGGTCAGGAATGTTCATGAACTCTGGTGCGGAAAGAGTGCGTGGAGAACTAACCTGGATGCTTGGGGAATAATTGGTGTTGAAATTCATTACTAACGTGCCGGCTGATAGCATGCGCTGTAGGGGTTAATTTAGGGGAGTATACTGACAAATAGATACAAGGTAATACAAGGTTATTTAAAGAGTTTAACAGAGACTGAAGTGAAATAAGTGAGAAAAAAGAGTTTAACAAGAGAATACGTGCAGAGAAAGCACAAGATAAGCGCCTGAGGGGGCGCAGTAGAAATACCGTACGTGATAAAGAGATTTAAAGAGAAAAGTGCAAAGAAGCACAGCTGACAGTAAGTAAAAGAGCTCAATAAAGGACGTCATTTTTTAAGAAAAGAGAAAAACTATAAAAAAATAATAAAATAAATAGAGAGTTAGTGCAGAATACATGAGAATTAATGAAGCAGAAAATAGTGCAGTAAGGCACCAAATACACGCTTGTGGGGCGTGGGAGAAGAATAAGTAATTAAGTACACAGTAATATGAGTTTTTTTATAAGAAAAGAAAAAGAGAATATTTTCAGTGC
The DNA here is from genome assembly GCF_902500255.1 of Thalassophryne amazonica. Lineage (NCBI taxonomy): Eukaryota > Metazoa > Chordata > Actinopteri > Batrachoidiformes > Batrachoididae > Thalassophryne > Thalassophryne amazonica. Next base: position 102,974,165 of record NC_047108.1, on the reverse strand, counting down.
AAAGGCACATTAAGCTCACGAGGAGCTCAGTAAGTGAAAAAAAAAAGGTAGAAGAAAGTGCAGAAAGGCACAGGATACGCACGCGAGGCGCGGTAAGGCGTAGAAATAAATGAAATATTGTATGCTCAGAAAGGAGCTTGTGAAAATAATATAGTAAGCACAGGATACGCACGCGAGGCGCGGTAAGGCGTAGAAATAAATGAAATATTGTATGCTCAAAGAGGGCTTGAAAAAAGTAATATATGAAGTTGCTGACAGCGCCGGAGAAGCTGTCTAACGTGAAGAAGAGATACATGCTTAAACAGAACACATTGGTGTTAAGTGAATAAAAAGGTTGTTTAAAGCCGCGGAGTGAAAAGTGGCAGAAGTCTAGATAGAGATATATAGAAAGTTGTTTTTAATAATTTTTGTGTATAAAGCTGTTGAAAATTGTGTGTGGGAGAGTGGAGAGTAAGCGGGGAGGTGCAAGCAAAGCTGTGAGGGCTTGCAAGCTGGCTGACATACAAGATTAATGTGAAAGAGTACGAGGGGGAGGTATTTAGACCCAACAGGAGGACTTGGGAGGTGCATGACAGGCAGAGAGGAAAGTGAGAAACAGAGACAGTGAAGAAAAAGACAGGAGAAGAGTGCTATGTAAATACAGAGAAGGTAGATATTATTTCAAAGAGAGAAAACTAATAAACAAATATAGCAGAAAAAGACTAGAAGCAGAAAGTTAAAAAAATTAGAAGGAAAATAGAAAGTCGGGAGCAAAGACATTAGGAAGTGTTAGGGTTGTAAGAGGATTAAATAAATAAAATTGGTTATAAATCAAAAGAGATAAAGCTTAGATTATAGTGAAAAATCTGACAGACTGATCAATGCTTGGGACAGTCATTGATGGGAGACTTAAGTGATGATGAAATAATACTCCCAGAACATTACTTGACTGACGGAGACATCGAAACCCAGGGAATCAGGACACATTTTTGGCTGGAAAGGACCTATTTTGACAGGGTAGGAGCAGAACATTGGCAGGACGAACAAGAGATCAATCAGAAATTATGGCAGATTACTAAGGTAATCAATCTGAAGCAAAAGAAAGAACAATTCCCTCTAATTAATTGGGAGCTGCTGATAAGACGTCTGTGGCATCAGGGTTTAACCCCGTGGCTGGAGCTGCTTTGTGCTGACCCTAATAAAGAACTTAGCATACCATTAAATCATTTAGTAACACTACCAACCGATCCAGGTGAAGAACTGTTTCCTAGGTTGACTCTGACTGTGGTCCCAAGGAAGGTTCGGTGGGAAACAGGTAAATTTTCATATTTAGTTAAAGAAAAAGAAGACGGGCATAGCAGTTGGAAATTTAATCCTTTTAAGGGTTTAAAATACAAAACAGGTGTTACAGCCAGCAAGTTATTGGTCTGGATCAGGACAGCCCCTGAGGGACTACCAGAACACCATAGAAACACCTCACATAGCGTTTGTCAGGGTTACATGGGTAACTCTCAAGGTCAAGGTCGGGAAAGTACCCCGCTAGACTTAGTACTAAGAAAATATCCAGGAAAATGCAATAAGGCCAACCAATGTATGAGAAAGTGGCACAAAAGGTCACATGGGGGCAGGCAATGGCCTTTGGAGGGATCATTTGATCCGGTGATGTGTGAAGCAGTTGCGGTAGAAATACAGAAAAAAGAAATTAAAGATCAGCAGAAGAACGTAAAAAACAACAAAAAACGCACTGAAGAAAAAGAAGTTTTGGCCTTGTTCAAGCAGGAAGCACAGAGGCTACAGCAGAAAAGAGAAAAAATGACAGAGGAAAGATCCAAAGAGACTAAAGCCAGTGCACCGAGCTGGGAAGCAGAGCCACCCCCATATAAACGTCATGATATGGGAAAGACAGCTGGACAATTTGTATTAGGAACTCGTGAAGAGGACCAAGGCATGGATGTGGAGGGCAAAGTCACACTGACACTAAAAGCTCGAGAGCCACAAGGAGACAGGTCCTCAGTCTGTCAAATGGATCATACAAGGTCTCCAAGTCCGAAAGTAAGTGGTCGCACACCACGACCAGCAGGGGGGGCCACAAATAACAGTGACACGGAGGCAGACGAGGATAAGGAGAGAGACCTGAAGGCTCCGCCTGCACATCGAGGTCCACTGAAAACCGTCCCCTCCCACCATAAGTCAGCCGACTGGACCTTCACAGGCTATAGAGGCTCCGAAGAGTGGCACAAGAGCTTCTGTGACACACTGGATCTGGCCAGAAGAGATAATGAAGAACTAGCTGAGCAACTTCGGCTAGCGAAGGAAAGAATACAAAGACATAGGGACACCGAGGAAAGAAGAATATTACAACAGTCGACGCCCAATCAAGGGAATCACATTATACAGCCACCCACCCGAAAGATTTCTGGTGAGATCATCGAGAGTGCAAAAGAGGCCCGACTCAGGCAAAGACAACGATGTGTAGCCAAAGACATAGCGGCTTTAGAACAGAATATAACCGACTGGATGGACTGCCTGGAACCAGTCAGTCGCACTCGATCTGGAAGACAGTATGGAGCCCCCACAGAAGAAGAGGAGGACGAAGACCTAATATGCCCATTGGTGGTTAGAAATGGTCATCATGTGTATACCCCATGGAGCTGGACAGACATGGTGGGGCTGGCCAACAGGCTGCCAGACATCACCCAAGGAGCTGGGAGATGGATAACTGCCTTAGAAGAAGGCAGGGGTAACCTTGTCTTTAGGTGACATAAAAGCCTTGCTAATGCATGTCATGGGAAAACATGACACTGAAGAATTAGCAGGAAAGGTTGGACTAACACAGATGATGGGCACAAATCAACATGATGAAGTCCCCTTTAATCGCTATAGAAACTCCATGTGGGAAGGACTGAGAAGAAAGTACCCTGAGGTCTTGGATCCCTCTAAATTGGATGATGAGGAGTGGACACCTGAAGAGTGCCCAAAGAAGTTCCTGCACCGATTCCAGAAAAGATGGGCGGAGGAAACAGGAAATGCATGGAACCATTCTCCAGCAACTGAAATCCTGTTTAAAATAACTGTAAAAAAGGCTCTACCAGATGAGGTTCAGAAAGCCCTAGATGGAGTCGTGGGACTATCAAAAATGAATTGGGCTTTATACTCTGAGCATATCTGTCACCATCTTGAAATCTACAAGAAAGAAAAACAAAAAGAAGAAGATGCAGCAAAATCCCTGACGAAAAAATTGGTGCAGATGCAGTTGGGAGAGCTAACCAAAGTCAAGAAAGAAAAAACAAAGACCCAGGCACCAATGATGACCCCTGTTCCTTCTGAGTCGGCAAGCCTAGGCCCTACGGCAAACACTGCTGCCACCATACAGGCACCTGTGGTAACAGCCACACAGAGCCCCCGAGGAGCAGCAGGAAGCACTCCTGCAGGAGAAGTCTCGGCACCAGTGGAGCATCACTATCACTACCATAGCACTGGCACACCCGGAAATGGACCCACCTACAGTCATGGGTGGAGAGGAGAGTCACGGAACTTTCAAGGTCAAAGAGGAGGGTGGCGAAGAGGATCTCGCCAACCTTCATTTGGAAGCAGATTCCAAAACTCAGCTCCCAGGAACAGTCAAGCGGGACCGCCTATGGGACCAACACCCCCAATAGGGGATCAACCCTCTAATGAGTGTTGGAGCTGTGGACAACCTGGACATCGAATGAGAAATTGTCCGGCCCAACCTTGGGTTGGACCCTCTGCCTATTGGCAATAGGGAGGCCTAGAGAAGACAGAGGGGGAAACGGTGGCATTGGCTATTTCGATGATACCTAAGGAAGAGCCAACCGTCACCGTTAATATACAAAGCAGAGATTTCCCGTTCATGGTGGATACAGGGGCAACATACTCTTGCATAGGGAAAATGGGCGCTCATCTCCCCCTCTCTGGGTCTGTAATTAAGACCATCGGCTTCTCTGGGAAGACTCAAATAATACCGTTTACACGCCCACTTCCTGTAACGATTGCAGGAAAAACAATTGAAGCACCCCTGTTATACTCACAAAATACACCTGTGAATTTGCTGGGAAGAGACATTTTATGTAAGCTACAAACCCAGATAGTGTGTACCCATCAAGGACTGCAAATACACTTTCCTGACGAAGCACTCGCCAACATTATGGTGCTTATGGACATGGAAAATAAGGTCCGACCTGTGCAACCCATGGTATACTGGCTGAAGTTACAACCAGAAAATTCAAATCTTCAACTGGAATGGGAAAAATGGAAGCCCTGGGCAGAACAACACTATGAAGCAGTATGTACACCTAGTTTACCTTTACATGTCACCCTGATGTTCGATGCCAAACAAGAACAAACTGACTATGCATGCTGCTGGGATGCATTGATGAATCAACGGCTGTTTCACATAACCACCACAGAAATTTATTTAGGCCCCCAAGGGGCCGCAGCTTCTGTCAAGCTAACTTCAGCTGAACAACAATGGTATCAAGTGCCGAATGCCATGCCTCATGTGACCCTTTTAGTCTCAGAAAAGTACGAATCCCATGACCTAGGTCCAATGGTAAAGACAGCCTCAGAAGTTGAAGAATGGCAAAACATGGAAAGTCCACAAGTACATCTGTCAAAAGACCAGCAGTTTATACGAATTAATTTAAAAGTAAATGATGAGGCTATAGCTCAAAAAGTGGAGCTCAATCCTAGACCAGAGGGACAGATGGTGTTATCGGCCCAACAAGAGAAATTGTTAGAGCAAATACCACCAGTGGTGTGGTCCAAAAGCAAAACGGATGTAGGACTAGTAAAAACAGCCTTACCAGTAAAAATAAAAGTAAAACCGGGAGCAAAACTGCCTCACCAAAGGCAGTATCCATTAAAACCTCAGGCTATTGAAGGCATAAAACCAGTAATTAAGGGACTAATGGCAGCTGGAGTTTTAATAAAAACTGCAAGCCCATGCAATACTCCTATCTATCCTATCCCTAAAAACAATACCAAAGAGTATCGGCTGGTACATGATCTGCGTCCTATCAATGCAATAATAGAAATGGATGCACCTATAGTACCTGATCCGCATACTATACTATCAAGCATCCCTACTGGAGCAAAATGGTACACAGTAATCGATCTGTGTTCAGCCTATTTCAGTGTGCCTGTGCACCCAGACTCACAACATTTGTTTGCATTCACATTTCTGGGACAACAGCTAACGTATACACGGCTACCTCAGGGACTGAACCTGTCCCCAGCCATCTTTAACAAAGTCCTGGCTGAAGATTTACAACACCTTGATATACCCAGTACATTGGTGCAATATATGGATGATCTCCTTATTGCATCAGAGACTCAAGAACAGTGTGAAAAAGATTCATTAATTGTATTGCATGCATTGGCAGATGGAGGTCATAAAGTAAGTAAGGACAAATTGCAGTTCTGCAAACAACAAGTAGAATACTTGGGAAGACAGTTGTGTGGGACCACGCGATGTATAGCCCCAAGCCAAGTGGAGGCTATAATCAAGGCTCCCAAACCCCAAACAGTGGGACAGATGCTTTCATTCCTTGGGATGGCAGGGTACAGTCGGCCGTGGATTTGTGATTATGCTATAAAAACTGCACCTTTGCGTGCCATGATTAGAGCAGTGGGGCAAACAAGCAATGCAGCTCTCCTCGTCTGGACAGATGAGGCAACGGGAGCTTTTGAGGCCCTAAAAACAGACATGCAATCTGCTCCCGCGTTAGGTAACCCAGATTCTGGGAAACCTTTCCATTTGTATGTTACTGAAAAAGCTGGTTATGCTTGTGCTGTACTAATGCAGGAAACAAATGAAGGAAAACAACCATTGGCCTATTATAGTACAAAGCTTGACAACATTGAAACAGGATTGCCACCATGCTATCAGGGTCTAGCAGCAGCTGCCTTTGCATTTCAAAAAGCATCATCCATAATCATGGGACATGCAGTAACGTTGTACACGTCGCATCAGTTACATGCCCTGCTAACCAGTCAACGTTTTGTCTTAACACAAGCTAGACGCACTGGATATGAAGTTGTGTTGTCCGCTCCAGAAATAACAATACAACGTTGTCACACGGTGAATCCCGCCACCAAATTGACCACACCGTTAGATGGTACTCCACATAACTGTGTGGCAGAGACAGAGAAATTTTTGAGAGCCAGAGAACATTTGTATAATCACGCCATAGATGCAGATCTAACCCTGTTCGTGGATGGCTCATGCTTTCGGGATGCCGCGGGATTGCATGCGGGTATGGGGATAGTTAAACTAAACACGGATGGCGAGACCTTTGAATTACTGGAGTCCCAAGGAATTGATCAGCCTTGTTCAGCCCAACTGGCAGAGATCAAAGCCTTAACTATGGCTTGCCAGATAGCTAAAGATCAACGTGTTAATATCTACACAGACTCAGCCTACGCTTATGGCGTATGTCATGTACATGCAAACATTTGGAAACAAAGGGGATTCCTGAGAGCAGATGGCACCCCTGTCACTCATGGAGAAGCGATTTCCCAACTGTTACAAGCTCTCCAATTACCGTCTGAGGTAGCCATCATTAAATGTGCAGGTCATCAAAAGAATAATAACATCATAGCTCAAGGTAACAACCTAGCAGATGACGCAGCGCGCAAAGGAGCACAAGGAGAAAATGTGTTTCCCCTGCTAACCATCCAAGATTGTGCCCCACTGGTTTCACTTGACGCACTGATAGTGGCTCAAAGTAGGGCCAGTGGAGAAGAAAAACGAATGTGGGTTAAACGAGGCGCTATTGAGACACGCAGTCAGGGGCCAGCGGACAAGCTGTGGCGCAGTAGTCATGGACATTTTGTGTTACCCACCAATTTATTACGACATGCAATCATTTGGGCCCACGGACCCGATCATTGTTCGCGAGTCCAAATTATGAACAAACTAAAAGCTGTCTGGTGGTCACCATATATGGCAGCAACAGTGGACCGTTTGTTGAATGAGTGTGAGGTATGTGCACAGTACAATGTCCGGAAATCATTCACAGCCCCTTTAGCCCACATTCCGGTCCCTGATGGGCCATTCAGACATCTTATGATGGATTTCATAGACATGGGAGCTGAAAACCGAGTTAAACGAATGAGATATGTTTTGGTAGTGATATGCAGATTCAGCCGATGGATTGAGGCAGTAGCCTCTGCAAATCAAGACCATAAAACGGTAGCCAAATTCTTGTGCCGAGACGTCTTTCCAAGATTTGGCATTCCAGATACTATCTCATCTGACAACGGTAGGGCTTTTGTAGCCAAGGTTACACAAGAAACATTCAAACAATTGGGTATCAAACAGAAGTTTGGGTGTGTTTATCACCCCCAATCAAATGGGGCGGTGGAACGGGCTAATGGCATTTTAAAGAACAAACTAGCAACAATCATAGCAGACAGCAATGGCAAACTAACCTGGCTGGATGCGTTGCCGCTTGCTTTATTGTCAATGCGCTCACAAACTAACCGACTAACCCATTTGACACCATTTGAAGCTCTTACAGGTCGGCCGATGCCTATTCCATACCTGAGAGGACCCTACGAAGGACCATCGCTGGAGCAGCTACAAGACGAATGGCATAATTATCTGAGACAGTTAACCCAAATACACAAAACTATCTTTTTGCAGGTCAAAGGTGCTACAGAAGACAGAGAAGCAGAGATTCCACTTGAAAATCAGAGCATCCAGCCTGGTGATCTGGTTTACGTCAAGGTGTTCAAAAAGAAGTGGGACAGGCCCCGCCGGGAAGGTCCTTTCAAAGTTATTCTTGCCTCACGTACAGCAGTCAAAGTAGACGGTAAGGACACTTGGTTTCATTTAAACCACTGCTGTAGGGTTGGTGGCCCAGCGCCCCTGCGGCCTCGGCAAGCTCGTCTTGGCAGAGCCGCCGGGCCAAGGGGGGAAGCAAGAGAAGCCAGAGACCCTACAGCAGCACCGAGGGACGGCCACGCCTCCCTGCAGCCAGAAGAAGCACAGAGGGAAGGCCACGCCTCCCTGCAGCCAGGCGAACACTGGCCAAGGCGCTCACAGAGACTGATTGAACAAAGACGACGCACAGCTTCAGAGAGTAGTGGATCCCTGCCAGATAGAGCAGCGACAGACTCAGATGCAGACTCAGAAACAACTGGAGACGCAGGCCAACAGACAGACAGAAATACAGATACACCACACATCCCTAGTGACAGCTCATCTAGTGACGGCTCACTTAGTAGCACATCTAGTAGCACATCTCAACAGTCATCAGAGCAATGATTAAGGAATTATTCAAGGGATTGACAATACTACTGGTGGTCAGTATGGGAGAAAATAGACATCCAAAACATACAAGTGACTGTGCCGTGGCCATGGCCGCAATAGCAGCTAAACAAGGCATTCTAAACACAGGAAAAACATATAATTTGGTATACATTAAATCAAAAGCCTACAAGAACATAGGAATACAGGGAAAGCTGGGGGATTACATATTAGGCGAAGCCATTAGCATCAAATGTGAAGAGGAGGGAACACTCAACATAGAGGTAATTTGTGATAAAAGAGGATGCAGGGAAACCAAGCAAGACGTAACTGTTACAGTACATGAAGCCACAAAATGGGTAAAAATCAAACCAAGGAAAAAGAGGACAATTAGAAGCCTAGAAACAAGCAGTCACTTAGGGAGATGGGATCCCAGTACAGACCTAGCCCGCACACAAGGGTTGAAGACCAATTTATTTTACCAATGGTTGAAATTTTCGGCTAGGCAGATCAGTGAAAAGCCTTGCATAGCCTGTCACCGGAAAGGTGTGATACCTCAGGCTAAACCCCTACCTGATATCAACAACTGTTATAGGAGCCCCCAACATAACTCAGACCAAGCAGAATGCTATACACAATGTGTTATGAAAATGGCAGTAGGTGATGAAAAATATGCTGCCGACAGCAAACTTTGTCCAGTGCCCCTAAGTACAGAAGGAACCGTTCCACCTATGATTAAAATAGAGAAAGGGATGATACACCCATTCTGTATAGCTAAAGGCTTAGTAGCACAATACATAAGCGATTGGCAGGTAGGGATGACCCAGCCAAAACACCACATACAGTGTATGCAAAAGCAGCAAGAATACAAACCGGCCAAAACAGCATGGAACATTACCGTCTGTCACACCCTGCCAGCAGCAGGCATACAGTGTGAACAAATAGTACCGGCCATAGGGGGGTCTGTAATTGGACTGAATCTCACCCATGCTTCATGGGTATCTACTCCAAATTTAGCTAAGGGAACGGTACCCTTAGCTGACATCTTTTGGATATGCGGACAAAAAAGGAAACTCCTGTCATCGCTGTCCCCGAATTGGAAAGGCCTTTGTGCTCCTGTGATGCTCACAGGTGCAATAACAGTAATTGAAATGCCGAATTCAATACAACCCATGCCACAGAAACTTCGTAAGAAAAGAGGAATAATGACGTTTAAAACAGACTACAACATCACAGTAAGAAACGGGATACCAGAAGGGATACCCCGACAGTTAGAAGCCATAGACAGTAGCAGAGTTAAAGCAGATGAAGATGCGGATAAATGGGGATGGGCATTGGCTCTGTTTGGGGTTACTCCAAAAATCCGTTCTAGGTTCCAGGAGGTGCAGTGGATTAATTACTTGTGGTATAATCAGCAAAGATACCTGAACTGGACATTGGCAGCAGTAGGAGCCTTAACCGAACAACTGCACGCCACCTCGCTAATGACAATGCAAAATAGATTAGCTATCGAGATGATGATGGCTGATGAACAAGGAGTTTGTATTATGATCAAAGCCACCGAATGTTGCACAGCTATTCCCATGCGTACAGGGGAAGACGGAAATTTGACAGAGCTCTTAATCACACTTGACGAGATGCAACAGGAACTGTTAAGTAACTCCATAGGAGGGAGAAATGAAACTGACGATTCTGGATACATTGTAGGGAATGGAATGAGTATTGGCCCACTATTTTCACTGTTTGGGACTCTAAGGAGAGGGTGGATATCATGGAAAGACTGGTTATACCAGATAGGTGTAATCTTGGCACTAACAGGGGTGGCGGTCTTGCTGGTAATATGTTGTGGTATTCCCTTGATAAAATTTCTGGTCAATAAATTGATTTCATCCACAGTAGGACAGCTCCCACTGTTAGCCATCCGAGCCCTAGAAGAAAGCACAAACGAAACAGACAGAGAACCAGAATATATGGAAATGGATGAAATACCAATTATCCTCCCCGACAGCCCCCAGCTCCCTAATATTGTGGCGTATACCCCAGATAGGGAGGACTGGGATGGACCGTGCTTGGTGATATTGTAGACGAGGAAGAAGACATGCACGCACATTTACATTCACACACATGCACCCACAAAAATGAGGGATAGGATAGACAATATCTGAAAGAATGACATGGAGCTGTAATAATGAACGTATATGTATATTACTAGGACACAGGAGTATGGCTGAGAGACCAGACTCCCCTGATCAGGGACCTATGCCTGATCTGCCTCTATCAAGTCTGATTGGACTCTCAGAACTGTTTGGAGAAGAGGATATACAGGAGGGATGGTCGAGACATGATTGGTCGCCACAGCCGCCATCCATCCAGCAGCTAAACCAGTTGGCAACAGAAGGATCTTCATCGTTCCAGCACCTGGCGATGACGGCTTCACAGAATCTGCCTGCAGCAAGAGTCGGCCCGAGGACTCCACCATCACCTGAAAGACCCTTTGGACTCAGGAACAGCCATGGAGACAGTCACATGTGCCAGTGGCAACGATACCCTCCAGGGGAGGCAGCCAAGGTCGGCCATATGCAGCAACCGCCCGAGTGCATCCTAGACCCAATTCACTGCTAGGACCTGTCCCCAGCTTTCCACCCCCAAGGCAGGAGAGATATTCTGATCAGCCCAGTACCTCTGGAGGAGGATCAGCAGGGGTGGACCTTAGTCGAACTCACCCACCAGGACAGAGGGGAGCTTTGTACAGGCTACTAAATGCCCAGAGTGTCCCAACCACTTGCCTGTGCAACATCAACAATACTCCCCCCACACACGAAATGCCTTCCCCCTTGTACTTCCTGTCCCCTGGACTGCACAACCTTAATCTGGTCATGGTCACCCCACAGGACATGGCAATCTTGGTTCGAGAGCTTCGTCTTCCACAAGAGTCTGTTCCAAAAACCTTGGAGCAGCTCCTGCCCCTCACAAATCACATTCCCCATGAGCTATTTGAGGAAATCATGCCACAACTAAGTCAGACAGCTGCATACCTGTTCAGGATACACCGTGACAATGCCAACATCTCTTGTGCTCAGGAGGGCCTCCATACTCAACTGTGTGGTCTTCAGTCTAGTATGGACATGCTAGCCTGCATGATGGAGCATATGGAAAGGGAACAGCTAGGGCTGGCCACCACCACCCTGAATGTGGGCAAGAATTCTCTGGGGGCCCTGTACAACCTGGCCAAGCAGCACAAGGAGCTGGAAAGATCCATCAGAGAACTGCACGACTGTCTGAAAGCCAGAATTCCTGATCCTTCCCCCACTACCCCTGAAAGGCCAACCTCCCCATGTTCCCCAACTTCTCCCAAAACTTCAGATGCTGAGTAAATGCTGAGGAGCACGGACTGACGTAATGGCACTGAACACGGACTATGATCTTGGTTCTTGAGTTTGAATTGCGGACTGGTTTCAGAAATCTGAGTGTAAATAAAACAAAGAAGGATATATGTTAGTAACGAAGGTTGGGTAAATGTCTGTCCTTACCATCATCTGCGTAACACAGATAAAGCTAAATGCATACACATAGATATCACATTGCAAAGTTATAAAAAGGGGACCCTTACACGGCGTGTTTGTAGATTTAGTAGTAAAGATGCACCATAGGGACCCCTTTTTTCTTAAATTATAGCATGCCTCAAGAGACATGCATTGCCTAAATTTGGTGTCTGGCCAAAACGGGCATTAGAAAACAAGCTGAAAAAGAAGAAAAACAAAGTGGAGAATGTTGAGAAATGGCCTATAATGAAAACCATTATACGATTGACTAAGGCAAATGACTTAAGGACAGACATGAAGGGAAACCATTTATTGTGTTTATCATTTAACTAGACATAGCTGCGCTAACCTTAGAATAGTTACTTGATTGGTTGACTAAATAGTGGTAACGTAGGGGTTATTTGATGCATTTAAATAATAAATGTGTGACGCTTTAACAAAATAATATGTAGAACCAAGTATAATGGGTTGGAGCCTCTGGTTGAGTGAGTCAATAGATGCCAGAAGATGATTGGTTGCACTGATGTCAATGTAAAGCCTTTACTTTGCCATGATTAAGAAGTTGCTGTAACTTGTTTTATGTGGCCATTTTAAGTGCCTTGAATTACACCAAAACTCATTGTTTGAATGTCACCTGGCGTTGATATAATCCGGCTAATTGCTCACCTTGTGCCTTAGTATGTAGGTTCACCTGCACTGCAATATATTTACCGTGTGAAGTATCACTGATATTCATATCCGCACCAGAGTTATCAGTAAGTCGAGTGCTGTGTTTTTCTTTTTTATTGCAATGCACAAATGAGGATGTCTTGTCAGTAAACAACCCAAGAGTATAGTTGATGTAATGGGACTCTTTCGAGTCCCAGAGGAGGGACTGTAGAAGAATTTTTAGGTCCATATTTGAACTGTGATGAACTATCAAGTGTCCTGATCCGAACTGTATGTCCTCTGGTTGAACTAGCAGGTGTTCAACCCAAAAAAAGGGCTCTATTAGTCATTTAGTCTGTCAGGGGCTTTCCAAGGCCTTTTAGGTGCTTTCCCGCAGGCCGCGTGCAGGGGCCTCAGGCCAGCTGCACGTGTGGCTGAGGCCACGTGCGGAGGGGGCCTCAGGCCAGCTGCACCTGTGGCTGAAGGTCTTTTAAAAAAATCAGTTGTAAATCCTTCATGTTTTAATGGGAGCGTTTGTCACATTGAAATAATGGCCTAACACCTGCTTAGGGTTCACTAGAGGACGCTTCCAATAGAAAACCATGTCTTGGGAATGAAATAAATAAAAAAGTCGAAGGAGGAGCGATGCCCGCGGGTCTCCAATAAATAGACGAGCGCGGTTGTCATATTCAGTCTCTCTAGAGGACTCAGTTTGTCTAAGCTTTGTGTCGAAGGCTTAAATAAACTTAAAAACTCTGTGCATTTTATCTTGCTTAAGGCTGAATTATTTCTAAAGTGTTGTGTCATTTTCTAGCATATCACTTGCAATTAGTTTGTGTTATCTAAAAGACGACATCCTGAGAAGACTAAAGACGAGCCGCGACACCATCAATTGAAAGGATGTTTGGGGATGATGAAATCATTTTTTAAGATGATAATGCATCTTGCCATAGAGCAAAAACTGTGAAAACATTCCTTGCAAAAAGACACATAGGGTCAATGTCATGGCCTGAATATAGTCCGGATCTTAATCCAATTGAAAATCTTTATTGGAAGTTGAAGAAAATGGTCCATGACAAGGCTCCAACCTGCAAAGCTGATCTGGCAACAGCAATCAGAGAAAGTTGGAGCCAGATTGATGAAGAGTACTGTTTGTCACTCATTAAGTCCATGCCTCAGAGACTGCAAGCTGTTATAAAAGCCAGAGGTGGTGCAACAAAATACTAGTGATGTGTTGGAGCATTCTTCTGTTTTTCATGATTCCATAATTTTTTTCTCAGAATTGAGTGAGTCCATATTTTTTTCCCTCTGCTTGGTCTAAAAAAGTAACCGTTACTGACTGCCACAATTTTTTTTCCTGATTTCTTATAGTGTTTCTTAAAGCCAGAAAGTTGCCATTTGAAATGACTTTAGTTTTGTGTCATGTCTGTGATCTGCTTTTTTTCTACAAAATTAAAAAACTGAATGAACATCCTCCGAGGCCGTGATTCCATAATTTTTGCCAGGGGTTGTATATGTTCTCACATAGCAGGGGTGGTGGCCAAGTGGTTAATGCGCTTGGATTCAGTGCAGAAGGTACCAGGTTCAAATCCCACCCTTGGCACATTTCTCCATGTAATGTGGAGCTGCGTCAGGAAGGGCATCCGGCATAAAACCTGTGCCAATTCAACATGCAGATCCACCTTGGATTTGCTGTGGTGACCCCAAGTGCAAACAAGGGAGCAGCCGAAGGGACTTACTTACTCATTCATATATTCTCATTTTTTAAATACGTTTTTAAAGATGTTTGACCGTTTATTTCATCTCATGCTCTCATAAATTCAGTATACGACACGCACATGGTGTGAACAGGATGGTAACAGCAGAATCACACCGGGAGAGAAAGTTCAGAGAGAAGTAAAGGCAGCTCCACATTTTGTTTTGTTTTTTTAACATGTTCATTTGGGTTAAAATCCTCTCTCTGCTCCGTGCCCGCTGCGTGTACTGATGGTTCTCAGCAGACTGTAACGTGTCGTGCCTCCATTCAGGAATCCCCCTCCCTCGAAGTCTGCAGCCTGTTGACTCTGCACGCACATGCGCGCACACACCGCATTTTAGATGGCTTTGAAGAAGATGGCCACTGTTTTAATCGGCCGTCTTATCCAAACGGCAGGACGGATCCCTCCTCACCCTCCATGTTCCTGTCCTGCCTGCGAAACAGTGTGAGCGAGGCTGCAGCACAATGACATCAGATTCTGAGTCGTTTTATGCTTTGTGGATAAAATAAATAATTCATGGTAATCGTGAATATGAAAAATAATCGCGATTGGCGAATATTGTAGTTAATTGTGACTGCCCTAGATCTTCACGGACGATTCGTTAGGCGTGCGCGAAAAAAAACAAAAAACAACAAACAACAAAAAAAAAACCACAAGAACAAAACAAAACAAAAAACAAAAACAAAAAAAAAAACAAAACACCGACAGCACTTCCTCACTTTCTCCCCCTCAAACTCTGTCATAATTGTGTTAAATAAAAGACAAAAGGGACATAAGTCCTGCTCACAGGCTAATTGCCAGAGACAGGACATGTCCACATCAAGTATAAACTCCAGACAGACATCTCCACATCACTACATACAACGCATCCTTCCATAGGGATTACATGGCAACCTGTCACCTCCGCTGCATATATCCGGATCCAAAAGCCGGAAATCCGGCTCAGGCCAGAAAAATGCCAGGCCTGTAAGTGATGATGAGTTAAGGAAGAGAGACAGGCTATATGAAAGAAACATGAGGAAGAGAGGTTTTGTCCCGACCTGGCCACAGAAATGGCCGGGGCTTAGTCATGACCAAGAGAAGAATGAGGTTTTCTGCCAAATCTGCAGGGCCTATCCATCATATGCTGACAAGTAAGTAAAGTATATGCTTGGTCCTGGTAGACCCTGGCTGTTTTGAAGCTAGTTTAAAAGTCTAACCAGCTTGCTTTTGTGGAAACCCCACGGTGACAACATGAGCAAAGGACCAAGCTTTTTTTTTTTTTTCAATTTTTAGATCTATAACTCCAATCCAGACAAGGCATACTTTTTAGTTTTGATATGGACCTACATCTGTATTTTACATTTCTGACTGTGAGTTAGCCAACTCTGCGGGTTTCTTAAAAAAAATGCCCTATAAATTTTATGGGAGTCACTATTTTTTTTTTTACACTTGAGAATGCCCTCTGATAAATTCTTTTTTTTGTTTTTAACTTCAAGGTCCATAGACTATTTTATGTTTTTTCTGGATTGGTTTATATTATATAGGCAGTTTTATTTGCACGATTTCAAGCTGGAATATCATGAACTCTCACGTGCAAAACCATGAGCCAGTGCTCCTACACTGTGGGCCACTAACATCTAAATTCTACTGGCCCTATGGGCCAATGGGACAAATTGGTTTATGTCAAGCCCTGCATGATTGCATCACCTGTGTTAAAACCATGCTCCCCCAAAACACAGTCACCTTGGTTCAATGACTACCTGCATGACCTCAAGCATAAGGCTAGAGGTCAAGAACGGAAATGGTGTAGTTCAAAATTAGACGTATTCCACCTTGCGTGGCGTGATGCTATCTTAGACTATAAGCATGCATTACTAGCTACAAAGCGGACCTATTACTCTGATTTGATCAACAAAAATAAGCATAACTCAAAGTTCTTGTTCGACATGGTGGCAACACTTATTCATGGACAACCACCTGTAGTTCACTCTCCTTTTACAGCACAAGATTTCCTGGATTACTTTGAGAAGAAAAGAGAAGACATTAGGTTAAAGTAGACATGCACTGAAATAAATGTCAGATCTCAGAAAGAAATAGCTGATATGTATTTGTAAGACCCTTATGAATGCAGTAAAGTAAATCTGCAAGCCCAAATTTGTAATTCAGCGGAGAAATTGTCATTTAAAAATGACAAATTTGCAGCTAAAATTTGGCCCTCAGCGAAAACTGTTTGTACATCCGGGTCATTGCAGTGACGTCCGGCAGAAGACAGAGCGCTTGCGCCTTCAGTCCGATCCCGCATTGAAATTGACTTTATCTGTTAGTAATGTTACTGTTATACACGTCCTGGTTTCAGAATCCAAAAGTAAGCTGCAATGAATGTGAGATACAGCTCTGCATGCTCAGATCAGCGGCGACATCGACAGCGGCTGACGTTCTTCCCCGATGCCTCGCTCTCTGCCTCCGCTGCGCTTATTGAGTCTGCGTGCTCGGTAAACGCTGAAGCAGGCCACTCACATCACCCCCGTGTCTGCTGTGCAGCCGGCACCACGTCCCTGTCTACTGAATGGAGGTGCAGCCAACTTGGCAAAAGTCCAGAAACTACGCTTGCTGTTTTGATGCGGAGCGGCCGGTGACACCTGTAGCTGCAAAGACAGACTTTCCGCAGCGCTGCATGTCTCGGTAATCGGAGCCGCAGAGCTCCGTGGCCGCTGAGAGAGGTTTATATCTTTTTAATGACTTGAATTCTTTGCGGGTCCCACCTCCGTACCCCGCGACGGTACCGGAGGCGAAAGACAGTAGATTTTCAATGCGACACCACTCAATCAAACGGGCGTATGAAAAAGTCCCCCAAAATAATTTTCAAGCACAAATAAAAGAAATGTGTACTCACCAAACGTGCCGCAAGACAATATGAAGTTTTAAAAAAAGTAGATCCTTCCGTATAAGACAAGAAAAAGGTGCAGATGCAAACTGACGTAAATCCACAAATTACAGTTGGCGCGCGCAATGCATGCTGGGATAGGGTCTTTTCCCTGACGTCTCGGATGTGATGACAGTTTTGGGAGGGCTAAATTTTAGCTGTAAATTTGTCATTTTTAAATGAAGATTTCTCCGTTGAATGACAGATCTGGGCTTGCAGATTTACTTTACTACATTCAGAAGGATCTTATGTGTAAATATAAGTCATTTTTTGGTCCAAACATCTGACTGCATTTATTTCAATGCAGGTCTACTTTAAATATATCCCAGCATGCCTTAACCCAGCCACTACACCCTGCTATTGAGGTGGGCGCCATTACTAAGGTATTACCTAGATTTACAGAATTTGATAGTATATCACGAGGTGTGGTGACGAAACTCGTAACATCAACAAAAAGCACAACCTGTTTATTTGATCATATACCAACAAAACTGTTTAAGGACCTGTGGCCCACTCTTGGGCCGACTGCGCTAGAAATTATTAATCTTTCTTTAACTTCTGGATCTGTTCCTAAATGTTTCAAATCTGCAGTGATTAAACCATTACTTAAGAAACCTAATCTTGACCCTAGTGTATTGAAAAACTATCGGCTGATATCAAATCTATCATTTTTCTCTAAAATTCTGGAAAAAGTGGTGTCACGGCAGCTCATGGACTTTCTTACTGAGAATAATCTCTTTGAGCCACTGCAGTCTGCTTTTAGAAAATATCATTCCACAGAGACGGCTCTCACTAAAGTGGTGAATGATCTTCTGCTTGTAATATATTCGGACACCACTACGGTTCTGGTGCTGTTAGATCTCAGTGCTGCGTTTGATACTGTGGATCATCATATTCTATTTGATAGGCTGGAAAATCATTTTGGGATTACTGGGAGCGCCCTTGCATCGCTGACGTCAGACTTGACCAGTCGTTCTCACTGTGTTTTGTACACTAACACTACCTCTAACTTTAGTGACATGAAATTTGGGGTTCCACAGGGTTCTGTCTTAGGCCCCTGCTTTTCACCCTTTATATAGCACCCCTTGGGCACATATTGTGGTGTTTTGGGATTAGCTTTCACTGCTATACTGATGATACTCAGTTATACAAAGCGCATATTAAACAAATATGTAGGACTGCTTTTTTGCATTTACACAGTATCTCTAAAATCAAAAAGGTCTTGTCTCAGAGTGATGCTGAAAAACTAATTCATGCATTTATTTCCTCTAGGCTGGACTATTGTAATTCATTATTATCAGGTTGTCCTAAAAGTTCCCTAAAAAGCCTTCAGTTAATTCAAAATGCTGCAGCTAGAGTACTGACGGGGACTAGGAGAGAGCATATCTCACCCATATTGGCCTCTCTTCATTGGCTTCCTGTTAATTCTAGAATAGAATTTAAAATTCTTCTTCTTACTTATAAGGTTTTGAATAATCAGGTCCCATCTTATCTTAGGGACCTCGTAGTACCATATCACCCCAATAGAGCGCTTCGCTCTCAGACTGCAGGCTTACTTGTAGTTCCTAGGGTTTGTAAGAGTAGAATGGGAGGCAGAGCCTTCAGCTTTCAGGCTCCTCTCCTGTGGAACCAGCTCCCAATTCAGATCAGGGAGACAGACACCCTCTCTACTTTTAAGATTAGGCTTAAAACTTTCCTTTTTGCTAAAGCTTATAGTTAGGGCTGGATCAGGTGACCCTGAACCATCCCTTAGTTATGCTGCTATAGACGTAGACTGCTGGGGGGTTCCCATGATGCACTGTTTCTTTCTCTTTTTGCTCTGTATGCACCACTCTGCATTTAATTGTTAGTGATCGATCTCTGCTCCCCTCCACAGCATGTCTTTTTCCTGGTTCTCTCCCTCAGCCCCAACCAGTCCCAGCAGAAGACTGCCCCTCCCTGAGCCTGGTTCTGCTGGAGGTTTCTTCCTGTTAAAAGGGAGTTTTTCCTTCCCACTGTAGCCAAGTGCTTGCTCACAGGGGGTCGTTTTGACCGTTGGGGTTTTACATAATTATTGTATGGCCTTGCCTTACAATATAAAGCGCCTTGGGGCAACTGTTTGTTGTGATTTGGCGCTATATAAAAAAATTGATTGATTGATTGATTGATACATGCCAATAACTGCTGGTAATCTCGTTCACATAAAATCCTTAGAAGATTGCCTTGCATCAGTGAGAAGTTGGATGTCTAGCAACTTCCTACTTTTAAACTCTGATAAGACTCAAATGATGGTTCTTGGTCCAGTGAGACATCTGCATCAATTTGACCATTTAATGCTTAGCCTAGGCTCGTGTGTCATATATCACACTGACAAAGTGTGGAACCTTGGGGTAATTTTTGATCCTACATTGTCCTTTGACCTCCAGATTAGAAATATTATGATGACTGCTTTCTTCCACCTGTGAAATATTGGCGAAGATTCGTCCCATCCTGTTTATGGCTGATGCTGAGACCCTGATCCATGCGTTTATCCCTTCTACATCGGATTACTGCAATGTTCTATTTTATGGTTTACTGCAGTCCAGCATTAGGGCTCTCCAACTGGTTCAAAATGCTGCAGCCAGACTTTTGACATGATGCAGAAAGTTCAACCGCATTACACCAATTTTGGCATCCCTTCACTGGCTTCCTGTCTCAGCGAGATCAGATTTTAAGGTTCTGATACTAGTCTATAAAATTGTTCACGGACTGGCACCTTCCTACACAGCTGACCAACCTTACGTACTGGCCCGGGTTTGCGTTCTCAGGGTGCAGGACTACTTTGGGTCCCTAGGGTGAATAAGGAGTCTGTGGGTCATAGAGCTTTCTCTTACTGTGCCCGTTCTGTGGAATGATCTCCCTGCGTCAATACAACTGTCAGATTCTGTGGAGACTTTCAAGCCCAGACTTAAGATGCAATGTAATTAATTTTATTAGGAAACAGAGTGTGCCGTGGCCTCAATTTTACCTAAATTCTGGGTCTTTTAGCGAAGCTTAGGGCTAGTGGTCGGCAATCACCTTAGCATTTCTTGTTTTTCATTGTTTAATGCTGGTAAATTATACTGTATTTCTTGTCTGTCTGGTGCCTGATTCTGTTTTTTCTCTCTGTTTAAGGTGCAGCTCCATCCAGAGATGGATGTGGTATTTGTGCTGGAGACCCTCCTGTCCTGTGCACCAACAGCATTTCCTGTATATTTGTTTTGTGAATTGTTCTGTAATTTATGTCTGTAGCATGGCCCAAGCAGACAGTCACCCCTTTGAGTCTGGTCTGCTTGAGGTTTCTTCCTCAGAGGGAGTTTTTCCTTACCACTGCTGCTCTGGGGGTTAGCAACGTTAGACCTTACTTGTGTGAAGCACCTTGAGGCAACTCTGTTGTGATTTGGTGGTATATAAATGAAAATAAATTCAAAACTGAAACTGAAAAAAGGTGCAAAGTATTGAATAAAAGGTGTGAATACTTATGTACAAGTGATTTCTTATTTCTTTTTTAATTTAAATAAATTTGCAATAAATAAATAAAAAATTAAAAAATAAGGTCATTATGGGGTGCTGTGAGCAGAAATTTTTTTTTTGGGGGGGGGGGGGGGGGAATTTACTCCATTTTGAAATAAGGCTGTAACATAACACAATGCAGAAAAAGTGAAGCGCTGTGAATACTTTCCGGATACACCGTACATACAAACAGAAATTCACTATACGAACATGACTACGTATACGGACAGCCACTGCTTTAACTTATTATTTTTAGTCTTGCCGGGCCACTTATCAAATTTTTTAATCCCCTTTTGATGTTTTAAGTTATGTGTAATTCGTTTGTTCATTCTTTTTTTTTCTATCACCTATCCTGGTCCAGGTAGTGGTGGCAGCAGACCAAGCAGCTCATTCCATACTTCCCAATCCCTGGCCAAGTCCTGTAACTCTTCCTGGGGAATCCCAAGGTGATTCCAAGGCAGCTGGTAAATATGATCATTCCAGCATGTTCTGGGTCTTCCTCTGGGCCTCCTCCCAGTTGGACATGCCTGGAAAACCTCTCTTGGGAGATGACCAGGAGGCATCCTCACTCGATGCTCAAACTACCTTTTGACGTGAAGAAGCAGCGGCTCTATGCAGAGTCCCTCCCGGATAGTTGAGCTTCTCACCTTGTTAGTGCAGCAGATAACTGAAACAACCCTTCAAATGGTCATACAAGCACCAAATTCGGCAAAAATACTCCTTAGACATAACTCTTTTGGAAAAAAAATATTGACTGGCCACTTGAATTTTAATTATAAAGATTCAAAAAAGGTATAAGAACCATCTGACCATAGGAAAGGGAAAATAAGTGCGTCTTAAATCTGGGCTTGAAAGTCTCCACAGAATCTGACTGTTGTATTGACACAGGGGGATCATAAGGACCATCTGTAACTGAATGTTATGGAGTTATGGGATAAAAACAGTAAGTTATGGTGACAAAGGTCAATTTCAGTTTGTACAAAGTCAAAAGTTAAAGTTGTTCCAAGTTTAGTAAAACATGATGCAAATTACTGGTTGAGCTAATAGGATTAAGAAATGGAACAGTTTTGACAGTGCTAAATGCTTGGTCTCCAAAGTAAAAGGTCAGCGTCCATTGGATTCTGTGACGTGGCATATGTTACCCCGTAACGTGATAAATAAGCATGACACATGGTGCAAACTATTCCTTTTTAAAACTGTGTTAATTCAACTCATAATTTGCATAACTTTTTAACCAAATTGGAGCAACTTTAACTTTTGACCCCTGTACAAAATGAAGCAGACCTTTGTCACCATTCTTGCTGTTTTTAACCCATAACTCTAACATTCAATCACAGATAGTCCAAACTATATGTTTTTGGAATATTTATGATCAGGCAAATAATGTGGTAGAGGTTTCAATATGATTGGAGCATCTTTTAATTTTGATCCCTATATAATTCTTCAATTGAGCCCTACCTGACCGCGGACTGAAAATTCAAGTAGCCAGTCGTTTTTTTCAAGAGTAATGTCTAAGGAGTATATGTGCTGAATTTGATGCATTTGCAGGATTCCTCTGTAAACATTCTCTTATCAAATCAAAATCAAATCAAATTTATTAATTTATAAAGTGCCAATTCACGGTGAAATCGTCTCAAGGCGCTTCACACAACATAAAAAAAAAAAATTAAAAATTTAAAACAATAAAAAGACGACCATAAAAGAACACAAAAATAAAAACACATCATAACAGTAATGATAAAGCAGGGAAAACAAATGAGTCTTTAAATGTGACTTAAAAGTCTCCACAGTATCCGACTGCCGAATGTGTGCCGGGAGATCGTTCCACAGAGCTGGGGCACGGTAGGAGAAAGCTCTGTGACCGGCAGACTTTTTATTCACCCTGGGAACACACAGAAGTCCTGCACCCTGAGAACGCAGCGCCCGAGCTGGTACATAGGGGCTTACCAGGTCAGCTAAGCTAAGTGCTAGCTGATCAAATTGATGCCGATACCTCGCTGGACCAAGAACCATAACTTCAGTCTTATCAGAATTTAAAAGAAGGAAGTTACTAGACATCCAACTTCTTACTGATGCAAGGCAATCTTCCAAAGATTTTATGTGAATGAGATTACCAGCAGTTATTGGCATGTACAATTGAGTGTCATCAGCATAGCAATGAAAGGGAATCCCAAAGTGCCGCAGTATATTCCCAAGGGGTGCTACATAAAGGGAAAAAAAAGCAGGGGTCCTAAAATGGATCCCTGGGGAACCACAAACTTTATGTCCCTACGATCAGAGGAGGTGCCATTACACAATACACCGTAAGAACGACTGGACAGGTATGATGTCAACCATGCAAGAGCAGTTCCAGTAATCCCAAAGTGATTCTCCAGCCTACTGAGTAAAATATGATGATCCACAGTATCAAAAGCAGCACTAAGATCCAGCAGGTATCTGAGTCCACTGCTCGCAAAAGGTCATTCACTACTTTAGTAAGTGCTGTCTCTGTGGAGTGATATTTTCTAAAAGCAGACTGCAGTGGCTCAAAAAGATTATTGTCAGTGAGGTAGTCCACGAGCTGTCGCAAAACCACTTTTTCCAGGATTTTAGAACAAAATGATAGATTTGATATTAGTCTATAATTCTTCAATACACTAGGGTCGAGATTGGATTTCTTAAGTAACGGTTTAATCACTGCAGACTTGAAACATTTAGGAACAGATCCAGAAGTTAATGAGAGATTTATAATTTCCAGCACAGTTGGTCCAAGAATGGGCCACAGGTCCTTAAACAGTTTTGTTGGTATAGGATCAAGTAAATAGGTTGTGCTTTTAGTAGACGTCATGAGCTTCGTCAGCGCGCCTAGCGAGAGACCACCAAAATCTGTAAATCTGGGTAACACCTCACTGGGCGCATCCACCTTCATAGCAGTATGCAGTGGTTGGACCAAAGCCTGCTGAGATATGCTCAACCTAATATCCTCAATTTTCTTCTCGAAATAGTCCAAGAAGTCCTGTGCTGAAAAGGGAGAGTGAATAACAAGTGGCTGTCCATGAATGAGAAATGCTACAGTTTCAAACAAAAACTTTGAGTTATGCTTGTTTTTATTGATCAAATCAGAATAATAGGCACGCTTTGTAGCCAGTAGTGCCTGCTTATAATCTAAGAAAGCATTACGCCATACAAGGTGGAACACCTCTAATTTAGAACTACGCCATTTCTGTTCCAAACCTCGAGCCTTCTGCCTAAGGTCACGCAAGTAACCATTGAACCAAGGCGACTGTGCCTAGGGAAGGCGTGGCCTTAAAAGAGGAGGCGCAACCTTATCTAGTGTAGCCTTGTGCGCTGAATTCAAGCCAAGACTATCCACTGATTGAATATTCTCCAACCCTGAAGCCAAAATTTCAGGCAGTCTGGCTTCGAGTTCAGTCATAGTTGAGGGATTAATGCGTCGCCACAGAGATAGACAAGGCTTTCGGTCCACTAAACGCGACAACATGAATGCACACCTAATAAATGAGTGGTCAGAGACCACCGAGGCAAGAGGCAAAATGTCAATGTTCGTGACAGCAGGGCCATATGCGAGAACCAAATCTGGGGTATTTACACTAATATGTGTCAAGTCTCGAATGCATTGCTGATATCCTAATGCATCCACAAGTTCCATAAATGACTTGCAAAGGGGATCAGAGGGCTTATTTATATGAATGTTAAAGTCACCAATAATCAAAATGTTGTCTGCACTAGCTGACAGGCTAGAGATGAACGCACCAAATTCATCTAAGAATTCAGAATATGGGCCGGGAGGCCTATAAACAGTGACAAAATAGCATGACTGATTTCCATACTTCTGACCCTGAAAATATGTATTATCATGAGCAGAGCGGAGAGTCAGATGCTCAAACGAATTATTTTTATGACCCCCAACAGTCAAGAAGGTAAACCTGGATTTATAAATAAAAGCAACACCCCCGCCTTGCTTCGCACCACGAGACGTGAGCAAATGTGTACCCTGGTGGGCAGGCCTCTTTCAGAGGAAGAACAGCTGTGGATTTGAGCCAGGTTTCACATAACCCAATCATGTCCAAGTGATGATCCATAATTAGATCTTTGATAAACAGGGATTTTGAGGACAGTGATCTGATGTTAATGAGACCCAAACTGAAGACTTCTGTCGGTTTGACAGGCTGACATCTTTGAATAGGCCTGAGTAGCTTAAAATCCACTCCACGTTTTCCATCCAGCGCC
This sequence comes from Thalassophryne amazonica, assembly GCF_902500255.1. Classification (NCBI taxonomy): domain Eukaryota; kingdom Metazoa; phylum Chordata; class Actinopteri; order Batrachoidiformes; family Batrachoididae; genus Thalassophryne; species Thalassophryne amazonica. The sequence continues at coordinate 102,949,322 of NC_047108.1, read as the reverse complement.
CGGAGAGTGTCAGAAACCGCTGTCGTCACATCAGGACTACAAGTCCCAGAAGCTGCAGCGCTCTGATGACGTGGCGCCGAGTGCTGATGCGCTCAGCTGACCAGATAACCGGCACAGATGACCCAGTCCGATGGAATACAAACTTTCTCCAGGAGCCTCTGTAGACGCAGCAAGGCCAGCGGAGCAAACCAAGCTCTCTGATAGCGAGAATGTCCCGAGGGACATTGTTGTTGTTCAGGCTCCATAGCTCAGCTGCAGAGTAGCTTAGCATCGCGCTTATCTGCTGCACTATGTCCAGGAGTGTAAACCCAGATACCCAACAGGGGAATCTCAGTTGTGCCGCTTGTGTCCACGAGCTTAAGCTTTCGGTCATTACCCAAAGTTCATGATCATTGGTGAGGATAGGAGTGTAAATTGAGCTGACTGGTAAATTGAGAGTTTTTGCCTTCTGGCTCAGCTCCTTCTTTAACCCTCTGGGGCCGACGCCGTCGCATACGACGGCTAAGACCAAGCTTTACTAAATTATAAATAACTTTTTAATGAGATGAGATAGAAACTTACTTTTTTTTGCTGAAAAGTTAACTCCATGGACTTTCGAGCCAGCCATCGGCCATCTTTGTACTCCTCATACAAGCTGTGTGATGATGTGCGCAATGTGAGTGTCCAATCGGAACTGGTTCACCATCACATGGTTTTCCAAAATCCAATTGTAGGGCAGATTTACCTCACGTGAAAAACCAAAGATCGTTTTCAGGAGTGATATGTTACTAGTTGGCCCATTTAAATAGCCCCCTGGGTGCTCCAATAAGTACATACTATTAGTACATACTCGGTGTGCCCTGCGCCATTACGCACAGCGATCAGTGAAAGCAGGAGCACACGGAGAGCCTCTGATGACAATCTCATGTGCTCAAACAAAGAATGCGTAACTATCAGGATACCTCCACTAGTTTGCGTGTGAATGTTACTGGATAACTATGTTGCTTTCTCTGCGTAAAGTACTGTTTACCATATCAATGGACAACAAAACGCATAGACCATTTTGTATATATTGTTCAAAATGTGCATTTGTGTTTATTGTATGAACCTTTTTATTGTACAGTCTTTCACACAAGACCTCAAATTACCTTTATAAAGTGTCAAAACAGTTATTTTTTATAGTTTGCTGTGTGTTTTGAATAAATGTGTGCGGAAAATTATTTTTCACTTTATTTTTTTCCTTGCCTATTTTTGATTGTAAACCTTTATTACACTTATAAAACACAACAAAAACATATATTCTGAAAGCACAGATTGTCCTGAAAAAAAGAGGCATAAAACTTGATTGTGGGATGCAGGGAGAGCTGTTAACAGCAATAATAAAACATTTATGCCAGGCGAGTGAACTGTCCAAAAAACGCCCTCAGACCCCAGAGGATTAAATTGTAATTCAATTACTTGTCTTTTTTAATATATATTATGGAGTTTCATTTATTTTATACCTTGCTACTACAGTGATTTTAAATAATTTGTATTTGTAATGTATATTAATATACCACTGAGAAAGTGTAATAAATTAAATATTAAATATAAATCATAACGCCACCTCACCTGTCTCAGCGTCGTAGAACTCGTCTTCGCTGTTCATACTGAGCAGTAATTGTCCGGATTACTCACTAATCATGTTCCCACCACCGGCCCAGCCTCTCTCCATGCATCGCAGAAATACTGCAACAGCACGGACAGCACGTCAGAGGCGGTCAGAGCCAAACATATCTGCTCCTGCTGTCAATAAAACAAAAGGAACGTGCTGGAAACTGTCAGTTCACTCGCTAGCTAGCTGTTAGCATCGCTGCTGCACGGAGCTAAAACTTCAACTTGACGGCTGCCGAGTGAACAGCACGGCTTAATTTAAGATTCAGCACATCAACCGTCATGCAAAGACCCACATACAGTCTGGCACAAAATTTAAACAGTTCACTGATTGTATACCTGTGAAATAATGTCGAATTAAAGAGTTAGTATCGAACTTAACCGAGAGTGAGCCGCTTCTGAAACTGGGCGGAAGGAGGGAGGCAAGGACACCGTGATTGATAGGTGTCTCAGCCAATCAGACCGCAGCTCGGAGTCATCTCGAAATAGAAATCACAGAGGAGACGTTCGGCTATTTTAGTTATCAGCGGCGGTTCACTACGCTGGCATTTGTATCGGTATGGAATAAAAGCCATACAATTTACTGCCTTACTTTTTGTAAAACTGACACTTCATTTTCTTCTTCACAAGTTCACCTGCTTACCTCATATGCAGCTGAAGCATTAAAGTCTGTCCACCAGAGGGCAGGATGGTCGTGAATGAGCTTTGATTTATGGAATGGTGGTCCAGCGGTTAGTGCACTTGGTTTCAGTTCCCGGTTCAAACCCCACCCCTGGCACATTTCTCTTGCGTCAGAAATTACATCAGGCGTAAAACTTGTGCCAAATCAACATGAAGATCCACGAATTTGCTGTGGCAACCCCGAGTGCAAAACAAGGGAGCTGAGCTCACTTCGTGTCTGGCCTCTGCTGTCAACAGGTTGATCAAAAAGAAGGCTTGCTACATCTACTTTAGCTGTAAATGAAAATGATTTGTGCCCTTACAGATAGAGGTGGGCAATACCGAGAATTTTGGTATTGATCCGATACCAAGTAAATACAGGCCCAGTATCGCCAGTATCGATATCGATACCGATACTTTTTCATATTTAAGCTTCGTAGATCCAAAGGATCCAAAAGACCCAGGATAGAATTTTGCCAAACATTGTACGTGACAACAAAATATTTTATTATCACAATCAACATTTTTGTTTAAAAAAAATATCACTCAACACAACTTAAAACAAAATCTCCTGAGGTAGAGGGCTGACAAACCACAATACAAGGGTGCGCTGCTCCGTGTTGTGTGACACAGCGCAGCGCTGCTCTTACAGACAGAAAGTAGACTTTGACAAATCTGTGTGCGCAGCAGTCAGTGCATGCGGGAGAGAAAAAAAAGCTTGAGTATCGATCTTTATACACGAGGATCATTCAATATCAATACCAGCGTTGGTATCGATATTATCGATATTAGAATCGATCCGCCCACCTCTACTTACAGGAGTTAGATATGCTTGTGGCAGTCCTTCGGTGGCGAGGATGATTGTCTCTTGGTCGATTCCCGGATGGGATGGTGGACATAGAGATGATTGATCAGGCCCAGTCTTGATGTGCAGACGTTGCATGTGGTTGCTGCTGGAAGCTTCTGTTGGTCAGGATCTTGTTGTCTTTCTCCTCTCTTCTGTGTTGTTCATCCACATTTTTTCAAAGACTTCCTTTCGCATATGGATCACTGCTCACCAGCTGGCTTGGTCCCTTTCTTGTTCTTTTGAGGTCTTCCAATCGATGGAGCATCTCATGGGCAGATCACTTGGGCATAGAAAAAAAAAATCCTTGCAAGAATCCTCTTTTTGAATGCTCTAGTCAGCAACAAATGACTCAGCTAGATACATTTATACCAGACCAAGGTGTAGCAAAGGTGTTGACTTTTTTAGCCACAGACATTTCACATGTTCTCTGTTACTTGTCAGCATAACATCACAGCATCAAATTCAAGATTGTACAACACAAGTACAAATAAAAAAAAACAAAAAAAAAACAAAAAACGGGTTAAGTCTCTTTTCACTGTGGTGTATTTTTTGTAAAATATACACCAAAATGCAGGAAATGGCACCTAAAACTAAAAAAAAAAAACAATTCCCCTCAGACCCCCCCAGCCCAGTCACACCTTGCTCATTTGCAAATCTCTGTCCCCCCCCCCCCCACTACAAAATCCTGGATCTGCCCCTGCAGCTCTTGATATTGTGCTTCAAGAGGTTCTTGTAGCAGTTCTTCTGTTATTCCCTGGAAAGTTTTCATTTGCTCAGCTGGGTGTAGAAGATCTGCTTGGAAAGTCAGCTGTCATCCATCCTAATGATATGACCCACGACCCACCCACCAAAGGTGGTTCTTGACGATCAATGACACAATCAATGCTCTGTAGCTTGGCTTCAGCCAGGGCACTGATGTTGGTATGGTTTAGAGCCCGACTGATATGGATTTTTTGAGGCCGATGCCGATAACGATATTTGGATGAAAAAATGCTGATAATCTGTAAATTGGCTGATTTGCAGATAGCTGATATATCAGACAATATTATTTTTTTTTTTAAATGAATATAATGTTCTTTTTTTGGACCCTTAACAAAAAAGGTATGAGCTAAAAGCTGAAGCTTTGTCCTCATATTGATTAACTTTAGAATTTTCAAGTTCAAAAAATGCAATCAAGAATTAAACCTTTATGAAATTAGCAAATACATATCCTTAAAAAGAGTTGTGAAATACATCTGATCTTGTACCTCTTGTTGCTGCATCTTAGATATAGGTTCAGGATAAGGATATAGATCCCGAAAAACTTACTTGTATGCTTTTGTCAGCCGATCAGTGCAGTGTGACGGCGAACTACGGGGGCCGGTGATGAACACATTTAAGCAGGTGTGCAAGCAGCTCTCAGTTGAATGGAGTCAGAGCTCCATCTACTGGACAGACGGTGCAAGGACATTTTACATTGGTGACACAAACATTATTTCAGTAACTGTTCTGTTTATGAGAAATTATCAGCATTCTATCGGTAAAATTTTGGCCGATAGTGAGTATGGTTTCAGTGCAGAAGGTTCCGGGTTCAAATCCCGCCCCTGCCACTTTTCTCCATGTAATATGGAGTTGTGTCAGGAAGGGCATCCGGTGTAAAACCTGTGCCAATTCAACATGCAGATCCACCTTGGATTTGCTGTGGCAACCCCGAGTGCAAACAAGGGAGCAGCCAAAGGGACTTACTAGTGAGTACTTTGAAAAGGGCTTATATCGGCCGATAATATCGGCCGGCCGATATATCGGTCGGGCTCTAGTATGGTTGTCTTCCCACTTGATGTGAAGGATACTTCTCAGGTTGCAATGGTGGAATCACTTGAGGGTCTTCAGGTGGCGGCAGTAGGTGGTCCAGGTCTCAGATCTGTACGTACAACAGGGTTGGCATGACAACATCTTTGTAGATGAGGATTTTCATTTTGTGTCAAAGGTCTCTGTTATTGAAAACACAGGTGCAAAGCTGGCCGAAGGCAATTCTTACACACTTGAGTTGGTGTTTGATCTTGTCATTGATGTTGGTATTTGATGACACATGGCTGCCCAGGTATGGAAAGTGGGTCATGTTCTCCTGGGTTACATATACCCTGTTTCCTGAACACAGTGTGCAATTTTAGTCACAATCATCCCTGGACTGCAGAACCCTGAATCTGCAGACCAGGGTTACATTCCGAGGTGTTTCCACTTCAGATTACCTGTCTATGTTGGACAAGAGGCTTAATTTACATTGTCCCAGTCCACCCACCTGTAAATGAGTAGAGGAACTGGCTATGGAGGAACCTTTGTGGGACTGGCATCCCATCTGGTTCATGCTACAGTATGTGGTGATAATCACTGCGATGTTGGGCCTGTATAGGACCCCTCACTTAGACTACCAGTAAGCTGCCCCACCACTGATTGGTATACTTTGCGCTCCTGTCAGAGACTGATTGTATACACACCTTGAAGACAAGATCTTGCAACACAGCAAAGAATAACTTTTGTAGTTTGCACAATTTACATTCACGCAATAGTGGATGAAACCTGGCGGATTCATCACAGGCAAACACACAAATGAGCATACACTAGGGAGGGTTTTGTTGTGGCATAATTGCCCTGTTGGAGTTTAAAGTCAGTCGGATGTGATTATAAATGATTATTCTAACAGTTACCAGAGTTTTTGTTTGACTCAAACTCCATAAAAGGTTGCCATTACACATTTTCCATAAATATATGTTTAATTTGGAAATAATTTATTTATATTTTTGTGCTTGAAACTAATTCCAAATAACTCAAAATTTATCATTTAACAGTACAATAGTTTAATAGTTCAAATTAAGCTGCAGTTTTAATTCCAGCCCTACACCAGTAAGTAGAGGTGTAGTGCACCAGATAACTGAAACAATCGTGCAAATGGTGATACAAGCACCAAAGTTGGCACAAATACTCCTTAGACATTACTCTTTTGAAAAAAAAAACAACAACTGGCCACTTGAATTTTCAATAGGTGGCCAGGTAGGGGTCAATTGAAGAATTATACAGGGGTCAAAATTAAAAATGCTCAAATCATTTTGAAAACTACACCACATTATTTGTCTGATCATAAAGATTGCAAAAAGGTATAGTTTGGACTATCTATGACTGAATGTTATGGAGTTATGGGGTAAAAAGAGCAAAAATGGTGGCAAAGGTCAGTTTCAGTTTGTACAGGGGTCAAAAGTTAAAGTTTCTTCAATTTTGGTAAAAAGTGATGCAAATTATTGGTTGAGCTAATAGGATTAATAAATTGAATAGTTTTGATTGTGTTGAATGTTTGGTCTCCAAAGTAAAGGTCAAACAAGGTCAACGTCCATTGGATTCTATGACATGTGATATATGTTACCAAAGTCATTTAGAACCTTTGGAGTACAATTTTTGGTGGCAGGGACAACAACAGCGTCTTTCCACACATTTGGCACAGTTTGCATTTCCAGAGACATATTGAAAATAAATTGGAAAATAGGACTCAGCTCTTTAGCACAGTTTTTTAAGAGGCGATTGCAAACATTATCAGGGCCCTGACATTTTGATTTGAGGGCACAAAAAGATTTTTCTACCTCTTTTTGAGAAATAAAAAAGTGCTGACTGTCTTTCACTTTATGCTTTATTTCCTTAATCTCTGAACTGTGATCTGAGATATCAAACCTTGTGTAAAAAGTATTCAGAGCATTAGCAAATTCAACATCTGTCTGATAGTTCTTCAGCAAGGTGATGGATCTGGACTTGGGCTCCTGAAGCCCAGCTATTGTCTTCATACACGACCAAGCAGATCCAAAATTTTTATTTGCCATCTTTTCCTCTATTTTCCCTGCATAATTTCTCTTAGCCTTTTCCAGCACCATTTTCACTTCTTTAGTAGCATTGCATAATTCCGTAACTGACCCCGATCTATGAGCCTCTCTCTTAGATTGTAAACTGATTCTCACAGACTTTGTAACCCAGGGTTTGTTGTTAGGATATATTTTCACTTTTTTAGTAGGAATCAACATATCCCTACAATACACCACATAAGAGCAGATCACATCCGCCAGTTCATCCAGGTTATCGCCACATGCCTCTATAAATATGTCCCAGTCCGTACATTCATAGCACTCCTGAAGGCAAAGCACTGCATCACTGTTCCAGTCCTTAAATTCTCTTGTGGAGACCTTCACCCTCTTAAGCAGAGACTTATAATAGGACAGCAAATGCACAAAATAGTGATCCCCAAAACCAAGAGGAGGCAAGGACACAGACTTATAAGCCTCCTTAACAGACCCGTAACAGAGATCAATAGTTTTATCCCGCCTGGTAGGGCAGGTAACATACTGATACATATTGGGGAGAGTCTTATCCAAGGACACATGATTGAAGTCGCCAAGCAAGAAGATTGGAGTGTCAGGTGAGTGAGACATCAATTTCTGCACCACATCAAAGATGGCAGAACAGACAGAGTTGGCATTAGCTCTCGGATGTATGTAAACCACAGTGATGAAAAGCTGTGGGAATTCACGGGGCAGATAATAGGGGCGAAGTGACACTGTAAGAAGTTCTATGTCTGGCGTTGATTGTGATAATAAAGTATTTTGTTGTCACGTACAATGTTTGGCGAAATTCTATCCTGGGTCTTTTGGATCCTTTGGATTGTATGAAGCTTAAATATGAAAAAGTATTGGTATCGGTATCGATATCGGTGATACTGGGCCTGTATTTATTTGGTATCGGATCAATACCAAAATTCCCGGTATCGCCCACCTCTACCAGTAAGTGACACTAAATTACACGGGCTTTATAAAACCACTAGGTGTCAGTAATTTTCCACAGCAGATATTTACAGGATGAAATCTTGAAAATCACTAGGCACAAGTTGGAAACATTTGCACTCTTTAAATAGTTATAATGTGAGAGATTCACAAAAAGGCAGGTGCAGCTACAAACGTCATACCAAATATAAAGCAAATGCACCAAATGACTCCTGAGAAGTTGTCAAAAGAATGGGGAAAAAAAAAAAAAAAAAAATCAGTTTTGTGTTTGTAAAACTGACAATGTGACATCTACATAAGTGTCGTTATGATGTGAATTACTAACTGAGTGATCTATGAGTGCCAGACAAACAGACTTGAGACAATAAGACTCATAAAGCTACTAAAACATTTAAAGATGAACTTGTGAAATGTAACGTGTATATGTTAACGCTTCTGTCCTCAGAGGGAGCAGTGTGATCTGATCTCGCTCTCACACAAAGGCACCAAAACACACGTGTCAAAGTCTGAATGAGGTCTCAGGTTTTATTGTTCACCATACAATAACTATTCTATCTATAGCATCACAGAGCTAAAAGTTGGTTTTATTCAGTATTGTACTTTTTCCACTGTTTGTATTCATTGTTATAGTTTGTTGTAATAAACATTTGAACAACACACACACAGACTTCAGGTTGTAACCCCTCCCAAATCATTTGAAACAGTATTGTAGGAAAAAGTCTTTTTGAAACTTTGACCCAAATAAATCAGTGGCTTCACAAAAACAATTACTTCACACAGTGATAGTTTGTTTCAAAATATTTGTAATGGGAAAGCAAGCACATGCTTCACAAAAAGTCACTTTGCGAAAATACGCGAATAAACAAACCTCTCAAAGGTAACCATCTATCTGCGGCAGCCAAGTGATGCAGGAGCATGTCCTTTTCCTTTTCCAGCCTCTGGGGTCCTTAATACTGACTGAGGCACCTCAACTCAATCTCACACCATTTCGTGATGGCATCACAAAATGTGGGGGTTATGGTTAGGGGAAGGGAGAGGTGTGAGAGGTTATAAATAGTAAAATAAAAAACGTGACTGCTTTCGTGACGGGAGCATGAAAAAAGTGTGAGACTCCGGTGGGCACCTACATGTTCAATCATGCCCACAGAATTGCACTACATGACCAAAATGTCAGCGCTAACACAATGCAAGTCATAAATAGGAGATGCGCACGGTGTGTGGGGTCTCCTGTGATGGCCTTGGTTCTCCTCAGGCAGCAGGATGTGGTGATGGTTTCCAGAGGGCAGCTGATGACCTTTTGGGCAGTGTTTATGACCCTGTGCACTGCCTTCCTGTCTTTGGCTGTGGAGCCCGTGTACCACACACCCAGACATTATGTCACTACGCGCTCCACCAAGGAGTGATAGAAGGCCTCCAGGTTGTTCTTCCTGAGGACACGCAGGAAGAGTAGCCACTGCTGAGCCTTCTCATCCAGAGCCCTGATTGTTAAGGTTAGAAGTACGGACGGGACCGATTCAGGCAATGGACCCAAATGCTAGGGAGCAAGACACAGAGTGGTTTCAAAAAGAAAAGATATTTATTTTTAAGGACAAATAATAGTGCTGCACTGGGGATGCCTGCGGAATGGAGAGTTAGCCCACTCCAGGCGGTGAAAATAAGGAGCTGCAGTTACCCAAGCCAGTCTTGAAGGAGAACTGAGAGCTGGGGTTCAGGGACCAGGACCAGGTGGGACGCATGGGTCTGAGACCAGGAACTGAGGGAAAGAAGACACAGATGGTGAGTGATTGCACTCATAACACTGGAAGCCTTAAACAATTCACAGCTCTCAGAAGGCTTAAAATAGAATTGTTGACAGTTCTGGAAATAATGTTCACTTCTTAGAAAATAAGGTTTACTGTTCAGAAAGAGTTCACAGTTCATAAATTGTCTCCAGAGGTCAGAGGTCAAGTATTGCGTGTTTGTGACGCAGTTCCAAATTAAGCAGGACTTAGACGGCTGGACTCTTAATCATTCAATGTCAGAGTTCATACAGTTCTTAGGAAGAGTTCTTGGAACAGTTCTTTATCATCACACAGTCACAGAGAGGAACAAGAATGGAATCCCACTGAGACGAGAAGGACCTTAACTGGTGTGAAGCAGAGCCGCGCTCTGAGCTGATAGCCGTAGAGTGCCAAAGTGACGTTGCTATGCAGGTAGCCAAGAGCCAGGAACCAGGGTAGCGTGGGAGCCACTCAGGAAGGCGTCTGGAACACCAGGAAAGACAGTTCGCTCTATTAGAGAGCTGGCCAGGTTACCTTGAGTTTAGTTGCGGGTAGCTCGGACGTCTTAGGCGCATGGGAGCAGCAGGAAGATGCGGTCAAGGTCACAGAGAGGAATCGTGCTCTGTCCACTGGATCATGGAAGCACCTGGAATCTCTAGGATCTCTGGGAAGAATCTCACTTTGGATTCTCATGCAAGAATCTGGCAACCACTGATCTGAAAGTATGAGTTTGAATAGTCCGCCTCTCATCATTCGCTTATTCACAGCAGGTGTGCATCTGAGATGAGCGGTGAGGCGCAGCAGGTGTGGAACTAACCCGAGGGAGCCATCTGGGGGAAAAACTCACACATGACAACAAGGTTAAAAACAGAATAAAAACCAGGGGTCAGGGAGAACATGACAATCATGTTGGAGATGTGGGTGCCCAGAAACCTGAAGGTGGTGACAGTTTCCACCCGTTCTCCATTTATGAAGAGGGAGAAGAGCCAGGACACATCCCTGATGAATGCCAGAATTCACTGAGAAAAAGTAACAGATTTTATGTCTGCTCTATACAGGTCCTACAGGTCGTGTGTATGGTCTGACTATGATACCCAGCAACTTGATTATGGACATCACCATTAGTCACATGACCTTTGACCTTGGGCAACTGTACAAACTGAAACTGACCTTTGCCACCATTTTTGCTGTTTTTACCCCATAACATCTGATCATTCAGTCATAGATAGTCCAAACTATACCTTTTTGCAATCTTTAGGATCAGACAAATAATGTGGTGTAGTTTTCAAAATGATTCGAGCATTTTTAATTTTGACCCCTGTGTAATTCTTCAATTGACCCCTACCTGGCCACCTATTGAAAATTCAAGTGGCCAGTTGTTTTTTTTTTTTTTTCAAAAGAGTAATGTCTAAGGAGTATTTGTGCCAACTTTGGTGCTTGTATCACCATTTGCACGATTGTTTCAGATCTGCTGCACTATGTCTTTTCCTATTAGTATATTTTATAAATCATTTATGGTTCTTCTGCAAGGGATCAGGTATCATTATTTCTTCTATGCCATAGTTGACTTTTGCCATTATCATGATACTCATTAAAAAAAATGACATGATTCTATACAGGCCCCATTCTACAATTATCCACCAGTGTGAAACTACTATCTTCTATTTGGATGGGGAGCTTTGCAGCAACAGTGAAGAAAGCCAGAAGAGGAAGATATTTTTTGCATTAAATATCTTATCTGTTTATGATGATTCACTATATGATAAAACTTGAAGAAAAATGTTTGAGTTTTGACATTTTGCAACAGTGTGTAAGTTATTATTATTCTTATTCTTCATTCAGTCATTCATTTTCTGCCGCTTATCCGTGTCCAGACCACGCAGTACTGTGTATCCCACACTTCCCAGTCCTCAACCTAACTCTTCCTGGGGGATCTGGAGGCCTTCCTAAAGTAGCTGGGCCTGGGAGATATAGTCCCTCCAGCATGTCCTGGGTCTTCCTCAGGGCCTCTTCCCATATTTGGATGTGCCTGGAAGACCTTCCTAAGGAGACGCCCAGGAGGCATCCTCACCAGGTCCGTGAACCACCTCAGGTGGCTGCTTTTGATGCAAAGAAGCAGTGTCTGTATTTCGAGTCCCTCTCCAAGTCAAGCTTCTCACCCTTGTTCAGGAGTGTAAACCAGATAGGGCAGTCGTGTCCAAAGTATTCCAGAAAGGCCTTTCTGGAATACTTTGGACACCACTGCCATAGAGGAATCTCATTTCCGTCACTTTTACATGTGACCTTATTCTTTCTATCATTACCCAAAGTTCCTGACCATTAGGTGAGGATAGGAGCCTAAATCGACTGGTAAATTGAGAGTCTTGCCTTCTGGCTCAGCTGCTTCTTCACCATGATGGTCCAGTTACAGTGTGTGTAAAAAACATCAGACGCTACCCCAATCCGTCTATCAAACCCAGTCAAAAACAAGACCCCAAGATACTTAAACTCCTCCACCTGGTTGTTTAAAAATGGTTATTATTATTGTTATTGTGGTTAAAAAGCATCGTGTGTAAACTACAAAAAGCATGCAAAGACAAAACTATTGGAACACAGTGCGTTTGGCAAAAAGTAATTATTCAGATTCTCGTTTTATTTTGGAAGTGCTGACCAGAAGTCGTCTCGTTAAATTTCGTCAAGTCTGACGTTATCGCTGCGCGTGCGTGTCTGCCCTGTGCACATAGTTTCAGCCTTCGGGATTGATGGAGAGGTATCGGCCAGTCTGATCAGTGCGCTCTGAGGGATTTTTACTAGAATTGTGCATCAAAAACATAAAAAGAGAGAAAAAAAAAAAAGACGGAAAGGAGGAACGTTTATGTTTGAAATCTGACATCGAACAGAAAGATCTGTGGTCACAGGATGAACAAAGCGGGAGATAACAGCGGCAAAAACGCGCTCCGGAGCCAAAAACAGCCCAGAGCGCACCAGGTTGTCCAGAAGAAGAAGAAAGAAGCGACGTCGAAAGATGCCCAAAGTGTGTCTTCCAAGGAGTCCGACTCTGGGAAAGAGGTGAAACCGGTGAAACGACCGGGGAAAGTCTCAGCAGGGGTCCCCGCGGAGTGCCCGAGGAGCCCCGGCGCGCACAGGAAACTGTCCGACGCCAGCAACGCGTCAGAAGACCTGAGCAAAGACTCCGGCTGCCTGTCCGGGAAACTGTCCTCCTCAGACAGCAGCTCAGAAATATCTGACTGTCCCTCGGAGACCAACAAGAACGAGTGTTTGAGCAGCGACGCCGAGTTAAGCTGGACAGACGGGAGAGTTTACGCGAGGCCGATCGACGAAGCAGCAGGAAAACCGTGTGTCCGAGCGCATCCCGGCGCCGCCGCAGCGCGTCTGGACTTCTTCAGTTCAGGAGATTTTGCGGATTTCATGATGGGAGAGACCACTGAATACCTTGTCCGGGAGCTGGAAGATTTGAGATCAGAGAATGAGTATCTGAAAGTAGGTTTAATTTTTCATTTGTCAAATATTCGCGTGATCGCTGGCTTGGTCACATTAGTGTGTTGGTTATTATTTGTGACATATTGTTTACGTTAAACAGCCTCCAGGATAAGAGTCACTGCTGGTGTTTATTAAAATATCTTTTTTTTTTATGATGTTCTCACCATTAGTACATTTTTAAAGATTAATTGGAAAAGAAAGATTATGGACAAACTAGAAACAAAATATAAACCACAAATGAGCACATTTTGGAGACTAAGGTTTCGCACCTCTCTCTTTTTTAACAATGAGGTAATAGATATTAAGCTCTAAGGCAATCTGTCATTTGACCCCAATGACCTTGATCTTCACCCAAATGATTGACCTCTGGTTGACCTTGGCAAGGTAAGTCTGGAATACACTAAAGTGTCTACACCATATTTGGTCCAAATCAGATTTTAAGGGCAGTTTGGGGGACAACCTTCATGGACTTACCAAGTTTGGTACAGATAAGCAAAAAGGGAGGAGTAGGCTGACAAACAGACTTCAGACAGGACCCTGGCTCCACTGACCTTTCCTGGACAATTCCAGAACCTACCTCTATATGTGCGTCAACTCTGGTGGAAATCATAGTGAAAAAGTTCAATTTTAACCTGTAACCCCAATGACTTTGACCTTGCTGATTGACCTTTGGCAAATTTGTCCTTTCCTGGTCATTTCCCGAACCCACCTCCATGTGTGGGTCATGTCTGCTGGATAGCAGAGTGAAAAACACATTTCAACCTTTAGCCCTTTGATCCTAGTGATTGGCTTCTGCTAAACTTGATCTCACCTATGCAGTTCCAGAGCCCATGTGTGCAAAGTCTGGTGCAAAATGGTGTGAAAAATCACAAATCATGACCTTGAGCTTGCTGAAACTAACCCTTTAACAATTCTGGGGTAGACGATGATACACATATCAAGTTTGGTGGAAATTATCCAGCGGACCTCGTCATGTTGTGGATTGTACAGTAGTGTTCAGAATAATAGTAGTGCTATGTGACTAAAAAGATTAATCTAGGTTTTGAGTATATTTCTTATTGTTACATGGGAAACAAGGTACCAGTAGATTCAGTAGATTCTCACAAATCCAACAAGACCAAGCATTCATGATATGCACACTCTTAAGGCTATGAAATTGGGCTATTAGTAAAAAAAAAGTAGAAAAGGGGGTGCTCACAATAATAGTAGTGTGGCATTCAGTCAGTGAGTTCATCAATTTTGTGGAACAAACAGGTGTGAATCAGGTGTCCCCTATTTAAGGATGAAGCCAGCACCTGTTGAACATGCTTTTCTCTTTGAAAGCCTGAGGAAAATGGGACGTTCAAGACATTGTTCAGAAGAACAGCGTAGTTTGATTAAAAAGTTGATTGGAGAGGGGAAAACTTATACGCAGGTGCAAAAAATTATAGGCTTTTCATCTACAATGATCTCCAATGCTTTAAAATGGACAAAAAAACCAGAGATGTGTGGAAGAAAACGGAAAACAACCATCAAAATGGATAGAAGAATAACCAGAATGGCAAAGGCTCACCCATTGATCAGCTCCAGGATGATCAAAGACAGTCTGGAGTTACCTGTAAGTGCTGTGACAGTTAGAAGATGCCTGTGTGAAGCTAATTTATTTGCAAGAATCCCCTGCAAAGTCCCTCTGTTAAATAAAAGACATGTACAGAAGAGGTTACAATTTGCCAAAGAACACATCAACTGGCCTAAAGAGAAATAGAGGAATATTTTGTGGACTGATAAGAGTAAAATTGTTCTTTTTGGGTCCAAGGGCCACAGACAGTTTGTGAGATGACCCCCAAACTCTGAATTCAAGCCACAGTTCACAGTGAAGACAGTGAACCATGGTGGTGCAAGCATCATGATATGGGCATGTTTCTCCTACTATGGTGTTGGCCTATATATCGCATACCAGGTATCATGGATCAGTTTGGATATGTCAAAATACTTGAAGAGGTCATGTTGCCTTATGCTGAAGAGGACATGCCATTGAAATGGGTGTTTCAACTAGACAATGACCCCAAGCACACTAGTAAATGAGCAAAATCTTGGTTCCAAACCAACAAAATTAATGCCTCGCAGATGTGAAGAAATCATGAAAAACTGTGGTTATACAACAAATACTAGTTTAGTGATTCACAGGATTGCTAAAAAAGCAGTTTGAACATAATAGTTTTGAGTTTTTAGCATCAACAGCAGATGTTACTATTATTGTGAACACCCCCTTTTCTACTTTTTTTTTTTTTACTAATAGCCCAATTTCATAGCCTTAAGAGTGTGCGTATCATGAATGCTTGGTCTTGTTGGATTTGTGAGAATCTACTGAATCTACTGGTACCTTGTTTCCCATGTAACATTAAGAAATATACTCAAAACCTGGATTCATCTTTTTAGTCACATAGCACTACTATTATTCTGAATACTACTGTATGCATTTTCCTTTAGGGGAGTTGAATATCTGTTACACAGTTTGATTTGATGTTTTGTCAGGGATCTATGTTAGGAAAGTACATCCAGATAAATTAGCTGTTTTAAGACAATAAAAAAAGACACTGGGTTTTTCTAAGTCTTATCAGATACTGAAGGTTCCAGTACTGATATTGTACTGTCATGAAAAGCAGTATCATGCCATCCATACTTATAAATCCCTTTGATGTCAATATGTACAGTAAATAAATACAGATGATCATCTGTATTTATTTACTGATGGCACTCAGAAAGTACAATCAGTTTGTTTATTATCAAGAATTCCTTTGATGTTTGTGATGTCATAAGGCAGGTTCTTGCTCACACAACATTATAGGAAAGTAAAGGTTTTGATGCAAAGTCTTGTCACTAGAACAGTTTATAAATTGTTCCTTAACCCAAAGAACATCTTCCAGTGAAATTTCCTAGATATCAGCCATTTACGTTTTGAGATATCATGTCTACAATCAAACCAACAGCAGTGATCACATGACCTGCACTCTCCTCTGTTGGTTGGTCGAGGTTTACTATATATAGACACACACTTTTTTGTGACTACAGGATGAACTGGAGGAGCTGCGCTGTGAGATGCTGGAAATGCGTGACGTGTTTCAGGAGGAGGAGGCGTACCAGCTGCAGGAGCTGCGGTCACAGCTGGAACAGGCCAATAAGACGTGCCGCATCTTGCAGTACCGCCTCCACAAGGCCGAGCGCCGCAGCATCAGGGTGGCCCAGACTGGACAGGTGGACGGGGAACTGGTCAGGACCCTGGAACATGATATCAAGGTTGGATCTCGTTCTCTCTGTGGACATGTGGTCATGTTAGAACTCAATCAGAACCATCAAACAGTTAAAACTGCAACTTTAAAACTGACTTTTGACTCATTCACTCCAGTGCCAGTTAGGAACTTTAAAATGAGCTGTTGTTTCTCAGCACACTGAACACTGATTTCATTGTTCATATACATTCAAACACTGGAACGGGTTGATGACGCTTTGAGTCATGATGTTGCAAAGTACTTCATGCTGTTGGTCTGCACCACAAAAATGTTATTAGTTCTAAAGGTCTTCATCATGCATCCTGTTTATATTTTTGTCATACCACGGTGTAATTATGTGGTGAGCTTTCCTTTGTGAGTTCAAGAAGATGAAAGTGCAGCAATCTTTCACAAAACCATGGCAAGACCGTCACTCTGTTGTAAATTGAGAAAGTGGTGGCAGCCGTGCTCCCTTTCTTTGAACCGCGGTGAGACGGTGTTGGATTCCTCACGGCCTTGCTTACGCTCACATATGGTGAATTCCTGTCACGAGCATTTCCTCGTTAGACTCTCCATATGAGCTGAGCCAACTGCTGCAGGAACCCTGCTGCACTCACAATGACAATCAAATTACACACATTTTCTTAAAGGGCCGTGTCTTAAAACAGGTACTGATGTTTGCAGCTGAAACACTCCAAAGAGACTGAGGTGAAACATTTTCAAAACAAATTAATAAAAAAAAAATAAAAAAAAAAAATGAGAGAAAGCAAATATTTCACATCTTTAAACCGGGTTGTCATTTGTCTCATTATTAGGTACATGGTGCATTGGAAGTCAGCCACATGGGGTGTGCAGCCAGTACACTCTGAGTGTTGGTTCCAAGCCTGGATAAATGAGTAGCATTGTGTCAGGAAGAGCATCCGATGTAAAACAAGTCAAAAACAAAGATGCAGAGTGCAGTGGGTCTAGTGGTAGTGATGGTCTAGTGGTTAAGCATTGGGCTTGAGACCAGAGGATCCTCAGTTCAAATCCCAGCCTGACCGGAAAATCACTAAGGGCTCTTGGGCAAGATCCTTAATCCCCTAGTTGCTCCCGGTGTGTAGTGAGCGCCTTGTATGGCAGCACCCTGACATCGGAGTGAATGTGAGGCATTACTGTAAAGCGCTTTGAACATCTGATGCAGATGGAGAAGTCCATTTACCAATAGAATCTCCATTCCAGAACGATCAAATTTGCACGGTAAATGGAAGTAAATTTGGATGATAAATGAAACACAACACAAATGGGAAAAATAATCCATGTCACGTGACGTACAAAGCACCAATCAAATGACAAGGATCCACTCAGCCGTTATATAAATTTTAATGGTAGACTTTGTCATCATCAGCCTGAATTTAAACAAAAGGTCCTCTAGAAAACATAAGAGCAGCTCACGGTGCTTTTAAACTCTCATCCAGTCTGTGAGACCTCCACCATGGGAGCAAATTTCACTGTCTGCTCTAAATCCACTACACTCCTATTTATGTGAAAAATGTTTGAGAACTACAGGCTGAACACAGAGAGAATGACTGTCTTTAGCTAAAACAAAGCAACGAATCAGATACATTAAAAACTTATTTTCTGATTGTTTGATGATGGTTGTGTTCTAAATCACAAATAAACACAACCACACCACAACACAAGAACCTGCTGTGCCAACATGTTTAAGCATGGTTACCCAATGTGGGGCTCATAGGCCATATTTGGCCTGCACCTTCATTGTTTTGGCTCACCATAGCATTTGACAAGCTCTGTGAAAATTAATACATTTTTGTTAAGCAGATTAAAGAGTAAATGTGTTTGTCTATTTGTGGCCCTGTGACAGACTGGCATCCTGTCCAGGGTGTATCCCGCCTCACGCCCTATGACTGTTTGGATAGGCTCCAGCCTCCCCCGCTGGAGTAAGCGGTTGAAGTGGTTAATTGGAGTAAGCGGTTGAAGATGAGTGAGTGAGTGAGATTAAAGAGTTGTGAATTTTACATTACACCCATTTTGGCATCCCTTCACTGGCTTCCTGTCCCAGTGAGATCAGATTTTAAGGTTCTGCTACTAGTCTATAAAATTGTTCATGGACTGGCATCTCCCTACCGAGCTGACCTAATTAAACCTTATGTACCGGCCCGGGCTTTACGTTCTCAGGGTACAGGACTACTTTGTGTCCCTAGGGTGAATAAGAAGTCTGCAGGTCATAGAGCTTTCTCTTATCGTGCCCCTGTTCTGTGGAATGATCTCCCTGCTTCAATAAAACAGTCAGATTCTGTGGAGACTTTCAAGTCCAGACTTAAGACGCACTTATTTTCCCCTATGGCTAACATGCTAGCATAGTATAGTTCTACGCTTTTTACTCTTTTAATTAATTTTATTAGGAAACGGAGCATGCCATGACCTCAACTTTACCTAAATTCTGGGTCTTTTAGTGAAGCTTATGGCTAGTGGCGATCACCTTAGTATTTCCTGTTTTGCTTGTTATTTAATGCTGACAAATTATACTGTATTTCTAGTCTTTCTGATGCCTGATTCTATTTTTTCTCTCTGTTTAAGGTGCAGCTCCATCCAGAGATGGGTGTGGTATTTGTGCTGGAGACCCTCCTGTCCTGTGCACCAACAGCATTTCCTGTATATTTGTTTTGTGAATTGTTCTGTAATTTATGTCTGTAGCATGGCCCAAGCAGAGGGTCACCCCTTTGAGTCTGGTCTGCTTGAGGTTTCTTCCTCAGAGGGAGTTTTTCCTTACCACTGCTACTCTGGGGGTTAGTAAGGTTAGACCTTACTCTTGAGAAGCGCCTTGAGGCAACTCTGTTGTGATTTGGCACTATATAAATGAAATAAATTGAAATTGGATTTTTTTTTATTTTAGAATATACATTTTCTATTATTCCATTAAGTTATAATATGATTGTATGTATGCAGTTCACGTCACCATTTTTTAACAATAACATTTAGCAATTTTTAATTTACCAGTCGATTTACACTCCTGCCCTCACCTGTGGTCATGAGTTTTGGGTAATGACGCTTGATTATCCAGGAGGGATTCAGACCTGCTGCTTCTTCACATCAAAAGTGTTCAGATAAGGTAACTCGAGCATTTGGTGAGGATGCCCCCTGGTTGTCTCCGAGGGAGGTCTCCAACAAATGTTCAACGACAAGGATGCCCCGGGGAAGACACAGGACAAGATAGAAGGATTATATTCCCCATGTGGCTTGGGAACACATCAGGATACTTCATGAAAAGTTAGAGGACTTGGCTGAGGATAGGGAAGTGTGGGATGAGCGGCTTGTTCTGGTTCTGTTTAAAAACACAAAGTGACAATGATGCAGCATTAAATGGTCATAAAACAATGTAAGAGAGACATGCAATTTATGGTGTGGAACATAATTATTATGCTTTTTTTAAAGTGGTACAATTCACTTTTTTTCCTGAAATACACATTTCTCAGCTCCATAGATAAATAATTTGTGACTCTGAGATAAAAAAAATGTGATAGTATGTTGCAATGGTTAATGTCACATCAACTTATCTTTTCAACTTCAGTCATCTTAGAATTTTAAAGCAGCCTCAACCTCAAATTTATAAATTTAAAACAAAGAGGACAAACTTACACAGACAATACCACCCACCCAGAAAATATCAGTTTTCATATGCAGCTGTCAGAATTTCCATTGAAGCGGTTTGAACTCTGAGGTAAGGGCAGTTGTTGTAGTTAATCAAATAGGCAGCAGAAAGCGGTTAGTGCACTTGCGACCCAAACAGAAGGTCCCCGGGTCATGGCCTGTGCCGGATTGTAAATGTGGAGTAACATGTGGAGTTACGTCAGGAAGGGCATCCAACATGAAGCTTGTGCCAACCAAATGAACATGCACATCCGTGCTGGATCCGTTGTGGATGACCCCGAGCAAAACAGGAGTGGCCAAAGGAAATCATGTACTCAAGATAGTGACATGGCTAATAATAGCAATGCTTAGCAATGTAAGAAGAAAAGAAAAAAGAAGTCCTATAAAAGCTCTGGGTGGAGACAGAGAGGCAGCATGACAGGGAACTCAACCCAGGTCTACATACTGGTCGCCTAGTTCCAATGCCACTGAACGACTTGCTCTGCAATGGAAGCAAAGCAGAACACGTATTTCCATCACACCACCAGCAGTTCTGGGGTGGGGAATCTATGCAAAGAACAAATACAGTCTAGAATCCACATCCAGATCTTGTTTTTTCTTGACACGATCGCTTATTTCACTATGTTTGGCGGCATTAATCCAATGCTAATAACTTTCTGTTGGGTTTGTTTACAGGTTGCAAAGAATGTTTCCCTCCGCTTGTACAATGAACTGGAAGCAGTGCAGAAGAAAAATTCCCAATTGGACTGGGAAAACGAAAGACTGCGTGAGAAGACACAGGAACTCGAAGTGGCCAAGCAGGTGTTGCAGACGGAAGTGGAGAAAAGCAGAGAGGTACTGTCTTAAAGCAGGTTTAAAAAAAAAAAAAAAAAAAAAATCATTGTATCGCAAGACTTCACAGTGCTGTAAGGATTCACCATCAGGAATCCCCCCCCCCCTTATTCCTGCTGCACCCATCCTACCAGTTGTCCTCCTCATCCCTCCATCACTCTGATGTCTGATGACAGATGACTGACACAGATCAATGATACGAGCGGAGGGTACGGCTGGCAGCTGCCTGGTGTCTGGGCGGGGCCAAACAGCGTGGTATGCTGAAGTCTGAACTCTAGGCACAGCTGACACTCTGAGAGGACGGAGAAAAGGGTGCAAACGAGTGTGGGGTGAGGGATGACGGAAATAGACTTGCTTGCTTTCTCCATTTCTGCCCCTGTTAAAGTGGGCTAAATCTGGATCAGGCTGTATTTTGGCATTCACTCAGTTGGGTGTTTGAGTGCTGACCCAAAGTGGACCCCATGTAGATTATTTTATTTTTTAAATGTTACCTAATTCTTACATTGATCCAACTGTGCATCCAGTTTTGATTGCTGGGGGCCCTTCTTGCAGAGTTGGTGCCACCTGTGATAATGACTGAGCGCTGCAGCGACACGTGTTCGCTTTAATCCAGGATTCTGTTCTTTGGCTTGAGCTCAGTCTGGTCCACTCATCTCAGGCAGTTGCTAGTCGCTTTGATCTGAAGAGGACAATCCACTTAGATTATCTAATCTGCTATCAGAGTGCACGGCACAGGCTGGGGAGGGGGTGCAAAATTGAAGACTTTACGACTGCAGAATGTGCACGGTAATATTAAAGTGTCATGCAGCAGGCACGAATCAGTGGTTGCTTCATAAATCAGTGTTGGATTTGTCCAGTCGTGGTTCTCGTGACAAGCCTTAAAGACCGTGCTCATTCACGTTGCACACTTCCAGAAAAGGGCAGAGTGGTCAGAGGAATCTGAGATGAATATCTGAGTTTAATATCATAAATATGCAGCAACAGTTCTTATAGTAATTACGATGATGAACCAAAATTTTCATGAATAGCTCTAGCTGGCTAATCAGAGAAATTTAGCAGTGGGCAGCAGTGTTTGCTGGTTCAACTCCCAGACAGGGAGGATATCTCTGGGTAGGAAGAAGGAATATTTTAGACTTAAGTCTCGAGCAGATTACAGGTGTGAATGTGTGAGATTCTGTAAATTAATTTTTAGGTGGTGCAAAAGCATTTTGAGCATTCTGAAACAGTGAATCATTTTCCGAGGCACTTGTTTCATTTGGTATTTTGAGTAGTGTGAATCAGTGAATTATTTTATGAAGCAATTGTTTGTTTCAGTTTTTCCACATGGTTTCAAACAGTGAATCATTTTCTGATGCACTTGTTTCATTTGGTACTTTGAGTTGTGTGAAACAGTGAATAATTGTCTTACCAGTTGTTTCATTCTGTGTTTCAGGTAGTTTTAAACTGTATCATTTTCTGAAGCAACTTGTTGGGAAAGTGTAGGACACGGACCCACAACAGGGGGCGCAAATGAACGGACAATGGAGGAAGTCAAATAACAACACTTTACTGTTGTGAATAAGCACAACAAACACAGCAGATTACAATAATAGTCAATGAAGTCAATTCACAAAAATGTGTCGTGTGGGCAGGCTCGAAGATAAGAGACGTCTGTCCAAAGCAGAACCGGAACCACACGATTTCCTCCGCCACCGAACCCCGGGAATACTGGAGCCGCCAAGTCCCGAACTCCCAGGTGGCCACTGCCTCCGCTTGTCAGATCTGGTACTGCTGGCGAGGAACAAAAACAGTTAGATGTGGGTGCGTCTGCACCCAGCAACACGTATGGTGGAAAACCACCTCCACCTCTCGTCGGAAAAAAAGGAAACAAAATATCTGCTATCCAACACACAAAGTAACAGGTATTCCTGTCAGGAAGACAACAAAGTCGGCTGAGTACGTTACCTCCTCGGTAGAGCGATATCTCGGCAGAGAAGTGGAGATGACGTCTTGCAGATATACCGCTGCGGATCAGATGATTGGTAACAGCTGTCGTAGGTGACAGCTGTCACCCCGGCTGCTCCTGTGAGATGGCAGCGCCCTCTGGTGCCTGGAGCCCGCACTCCAGGCAGGGTGCCCTCTGGTGGTGGTGGGCCAGCAGTACCTCCTCTTCAGCGGCCCACACAACACAACTGTTTAGTGCTTGGAGTAGTTTGAAACTGAATCATTTTCAGATGCAGCTGTTTCATTTGGTGGTTTAAGTAGTTTGAAGCAGTGAATAATTTTCTTAAGCAATTGTTTCATTTTGTGTTTCAAGTAGTTTTAAACTGAATCATTTTTCTGAAGCAATTGTTTTATTTTTTGTTTTGAGTAGTTTGAAACAGTGAATCATTTTCAGATGCAGCTGTTTGAGCAGTTTGAAGCAGTGAATAATTTTCTTAAGCAGTTGTTTCATTCTGTGTTTCAAGTAGTTTTAAACTCATTTTCTGAAGCAACTGTTTAATTTAGTGCTTGGAGTAGTTTGAAACTGAATCATTTTCAGATGCAGCTGTTTCATTTGGTGGTTTGAGTAGTTTGAAGCAGTGAATAATTTTCTTAAGCAATTGTTTCATTTTGTGTTTCAAGTAGTTTTAAACTGTATCATTTTCTGAAGCAACTGTTTAGTGCTTGGAGTAGTTTGAAACTGAATCATTTTCAGATGCAGCTGTTTCATTTGGTGGTTTAAGTAGTTTGAAGCAGTGAATCATTTTCTGAAGCAATTGTTTAATTTAGTGCTTGGAATAGTTTGAAACTGAATCATTTTCAGATGCAGCTGTTTCATTTGGTGGTTTGAGCAGTTTGAAGCAGTGAATAATTTTCTTAAGCAATTGTTTCATTTTGTGTTTCAAGTAGTTTTAAACTGTATCATTTTCTGAAGCAACTGTTTAGTGCTTGGAGTAGTTTGAAACTGAATCATTTTCAGATGCAGCTGTTTCATTTGGTGGTTTAAGTAGTTTGAAGCAGTGAATCATTTTCTGAAGCAATTGTTTAATTTAGTGCTTGGAATAGTTTGAAACTGAATCCTTTTCTGAAGCAATTGTTTCATTTGTTGTTTTGAGTAATTTGAAACAGTGAATAATATTCTCAAGCATTTATTTCATTTACTGATTTGACTACTTTAATGAAGCAATTGGTTCATTTGGTTCAAGTTTACTAAAACAGTCTTGAGGTGTTTTAACTCAGAGTCCTGCCACACTCATCCCACTGCCACAATGGAAACGAAATGAACCAGTCAGCATGTGCTAGTTGTGTATCAGCATTAATTCAAGGCACTTAACAAAAATATTGTATTAAACATTTAGTAATTACAGCCATTTTTTTAGACAGTGCCTCCATTTGCAGAGGCCAAAAGTAACTGGACAAACTATATCTAAAGATTATTGTTGATAGAAATCATAATTTTTACAGCCAGGTTTCTTCAGACAAGTCAGGAGATGGATACATGAACATTTCTAAGTCACTGAATATGTCTTAGACTTTATCTACATCAGTTATGAAGAAATACAGACAGTATGGTGCTGTATTTTAAATCTGTTTGGCGGAGGCCGTTCTAACAAACTGAGTAACATGAATTAAATAAATAATAAACATATCAAATTATTTACCATGAAATCAAATGAATTTCAACTTGCAACTCTTCGTGATTCCCACTTGGGATGATGCGTATTAGTAACACTGTGACATCCTGCCTCGTGGTTCTACACAATGCATCCAGACACAAACTTACATTCCTCTCATGCTCAGACTTACAAACAAAGTCGCTCATGTAGAACAGAGGTGAGGAAGAAGCCTGGATAGTTTAAGTTTCACCTCAAGTCACTGAAACTCATTAAATATCTTCTAAAAGTGACACTAGCTTATGATAAACAATCAATTTTTGGGAAGATAATCAGCCACATGTTTCTCAAACTTGCTTTTTTTTTGCTGTTATTTTCATTTCTCAGAGCTCCTTGAAGAGAAAAACAATCAGGCCAACAGTGAGTAAGGCTGAGAAGAGGCTCTCTCAACAGATTGAGGTTTGACATTCTCATAATTCACGTGTGATTTCAGACTGGTGGCAGATTGTGCAATAAGGTTTAATTGATTCATTGTCTTTGCTTGCCAAAGGATGACAGCGCTGATCTCAAGTGCCAGCTCCACTTTGCCAAAGAGGAATTAGCTCTCATGTGCAAGAAGCTCACCAAGCTGGTGTCAGAGAGCAAGGCCATGCGCGAGGAACTGCCCAAATACCACTCAGCCTACGGAGACATCAATGCCACCCAATCATCTGAAGGAAAGCAAAACTCCGCCCATGCACGAGAGGCAGAAATCAAAGTTCACCTGAAACTCGTCGAAGAGGAGGCCACGCTGCTGAGCCGGCGCATCGTGGAGCTGGAGGTAGAGAACCGTGGACTGAGAACGGAAATGAGTGACCTTAGGGAGAAAATAGGAGGAGGAGACGAAGAAGAGGAGAGTCTGGAAGTGTTGGAGAAAAAGCTGTTGCTTACCAATTCAGTGAAGGACGGAGAGGGAAGCGAACAAAGTGTGGAAAGAGGATGCACGCAGTATGAGCACGCTGAGGTCGAGGAAAGTAAAGGTGATGTCCAGACACCTTTGATTTGCAGCCAATCACAAACTGAAGGGATGATTACATCCTGCAACAGTACTCAAGAAGGTCTTTTAGGCGGCGAGTGGGATCCTTCAGATGGTCAGGGGAATGATGAGAACAAAAACCTGATTGGAAGTGCCAGTGGACTCACTCAAAAAGACTATAAAACTTTACTAGCTCTCAGAGACCATTCCTGCATTTTGAGTTCAGCCATTCAGCTCCTCACATCACCACCTAGAAACGGCCATTGTTCATCTCCATTGTGTACGTTTGACTCCTTAATAGAGGTGGATCCAAAGTGCGACGTGCAGCAGATGCTCCTTCCGGGACCTTTGAACGAAGCTTTGGAGCTCCTACAGACCATGTTGTTGGCTTTCACTGGGAGGCTGGAAACACTTCTAATGGGAGAAGATTTCCAAAGAGCCTCCCTGCAGAAGGACGGGCACGTTTGGGATTCCTGCAAAAGTTCTGCAGAGTCTGACAGGGATGCTCGTAATATCAAAGAGTCATCAGGTTTGCAGGAATGTGCTGAAGAGTTCCACGTCACAGACACTAATAAAGGAGCAAAATCAAAACCACCAAGGTCGTCGTCATCTCAGTGGGACCTTATGCATCGCTGGGGAGACCAAAAGGTGCGACTCTCTCTGCAGATTCTCTGGATTTTACATCAGCAGTGTCAAATTAAAGGAGAGGGACAAGATGGAAAAGAGGTCAAAATTAAAGATTTTAAACATTTCTATTTTTGTTTTCATTTTTTATAGTTGAGAACTTTCAGATTTTGCATATTTTTGTGATATGGTAAATATATTAATTTTTTTTATCGTCTGATTCAGGGTAGAGACCAAATTAAGACTGCGCTGCAGCAGCTGTTGCAGGATCTTGGTGCAGAGCTCCAGAATGAGCAAACTGAGGCAAAGGATACACGGGGAAGAGCGGCTGAGGTAAGGGTGGGGTTTGTTCTTCAGACACACAGTACTACTGATGATCTGTCTCTTTGGCCACAAGTCCTGATAGTCAGATCTACAGGCTTCATGGAATGATTCATGCCAGAGTATTTAGGGTAATCCCTTGTAGGGACCCAGGCCAAAAAAACAAAACAAAAAAAAAACCAAAAACCCAGTGTGTTCAAATGTACTGCATGAAAACAAGAACACTTTGTTCAAAGAACCCATTACTGCTGATGCATTGTTAAAAAAAGATATATGTGCTACATTTTGGAAATCAGCCAACAGACTTGAGAGGGACAGACAGACAGAAAGACAGACAGGCATACAGAGAGACAGACTGAGAGACAGACAGACAGACAGACATACAGACAGAGAGACAGGCAGACATACCAGACAGGCATACAGACAGACATACAGACAGAGAGACTGACAGACAGACTGACAGAGAGACAGACCGACATACAGACAGGCAGAGACAGAATGACAGACAGAGAGACAGACTGACAGGCAGAGAGACAGACAGACAGGCAGAGACAGAATGACAGACAGAGAGACAGACTGACAGGCAGAGAGACAGACAGACGGGCAGAGACAGAATGACAGACAGACAGACTGACAGGCAGAGAGACAGACAGACATACAAGCAGACAGAGAGACTGACAGACTGACTGAGAGACAGACTGACAGGCAGAGAGTCAGACAGACATACAGACAGGCAGAGACAGAACGACAGACAGAGAGACTGACAGAGAGACAGACTGACAGGCAGAGAGACAGACAGACAGACAGACAGACAAGCAGACAGAGAGACTGACAGACTGACTGAGAGACAGACTGACAGGCAGAGAGTCAGACAGACATACAGACAGGCAGAGACAGAATGACAGACAGAGAGACTGACAGAGAGACAGACTGACAGGCAGAGAGACAGACAGACAGACATACAAGCAGACAGAGAGACTGACAGACTGACTGAGAGACAGACTGACAGGCAGAGAGTCAGACAGACATACAGACAGGCAGAGACAGAATGACAGACAGAGAGACTGACAGAGAGACAGACTGACAGGCAGAGAGACAGACAGACAGACATACAAGCAGACAGAGAGACTGACAGACAGAAAGACAGAGAGACAGACTGACTGACATATAGACAGACCGACAGAGAGACATACAAACTGACAGGCAGAGAGACTGACTGACAGAGAAACAGACTGACAGGCAGAGAAACAGACTGACAGGCAGAGAGACAGACTGACAGGCAGAGAGACAGACAGACATACAGACAGGCAGAGACAGAATGACAGACAGAGAGACAGACAGACATACAAGCAGACAGAGAGACTGACAGACTGACTGAGAGACAGACTGACAGGCAGAGAGTCAGACAGACATACAGACAGACAGGCAGAGACAGAATGACAGACAGAGAGAGTGACAGAGACAGACTGACAGGCAGAGAGACAGACAGACAGACAGACATACAAGCAGACAGAGAGACTGACAGACAGAAAGACAGAGAGACAGACTGACTGACATATAGACAGACCGACAGAGAGACATACAAACTGACAGGCAGAGAGACTGACTGACAGAGAAACAGACTGACAGGCAGAGAAACAGACTGACAGGCAGAGAGACAGACTGACAGGCAAAGAGACAGACAGACATACAGACAAGCAGAGACAGAATGACAGGCAGAGAGACAGACAGACATACAGAGAGACTGACTGACATACAGACAGACATACAGAGACAGACAGACAGAGAGACTGACATATATACAGACTGACAGAGAGACTGACAGACATACAGAGACAGACAGAGACTGCGAGACAGGCAGACAGACAGATTGACTGACAGACTGACATACAGACAGAGAGACAGACAGACCACTGGCTAAAGTGTAATCTGTTTCTCAGGAGAACATTTTGTTTGTTTTTAGATGTTCATGAACCATTATTTCTTAATAAATAAGTGATATTTTTCCTATTTGTCAGTGTGCAGTCAGTGCCGTCTTTGACAGTGAAGGAAGCTCTGCAGAGGACAGGTCAGTGTCTCTCACAGCTGTGCACGTTTTGTCCATTGCACTGTTGCTGCCTAAAATCACATGCCACCTGCTTTTATCACAGAATGCACAGCTCCAAGCAAAAGAACTAGGAGACCTTCTCCACATGAGATGAAGAACTGGCGTTATCTGAGCCAGGAGGCCGCCCTGCTGGACCGAGATGACCCTGTTAAGATGTGGGACCATCCAATCATGCCTGTTAGCTTTCCTGATCTTGACTTTGAGCAGATTTTCACGAAGAGGAGCCACACTGCCCCGGAGAAGACTGCCTGCCGCATCTACTACAGCCCCCCGTCCGCCCGCAGAGTCCAGCTGGCTCAGCTAACGCAAAGCCTGGTCACAGAGAGAGAATCTGCCAATACTCTGTCTCCTTGGTGCATGCCGCCGACCTCTTTTTCTCCACTCTGTCTGGGCTCAACGTCTAATTTGAGCGATGATGTTAAGGAGATGACAGCCGGGTGGAGGAGCACGGTTCATGGTAGTCCACAGGAGAGCAGAGGTGTGTCACGTGAGCGCTGGGTGGACGTGGCCTGCTCGGGGACTCAGACCCACACCCGGCCCCAGATGGTGAGTGTGGGTCTGCAGACCGACGCAGCGCAGGGGCCCTTCAGTGTGAGAACCAGCCCCTCTCGGGTCCTGACCTCCTCATTGGTGTCTGCTCGTGCTCACCACATCTCCACCTCACTGGACGGTGTCACCGGGAGGATGGAGAGGCTGAGATCCACCACCGCCTCCCCGAAACTGTACCGAAGGCACTCTGCAGGCAGCACGTCGGCTATTCCCCAGTCCCACACTTTTAGTTCTTCATCATCTCTTGCTGCTTCCAGAGAGCGAGCGTTGTGGAATCTGCCTCATCAGAGTCACACGGGCATGGCATGGACCCGCCAAACACATCACCGAGCAAGCGGAGGGTCACTTCAGAGTGCCGTGAGCAGCGAGCGTTCAGGACGGATCACCAAGGCCTCCGGCAAATCTGCAGCAGCCAACCGTTACGGGCTGGTCACAGAGTTCCTGCGCAGGGTGAGCGGCCGCGCTGACAAACCGGCATCTGGCTCAGGTCAGAAAACAAAGGGTGGGATGAAAAACCTGGAGCGTGTGCCGACTCGGCATCCTGCCATCCAGATGCACAGGAATGACAGTGTGACCAGGATCGTCAACCAGAGGTTTATGAAGCAGAGAGACGAGGCCAGCCGGGCCCAGAAAGGAAGCGGTTTGACCCAAAGCGTGAGACACAGCCTGAGTGCGGTCACGGCAGACGTGAGTGGACTCACACTCACACACCTTCCTCATTTCAGCTTTAGGACACCTGATGATGATGATGATGATGATGATGTTTGAATCCAGCGGTTTCTTTATGTTGTGTCTCTTAATGCTGTGAGATAGTTTTGAAATTCACTAGTTATCTGTGTCATTAAATTTCATCTTATTGTGTGCTTCTGTATTTTGAGTCCATTTTTTTTTTTCTATTTGCTCAGGTATATTTCTTTGTTAGTCACCTACCAAGAAATATACTGATCACGTCCCGACAGTTGGATTTTCTCTGTGTGACTGAGATGTGGCTGAGTGTTGGTGAGTCCAGTGCTTTCGCTGAACTTTTACCTCGCGATTGCTGCTATTTTACTTCCCCGCGGACGTCGGGCCAAGGAGGAGGAGAAGCCACTGTCTGTAAGAGTCATTGTTAATGAAATCAGCTCTTGCTTTCATCCTCCTTCACCAGCTTTGAACTGAGTTTATTAGAGCTGGGTCGCTCTCACACACTGTTATGTGCTGTGATCGATCAGCCTCCTAAATACAATAAGGACTTTGTAGATTAATTTTGGCTGAAATTACGCCACCCGCGTCCTTATTGTTGGTGATTTAATATTCATGTGTGTGAGCCTGATAAGCCAATGGCAAAGGACTTTTTAAACCTCATTGACTCTTTTAATCTTGTGTAGTTTGTGTCTGCACCCACACAAGAATGCGGACACACACTTGATCTTATTTTATCATGTGGTTTGTGGTTAACTTACAGACTTGTGACACAGTGATTTCTGATCCCGTGGCCTGTATTATATGAGGCCGCTCTGTCCTGTAAGTCAGTTAAACCTGCTGCTCTGCGCCGTCACATCATTAACTCCTTCGCTGCTGTTATGTTCTCAGCCTCTTTTAATTCCTGAGGTCATTTTTTTAAACCTTTAATTAACCAGGTTAGTCCCATTCATATCAAAATCTCTTTTACAAGGGAGACCTGGGCAGTTATCCGGTTTCCAGTTCACCTAACCCACATGTCTTTGGATGTGGGAGGAAGCCAGAGCACCCGGAGAGAACATGCAAACTCCACACAGAAAGGCCACAGATGGGAATCAATCCCATGACCTTCTTGCTGTGAGGCATCAGTGCTAACCACTAATCCACCTTACTGCCCACACCACCTGCCAGACTGTTTAAGATGCTATGGCTCTGTTAAAAATCAGGCAGCCTAAAACTAAATCTGAGCCCTGGTTCAATGAACGCAAGTGGAAAAAGAACAAACTGCAGGTGTCTTTTTTTAGATGCTAAGGGGCTGCTGGTGTCAAACAACTGTAAAACAAAACATTTATCTGATATTATCTTGAAAATTGTCACAAGCCTCATGTTTTGTTCAAGACTATCAATGTCCCGCAGACTGTCTGCATGGACAGCTCCCCTGCTGTCTGTGAATATTTTCTTCACTTTTTTATTGACAAGTTCTCTTTTATTAGGGCTCTTATCTCACCTTCTGCTTATGACCCTTCAGTCTATGTCCCTCTGTCCCCCTGACCCTCTAACCCCTCACTCTCTGTCCCCCTCTCACGCTTTTAGATTTAATTGCTGCATTTGACACACTGGACAATGAAATCCTGATCTCTTGCTTGGATCAGTGTGTGGGCATCAGGGGCATAGCACTGGAATGGTTCAGGTCGTACTCGGCAGACTGAACTTTCTGTGTCAGCCTTGGCTACTCTGTGTCCTCCTCTGCTCCTCTCTCATGTGGGGTACCATAAGGCTCAGTTCTAGGCCCTCTTCTCTTCTCTCTCTATATGCTCCCACTTGGTTCCATACATAGGAAGCATGGTATTCCTTTCAACTGTTATGCACATGACTGTTAAATACATGTGCTTCTTAAAAAGAATGAAATGATGCACACTCTGTCTTGCCAACTCCTCAGTAAGAAAAGTAGCTATTGGCTGTCTGGAAAAAATGGAAAAAATTTGGAGTGATATTTACTTGAAAAAACCTAGGCACGTTTTTCCACTCAGAAATTCCAAGTAAATTTTACAAGGAGAATTCTTAAGTAAATTTTACTTGCATACATTAGTTTATCTAAAAGAATAACTCAAGTAACATTTACTAGCAATTATTAATTGAATATTTTCATTGAATTTTACTGTCTTTATTCATGAAAAGTAAAACGTTTCAGCTGTTCCTGTTGTGTGTGGGCCGCCAGAAGAGGAGGTACTGCTGGCCCACCACCAGTGGGCGCTCTGCCTGAAGTGCGGGCTTCAGGCACGAGAGGGCGCTGCCGCCATGGACGAAGCCGGGGGTGACAGCTGTCGCTCATTACCTCTTGACAGCTAGCTGTCACCCATCTACTCAACATCATCTCTCCACCTCGTTGCCGAGATATCATACTTCATTGGAGGTAATATCCTCAGCCTTTTGTAAATCTGTTTATTGTGAGTGTTTGCAGGAGAACCAGTCGTTTTTGAGGAGGCTGTGCAAGACGGCGCTCCTTTTCAGCTGAGTGTGAGGTGGAGGTGGCATTCCCACCGTTATTGTTACTGGGTGTACACACACCCACACTTGACTGTCTTTGTTCTTCGCCAGCAGTACCAGATCCGACAGTCGGGGACGGTGATCACCTGGGAATTCGGGACTTGGCGGCTCCAGTATTCAC
Organism: Thalassophryne amazonica; assembly: GCF_902500255.1. Classification (NCBI taxonomy): domain Eukaryota; kingdom Metazoa; phylum Chordata; class Actinopteri; order Batrachoidiformes; family Batrachoididae; genus Thalassophryne; species Thalassophryne amazonica. The sequence goes on along the minus strand of NC_047108.1, from coordinate 102,916,901 downwards.
CAGGTTCTGGGGCGGCGGAAATCGTGTGGTTCCGGCTCTTCTCAGGACAGCCGTCTTCTATCCTCGAGCCTGCCCACACGTCACCTTTGTGTATTGACTGTTGTGATATTCTGAGATTGTCTGTATGTTCGTTGTGCACATTCACAACATTAAATTGTTATATTTTGGCTCATCTATTGACCGTTCATTTGCGCCCCCTGTTGTGGGTCTGTGTCACTACACTTTCCCAACAGTTCCCCTTGTTTTCACTCAAGGTTGCATGTTGATTTGGAACAAATTCTACACTGGATGCCCTTCCTCTCGCACCTCCACATTACATGAAATGTAGCAGGGGTGGGGTTTGAACCGGGAACCATCTGCACTGAAACCAAGTACACTAACCGCTTGTCCACCAGCCCTGCAATGAGCTTTAAGTCCCTTTTGCTGCCCTTGTTTTCCCTTGGAGTCGCCACAGCAGATCTTGGATCATTAGATCATTGGATCATCATCCCTAAAGTGTGATGTTTTACATGTGATGCTTCTGTACCTCTTCCCTGATGTGCTTGATGGGAAGGGTCAGAGGTGATGTTACAAGCTTTCCTGGAAATCCTGGTGTTATAGTGTGAGGCTATGGTTGGTAGACTACAGCCAGTGGTGGGCACAGATAACCACAAAATTAACTTTGATAACAGATAATCAGATAACTGAAAAGTTATCTTTGATAAAGATAAACCGATAAACCACCCAAAAATGTATCGGAAGTTACAGATAACTGATAACTGATAAATTCCAGTATTGTCTCTGGTACATTTGCAACTACTAATAAACTGAATTTGAGTTTTAACACCACGATTGCTTCTGGTAGTATCAAAAGCGACAACAGACCCAAACTATGAGCCCACACTTCTGTCTTTGAACATGGAGAGAATGTGTGCTCATTTTATTATATTGTGCGCTCATTTTTTTTATATTGTGCACACGTTTTATTATATTGTGCGCACATTTTATGATGTTGTGCGCACGTTTTATTATATTGTGCGCACATTTTATTATATTGTAAAACGTGCACTCAATATTGTCTTGACACATAAATGTTGGCTATTCGTCCTATCGACGTTTCAAATCCCGCAAAACCTTGGAGAGGTCGTCGCGCTGAGAGATCTCAATTGAGAACTGCATTGAGACGCTCTGATCACGCTGCACTTTAACCTCTGCACACGGACAACACCATTAACATCGCAACATAAAACTATTTTTATATTGTGCCTAAAACTCTCATGAATATATTCTCTGGGTTGATAGACGTTGTTATTGCATTTGTTTTATGTAAACATGCGAGAATCACAGGCTGTCTCTTCGTTATTTTCAGTGGGAGCTGCTGTGGCCTACGCTCGCTTCCTGATCATGTCGTTCTGGAGGAAAGTGAAGTTTGCTCTTTAATGTCTTGATTATTGTTCTGTTTGTCCTCTTTGTTCGAGACTAATATATATAATATGTCTGAAATTCGGTTTGCGTTTATTAAATTCCACGCAGATTAAATGTAACAGACACAGATTATTTGTTATAATTGTTTTAGCAAGTTTTCAGGGTATCATGCAGCAGTCTCTTATTAACGTGATGAAAAGCATAAAAAAATTACATTTTTGTAGTATAATATTCATTTACAACTGTCATCATGTTGATTCTGTATATGTTGTTTGACTGCAGGGACTCTCTGGCACGCAAGGGGTTATAGGATACGTCAATAGGGCGAATGAACACTACTGGCCAGTAGATGGCAGTAGAGACCTTGAAAACTTGCCAAAAGAAAATTCCAGATAATCCGTGTCTGCTACATTTAAGATGTGTGGAATTTAATAAACGCAGACACAATAACAATGTCGATAAACCCAGAGAATATATTTACAAGAGTTTTAGGCACTAGAGTTTAATGCTGTTGTCCGTAGAGCCTGATCAGAGTGTTTCAAACGCATTTCTCATGTCGTGAACGTACTGAGATTATCCTATCCTACCCATAATGCACTGCTGGGCACAGCATATATCCACACTAAACCTTAAAATGAGCGCATTACTTTAAAACTAAAACATATATCTGATATTTTCACTTTATAAAACTTCAGACATGACATTAATTTAAATAATTTGTTCAAAATTAGTTTGGTTAAAAGTTGAATCATAAGTTAAAAATGTATGCCTCTGGATGACTTGGGTGATATTGGCTGTGTTTTAGTATGGTTTTGTGGGACCAGTTCTTTTTCTGCAGAGGATAGAGCGGTTTCTTCTTATAGCAGCTTTTCTCTGTTTTGTAGAGGGTAGAACTACACATCAGCTACAAAACATTTACCAGGTAGGTGCTCAACTGATTTACGTTTTATAAATATTTGTAGCTGTTCAACTTTATTTACCATGTTATCGGTCTAAAAATGATCGGACAAAAAATTATCGCAAGATAATTAGTCCAATAATGGTTTTTAAAGTTATCTAAAAAGATAATCTGATAATGAAACCATTATCTTCTATAATTATCGGTTATTGGAACTGTGCCCACCAATGACTACAGCTAATGATTTTAGAGGCCCTGTGTACCACCCTGTCAAGCTGTTGTTTGTCCTGGCTGGTAGAACTACCATACCATACCAGGATAGAGAAGGTGAGTAGAGAAGATGAGTACACTTTCGATATTAGCACGATACAAGTGGGTTGTGCCTGCTTGAATGACACCAAATTTCCTCAGCTGACAGAGGAAGTGATGGGCTTTGGAAATAATGACACTGGTGTTCAGATTCCATGATAGAGACTGATGAATGGTGGTGCCTAAGAAATGGAAGGAGGGGACCCACTCCACTACTTGGCCATTAATGGAGATGGGAACGTGCTGACTTGTTTTTTTTCCTATAGTCAACTATGAGTTCTTTGGTTTTGGTTGCATTAAGGATTAGGTTATTGTTTTCACACCACTGCCCTAGCTGTATGACCTCACTCTGAAAGGTGTGTGTGTGTGTGTGTGTATATATATATATATATATATAATATATATATATATATATATATATATATATATATTATATATATATATATATATATATATATATATATATATATATATATATATATATAATGAAGAAATAGAATCAATTATCATATTTTAGAAGCTGTAACAAGTCAAAATTGAGCATTTTTCCATGATAAATGAATCTTAAAATAAATGATCTCCAAAATTGTTTATTTAGATTTATTTTTTTACTGACAAATTATTTGTTTGTTTCTTAATTGATTAATTGTTTAATCATTTTAGCAATAAAGCAAAAGTTCAGTAATTCAAGATAATTATGGAAGTAACTCTACAGGTAAATATCATTTCATTATATTACATTATTATGCTGTTGACTAGAGGCCTGCTACTCTTGACTATTTCCATTGTGCTTTTTAAATTATGTATGAGAAAGTAGAAATAAATATCATCCATCCATTTTCCATACCTGCTTACTCCAATTAAGGGTGGAAATAAATATCTATATCATTAACTCAAAAAAAGCACACAAAATAAGGATATGTTTAAGTGCCCACTTTATTTAATATCACACAACTAAATACTTTTACAGCCACTCAAGGATGGATAAAAGAACATTTTTGTAATTAAATATTTTTAGATTTAAGTTAAATTAATGACCAGTAAAATAAAAGTGGATGACACATTATTGTTTTGTTTTTCTTTTTTAATTAATGATATAGAGATTTGGACCATCTTTTTTCATTTTAAATTTCAAATTATTAATATGCAGTGTACTTGAAAATATGGAGTCTACTCAGTAATAATCCACTAACTCTATTTTGCTTGAATAAAATCATTGTTGATGCCTATTTTTTCTTTTTGGTCCAACTATACTTAATTCAATGGTGTCAGGTTCTATAGTGCATGCAGCTGTATGCTTAATACAACTGATTGTATCTCAATTATTGATTGATTTTTAAAATTATCTACAGCTGCCAAACTATAATTTTTACACATAACCTTACAAACACACAAACAAAACCCAAACTATTATTTACTGTGTTTCTGATATTTACACTTCTCAAAACCCTGTGCTGTCCCTCTGACCAGGATGGAAACGATTGCAGTTCCAGCAGCACCCTGACGTTCTGCTTTGCTCGTCCATCTCGCACAAATCAGCGACAGTTGTCCCCTCATAACAAAGTCCACCGACATAGTTCATCACCACCAGTGAGCATTGCTGCAGACTCCAGCTGTGAGTGAAGATGCGACAAAAACAGCTGAGCCCAGTCGGAACCCTGAGGAACACAATTTATAATGCAAATCTTAAAGTGTTACAGTCTGGAAAGTATTCACAGCGCTTCACTCCTTCCACTTTTTATGTTACAGCCTTATTCCAAAAGGGTCTGAGGTCAAGAGCGCTCTGGAGCAGGTTTTCATCCAGGATGTCTTTGTACATTGCTGCATTCCTCTGTTCCTGTACTGAAAAAGATATCCACAGCATGATGCTGCCACCTCCATGCCTCACTGTAGGGATGGTGCCTGGTTTCCTCCAAATATGATGCGTGACATAAAGAGTTCAATCTTTGTTTCATCAGACCAGAGAATTTTATTTCTCCTGGTCTGAGAGTATTTCAGGTGACTTTGCCGAACCCCAGGAGGGCTGCCATGTACCTTTTACAACCTCAATTCCAATGAAGTTGGGACGTTGTGTAAAATTTAAATAAAAACAGAATACAATGATTTGCAAATCCTCTTCAACCTATATTCAATTGAATACACCACAAAGACAAGATATTTAATGTTCAAACTGATAAACCTTATTGTTTTTGTGCAAATATTTGCTCATTTTGAAATGGATGCCTGCAACACGTTTCAAAAAAGCTGGGACAGTGGTATGTTTACCACTGTGTTACATCACCTTTCCTTCTAACAACACTCAATAATGTAGATGTAGCGACGAACTGTGTTAACTGACAATGGTTTTCTGAAGTGTTCCTGAGCCCACGCGGTAAGATCCTTTACACAATGATGTTGGTTTTTAATGCAGTGCCGCCTGAGGGATCGAAGTCACGGGCATTCAATGTTAGTTTTTGACCTTGCCGCTTACGTGTAGAAAGTTCTCCAGATTCTCTGAATCTTCTGATTATATTATGGACTGTAGAAGATGGAATCCCTAAATTCCTTGCAACTGAACATTGAGAAACATTGTTCTTAAACTTTTGGGCTATTTTTTTCATGCAGTTGTTCACAAAGTGGTGATCCTCACCCCATCTTTGCTTGTGAACGGCTGAGCCTTTTAGGGATGCTCCTTTTATACCCAATCATGACACTTATAATTAGTGTCCTCAGTTCCCAAATGGTTATTGAGTGTTGTTAGAAGGAAAGGTGATGTAACACAGTGGTAAACATACCACTGTCCTAGCTTTTTTTTAAATGTGCTGCAGCCATTTAAAAATGAGCAAATATTTTCACAAAAACAATAAAGTTGATCAGTTTGAACATTAAATATCTTGTCTTTGTGGTGTGTTCAGTTGAATATAGGTTGAAGAGGATTTGCAAATCATTGTATTCTGTTTTATGGACATTTCACACAACGTCCCAACTTCATTGCAATTGGGGTTGTACTAAGGAGTGGCTTCTGTCTGGCCACTCTACCATACAGGCCTGATTTGTGGGTTGCTGCAGAGGTGGTTGTCCTTCTGCAAGGTTCTTCTCTGTCCACAGAGAAATGCTGCAGCTCTGACAGAGTGATCATTGGGTTCTTGGTCACCTCCCTGACTAAAGCCCTTCTCCCCCGATCGCTCAGTTTAGGCAGGCAGCCAGCTCTAGGAAGAGTCCTGGTGGAACTTCTTCCATTTAAGGATGATGGAGGCCACTGTGCTCAGCGGGACCTTCAAAGCAGCAGAAATATTTCCGTACCCTTCCACTGATTTGAGTATCGAGACAATCCTGCCTTGGAGGTCTACAGACTTCCTTTGACTTCATGCTTGGTTTCTGCTCTAACATGCACTGTCAACTGTGGGACCTTATATGTAGACAGGTATGTGCCTTTCCAGATCATGTACAATCAACTGAATTTATCCCAGGTGGACTCCAGTTAAGCTGAAGAAACATCTCAAGGATGGTCAGTGGAAACAGGAAGCACCTCAGGTCAATTTTGAGCTTCATGGCAAAGGCTGTGAATACTTATGTTCATGTGATTTTTTTTTTTAATTTTTAACAAATTTGAAAAAATCTCAAAAACTTTTTTTCACATTGTCATTATGGATTATTGTGTGTAGAATTTTGAGGAAAAAAAAAATCATCCATTTTGAAATAAAGCTATAACATAAGAAAATGTGGAAAAAGTGAAGCGCTGTGAATACTTTCTGTATGCACCATAAATGCTGCTTTAAAGCATTTTTGTTGTACTGGGATTATTGGTAGATGTGTCAGAAAACACTGCGTACTCAGTGCTTATGTTTTTTTTTTTTTTTTTTTTTTACATGTTTATGACATTTTTACAGTAACATGTTCAAATTAACCTTTCCATTTTTCTACATTTATTCATGATGACACAAAAAGCTGGTTATGTGTTTTGAGCTCACTTTTCATTGCATTTTGGTGAAAATTGTAATCTTTTTTTATTTCGATTAAATTTTAATGTTAGAAAAGCTACTGATCTAGTTTACTAACTTTGCTTTCTGCACACTTAACTGCAAGCAAATCTTTAATCTGTGTTTTTACAACCAAGGTTTCATCAGGGCATTGCCCTGTGTGCAGAAAACTCTTATTAGTTATTGCTATATTTTTATGATACCTTTGAGTTTGTGAATGTGGTGTACAGTTTTATATTCACGAACTGTGTTTAAAAGTAGTCGTTGTGGTGATGGTGGTGAGGGCGTGTGTGTGGGTTTATGTATGTATGGTCTGCTAAATAATTTTTTAAAGTATTTAATTAAATATTTTGGTGAATATTTCAGTAGATATTCAAAGTTAAGAAAACTATTTATTGAAATATTTAGCTCAATATTTTGCTAAATATTTAAGCAATACACTAAATAACATAAATATTTAGCAAACTACAGTATTCTGTGAAATTTTGCTAAATATTTAAGTATGATAATATTTAGCAAACTATTTCATGAATACTTTGCTAAATATTTTTATATCTATTACATATTAAGCAAACTTAAAATATGTAGCAAACAATTACTTGAAATAATTGGATAAACATTTACATAGATATTTCCTACATGCTTAGGTAAATGTTTAAACATTTACCATGAATTAAGGCCATAACAAACAATTATTTTCATAATCAATAGTTGTCCTTTTGGCTGCTCCCTTGTTGTCACTCAGGGTCGGCACAGCAGATCCAAAGTGGAGCTGCATATCGATTTGGCACAAGTTTTATGCCGGATGCCCTTCCTGATGCAACTCCACTTTTCATGGAGAAATGTGGCAGGGGTGGGATTCAAACCAGGAATCTCATGCACTAAAACCAAGCAGACAAACCACTTGTCCACCACCGCCTATTTTTACAATTAGTGAATTGACAAAGTAATTGACAGGTTAATCAATTAGTTGTTTGGTCTATAAAATATCAGGAAATTATGAAAAATGTCAATCAGTGTTTTCCAGATCCTAAGATGATGCTTTCAAATGTCCTGTTTTGTCTACAATCCAGAAATATTCAATTAGTAGTAAATAAACTCATAAAATAAATCAATATTTACTTTTAAGAAGCTGAAATAAGCAAATGTGGATATTTTTAAAAAAATGACTCAACATGAGTAATTGACTGTCAAATAGTTGATTAATTTAATAGTCTGTTAATTACTATTAATAACTGTAACTCTGCCATCTATGTAAATAAGTAATTTATCACTTTTAAATGTTTCAACTCATATTTAACTCAGTATTTGGTAAAACATTAAGTTATACATTTAGCATAATACTTACTCATATAACAAATATTTCAATAATAAGTAATATACAATACCTTTTATTAAATAGATTTTTTTGGTGTGAAAGGGATTTTTCAATGTAAATGCATGAATAAGTAATGAACCATTAATTTGAACATGTATTAGTATGCAAACAGCGCCCCCTATAGATTTCAGCTACAAGAACCACATTGTGACAAATTTTGACAAATCTTATTTCATATTTATAATGTCGAACAGTTGTTTCCATATACATTGTTAAGTAAATAAACGTGATAATCCATGTTTTTTTTAAAAGAGAATAACTTCAAGATCTGATAAATTGTTGTGATTTTATATCTCTTTCCTCTTTATCCACCTCACTGTGAAATGTGTAGATTTGATTGAACCTTTTTCACTCTGCAGTAATCAGCTCCTTCTGGCACAGCTGCTGCTCATTGCATCATGAGCTCAAAAAAGAAAAGTAACTGCTAACTAGTTAATGAGATAAGATTTCCTCACCTGTTAGGAACACATGATCCCCTTCAGGAAATGTGTGTCATTGAAACAACAACTCCATTCTGCACATTGTGATGAATAAATCGTCACGTGTCACATTTCAGTTCAGTGTGTCAAAAGACTCAGGTTTTTTTTCCGACGTCTTAATCTTCTGCAGTTCATCTGAAATTCTTCAGTTCCTCGTGCAGAGCAGCTGGTGAGAGTCCGATCACTCCGTCCCACAGACTCACGTTTCTGTTCACCACATTTGTTCACCTTCTACTGTTACACTCAGCACAATAATGTGGCTTAGTGTAAGCCAAGCTGGAAACTGGCCAGTGGAGTTTCACCACTTCATCATAATTCTAATTCAGCAGGAGTGAAAATGTGACAGCCCCCCCCCCCCCCAAGAGAAATTCATAAAGCACACAATTTTCAAAGCAATAAATAAAAATAAGCATTTTTTTCATCACAAACTATGCAGTCTGGTCGATAAGCATCTGTAAGCATTTGGACAGTAACACTTTTTTTTTTTGGTATATGACTATGTATGGAAGAAATGGTCATGAACTAGATGGGATCTGTGGTCTCACCCCCCCAGCATGGACTCCCAAATTTTCTCTATGTTTGTACTGTCAAGTGTGTCAGTAGCATGGCCCAAGCAGAGAGTCACCCCTTTGAGTCTGATCTGCTTGAGGTTTCTTCCTCAAATCATCAGAGGGAGTTCCTCTTTACCACTGTCACCTGTGTGTTTGCTCTTGGGGTTGGTAAGGTTAGACTTTACTTGTGTGAAGTGCCTTGATGCAGCTTTGTTGTGATTTGGTGCTATCATGAGCGCAATTTGGTGGGGGATAGGGGGACATGTCCCCCCCCCCACCTTTTCAACCAGGGCGGACAGAATATGGTATGTCCCCCCCACCTTCTGACATATATGTGTGTATTTGAAACATGCTATGCCAGTCTTATGTGCAAACCATGTCAGAATAGTATCTTTGTTTCTGCAAGTTTGTATTTTTAGCAGCATTGACTTGTTTACGACACCTACTTCTTGTTTGTCACATTCTGAATTTTCTGGGACTGCATTTGCCCAGATTTGAAACCAAAAATAGTTGCCTCTATGGACTAGTGTCTACACATAAGTATCAATGGACCATATGCTAATTTACTAAATTCTGAAAGTTAGAAAAGGAAATCAGAAAAGCTATCCAGGACCTCAGAAAGCCCATCTGCAATTATTGCATGATCTCCAAAATCAGTCTATGCAAGCGAAATTATGTTCAGTATGAGTGCTGTCATTAGTGCCGCTTCGAAAATTAAATTCATGATAAGTAATTTATCCTAAACTTATGATCTGTTGTTTTTCGAACTTATGCAAAAACAAATCTTGAGAAAAAAAAATACAGTATGCGATAGTTTATAATTATTAAGAGCCTGTTCTTTCATATTTATGAATACATTTTACCACATTGCAGTTGTTTTTTTTTAATGAAAACTCAACCTATCATTCTTTTTGAGTTCCAAACATGTGGTGATACCTTATTTACACCAGGATGTTAATAAAATCAATGCTGGCTATTCTCAGAATAAAGTACTTATATCCACAGTTTCAAATTGCATAAGTCAAATGGTGTCCACTTTATGGTCTTCTCAAAACGTTAAAATTACTGTTCTGGATGCTTAGAATGCATCTGAGCTTATCTAGAAACCGTTGGCTTCTGCGGGCCTCGCACTTTGTCCTCCCCAGTTTCTAGTTCTAAATTGCGCCCTTGGGTGCTATATAAATTAAATAAATTGAATTGTAAATTTGCCTTTGTACACTATCATAATGGAGGAGAAATGAAACAATCAAGATGTGCTTGTAGTGCAGACATTTACCTTTAAGAAATTCAAGGACAAGTATCAAAAATATTTCATTAACTATTTAGGAATTATGACTCAGATTATACACAGACCCTGCAGCTTCAGAATCCAAAAGAAAAAAAATGTCAAAGACAAAGTAACAGAGCTTTCATTAGACAAGTCAAGGGAAGGATTCCAAGCGGTAAACTTTGACGACTCAGATGAAGCCCAGAAAGTTACAGTTCCTAGACTGGCCACTTGAGGCTGGCTCCAAAACAGAGCACATTTCCAAAGGAGTCCATGTTAAAATGTCCAGTTTCAGAGCAGAAATAAACATGTTTACATCCTGGCACAGAAAAATGGTTTTGTCTCTATAGCTTACTAGCTGAGTTACCTACACTCAACAAAAATATAAACGCAGCACTTTTGGTTTTGCTCCCATTTTGTATGAGATGAACTCAAAGATCTAAAACTTTTTCCACATACACAATATCACCATTTCCCTCAAATATTGTTCACAAACCAGTCTAAATCTGTGATAGTGAGCACTTCTCCTTTGCTGAGATAATCCATCCCACCTCACAGGTGTGCCATATCAGGATGCTGATTAGACACCATGATTAGTGCACAGGTGTGCCTTAGACTGTCCACAATAAAAGGCCACTCTGAAAGGTGCAGTTTTATCACACAGCACAATGCCACAGATGTTGCAAGATTTGAGGGAGCGTGCAATTGGCATGCTGACAGCAGGAATGTCAACCAGAGCTGTTGCTCGTGTATTGAATGTTCATTTCTCTACCATAAGCCATCTCCAAAGGTGTTTCAGAGAATTTGGCAGTACATCCAACCAGCCTCACAACTGCAGACCACGTGTAACCACACCAGCCCAGGACCTCCACATCCAGCATGTTCACCTCCAAGATCGTCTGAGACCAGCCACTCGGACAGCTGCTGAAACAATCGGTTTGCATAACCAAAGAATTTCTGCACAAACTGTCAGAAACCGTCTCAGGAAAGCTCATCTGCATGCTCGTCGTCCTCATCGGGGTTTCGACCTGACGCCAGTTCGTCGTCGTAACCGACTTGAGTGGGCAAATGCTCACATTCGCTGGCATTTGACACGTTGGAGAGGTGTTCTCTTCACGGATGATGCGAAGGAGATGTGTTGCACTGCATGAGGCAAATGGTGGTCACACCAGATACTGACTGGTATCCCCCCCAATAAAACAAAACTGCACCTTTCAGAGTGGCCTTTTATTGTGGGCAGTCTAAGGCACACCTGTGCACTAATCATGGTGTCTAATCAGCATCTTGGTATGGCACACCTGTGAGGTGGGTTGGATTATCTCAGCAAAGGAGAAGTGCTCACTATCACAGATTTAGACTGGTTTGTGAACAATATTTGAGGGAAATGGTGATATTGTGTGTGTGGAAAAAGTTTTAGATCTTTGAGTTCATCTCACACAAAATGGGAGCAAAACCAAAAGTGTTGCGTTTATATTTTTGTTGAGTATATTCTATGCACAGATAATAATGAAGAATTTTAGCCACGTCATTGTATATTTCATGTCACTTTAGTTAAGGTATAGTAAGTTGCGTTGCATTGTGTGTATACTGTCATCATTAATTTTCATAGAGCAGTTTGTGACATTCATGAGACTCAATTGAATGATGATAAAAAGGAGACAGCATGTCATATCACCGCAATGCTCTGGCATGCTGTACACAGCAGGTACATTATAACTGAAAAAAATGCCTTAACTCACACGTGACACACGCTGGCCTGTCTGGATTGCAATTAAAGTGCACCCTAGCCAGCTGCTACTAGTAAGTACAGTGTGATGCTTGCTACCTGTACCACGTGTACTGTGAAAATAAGGGCTCCAGTGAGCGGGTCGTGATCTAATTATAAGGCTGACCGTGTGTGTGTGTGTGTTCACACATGTACGCTTTCAACCTAAGGGCCCCAGTGACCTCCCCCTTGGTGCCCCCAGTCACCATAGCAAGTTGGTGTCAATTGCTTAATTGCTGGGCAAAGACAAAAAAAATGGCTCTTTGGATGAACCCAATTCAATTATGTGCAGGATTTCCATCTAACAAATATACGAGGGCTGTCAATAAAGTAACGGTCCTTTTTATTTTTTTCAAAAACTATATGGATTTCATTCATATGTTTTTACGTCAGACATGCTTGAACCCTCGTGCGCATGCGTGAGTTTTTCCACGCCTGTCGGTGACGTCATTCGCCTGTGAGCACTCCTTGTGGGAGGAGTCGTCCAGCCCCTCGTCGGAATTCCTTTGTCTGAGAAGTTGCTGAGAGACTGGCGCGTTGTTTGATCAAAATTTTTTCTAAACCTGTGAGACACATCGAAGTGGACACGGTTCGAAAAATTAAGATGGTTTTCAGTGAAAATGTTAACGGCTGATGAGAGATTTTGAGGTGATTCTGTCGCTTTAAGGACTTTTCACGGTGCGAGACGTCGCGCAGCGCTCGCAGCCGCCGTCGTCAGCCTGTTCAAGCTGAAAACCTCCACATTTCAGGCTCTATTGATCCAGGTCACCGACAGGCGTGGAAAAACTCACGCATGCGCACGAGGGTTCAAGCATGTCTGACGTAAAAACATATGAATGAAATCCATATAGTTTTTGAAAAAAATAAAAAGGACCGTTACTTTATTGACAGCCCTCGTATGTAGCCCCAACTCAACTAAAAAACATCCATGTAAGATAATGTAATTTAATTGAGTTGGGGCTATGTATATTTATTAGATGGAATCCAGTCCGGTGAGTCAGTTTTTTGAGTGATCACACAAACAAATGACTCATTGGATAATAATAATAATTTTATTTATAAAGCGCTTTCAGTCAAAGTGCTGTACAGGCAGTAAAAACAAACACAGGCAGTTAAGGGCCCTGTCCCACTGGCATTTAGGAGGATTTGCGTATGGATTGCGCACAAAATTGGCCCATATTCGCCAAACATCCGCAATATCCGTGTAACATGCCTGTATGAGTCGGCTGTCATCTGAACACATCCGTGATCATCCGCAGAGGCACGCATGTCCGCAGCCAGGATTTTTGAGTAGCTCAAAAATCTGGATGCGGATGACATCCGCCTTACATACTCAATTCAATCAATCAATCAATCAATCAATTTTTTTATATAGCACCAAATCACAACAAACAGTTGCCCCAAGGCGCTTTATATTGTAAGGCAAGGCCATACAATAATTATGTAAAACCCCAACGGTCAAAAACGACCCCCTGTGAGCAAGCACTTGGCTACAGTGGGAAGGAAAAACTCCCTTTTAACAGGAAGAAACCTCCAGCAGAACCAGGCTCAGGGAGGGGCAGTCTTCTGCTGGGACTGGTTGGGGCTGAGGGAGAGAACCAGGAAAAAGACATGCTGTGGAGGGGAGCAGAGATCGATCACTAATGATTAAATGCAGAGTGGTGCATACAGAGCAAAAAGAGAAAGAAACAGTGCATCATGGGAACCCCCCAGCAGTCTACGTCTATAGCAGCATAACTAAGGGATGGTTCAGGGTCACCTGATCCAGCCCTAACTATAAGCTTTAGCAAAAAGGAAAGTTTTAAGCCTAATCTTAAAATTCATACACAATACATACTCACTCTATGCCCTGTATATCTGCTGTTAACCGCTGATATCCACCACTGACAGGGATTTGCGGCTTGGCAGCGGACCAGGACAGTGTGTAAAACAGATATATTGTGTGCCCATCATGTCCACATCACAAACTAAAATATGTTGTAGCGAATGCAAACAAATTGGCCACGAATGAAGCGTTTTTATTACATCTGCTTTGCAGCTGATTTGCGGACAATCTGTGAATGCATAACAAACACGTCACGTAAACCCAAAGTATTATATGTGGCAGAAAGCGACATACCTGCCAGTCAATGCCGGTCCGGCTGTGTGGATCCACAAAGACGTAGCTGCTGCAATCCAGGACTTTTATTTAACACCAACAAAAGGAAGAGTTGCTGCTGAAGTCTGTTTTCTGTGACACTCTCAAAAAACAAAACAAAACAAAACAAAACAAAAAAACAAAACACTGTCTCACACCCGAGTGACTTCCCCCCTCCCACTCCCCAAACTCATGAACAGTTAACCCTCGCATGACAACAAGAACATTAACTCTGTGATCAACTTGTAAAGTCCAACAAATGCTCCAGAGGCTGTATTGTTGGTGTGAATAGTGATGCCGAAAGGAGCGAGTGCGCTTATTTTATGACCGCAATGGAGATGCTGTGCACGCGCAACACGTTCATTCATAATACACCCGTAATACTGCCATGATAATCTCAATGTGTCGGATCAGTTTCCTCACTACATGTGTTATATAACTGTGATTGTTCATCATATATTCGCTATATATTATTAATATATCCGTAATTCATACTGGGACATTTGTCATTTTTGGCCATTTTTGTCGCGGACAACAACGAACGCCCACAATTTGTATACTCAATTCATGTGCAATTAATCCTCTCCCCAGTGGGACAGGGCCCTAAGATACAAACTAAAAATACTTGAAAAATACTTGAAATCTAACTCAAGAAACACACACACACACACACACACACACCACACACACACACACACACACACACACACACACACACACACACACACACACACACACACACACATATATATATATAGATATATATATATATATACAAGGTCTGTGATAAAACTAACATACCTTTTTATTTTTTTCAAAAACTATATGGATTTGAATCACGTGCAATTACATCAGACAACCTTGAACCCTCGTGCGCATGCGTGAGTTTTTTCACGCCTGTCAGTTACGTCATTCGCCTGTGGGCTGACTTTGAGTGAGGAGTGGTCTACCCCTCCCATTGGAATCTCTTTGTCTGACAACTTCCTGAGAGACTGGCGCTTTGCTTGATCAAAATTTTTTCAAAAACTGTGAGGCACATCGAAGTGGACACCATTCGAGAAATTCAGCTGCTTTCTGTGAAAATTTTAACGGCTGATGAGAGATTATGGACTGTTCCTGTCGCTTTAAGGACTGCCCACGGAGGACGCGCCCTGAGCCGCCGCTGTCTGCCTGTTTCGAGCTGAAAGCTTCCAAATTTAAGCCTCTGTTGACCCAGGACGTCGTGAGAGAACAGAGAACTTTCAGAAGAGGTCAGGATCAGCAGTTTATCTGGACATTCCACTGTTAAAGGAGATTTTATTAATGAAAGACGTGCGGACAGGTCTGTGCGTCGGGACGTAGCCGGCGTGGTGCGGCGGCACAGGAAAAACACCTCTGTGTTGATAACCATTTGTAAAAACCAGGCAGCTTTTGATGGCTTTCAGTTGAGTGAGTATCTGAGAAATTGTTTAACAGCTGGACATGTTCCAGCTTGTCCTTAAGGCTTCCAACGGAGGTGTTTTTCCTGTGGCGGCGTGCGGCGCCAGCTGCATCCCGACGCGCGGACCCGTCTACACTTTCTTTCATTACAAACTCTCCTTTAACAGTGGAATGTCCGGATAAACTGCTGATCCCGACCTCTTCTGAAAGTTCTCTGTTCTGTCACGACGTCCTGGGTCAACAGAGGCTTAAATTTAGAGGCTTTCAGCTCAAAACAGGCAGACAGCAGCGGCTCAGGTCGTGTTGCGTCATCCTGCTCCGTGGGCAGTCCTTAAAGCGACAGCAACAGTCCATAATCTCTCATTAGCCGTTAAAATTTTCACAGAAAACCAGCTGAATTTCTCGAATGGTGTCCACTTTGATGTGCCTCACAGTTTTTGAAAAAATTTTGATCAAGCAATGCGTCAGTCTCTCAGGAAGTTCTCAGACAAAGAGATTCCGACGGGAGGGGTGGACCACTCCTCACTCAAAGCCAGCCCACAGGCGAATGACGTAACCGACAGGCGTGAAAAAACTCTCGCATGCCCACAAGGGTTCAAGCTTGTCTGATGTAATCGCACGTGATTCAAATCCATATAGTTTTTGAAAAAAATAAAAAGGTCCGATACTTTTCTAACAGACTTCGTATATATATATATATATAGTCCCAATTATGGCCTGGAATGCTGGTTCTGGCCATCAGTGGGGACTGAACCAGCAATTAATTTGCACTGAAAAGGGGCAGGACTGCTTTCTAATTAATGATAGATTTCAGCTGCACTTTAAAAACGTCTGTGAAATTAACAGGGAATTCCTGTTAAATCCCAACATAAAAAAACTGTAAAAAGAAAAACAATGGAGTAGTGTTTAATTGACAGTAGTAATTTGTAAAATGTAAAACGAAAATGAACTGTGAATCTAACGGTACAGTTTTGTTTTGGTGTGCAGTGACTCTGTGTCAGCTATCAATAGTATTGGGACAGGTTCATCCAGGAATCAGCAAAATTTACCAAATTTACCAATTTACCAAAATTGGAGCAACTTTAACTTTTGACCCCTGTATAAACTGACACTGACCTTTGTCACCATTCTTGCAGTTTTTATCCCATAACGCCATAGAATTCAGTTACAGACCATCCAAACCATACCTTTTTGGAATCTTTATGATCAGGCAAATAATGTGGCATAGGTTTCAATATGATTGGAGCATCTTTTAATTTTGACTCCTGTGTAATTCTTCAATTGACCTCTACCTGAGCGCCAACTGAAAATTCAAGTGGCCAATCGTTTTTTTTAAAAAGAGGATTGTCTGAGGACTATTCCTGCCGAATTTGATGCTTTTATCAACATTTGCAGGATTCTGCTCTAAATATTCTCTTATCTGCAGCACTAAGGGTGGATATGCTGACCCCCCCCCCCCCCCCAAAAAAAAACTGTGACAATTGAAAACATAGACATCAGTGTCAATCTTTCCAAAACAGAGGCCAAGTATATTGTACAAAGGGAAATTAAGTTACAATGGCAAAAATGATGGGAGCAGGAGACCAAGGGTAGGTATTTATTTTCACTAACTAGTGGAGTGACAGATTCAGGAAATAATTGTAGAAGAAGAGGGTGGAAAAGGAAGGAGGAAGTTACCATTAGTAGACTGAGAATTTGTCACACTTTCTTGAATAGTACTCTCTTCCTCCTAGGGAAACACCAGGATAGACTATGATTGGAATGTCTACAGCCGGCGACAGTGCAGCTTGTCCTCATGTATTGAAATAAATATTCCAGAGAAATTCAAGAGCTTATTTCAGAATTTAGAAGGATATGCCTGAAATAAGTCCCTGTAGGAAGTATTCTAGACACAGGTTCAAGTGGGAGAGGAAGTATTAGTACTGCTATAATGGACTGATGCAGAAGGTGGCAGTACGGATGCCGAACGCCAAAGAAGAAGAAGAAGAACGCGAAGACCTTTGGGTGAGCCAATATGGCGGATCGTGTACTTCCGCTAACCTCAAGCTTGTCCTCTGCAGATTAGATTTGGTTATAATATCATCACTTAATATTATGAATGAAATGGAGGGTGTTTTCTTGAAGTTTGACTCTTATAAATTCGAGGCTGACCAGCGGTTTCTGGACGGCTTACAGAAGACAAATATCAGCACAGACGACAGACTGCTGGACATGAAGTTGTTCTTTTATAACAGGTATGAAACGCTCCTGTTTGACATCTATTCTTTGTTTAACGTAAGTAATATTCTGTGTGCTGTATCCCACACAGAATATCAGAATTAAATTTCAGATTTTCAGTCTCCTCTTTGGCGAGTTTACTTTTAAATGTCCACTCTGAGTTCCTGAATATCCTCCTTAGTTGTATATGAAGAAAAATTTAAATTGTGTCTAATTTTTTTTTTTTTTTTGTCAGCTTTTAATTGTTAAAAATAACTGTTAACCGTCTGTACACTGGCAGATCTAGAGGGGGAGTTAAAGGTAGAGGTGGGCGGATCGATCCTAATATCGATATTAACGCTGATATTGATATTGAACGATCCTCGTGTAAAAACATCGATACTCAAGCTTTTTTCTCTCCCGCACGCACTGACTGCTGCGCACGCAGATTCATCAAAGTCTACTCTCTGTCTGTAAGAGCAGCACTGCGCTGTGTCACACAACACGGAGCAGCGCACCCTTGTATTGTGGTTTGTCAGCCCTCTACCTCAGGAGATTTTGTTTTAAGTTGTGTGATATTTTTTTAAACAAAAATGTTGATTGTGATAATAAAAGTATTTTGTTGTCACGTACAATGTTTGGCGAAATTCTATCCTAGGTCTTTTGGATCCTTTGGATCTATGAAGCTTAAATATGAAAAAGTATCGGTATCGATATTGGCGATAGTGGGCCTGTATTTACTTGGTATCGGATCAATACCAAAATTCCCAGTATCGCCCACCCCTCTAGTTAAAGGAGTTGCAACCCCCCCCAAGCTCCACCCCCACCATCTGCCGGCCAATAATAAAATATGGGAAAGGTCTCATATAAACAGTCTGATTGATTGGAGTCGCTGCACTCACACTCACTGTACTGACCTTGGTTTGGGTGTTTATTACCTCTGCCAAAGAAGTTGGGTGGAGGTTATGCTTTTGCCGTAACCATGGAACTGTATATAAGAACTAGAGAGCACAGTAGCACTGAGCCGTGTGCCGACAAGGAGGCATGATCGCTATTTTAATTCCGGGCAAGTTAGTGATTTGCGTGCATAGAAGTTCACTTAGTCTCGTCAAGAAACAGGTGGAATATGCCGGAAAGCTGCGCATGTTGGCAAAGCCACAAATGGAGGAACAAGGGAGACAATATGTCCTTCCATAAGTAAGTGGTTTTGGTTCTTCTTGTCACTTTGTTCGTGATATTTGGATGATAAACTGCTGTATGTCTCTTGTCGTGTCGCCCGAAGACACGGACCACTAACTCTTCACTTATGTCTAGTTGATATTTTCCACTGCTAGACCAATGTCTTGTTAAAATACTTGTCGTTAGTGATTCAAATTGTTCGACAAGACTGGGGATTTGTTTTTTTAAATTTGCACCTTAAAATACTGAGATTATAATCACCCTCAATCACTGTGCCGCTCACAGTCACACCCACACATAGAGATGTGTACCCACACCACTGACTTCATGAATGAAACTCGGTCAATAAAGCATAATTGTGTAAAAATATAATATATATAAATGTATTGTAATGGTTTTAGGAGCCGCGCTGCGTTGAACACAGCAGCAGCTCAGCCTAGCAGCGTAGCTTAACAGCGCAGATCGGTGTAACTTTCAACACTAATATTTGGGAATGTGTGAGTGTCAGAGTATGTTTAATACTTTCCTGACATAATGTAATATAATTAAATTTTACTGTCTCTATATCCAGGTCAAAATGGAATTTTAACATGTATTTTGCGAGCATTTTTCTGAGTGTGTTCAGTTGTGAATCTCCATTGAAAATGCATTAACATCTGTGTACTTCATCAATATTCTGCCCGGTTAGGAGATGTCATGTTGTTGTCCATGAAGGGACGTTTTCGTTTAGTGTGGAGCATTGGGACTGTGCTCTCTAGTACTTATATACAGCTCCATGGCCGTAACCTACAATTATTCATATATTATTGTAAATGTTTTATTTATTTATTTATTTCAGAGGATTCATATCCTGATAGGCAAGAACTGATTCAATTTTCAAGGTCAAAGGTCAAAGTCAGGGAAAATCTTGGAAAATTGGAAAAATCCTTATCCTTTAACATTGAACAAATGTTCAAATATTCATAACTGTCAAAATATATCCAATTTCTTTCATATTTGAGAGCATTATGTAGGATATTCCTACATAGGTTCCCATGATGCACTGTTTCTTTCTCTTTTTGCTCTGTATGCACCACTCTGCATTTAATCATTAGTGATCGATCTCTGCTCCCCTCCACAGCATGTCTTTTTCCTGGTTCTCTCCCTCAGCCCCAACCAGTCCCAGCAGAAGACTGCCCCTCCCTGAGCCTGGTTCTGCTGGAGGTTTCTTCCTGTTAAAAGGGAGTTTTTCCTTCCCACTGTAGCCAAGTGCTTGCTCACAGGGGGTCGTTTTGACCGTTGGGGTTTTACATAATTATTGTATGGCCTTGCCTTACAATATAAAGCGCCTTGGGGCAACTGTTTGTTGTGATTTGGCGCTATATTAAAAAAAAATTGATTGATTGATTGATATTATCCTTTATTGACTGACAAAGTTTGATCTGGATCATATCCAAATTACAGATTTTGTTGCCATTTAAAGTTAACATTGGAAACTCAATTTAATGTATATTTTACAGTATATCTTAATCAAACATGCCCCAATCAGTCTCATACTTGAAAGTGAGGTGTAGACTGACACTCACTATCGCCTGACAAAGTCTGATCCGGACTGTGGATATTGTGGACATTTCAATTTAATATTGAAAAGCCCCTTTTCGTGTACATTTTGCATTATATCTCATTCAAAACTATCTCAATCACTCTCATTTTTCTGTTACAGATTTACCTACGCCACCATAATTGGATGGAGGTTCTAATGTTATATCAGTTGGTGTGCCAAAAAGCAATGACAAATTGTGCATAGCAAAAATAACCAATGTTCTGTGAAAATTAGCTGAAAAAGAATTCAGAAACCAAAAAAGATGGAAAAAACCTTTGATTCAAGTGCATGAACTAAATACTTACTCCTGACATTTGATCACATCTAATTTAGTTTATGAAAAGTCACTTCTAACAGGACTTCCATCCATCCATTTTCTTCTTCTTCATTCGAGGTTGGGTCGCGGGGGCAGCAGCTGAAGCAAAGCCGCTCAGACCTCCTGATCCACACACACCTCCCCCAGCTCCTCCGAGGGAACCCTGAGGCGTTCCCAAGCCAGCTGCGAGACGTAGTCCCTCCAGCGTGTCCTGGGTCTTCCCCACGGCCTCTTCCAGATGGGACATGCCCAAAACACCTCTCCAGGGAGCTCCGAAAAAGATGCCCGAGCCACCTCAGCTGGCTCCTTTCGACGTGGAGGAGCAGCGGCTCGACTCCGATCTCCTCCCGAGTGACCGAGCTCCTCACCCTCTCTCTAAGGGAGTGCCCAGCCACCCTGCGGAGGAAACTCATCTCCGCCACTTGTACTCGCAATCTTGTTCTTTCGGTCATGATCCAAATCTCATGACCATAGCTGAGGGTCGGAACGTAGATCGATCAGTAAATCGAGAGCTTTGCCCCCCTGCTCAGCTCTCTCTTCACCATGACAGTCCGATACAGCGACCGCATCACTGCAGATGCTACACCGATCCGTCTGTCGATCTCACCCCGGTCTGCCAATCCAGAGGCACTGTCCACGACCACCACGCGATGTTGCAGAGACGTGTCAGCCAAGACAGTCCCACAACATTCAGAGACTTAAGGTACTCCGGAAGGATTTTATCCAACCCAGGAGTCTTGCCACCAAGGAGCTTTCTGACCACCTCAGTGACTTCGGCCTGGGTGATGGATGAGTCCGCCTTTGAGTCCCCAGTCTCTGCTTCCTCTTCAGAAGACGTGACGATGGGATTGAGGAGATCCTCAAAGTGTTTCTTCCACCGCCCGACAACATCCCCAGTCAACAGCTCCACATCCCGCACTGTAGACAGTGTTGATGGAGAGCTGCTTCCGCCTCCAGAGGCATTGGACGGTTTGCCAGAATTTCTTCAAGGCCGACCGATAGTCCTCCTCCATGGCCTCCCTGAACTCCTCTCAGAACCGAGTTTTTGCCTCTGCGACAGGCTGCAGCACGCTTGGCCTACCGGTACCTGTCAGCTGCCTCCGGAGTCCCACCTGCCAACAAAGACAAGTGGGATTCCTTCTTCAGCTTGACGGCATCCCTTACTTCCGGCGTCCACCACTGGGTTCGGGATTGCCGCCGCGACAGGCACCAGACACCCTGCGACCACAGCTGTGAGCGGCTGCATCGACAATGGAGGTGGAGAACATGGTCCAGTCGGACTCCATGTCTCAAACCTGACTGCTCCCAGACTACCAATAACCAGCAAAAATCTATTTAAGCATAAAAATTCAAAAAGAAAAAATAATATAGCACCTTCAACTGCACCACAGACTAAAACAGTTAAATGTGGTCTATTAAACATTAGGTCTCTCTCTTCTAAGTCCCTGTTGGTAAATGATATAATAATTGATCAACATATTGATTTATTCTGCCTAACAGAAACCTGGTTACAGCAGGATGAATATGTTAGTTTAAATGAGTCAACACCCCCGAGTCACACTAACTGTCAGAATGCTCGTAGCACGGGCCGGGGCGGTGGATTAGCAGCAATCTTCCATTCCAGCTTATTAATTAATCAAAAACCCAGACAGAGCTTTAATTCATTTGAAAGCTTGTCTCTTAGTCTTGTCCATCCAAATTGGAAGTCCCAAAAAACAGTTTTATTTGTTATCATCTATCGTCCACCTGGTCGTTACTGTGAGTTTCTCTGTGAATTTTCAGACCTTTTGTCTGACTTAGTGCTTAGCTCAGATAAGATAATTATAGTGGGCGATTTTAACATCCACACAGATGCTGAGAATGACAGCCTCAACACTGCATTTAATCTATTATTAGACTCTATTGGCTTTGCTCAAAAAGTAAATGAGTCCACCCACCACTTTAATCATATCTTAGATCTTGTTCTGACTTATGGTATGGAAATAGAAGACTTAACAGTATTCCCTGAAAACTCCCTTCTGTCTGATCATTTTTAATAACATTTACATTTACTCTGATGGACTACCCAGCAGTAGGGAATAAGTTTCATTACACTAGAAGTCTTTCAGAAAGCGCTGTAACTAGGTTTAAGGATATGATTCCTTCTTTATGTTCTCTAATGCCATATAACAACACAGTGCAGAGTAGCTACCTAAACTCTGTAAGGGAGATAGAGTATCTCGTCAATAGTTTTACATCCTCATTGAAGACAACTTTGGATGCTGTAGCTCCTCTGAAAAGAGAGCTTTAAATCAGAAGTGTCTGACTCCATGGTATAACTCTCAAACTCGTAGCTTAAAGCAGATAACCCGTAAGTTGGAGAGGAAATGGCGTCTCACTAATTTAGAAGATCTTCACTTAGCCTGGAAAAAGAGTCTGTTGCTCTATAAAAAAGCCCTCCGTAAAGC
The DNA here is from genome assembly GCF_902500255.1 of Thalassophryne amazonica. Taxonomy (NCBI): domain Eukaryota; kingdom Metazoa; phylum Chordata; class Actinopteri; order Batrachoidiformes; family Batrachoididae; genus Thalassophryne; species Thalassophryne amazonica. Next base: position 102,893,615 of record NC_047108.1, on the reverse strand, counting down.
TAGGACATCTTTCTACTCATCACTAATTGAAGAAAATAAGAACAACCCCAGGTTTCTTTTCAGCACTGTAGCCAGGCTGACAAAGAGTCAGAGCTCTATTGAGCTGAGTATTCCATTATCTTTAACTAGTAATGAGTTCATGACTTTCTTTGCTAACAAAATTTTAACTATTAGAGAAAAAATTACTCATAACCATCCCAAAGACGTATCGTTATCTTTGGCTGCTTTCAGTGATGCCGGTATTTGGTAGACTCTTTCTCTCCGATTGTTCTGAGTTATTTTCATTAGTTACTTCATCCAAACCATCAACATGTTTATTAGACCCCATTCCTACCAGGCTGCTCAAGGAAGCCCTGCCATTATTTAATGCTTCGATCTTAAATATGATCAATCTATCTTTGTTAGTTGGCTATGTACCACAGGCTTTTAAGGTGGCAGTAATTAAACCATTACTTAAAAAGCCATCACTTGACCCAGCTATCTTAGCTAATTATAGGCCAATCTCCAACCTTCCTTTTCTCTCAAAAATTCTTGAAAGGGTAGTTGTAAAACAGCTAACTGATCATCTGCAGAGGAATGGTCTATTTGAAGAGTTTCAGTCAGGTTTGTCTAATAGATTACAATTTGTTCATGTAAATGGGGAATCTTCTTCACAGACTAAAGTTAATTATGGAGTTCCACAAGGTTCTGTGCTAGGACCAATTTTATTCACTTATATATGCTTCCCTTAGGCAGTATTATTAGACGGTATTGCTTAAATTTTCATTGTTACGCAGATGATACCCAGCTTTATCTATCCATGAATCCAGAGGACACACACCAATTGGCTAAACTGCAGGATTGTCTTACAGACATAAAGACATGGATGACCTCTAATTTCCTGCTTTTAAACTCAGATAAAACTGAAGTTATTGTACTTGGCCCCACAAATCTTAGAAACATGGTGTCTAACCAGATCCTTACTCTGGATGGCATTACCCTGACCTCTAGTAATACTGTGAGAAATCTTGGAGTCATTTTTGATCAGGATATGTCATTCAAAGCGCATATTAAACAAATATGTAGGACTGCTTTTTTGCATTTACGCAATATCTCTAAAATCAGAAAGGTCTTGTCTCAGAGTGATGCTGAAAAACTAATTCATGCATTTATTTCCTCTAGGCTGGACTATTGTAATTCATTATTATCAGGTTGTCCTAAAAGTTCCCTAAAAAGCCTTCAGTTGATTCAAAATGCTGCAGCTAGAGTGCTGACGGGGACTAGAAGGAGAGAGCATATCTCACCCATATTGGCCTCTCTTCATTGGCTTCCTGTTAATTCTAGAATAGAATTTAAAATTCTTCTTCTTACTTATAAGGTTTTGAATAATCAGGTCCCATCTTATCTTAGGGACCTCGTAGTACCATATCACCCCAATAGAGCGCTTCGCTCTCAGACTGCAGGCTTACTTGTAGTTCCTAGGGTTTGTAAGAGTAGAATGGGAGGCAGAGACTTCAGCTTTCAGGCTCCTCTCCTGTGGAACCAGCTCCCAATTCAGATCAGGGAGACAGACACCCTCTCTACTTTTAAGATTAGGCTTAAAACTTTCCTTTTTGCTAAAGCTTATAGTTAGGGCTGGATCAGGTGACCCTGAACCATCCCTTAGTTATGCTGCTATAGACGTAGACTGCTGGGGGGTTCCCATGATGCACTGTTTCTTTCTCTTTTTGCTCTGTATGCACCACTCTGCATTTAATCATTAGTGATCGATCTCTGCTCCCCTCCACAGCATGTCTTTTTCCTGGTTCTCTCCCTCAGCCCCAACCAGTCCCAGCAGAAGACTGCCCCTCCCTGAGCCTGGTTCTGCTGGAGGTTTCTTCCTGTTAAAAGGGAGTTTTTCCTTCCCACTGTAGCCAAGTGCTTGCTCACAGGGGGTCGTTTTGACCGTTGGGGTTTTACATCATTATTGTATGGCCTTGCCTTACAATATAAAGCGCCTTGGGGCAACTGTTTGTTGTGATTTGGCGCTATATAAAAAAAAAATTGATTGATTGATTGAAACCTCCCCCGGGATCTGGGAGAAGCTCTCCCGGAGGTGGGAGTTGAAGACCTCGCTGACAGAGGGTTCCACCAGTCATTCTCAGCAGACCCTCACGATATGTTTGGGCCTGCCAGGTCTGACCGGCTTCCTCCCCTCCCAGTGGATCCAACTCACCACCAGGTGGTGATCGGTCGACAGCTCAGCCCCCCTCTTCACCCGAGTGTCCGAGACACGTGACCAAAGGTCATATGATATGACTACAAAGTCGATAATTGACCTTCGGCTCAGGGTGTCCTGGTGCCATGTGCACTTATGGACACCCTTGTGCTCGAACATGGTGTTCGTGATGGAAAAACTGTGGCTAGCACAGAAGTCCAACAGCTGAACACCACTCGGGTTCAGATCGGGGAGGCCGTGCTTCCCAATCACACCCCTCCAGGTCTCACTGTCACCGCTCACGTGGGTATTGAATTCCCCCAGGAAAACAATGGACTTTGGACAATGGACTAACAGGACTTTGACCTTGAAAATCTTTTCTAATGTAAAATTTGTGGAATTGGAAACTAATGCGGTGCTCTAGGTACATCTTTTTTGGAGAGACGGGGACTGGGTAGTGGCTTTCATAACAGTTTGCTTGGGTGAGGTTATTAAAAATTCTGACCCTATTTCCTTAGTAATCCTGGATTCACTGGGCCTAATGTCATCAGGCTACTGATAGCTGCTAAAAGTGCTAACTCCATTAGCATACACTTGACAGAAATACTGAAGCACAGATATCTTAGATGACAACTACCAACTCAACAAGCCATATTATTAGACATTTGCAATATTATGCTCAGGAAGGACAGACATGGCCCTCCACAACTAGCAGCCACAGCTAGCAGCCTCTGTGCTACCCAAGTGGTAAACATTGATGGTGTCAGATGAAGCCCTATTGGAAGTGCAAAAAGTTCCAGTTCTTTGACTGGATGCTTGAGGCTGGCTTCAAAACAGAGCATATTTCCTTTGGAATCCATTAAGTTGGACATTTTAACATGGGCTTCTGTGGGAACCTGTTCCTTTTTGGAGCCAGCCTGAAGGGGGAGTCAAGGAAGTGCAACTTTTTCCTTCTCTTGTGCCTCATTTTGGATGTACAGCGCTTACCACTCCTCCATTCCCACCCCAACCATCCCTATACCTGAAGCTAGCTCTCCCCCTGCTGCACTGATGTATGTCTGGGACAAAGGCTAAACATTAAGTGTGAAGTAAAACATCAGTTCACATTGTCTGATTTTGCAGCATTGTTAAACAGACTGATTAGTTATTCACATGGGGAAAATTTAGGCTAAATTTGAAAATAAATTGTAAGCATGGGGAACCTCCTATAATCTTAGGCCTTTTTGCCAGATTTGGCCCCCGGGTTAGTACCTGAAGACCACTGCTTTTATTCACAAATTATTGAAATCATTGAGGAACCAAAAATCCCGGATAACTAAACTGATGATTTGCTGCCTTCTAATCATTCACCAACATACATTGCTGTAGGTTTATAAGTTGTCTGTCATCACCAGGTTCATTGAGCCCATAGACCAGAGAACATACAAACGCTGGAGATCCAGTTTGCCAAAGAGGGATGACCACAGTGGGCAGCTGAACCAGGAAATACTGCCAGATACAGATTCTATTGTCAGTAAAAACCAGAGCGATGAAACATCTGCAGACACAGAGATGCACCGGCTTTCGTTTGAGGAGGTGATGCGGTTAGTTCAGGAGGGAAAACCTGTTCCTGGAGTGACAAAGCTGGACATACAACCAAGCAACCACAATCCAACACCATCTCAGATGGAAAGGAAAACAAAACCTTGGGAATTACCGTCAGTGTCTAGTTGATATCTTTTAATTAAAACAATATAAACTCTGTCATAAACAGCACGAAATGGAATAATCTGCAGTCAGCACGACAAAGGTTGGAATATGAGAACCAAGACTGTCTACGTGGGTAGATAAAATGTCAACCCTGAAATACCAAATGTCTTTGTTGCTTTTTTTTTTCTGTTTCCTGTTTCTTCTGTTTGTTAAGAAATTCTTATAACATTTTGTAAAACTGTTGTAACTGTTCGAATGGCCTAATTATTGGGCCACCCCTCTGAGTCTGGTCTGCTAGAGGTTTCTTCCTTGTTATCACCAGTGCTTACTCAGCGGGGCTGGTAAAGTTAGACCTTACTTGTGTGAAGCACCTTGAGGCAGCACTGTTGTGATTTGGTGCTATATAAATAAATTGAAATTGAACCCTTAAAAACATTAGTGCTCAGTGGGATAAGGATTTGGGCTCCCAATATGTAGACCTGGGTTTTATTCCCAGTCACACCACCTTTCGTCACATGCATGAGATGGAGCTGAGCCAGAAACCGAGGCTCTCAATTTGCCAGTTGATTTAAACTCATATCCTCACTTATGATCATGAACTTTGGGTAATGGCCAAAAGTCACCATAAAACTGTTTGAAATCACTTTATTTCTCCTTTTATGAATTAATACACATTGGTAAAAGCACCGCAGCATAACAGTCTACATAAAACGTGCACTATTGGTTTGTGCTATTTAAAAGCACCGGTGTTTGAATTGAAATGCACATGCAAAGTTATAGCACCATTAAATCACACATCAGCTAAAAAAACAAAAACAAAAAAAAAAAACAACAAAAATTGCAAACAGTCTGAGGTATTATGTTGATACTAACAGAACACTGAGTTCACTCGGGTGGCTGAAGGCATCTGACAGGTGTCAAAGTCACAGAATACAAAGAGTGAACAGTTGTAGTTGCAGTCGTCTGTGATCAACCAAAGGCAAACTACCAAAGATTCAGGACTAAATATCAAGTAACATTAAAGAAAATAAAAAATTCAATCGTTCAAGTACAGTTTAGGTGTATGTAAAAACACACAAAGGGTGTTTTTGATACTGGAAATTTAAAAACTACGCTAACATAAAAAATAAGTAGCAATACAGTCACACATGTAAACTAGTATCAGGTAATGTCACATATCTGCATCCACGTATCACAGATCACTAACTCACTATTACACAAAAAAAAAAAGTTTGCCACTTTGAAATGTCTTGCAAACTGAGAATGCAAATATAATCAACAGCACACACATATGTGACAATTTGGTTTGCTAACGTGTCTGCTGCAAATTCCCATAACCCACTCAAAACCATAGATGAGCTGCAAATTCCCACAACAGACCAGAAGTTTTAACAACACAGAGGATTCTGTCCAGAGAACTTTTACGGATGGAACATTCAATGCATCGCAAATAAAATACTGTATTTTCCAGAGTGTATGCCACATGGTTTTTTAGTAGTTTAGACCTGTTGTCTGCCTGGGTGGTTACCATGGTTACCAGGACCCAAGGTTTATACACGGCACCAGCTCATGCTCCCAGACCCGACTTGCCGACCTGATATGTGCTATAGATATGATGTAGTGTATACGGTACAGTATATTTAGTGACAGTACGGTCACTAAATAGGACATAAACCTCTTCTTGTGTTGATAGTGCTTCTGCTGTTTGCAGCACATCTGTTTTTGTGTGTCATATTAGTTTCATGTGCTGTAGCTTATGTATTTTTTTGTCTTCTCTGTGTTTGCAAGACCTTTCTCAAAGATGTTTTTAGAGGCAATTACCTGTTGAAATGATGTAGGAATTGTTTTTTACATATTTGTGTTTCTTGCATTTGTTAGAAAATTGTAGGAGTGCGTGTGTGAATGTGTGTGTTTGTCTGTATGTGGCCCTGCGACAGACTGGCATCCTGTCCAGGGTGTAAGCCACCTCACGCCCTATGACTCCTGATGGCCTCTTTCATCCACTGTAGATCCAATGATCAGAATGTAATGATCTAAAAATATGAGGTTCCCTTTACTTCTTGTTACACTCACAAACATCTGTGATAACACCTGCAGAGAAATGATGAGAACAATATCAGAGAAAGGCTTTGATGTAGACAGGAACTGGCTCGGGGCGTGCTCAGGTGGCCCCCAAAACATGCCAGCAGTGACCGAGAACGGTCTAACAATACCAAACCTGGTCTCTGGAAAACTGATGTAAATTTCATGTTTTTTTTGTGCATGAAAAATGTGACAGTTTGAAAACTGACTTTTGTGGGCTGAATTTAGAATGGGAAAGTAACTGCATCCAAGTTTACATTCTTCTGTCTCAACTGTAGATTAAAGGGACAAAACATGCAAAAAGCACCAACACAAATCCTTAATGTACTTCTTGTTGACGGTAATGTTCTTACTCCAACTCCTGCAGTACTGTCATAGCACCACGCAGTGTAACTTCAAGACAATTTTCAAGACTGTTGTTTTGTTAACAGTCACAGAAATGTACCTTTAATACCAGACACAAAATATTTTGGCTTTATATTAAAAAAAGAAAAGAAATCATGAGGTAATTCTGAACAAAATCACCAGTGCATCAAAGTGATATTATGTCATTTGCATTAAAAAGTACTAAAACCACAGTAAAAATGGGCTTGTCTCTTATTTTTTGTACATGTCACTCTGCAGTTAAAATAAAAACAAACATGATTAATGAAGAACATGATTAAAATAGACAAAACCTCTGACAATGTAACTACAAAATAGTAAAATCTAAAAATTGTAAAAGTCAACATAATAAACAGTAATTGTGTATTGCGTGTATTTGTAAATTAAATAGAGAATAGAAAAGTCTAACTGCAGGTTTTCAGTGATGAGGTAGACACCTGTTCTGAGCTGTCGTCTGCTCACTGCACCGTCACAGTTAAAAACCATCTCTCTTCCGAAAACGGCGATGTGTCGATGCCGCCTGGGAAGGTTTGAAACAGGACTGAAATCAGTCTTGTGTAAACAGTTCACAAAGAGAAACTGAATGAGTTGTAAACTCCGGGGCGCCGCTTCCTGCTACTCTTAGAGCCGCCGCTTCACTCTTATTTTTCACATTCAAAATAATCCTTCAGCGGGGCGAAGAGGTGACGTATAACAGGGACACTCCAGGAGCGACCCAGAACCTTCTGCCTTTGGCCTCGTCCCATGTTGTTTACGTCTGTGTAGTGTTTGGGGAAACCAAAGATCCTACACAAAACGATCACATGGGAAAAGTTAAAGGCAGTTTTTTTTCCCCTCTCCCTCTCGTTTACAGACAGCTTCTTGACATTTAGAATCAGTTCATCTCATGCACAGAAACCTTACGGGAAATACTTACTGTTCCATTTCAGTGGACCACAGGTAATCGTCTTTGCCGTTCATGAGGACGGGCAGTGGTCCCATCTTTCCTTGCCTTATGGAGTTAGACTTTGTTGTAATGGTTCGGACTTTTTCAAACTAGATCAAGAGATGTCAGATTAAGTTAGAAAGTTCATAAACTACTCTGAAACTTTTATTCCATTCATGATCTTTTCATTTAAGATATGAAACAACTTGTCATCATTTGATAACTCGATGCTTCTACCTTCGCCATGCGGCCGACTTCCAAGCAGTCCTGAAGGGACACTTTGTCATCAAATGATGTTGCCAGAGGCCTAAACAAGAAATGCAGGCTGGCTTGAAAACTGCTTGTTAGCTGTGTGGCAGTTTGGGTCAAAGAAGACATGATTATGTATCTGTGTGTACCTGTTCATGCCAGGGATGTTGCCCCAAAAGTAGCGAGCTCTATGTGCAGGACTGACCTTTATCGCATCAATAAGAATGGGATTACACTGAAAAAAAAGAACCAGAGAAATAATCAGGAATAAATCTTACTGCAGTGTGTCCGCCGTGACTGACACGTCCATAAACAATCACCTCCAGGAATCTGCAGATATCCGATTTGTCGTGGGCGCTCATGAAAACAACATTCTCAAACAGCCAGAAGAACGGACGATTGTCATCCTCCCTCGGCTTCAGCAAGGTCAATATGCGGTAGAACTCAAAAAAGAGCCTTCCAGTGCCCTCTGCAGGCCAAAATGAAATAAAGATTAAAAAGAAAAAGGTTATTTTCATGATTTTCTCAGCAAGTGCTATTTTATGAACTCCTTCCAGCTATTAGCCGACATTTGTACCGAATAATCCTTTTCGAGCAGGATTGACCATGGACAGGTCGTTACACGGGCTTCCTCCAATCAGAAGGTCAAATGGACCCCATTCAGCTAACTGCAAAAGACACACAGCTCAAGGTCAGACTGATTTGGTCCCTTTTAAAAATAAATTATTAAATATGACACAAACAGAAATATGTAAAAATAATCTAGAATGTAAATAAGGAGATATGGTAATGGTTTGGTGTTTTTTTTTTCATTCAGCCAGTTACTATTACAAACAAAGATGAATATAATCAAAATAACAGTTACAGATTACATGCATTATCACAAATGAACATCACTTACATCAACACTGAATACCACGGTATGTTGTGTTAGTTTTTGGGAGGGTGGGAGAGAATCCCAATCCAAATGATTTAATATTGAGTATCTGCCATTACTGAGTCCCAATCTGATACTTTTATTTTCCTCAATACCTGCACAGGGCACACGTTTGACAACCGAACTGCTCTGCAACGCATTACGAAAGAGCTACCTGCAATCCAAGATGCTACTCATCGTTTTTTTTTTTTTTAACTGAATAACAAATATGGCTTTTATCAATTCCCTTTCATGCAGCCTTGTAGTTTCACTTGTCACTTGAAAGAAAAGAGGGATGTGTTGATTATGGTGTTTTTGCATATGACCGCTAGGTGTCAGTAATGTGAGTTCAAAGTGTGGCAAGATGGGAGCAAAGGTTGTAGAAGAAGATAAAACACGAATTCACATAGCAACTCCAAGGTGGACCAGCATGTTGAACTGGCACAACACCACATTACATGGAGAAATGTGGCAGGGGTGGGGTTTGAACTGGGAACCTTCCATACTGAAAGCAAGTGCATTAACCACCGGACCACCAACACCACCCCTACCAGTCACATACAGAATCTTAGGTACAAACCCCGGTTCGTCTAGAGTGAAGCCATTTTTAGTTATTAAACTCTTATGCTAACAATTATTCATTTTTATTACATTTTGTAATCTCATTAATCATGCGGGTCGTTATTGTATATTCCAATCTGTTTCACACATGGTGATCATGTATCCTCTTTTGCCCCACAATGGAAATAAGTGTTTCATACTTTATGAATTGTCCTCTGTATATATGTTACATATATGGATTTTTAAAAACCAAAAATAAAACCAATCCAAGTATTATTGACATTGTATAAATTTCTACAATGTCAATTTAACAATGAATAAATCTAATTAATTAATAGTGGTACTCCCTTTTTACTTTGAGCCCTGCTCAAAAAGTTGACACAAATATAGCCCCATATAGTGCAGTAGATAACAGAATATTTGCAGAGGAATTGTTCAAATCTGGTTACATGCACCAAAATTTGACTGTGCATACCTTTTGGTATATATTGTAGACAAATAACATTGGCCATTTGAATTTTCAATCGGGGGCCAAATATGGGTCAATGAAGAATTGCACAGGGGTCAAAATAAAAAAAAAAATGTTCCAATCATATTGAAAGCTATACCACATTATGTGTCTGATCATAACTATTCCAAAAAGGTATAGTTTGGACTATCTATGACTGAATGTTATGGAGTTATGGGGTAAAAACAGCAAGAATGGTGACAAAGGTCAGTCTCAGTTTATACAGGAGTCAGAAGTTAAAGTTGCTCCAATTACTGTAAAACATGATGCAAATTATTGGTTGAGTTAATAGGGTTTTAAAAAAGAATAGTTTGCACCATGTGTCATGCTTAGTTGTCATGTTACGGGGTAACATGTCACATGTCATAGAATCCAATGAACGTCGACATTGTTTGACCTTTACTCTACAGACCAAGCATTCAACACAATCAAAACTATTCAATTTGTTAATCCCAGTGGTGGGCACACTTCCAATAATCCGATAACAGATAATTATTGAAGATAATGTTCTCATTATTGGATTATCTTTTTAGATAACTTTAAAAACCATTATTGGACCAATTATCTTCCGATTAATTTTTGTGCAGTAACTTTTAGACCGATAAAGTTGAACAGGGACAAGCATTTTTTTAAAATTAAAATCAGTTCAGCACCTGCTTGTTAAAAGTTTTGTAATAGATGGACAGTTATACCCTCTGCTAACACAAGAGAGCTGCTTCTATGAAAAGCGTCTCTATCTTCTGTAGACAATGATGAAAAGACCAAAAAAAAAATCATTTCCTTTAACACCATACCAATATGCTGGCAATATCACCTAAGTCATCCAGAGGCATACATTTTTAACTTATGGTTCAAATTTTAACCAAACTAATTTTGGACAAGTTATTTAAAATTACTGTCATGTCTGAAGTTTTATAAAGTGAAAATATCAGATATATGTTTTAGTTTTAAAGTAATGTGCTATTTTTTAAGGTTTTGTGAGCACATGCTGTTTCCAGCAGTGCATTATGGGATGATGTAATCTCAGTACGATCACGACAGGACAATTGCATTTCAGACACTCTGTTCAGGCTCCACGGACAACAGCATTAAACTCTAGTGCCTAAAACTCTCGTGAATATATTCTCTGGGTTTATAGACGTTGTTATTGTATTTGCGTTTGTTAAATTCCACGCATTTTAAATGTAGCAGATAGGGATTATGTGGAATTTTGTTTTCAAGGCCTCTACTGCCATCTACTGGCCAATAGTGTTCATGGCAGTATTCGCCCTAAGTACTAAGCGTCTGGACACCAAATCAACTTTTTGGCTTTGCAAATGGCTTTTTTTTTTTTTTTTTTTACAAATGAAGTTTAAAAACAAAACAACAGCAAAAAAACAAAAAACAAAAACAAAAAAAATTAATAACATTACAAGACAGCTCTGTGGTGTTTGCACAGGCACAGTGCGAGCAGTTAGATGTTTGTAGCTCTTCAGCAGCAGGATACCCTCACGACGGCCGACCACAATAATATCAAACAGGTTTGATTTTCATAGGACCATACGATCTGCGATCAGGAGGTGGTCCTGAGATGTTAAAAGCAGCTTGTTACTCCATGTACACTACACGATGCAGGATGCGCAATTAACCTGAAACTCAGTCCAAAAAATTCCTGCATGAAAAATCATCTCGCACAGTGTAAAGCACGTTTTACATCATAAAACATGCGCACATTCTCTCCACATGCAAAACATTTTGCGATGACACTTCCAGGGCTCTGTAAAAATGCCTGTTTTTACAAATAAAAAAAGGAATATTTTACAAAAGCACATTTATCTGTAAACACCAACACACGACAGACGTCACATTAACGTGTTGGTTTACGTAATGACTGAACCAATCAGTGTTTAGTAGAGGCACTTTTACCCAGAATCCTTTGCGATCTGTCTGTTACAAAACCTCAGAATTAGTGCATTATTCAACATTAAAAGATATTTTAACTTTGTACAAATGACAGAATTGACATTAATGGAGTTATTCTATCAGTATTAATGTTATTTATAAATCAAAACCATAAGTCAGCATGACTTTATTTTTCAAGACCTCCGCCTGACCGGAGTGTTGTGACTGATAGAGAGTTGACTTTATGGCTGCTCTCAGAGTGCCTCTGTACTGGGAGCTCTGTACTAAACAAGTGTTTCTAGCAGGGGCCGAGTGTTCAAAGACAAAAGTGTGGTCTCACTGTTTGGGTCTGTTGTTACTTTTAATATTACTAGAAGCTATTGTAGTATTAAAACTTAAATTTGTTTTATTAGTAGTTGTAAATGTACCAGAGACAATATTGGAAGTTATTGGTTATCTGTAACTTCTGATACATTATTGGGTGGTTTATTGTTTCAAATTTATTGAAGATAACTTTTCAGTTATCTGATTATCTGTTATCGAAGTTAATTTTTTGGTTATCTGTGCTCACCACTGGTTAATCCTATCAACGCAACCAATAATTTGCACCACTTTTTACCAAAATTGGATCAACTTTAACTTTTGACCCCTGTACAAACTGAAATTGACCTTTGTCACCATTCTTGCTGTTTTCACCCCATAACTCCATAATATTCAGTCATGGATAGTCCAAACTATACCCTTTTGGAATCTTTAAGATCAGACAAATAATGTGGTATAGTTTTCTTTTTTTTTAATTTTTTTTATTAGGAGGTAAGGCACAGAAACTGATATGAAAATGACAATGATCAGATCACATCTGCAATACAACTGTCAATGAGCACCGTCAGTTTAGTAGAGATACTGTGCATCACATTGAATAAAAAATAATGCATATAATCTGCCTCCTAAGGTTTTCTGTTTGAACAAGAACCGAACATGAAAAGGCAAAATAAGCGAAATAAATAAAGTAAATAAATACAAATAATAATAATAATCAAGAAATTGTGAGAATACTAAAAAACATTTTTAACAGAGAGAGAGAGGAGGAGAGGGGGTCCATCGATCATGAGGGAAAGAGTTGAGAGAGCGAAAGAATGTTAAAAAGGGAAGCCATTTGTTATAAAATTTATCAGAATTACCTTTCACTGAGTAATCTTCTCCAGCTTTAAAAAAGACATAGTGTCGTTGAGCCACTGAGCACTAGAGGGCGCTTTAGTTGACTTCCAGTGAAGAAGAAGATGCAGTCTTGCCAGTAGAGAAGTGAAGGCTAGAATATCTAATTGATTAGAGGTAAACGTGGTATGGTCTTCTGGGAGCACAAATATGGCGACATGGGGTGATATCTTTATGGTCTTTGAAAGTATTTTTGACATGGTATCAAAGTAGTTTTGCCAGAAGCGAGACAGCAACGAACAGGAGTAAAACATATGAGTTAATTTGCAAAACGGAGCTTGGCATTTGTCGCAACTGTCAATGACAGTGGAATAGATTTGTGAAAGTCGAGCTTTGGAATAATGGACTCTGAACAGTACTTTAAACTGTATGAGGGCGAGACGAGCACAAGCTGAGCTTGTAGAAATTTTTTTAAGAGCAATGTCCCACCAGTTATCTTCCAAATTCAAGCCCAGTTCTTGTTCCCAGGCAGCCTTGACTTTGGTGACTGGTGTGTAATCAAAGGACAAAATCAGATTATAAACTTTAGATATGAGTGACTTCTGAAGTGGGTCATGGCTTAGAAGATCTTCCCAGTGTAGACTTGGTGGTATTGAGGGAAAAACTGGAAACAAGACCTTAGTACATTGCCTAATTTGAAAATAATGAAAAAAATGAGATGGTGGAAGATTAAATTCTACTGAGAGATCTGAGAAACTGCGAAAAATACCATCCTTGTAAAGATCTTTAAAACATTTCAATCCTTTGTTATGCCAAGCTAAGAAGGTTTAATCTGTAATCGCAGGTTGAAATAAATGATTCCTCAATAGAGGAGATAAAGTAGAGGTAGACTTGAATTTGAAATGCCTCCTAAATTGATACCAAATTTTGAGTGTGGAATGAACCACTTGGTTATTTGTAAAGCCAGAGAGATTGGATGGAATAGAAGAGGTAAGCAAGGCGATAAGGGAGGATGAATCACAAGACTGTGCCTCTAAATTGCACCATGGCAAGTCTGTTGATCTGAACCAAAATGAGGTCTTGTGAATATGTGCAGCCCAATAATATAATTGGAAATTTGGAAGTGACAATCCCCCATTGAATTTACATCTCCAAAGTGTGGATTTGCGGATCCTGGGTACCTTTCCGCCCCATATGAAGTGGGAAATAGTTTGATCAATTGTATTAAAGAACTGTTTAGGCAAAAAAAGTGGGAGACAGTGGAATAAAAATAAAAACTTGGCCAAGATGTTCATTTTGACTACATTAATTCTTTCAATTAAAGAAAGAGGTAAGCTCCCCCATCTTTGGAAATCAGATTTAACTTTAGACATTAAAGGCAAGAAATTGGCAGAAAAAAGGGAATTTAATGTTCTGGTTACATTGATCCCTAGATACCTAAAGCCAGACCTGCTCAATTTAAAAGGAATATCAGATTGTTTGAGTTGTAATGCTGAAGTGTTAATAGGATAGCATTCAGTTTTAGAGATATTCACCTTGTATCCTGAAAATGATCCAAATCTCTGAAGAACAGATAAAATTTTTGGAATGGATAGAACTGGATCAGAGACATATAACAATAAATCATCGGCATAGAGTGATAGCTTAAACTATGTGCCCAGTCGAGTAATCCCAATAAAAATGGAGGACGAGCGCAAAAAGGTTGACAAAGGCTGTATAGCTATTGCGAACAGTAGGGGAGATAGAGGGCACCCCTGTCTGATGCCACGGGCAAGAGAGAAAAAATTTGATTGAATATTATTGGTAGAAATATTAGCTTGTGGAGATGTGTAAAGGAGACGGATCCACGAAATGAACCCATCTCCCAGATCAAATTTCTTTAGAACAGCGAATAAGTAGTCCCATTCAACCCTGTCGAACGCTTTTTCAGCGTCGACTGAGATCACAGCTTCGGGTATTGCTGCAGTGGTTCTGAAATAGATAATATTTAAAAGTGTACGAACATTAAAGAAAAGCTGCCGCCCCTTAACAAATCCAGTTTGCTCAGGTGAAACAATGGATGGTACAATATTTTCAAGATGATTAGCCAAGACTTTAGCGAGGATCTTAGCATCCACATTTATCAGTGACAGAGGTCTGTAGGAGCTACAGAGATCCGGATCCTTATCTTTTTTTAAGAGGAGACTTATGGATGCTTGTCTTAAAGTGGGTGGAAGAGTTCCCAATTGAAGTGATTCCATATACACAGCATGCAATAATGGGGACAATTTATCCTGAAATTTTTTTAAAAACTCAACTGAAAACCCATCTGGGCCAGGAGCCTTGTTGTTTTGCATGCATCTCATAGTGAGATTTATTTCTTCTACCGTCAATGATGAGTCAAGTTCTTTAAGCGAAACTGGGTTTATCACTGGGAAATTGAGACTATCTAGGAATAGGTTCATTTCTGTAGTATTAGGTGGAGATTCAGACTTATATAAAGAGGAGTAAAATCTGTGAAAAACAGAATTAATGGTGGCGGGATCACTATGCAGTGTGCCCGCTGAATCCTTTATCTGGGGAATCATACGTGAGGCTGCCTGGCGTCGTAGTTGGTGAGCTAGAAGCCGGCTTGCCCTATCACCATGTTCATAATATATGGAGCGCGAGCGTAGAAGAAGCCTCTGCATCATTAGTGGTGATAAGGTCAAATTCTGTCTGTAGCGCAACACGTTGTTTAAGTAAATTGGGGGAGAAACAAGTGGCGAGTTGTTGGTCTATTTTAGTGATGTTGATAGAAAGTTCTTGTAGTTTGACTTTTCGAGATTTGTTAGAATGGGCAGAGTAGGAGATTATTTGTCCCCGTAGGTATGCTTTTAATGATTCCCACAGGAGTGAACATGTGATAGGTTCTGTATCATTTTGATTAATAGCAATAAAATCGTCAATTTTAGCTGCAATAAATTTATTGAATTCATCATCTGAAAGAAGTAATGAATTGAACCTCCAAGGTGTTGAGTAGCGAGATTGTGAGGAAAACTGAATATCTAAAGAAAGAGGGGCATGATCGGAGATAACGATAGGGTGGCAATTAACATTAAGTACATTGGGAATTAATTTGGCATCAATAAAATAGTAATCAATCCGAGAGAAAGATTGATGCATCTGTGAAAAGAAGGAGAATTCCTTGGCCTGGGGGTTGTAAAATCTCCAAGGATCAATGCAACCATTTTTAGACATGAAATAAGAAAGAGATATTGACATTAATGATAGGGTTAGGGTTCGTGGGTTAGAACGGTCTAGATTGGGGTCAATTACACAATTCATGTCCCCTCCAAATATAAGGAGATTATTGTTCAAAGAGGGAAGACGTTCAAAAAGCCTATTCATAAAATGTGAATCATCAAAATTGGGGGCATATATATTAACTAATAGGATGGGAACATGGAATAGTGTGCCTACAATAATCAAGTATCTACCATCTTTGTCTGATATAACCTTAGAAGCTGAGAATTGAATTGACTTACCAATTAAAATAGCAACCCCTCTGGCTTTAGAATTGAAATTCGAGTGAAACACCTCAGAAACCCAGGGACATTTGAGTCTGACCTGGTCTTTGATACGCATGTGGGTTTCTTGTAGAAACACTAGATCAGCTTTAAGACGTTTCAAATGAGTAAATATCCTTGATCTCTTAATTGGACTCCCCATACCTTTAATGTTCCAGCTCAAAAATCTCACAGAAGACCCAGTACCATAAGTATTAGCTTTGGTAGACATTATTTACCTGGACATAGACTGAATGTGGACCCCCCCCCCAAAAAAAGGAGTGAAAAAACCCCCCCAAAAAACACACACACACAAAAAAACAACAAAAACAAAACAAAACACACACACACTCAAAGATAGAACAGCCCACCCCCCCACAGCACCTACAATGGCCCCATCCCCAAACAATGGAGCACCCAGTGCTAACTCCACAAGGAGTTGAATCTCTAAGACAAAAACTTACGGTTTTTTGACTAATGTTTGAGCTCCTACAAACCTAGCAACAATTTACCACAAGGCACAACTAATACAAATCCAAATTGAACTGAAACTAACATGAAAATGGAAAAGTGAGAAGAAAAAAAAAATAAAAAAATAATGAAAATAATAATAATAATAATAAAGAAAAGTGAATATATATATATATATATATAAAAAAAGGGGGCGGGGAGAGGAAAAAAAGGGAGGGGAGCAAAGCATAATCTGTAAAGGCATGAAAGCAACCGTGTATGAATCAGCGAAATATTATCAATCACCACTTCAGTGTTGTGCATATTTTCTCAGTTTTTTTTTTCGTGCCTAGTGACCTGATGAATGCGGTGGCCTCTTCTGGTGATTTAAACTCTCTCACTGCACCGTTGTGTGTAACTCGGAGGTGCGCTGGGTAGAGCAGTCCGAAGCGAATCCCCGGTATCTCATGGAGCTGGCGTCGGACATCGTTAAAGGCAGCTCGGGCGCGAGCTGTCTTCTGAGTGAGGTCGGGGAAGATGGAAAAGTTCATGTCGCCGATCCTGATCCGTTGCTGGGCCCTGGCTCTGCGCAGTATGTCCACACAGTCCATATGGTAATGCACACGAGCAACGATGGGGCGGGGCGTCCTCCGGGTCCCGGCTTCAGCTGGAATGTGCGGTGAGCGCGGTCAACGAGGGGCTCTTTCTCAAGCTGGAATGCCTCCTTTAGCAAAGAGGAGACGGCCGCATCGATAGAAGAGGTGAAAAAATCCTCAGGAATCCCCACTAACCGTATATTATTGTGGCGAGATCTTGCCTCCAGGTCCTCGTATTTATTGTCCAGTCTTGTCAGTTCCGATGACAGGTGATCCACCTTAGCTTGTAAAATAGAGATGTCGTCAGTGCAGGAGGAGAGCGACGTTTCCATTTCACCTACGGTGCCCTTCAGAGCATGGACATCAGACTGGATGCTTGTAATGGTGGCAGATAGCTCGGACTTCACAGCCTGGAGCTCATCCTTGATGCTTGTTAAATTTTGAGTCAGGGCAGCTTGTAGCTCAGATTTAAAAATAACTGACATCTCGGTGCTGAGTGACGAGAGCAGTTCGGCCTTAAAGTCAGGGGGAAGAGAGCCGCTGCTTGCGGCTTCGAACGAGCAGGAGGGGGAGCACGAGCCACCACCAGCCGAGGATGGAGCGGGAGGAGAAGGCCGTGACGGCTGTATATTTAGCTTAGCTTGTTTTGGAGGCATCTTTACCGGGAAGAGGTTGGCGGTAAATTGAAGTGAAGTAATGGTGGCGAAACAAACACACAGCAAAAAACAAAAGAAAAAGAGAAAAAATTAAAAAGAAGAGGAAAAGTGTGCCTAAGATTAGTTTTGTAGAAATAGTTGCAGGAGCTCAGAAAAACGCGTCCTACTCCATGAGTCGCTGCACCGGAAGTCCCCGTGGTATAGTTTTCAACATGAATGGAGCATTTTTAAATTTTGACCCCTGTGTAATTCTTCAATTGACCCCTACCTGGCTGCCTATTGAAAATTTAGGTGGCTAATGTGCTTTTACAAAAGAGTAATGTCTAAGGTGTATGTGTGCCAATTTTGGTGCTTGTTTCCATAAATGAACAATTGTTACAGTTATCTGCTCCACTAATAGTGTTTGACACCAATATAATCCCATCGGCTCCTCTCTCTCCGGCGTGCACACAGCCGAGTGGCGAGCGTATATTACCGGCAACTGATTGGGACATTTCCTATTATGTCATCTTGTACTTACGTGCTTCCTGGTGATAGTCCGAACATCATTGACATATTCAATCTTTCCCTCATGCTTGATCATCCCCACAGCGATGGAATCCTCACATATCTCTGAAGCAATGTAGCGCTTGATCTTAAAGCCTAGGTCTTTGAGCACCAGGTAACCTGTTACACCACAACAGGTACAAGTGCATCGTTAACTCAGACAACACATTCACTGTATGCAAAAAAACATCTGTAAAATACAGTTTTCTTCTCTTCTTCTGAATATCAAAAACACACAAGTGAAGTTGACGTGATGGAACCAACCTGTTGCAATGCCATCAAAGAGTGAAAGCACCTTCATTGGTCTGCGTTTGGGGGCGGGGATGGACGGGTAAACTCTGTGAGGCTCCTTTAATGAACATAAATAAGTCATCAAATTGGACGTTATGTGCAGCATAGCTTCAAACCTACAACCACCCATGAAGTCACTGACAGGAAGCATCAGACGGACTGTCACACAATGCTCCAAACTGATTTAAATCTTACAAACATTCTTTGTCTCTATCAGAGATTGCTGTGATTAGAAATTCCACAGGGATCAAATTTCAAGTCTTCAGCCATTTAAGCTGTATAAGGTTCCCACCTGGGAATTCACTGCCGTCCACAGATTCCATCCCTCCCTGCATGACCTACACCTGATCAGCCTAATAATACTAACAGTTTCTGCTAACAACTCCCAGCTCTTGATCATCTCAACACATCTGTTTGACTTAATCAGGTGTGGCTTCAACAAACACTAAAACTGTGCAGGGCAGGTTCGCTAGTGACGGTCCATGGCCAAACTAGAAGGTTTTTCTAAAACCACACAAATCTATATAATTCTCACATCTACCAATTATAGACCTTTCTATTCTTTGTTTGGTATATTGCAAAGAACAGCAATAAAACAAAAAATGCTTAACTCCCGTTTAATAGGTGTTGAATCCCATAGCGCACCAATGCTACTAAATCATTTTAATGCTGCACAGAAATTTCAGACACTGCAAGCAAATAGCCATTCATCAAAACAATGCCAAACAGCTTTGTTATTATTATTAGAGCAGATGAAAGGGCAAGCAGGTTTACTCTTGGTCATTTTCCCTCAGTACGCAGTAGAAAAGAACGTTGAGTTTGTAGCTGTTCCTTGATCAATTAATGCCCAATGACCCAATGAAAAACAGCATTAGGGAGTAAAAACTGGACCTGTCTTGACTTGGGCCATAATTACTGGAATTTGACGATGCCTAATTCAGCAGAACCCCTGGTTCGAGGCCATCCATGCCCTATTTTCCATGTGCATCTAGAATTAATCTAGCATCAAACTTGTGCTGAATCAACATTCTGATCCATACATGATCTGCTATGAGGGCCCCGATCAAAATGGGAGACGCCAAAAGAAATTAGCGCGAGACAAAACTTACTTCAACATGGATAAAAAGTATATCAGACTTTACTGGTATCACTGATTTTACAGTTGATCTGTTATTAACACAACAGTCTTGTATCTCCTTTTACAACCCTTTCTCCTTTCTGACAGTTTTCTTAAACATGCATCTTTTATACCACATTGAAATGCAAAATACTTTTTGTATAATAAGAAATACCATATTTTCCAGTACATATGTACACCGCACCTGTAAAAAAAAAAGGGCCTCTTCAAGAGGAAACATGCATATATACATCTCACTGGTGTATAAGTAACACCTTTTTTTCTGTATTATCACCCCTTTAATTTGGGAGTCTCAACACTAGATGAAAAAAAAAAAAAAAAGACCTTCAGAACGGCAAAATTCAGTGCACAAATCTATCCATAAAGCAAGAAACGTCTGTGTGTGGGTATGCGGCTCACATATCTCTCTGACTGCTTTTCAGATCAGCCTCAGCTTTCAGATGTGGCTTGCGCCTGGCACAACAATGCGCATACTTTATTATGAAAATTTTAGGGATTAATTTTCAAAACTTTTATTTTGAAACCTTTATTTTGATTAACATTGTACCATTTTTACTTCCAAGATGGCGCAGCTCGCTGATGTTACTGGTAGCAAAGTTAAACAACATCAGATAGTTCATGTTGCTCACACCGTTTCACAATAAAACATTTAATCCCAGCAAATACTTTTACTGTGAAAGGCATGCTGTCAGTATTCCTTGCGACTGAGTTTAAAATGACAAAACTGAGGAGGTGGGGTACTGATATGCTGTTTCAAATAGTCTAAATGTTCTGTTTCATTTTGTCTGACCAATGACCTGTTTAATAGGAATCCTTTTATTTTCATATAATTGATAATAAAACAGATTTTTTTTAAACAATATGAAATACTATATTTAAATTATAATATGATATAACATAAGTACACCTCTTTCCACATCCCTCCTTCAAACACAGCCTCATACGACCATCCATGAGAAATCTACTTAAGCTCCCAATTTTCTATAGCAGTACAAACTTCCTACGGGCACTGCACTAGTTTCAATAATGCATAAATTCTAACTTGGTGACATTTTCCCTTCAATAACGCCAACATCTGATGACAAACACTTCTGGAATGTAAACGAGGTGTCCTGCTCAGAGTAACTTTAGGTACTTACAAATTCCATGGCACTGTTGTTGGCAAAGAACTCCTGCACCTTCTTGCTCCAGTCTGGCCTCAGTTTGAGTTGTCCATCACAATTTGTGGGGTTGCACATGTAGCAGCTCCAGGGATCGATATCTTTCAGTTCGTCAAAAGTTCCTGAACCCACCAGAATGTCCAGACAGTCCTTACAGAAACATCTGGAGACGAAAGAAAAAACTGACAGTGATGTCCAACACAAAGACAAACTAGATTAAAAGTGCTCAGAGAGCACAGTGGCACCACAGCCATGTTCCGAAGTATCAGGCACATAGAGAAAATAGTACCTGACTTTTAAAACAGTCAAGTTCATAGACAATAAAATATATGAACTCATTTTCATACACTTAGACATTTTTCTATATATGTATTAGCATATATATGCAGCCAGGTGATATATTCCATTTTTGGCATTTCTTTGTTGTTGATGAGAAAAAAACACCAGACTGAAATATGAAACAAAATAAAAATGTGATGATGAGAAGTCTCCAGAAATCTGACAGTATGTGTGTGTGTATTGGAATATATTAAATAATCCCTTCAGTAAGAAACAATAAGCACTGAACATCAACATAATGTGAGTGGAAACACAAGTATTTTATACCTGCAGCAGCTGTCGTTGCCACACAGAATGACCTCTGTGCCTGCACAGCACACAGTGCAGTACGACTGGTAACCATCTTCATCATAGCGATACAGGGTCTCTGTGAAGTTGTCCTGCAAACACGCACAGGGCAGTTTCGCAACATTTGAGAAATTAATAGCCAGTCTTTTAAGTAAGCAAATTAGACCGTCCTCATCTCTGTCTGCTTATGTCTGGGACCTCATAGTACCACATCACCCCAATAGAGCGCTTAGCTCTCAGACTGCAAGCTTACTTGTAGTTCCTAGGGTTTGTAAGAGTAGAATGGGAGGCAGAGCCTTCAGCTTTCAGGCTCCTCTCCTGTGGAACCAGCTCCCAATTCAGATCAGGGAGACAGACACCCTCTCTACTTTTAAGATTAGGCTTAAAACTTTCCTTTTTGAAAAAGCTTATAGTTAGGGCTGGATCAGGTGACCCTGAACCATCCCTTAGTTATGCTGCTATAGACTTAGACTGCTGGGGGGGCTTCCCATGATGCACTGAGTGTTTCTTTCTCTTTTTGCTCTGTATGCACCACTCTGCATTTAATCATTAGTGATTGATCTCTGCTCCCCTCCACAGCATATCTTTTTCCTGATTCTCTCCCTCAGCCCCAACCAGTCCCAGCAGAAGACTGCCCCTCCCTGAGCCTGGTTCTGCTGGAGGTTTCTTCCTGTTAAAAGGGAGTTTTTCCTTCCCACTGTCGCCAAGTGCTTGCTCACAGGGGGTCGTTTTGACCGTTGGGGTTTTCCGTAATTATTGTATGGCTTTGCCTTACAATATAAAGCGCCTTGGGGCAACTGTTTGTTGTGATTTGGCGCTATATAAATAAAATTGATTTGATTTATGAAAACCCATCTCTTCTCCTTGACGTTTGACACCTATTAAGACACTGACTTCATTTATTTGATTTTATCTTTTTGCTTGTTATTGTATGGTTGTTATTTTTGAGTCATGTTTTAAGGATTTTAATTATTGCGTCCACCAAGGATGAAATAAAATCATCGGTGTTCATTTATTTGTTTGTCTCTTTGCAGGATTACGCCAAAACTACTGCACGGATTTTGATGAGATTTTCACCAGAGATAGATATTTGTCTATGAAAAACTTCATTACATTTTGAAGGTGATCCGGATCTGGATTCTGGATAAAGATTTCACTTTATGTAGGCTTTGGAGGATTACGTCAAAACTACTTCACGGATTCTCACCAAATTTGCAACATAGATAGATATTAGGCCATGGAAGACTCCACTGAATTTTGGAGGTGATCCGATGTCGCCAACTGACCCATTCCCCGGCCTTCACTATACATGCGTCATTGACTGACTTATGGTATAGAAATAGAAGACTTAACAGTATTCCCTGAAAACTCCCTTCTGTCTGATCATTTCTTAATAACATTTACATTTACTCTGATGGACTACCCAGCAGTGGGGAATAAGTTTCATTACACTAGAAGTCTTTCAGAAAGCGCTGTAACTAGGTTTAAGGATATGATTCCTTCTTTATGTTCTCTAATGCCATATACCAACACAGTGCAGAGTAGCTACCTAAACTCTGTAAGGGAGATAGAGTATCTCGTCAATAGTTTTACATCCTCATTGAAGACAACTTTGGATGCTGTAGCTCCTCTGAAAAAGAGCTTTAAATCAGAAGTGCCTGACTCCGTGGTATAACTCACAAACTCGCAGCTTAAAGCAGATAACCCATAAGTTGGAGAGGAAATGGCGTCTCACTAATTTAGAAGATCTTCACTTAGCCTGGAAAAAGAGTCTGTTGCTCTATAAAAAAGCCCTCCGTAAAGCTAGGACATCTTTCTACTCATCACTAATTGAAGAAAATAAGAACAACCCCAGGTTTCTTTTCAGCACTGTAGCCAGGCTGACAAAGAGTCAGAGCTCTATTGAGCTGAGTATTCCATTAACTTTAACTAGTAATGACTTCATGACTTTCTTTGCTAACAAAATTTTAACTATTAGAGAAAAAATTACTCATAACCATCCCAAAGACGTATCGTTATCTTTGGCTGCTTTCAGTGATGCCGGTATTTGGTTAGACTCTTTCTCTCCGATTGTTCTGTCTGAGTTATTTTCATTAGTTACTTCATCCAAACCATCAACATGTTTATTAGACCCCATTCCTACCAGGCTGCTCAAGGAAGCCCTACCATTATTTAATGCTTCGATCTTAAATATGATCAATCTATCTTTGTTAGTTGGCTATGTACCACAGGCTTTTAAGGTGGCAGTAATTAAACCATTACTTAAAAAGCCATCACTTGACCCAGCTATCTTAGCTAATTATAGGCCAATCTCCAACCTTCCTTTTCTCTCAAAAATTCTTGAAAGGGTAGTTGTAAAACAGCTAACTGATCATCTGCAGAGGAATGGTCTATTTGAAGAGTTTCAGTCAGGTTTTAGAATTCATCATAGTACAGAAACAGCATTAGTGAAGGTTACAAATGATCTTCTTATGGCCTCGGACAGTGGACTCGTCTCTGTGCTTGTTCTGTTGGACCTCAGTGCTGCTTTTGATA
Organism: Thalassophryne amazonica; assembly: GCF_902500255.1. Taxonomy (NCBI): domain Eukaryota; kingdom Metazoa; phylum Chordata; class Actinopteri; order Batrachoidiformes; family Batrachoididae; genus Thalassophryne; species Thalassophryne amazonica. The sequence continues at coordinate 102,869,563 of NC_047108.1, read as the reverse complement.
CTGTTGACCATAAAATTTTATTACAGAGATTAGAGCATGCCATAGGTATTAAAGGCACTGCGCTGCGGTGGTTTGAATCATATTTGTCTAATAGATTACAATTTGTTCATGTAAATGGGGAATCTTCTTCACAGACTAAAGTTAATTATGGAGTTCCACAAGGTTCTGTGCTAGGACCAATTTTATTCACTTTATACATGCTTCCCTTAGGCAGTATTATTAGACGGTATTGCTTAAATTTTCATTGTTACGCAGATGATACCCAGCTTTATCTATCCATGAAGCCAGAGGACACACACCAATTAGCTAAACTGCAGGATTGTCTTACAGACATAAAGACATGGATGACCTCTAATTTCCTGTTTTTAAACTCAGATAAAACTGAAGTTATTGTACTTGGCCCCACAAATCTTAGAAACATGGTGTCTAACCAGATCCTTACTCTGGATGGCATTACCCTGACCTCTAGTAATACTGTGAGAAATCTTGGAGTCATTTTTGATCAGGATATGTCATTCAAAGCGCATATTAAACAAATATGTAGGACTGCTTTTTTGCATTTACGCAATATCTCTAAAATCAGAAAGGTCTTGTCTCAGAGTGATGCTGAAAAACTAATTCATGCATTTATTTCCTCTAGGCTGGACTATTGTAATTCATTATTATCAGGTTGTCCTAAAAGTTCCCTAAAAAGCCTTCAGTTAATTCAAAATGCTGCAGCTAGAGTGCTGACGGGGACTAGAAGGAGAGAGCATATCTCACCCATATTGGCCTCTCTTCATTGGCTTCCTGTTAATTCTAGAATAGAATTTAAAATTCTTCTTCTTACTTATAAGGTTTTGAATAATCAGGTCCCATCTTATCTTAGGGACCTCGTAGTACCATATCACCCCAATAGAGCGCTTCGCTCTCAGACTGCAGGCTTACTTGTAGTTCCTAGGGTTTGTAAGAGTAGAATGGGAGGCAGAGCCTTCAGCTTTCAGGCTCCTCTCCTGTGGAACCAGCTCCCAATTCAGATCAGGGAGACAGACACCCTCTCTACTTTTAAGATTAGGCTTAAAACTTTCCTTTTTGCTAAAGCTTATAGTTAGGGCTGGATCAGGTGACCCTGAACCATCCCTTAGTTATGCTGCTATAGACGTAAACTGCTGGGGGGTTCCCATGATGCACTGTTTCTTTCTCTTTTTGCTCTGTATGCACCACTCTGCATTTAATCATTAGTGATTGATCTCTGCTCCCCTCCACAGCATGTCTTTTTCCTGGTTCTCTCCCTCAGCCCCAACCAGTCCCAGCAGAAGACTGCCCCTCCCTGAGCCTGGTTCTGCTGGAGGTTTCTTCCTGTTAAAAGGGAGTTTTTCCTTCCCACTGTAGCCAAGTGCTTGCTCACAGGGGGTCGTTTTGACCGTTGGGGTTTTACATAATTATTGTATGGCCTTGCCTTACAATATAAATTGCCTTGGGGCAACTGTTTGTTGTGATTTGGCGCTATATAAAAAAATTGATTGATTGATTGATTGATTTCAGAATGTCAGCAGCAATTCACCTCGTTTCTGCTTCAAACTGCACTTCACTCATCATCTATCTCAGCGACAGATATCTGAAGCTTTAATAGAAGAATCATGTCCACATAAATTCAGCATTATTTCATAATAAAAGACGGGGGAGCGATCAGAGTGCCACAGCAGCATGTCTGAGACTGACACTCTGAGTCTCTCTTCACCGGAAGCAATCAAAGGGAATAATGGGATTATTAACCATCAGATGACAAGGTAAAACCTCTTAAATCATTCTGAAGTCAGTTTCAAGCAGAAACAAGGCCATTTTAAGCAGCAACGAGGCGATACTCTGTGACATTTTGAAATGACCGACGCACAGTGAACGCATCAGCTAGCAGCTTGTGTAGCCTGACGCTCTGATCGCTTCCTGTTTTTTTAATGATGAAATAATGCTGAATTTATATGGAAATGATTGTTGTACAAAAGCTTCAGATATCTGTCGCTGAGATAGATGATGACTGGAGTGCAGTTTGAAGCACAAACGAGGTGATAATCACTGAACCGCGGCTAATGACGCATGCACAGTGAAGGCTGGGCAGACCGATTTTTAGGGGGGACCGTTTGGTCGGCGACACCAGATTCTGGATCAGGATTTCACTTTGTAGACTTTTAAGGATTACTTCAAAACTACTTCACAAATACGACATCACGATATAAAACCAAGATCAGGAAGACACCATTTTGTTTCATCTTGTGAATTAAATATCAGATTGCAACATTTTGATCAGTCAGGCCATTGAGGAGCTGTATGCAATTATTGCATTGTGTTGTGGAATCTGGATCCAGGTAAAAGCTTTTATTTTGGGTCCTCGTCAACCGTTGGCAGACGTCTGAAATCTCAGATTGCTGTTGTTTTAGTTGTATTTTTTATTTATTTTACAATTTTATGTCTTATGTGAACTGTTATGTCTTTTATGGTGATTTTTATTTATTCTTCTGTACAGCACTTTGGTCCACAGTGGTTGTTTTAAAGTGCTTAACAATTAAAGTTGGTTGGTTGGTAAGTGAATCAAATCGTGAGACTACTTCGTGAACTGTGGATGTGGAAGGTGCCTTTCTGAGACTGTACAGCAGCATACAGAAAACTGCACTTTCAATGCTGGCTCAAGTGCTTGTCAAATTTTGTAAATACTGATGAAACTCATCTTAAATCTCAGCCATCCTCTTAATCTTTAACCCCGCCCTCACCATAATCGACACCACAACAGTCTTACAGTGATTTCAGACCATCCACGTGCACACAGCAATGTGAAGGAGACACGGGCTGGGCTGGAAGTGAGTAACACAGACCTGAATAGTTTACCAAGTTAATTATTTACCTTGCATTTAACACACAGACCCCCTTCAAACAGCGGGTGCTGCACCACAATCTCTGACATTCCACAAGACAAACAAAACTCTGAAAGCACAAAGCAATACATTAGAATTAAGCATTTTACAATAATATCACAGAAAAGCCAAAATCAAAATGACTTTCTCTAAACTAACACAAATCGCACCTTCAATTGTTTGTCCTTTCTTGTTGATGGTTTCTATCATGGATTCTGTAGAGTAGAATGTGTAAAAATGACAAAAACTACAATTTATTACACACGTCATGTTTTTATTCTTGTTCGTGTTTGTTGCTATTTACAGCGCTAAATAAATAAAACCACACATACCTCTACTGTAGGTGACGTTAACTGCGTTTGCCTTATTTTTATAAACATATTTCCTTTTTGCTGGCGGCTGGTAGTCAGACAGGACCGAGTCAGAATCAAGATTGGCTGCAGATTCTACCAGGAACAAACGAAGACAATTATTTTCACAAAACTATTTTAAACTACCGAGCAGAAATAGGAACTCCTGCCAGCCAAAACAAACCACTACAGGACTTTGAGTGTTATCAACAATCATTTGCCATGTTGGATGATAAGCAGGCAAAAGAGACTATTCTCAACCTGCAAGGTCACAGCGTGCGAGACAATTCAGTATTTTCTGGGATTAAGGAACATGTGCTTGAGGACCCTGAAAAGACTGAAAGAGTTTAGAGAGAGAGAACAAAAAACTGCCAACAAAAAACACTACATAAAAGCAGTGATGGAGACAAGAAGAGCATATTTACAGTGCAGCAGAACAGACCAAACAAACCAGAACGTTCTAGGTTCAAGACCACTCGTGTCCATTCTCCATGTAATGTGGAGCTGCATAAGGAAGAACATCTAGCGTAAAAACATGTGCCAAATCAACTTGCTGATCCAAGTCTGATTTGTTGTGGTGACCCCGAGCAAAAAGGTTGAAAAAGTCAAAAGACCTTACTATAGGAATTAATAGGAAGAAACTGGAAATTTACCAAATTGCAGGTTAGCCTATAAATGGTAGTTAAAAACATCTTGCAGCAGAATCTTTGTAAAACAAACAGATTTAATGCAAATTCAGTTGAATTTCTACTACTTCTGCACTGTGCTTTCCACAATCACATCACGCACATGACTGGGTTATTCAGTACTGTCAAAGCCACACTACTGCATTTGACGCCCATGGTGTCAAAATACAACCCCTCATCCTTGTTGTGACACTTGACTAATGGAACAAGTTGGAGGTTACCTGCTGGGGTGAAATACAGTGGTGACTTTGTGTGACCAATGGGTGTTACAGTAACCATAAAGGCCCAAGAGGAACCCTGAACATGAAACAGCTAATGGAGCTAATGAAAGAAGAAATCCTCAATGGCAGATCAAGCGAAGGAGGTGATGGCTTGTAACCCAATGGCTGTGAAGGTGGATGAAGGTTGCAGCAGGTCCTCGGACTCCGATTGTCTGGGACTTCCCAGCCATCGGACCAGGCTAAGGATCTGTCAAGGACCGTGTGTTTGATAGTGGTGCAACAACATTCCCACATTAAACAAGCACAAGAATAGGTTTAATTTAATTCATTTAATTTAATGTAATTTATGTAATTTATATTGCGACAAATCACAACAAAGTTGCCCCAAGGCGTTTCACACAAGTAAAGTCTAACCTTACCAACCCCTAGAGCAAGCACACAGGCGACAGTGGTAAGGAAAAACTCCCTCTGATGAGTTGAGGAAGAAACCTCAAGCAGACCAGACTCAAAAGGGTGAATCTCTGCTTGGGCCATGTTACCGACACAATTTACAATACGATTACACAGGAAATTGTAGGAATACATGCTGGTGCACAGGACGGGAGGCTTGCAGAAGAAGACACCCACTTCCACTTCTGGATGGAGCCGCACCTCAAACAGAGAGAAAAACAGAATCAGGCATCAGAAAGACAACAAATACAGTGCAATTTTTCAGCATTAAGCAACAAGAAAAACAGAAGAAATAGTAAAGTGATCGCCGGCCACTCGCCCTAAGCTTCACAAACAGACCCAGACTTTAGTTAAAGTTGAGGCCGTGGCCCGCTCTGTTTACTCATAAAATTAATTTACAGTAAAAGGGTAGGTAGCATAGTACCATACCATGACAGTATGCTAGCCATATGAAAGGGAAAATAAATGCATATTGGTCTGGACTTGAAAGTCTCTACAGACTCTGACTGTTTCATTAATGCGGGGAGATCCAAGGTCTCTACATCAGCCTTGGATGAAGAATTCCACCATCCTGTCTAGAAATCAATCAAGAGACAATCTTCTTCACCACCGTGGGATTGCCACCACTACATTTGAGCCCAAGAACTACATCCAGTCGAGTATGTTTTGATAATATTACTGGGGTAAATATATGTGTTCTATGGTATTAAAGTTTAACAAGAAAATACTAAATCAAAATGTCTTAATATAGTAGCTAGCCAGTAAATCAGTTAACGTTCTACTCACAAAGCCAAAAAGTCAGTTTTTACATTTGTATTAGAAATTTTTGCATGCATGTCTGCTTATGATAAAACAAAATGTTTATATTCATGTTTGTCTATGATACAGTTTCTATAAATTACCCGAAATCTGCAGTTAATTACCGTAAAAATACTGTATATACCTTATATCCAAAATTCACATATATTCCCTTTAACTCCCATGGAAGGTTTTCATGTACATACCAGGAGGCAAGAATCCATCAGGTCCTAAAGGCAGAAATCCTCCAAAAGCCCAGTCCAGCATCATCATCAGCTCCTTTTCTCTGTTTCCTTCTGCCTCGGTAAAAGACTTCCCACATCGCTCACTGGCCAACTGCAGAAAACACACTGTGATCTTAGGTGTTTGTTGCAGATATCACAAACATCTCCACACATTTCTGAGCAATCTGATACATCATACCTACAGCATCTTGGATGTTTACCATCCTGACAGTGTTCCTGTCTGCAGGGTCAATTCTCTCAGCTGTTTGTGTTGATAAGTCACAGAGTCACTCAGAAATGACTGTTGTGGCCAAAACGTATTTCACTCAGTTGTTTCAAAGTTCGCTGATACTTGTGTGATGAAGTTGGTGCTCCAGCAGAAATTACTTGCAACACTTTAACATGAGTACTTCTGAAGTGGTCAGTGCGCTTGGTTTCAGTGCGGAAGGTTCCCAGTTCAAACCTCATCCCTGCCACATTTCTCCAGTTGCATCAGGAAGGGCAAAACTTGTGCCAAATCAAAATGTGGCTCCACCTTGGATCTGCTGTGGTGAACCAAAGTAAAAACAAGGGAACAGCCGAAGGGACTTACTTACATGTAAACACTAGGATGTATTATTAGTGGTGGTGGGCCGTTATTGGCGTTAACGTGCTGCGATAATGTGAGACTCTTATCGGACGATATAAAAAATATCGCCGTTAATCTATTCTCAAAGTTGGGCTGGGAGCTGGGCCTGTGCCTCGAAGCTTCGTTTAACGTTGTAGTACATATGCCAGGCCTGTGTGTGGCGCTGTAATGTCCCCAGAAAAACAAATAGAAGAAGTAGAGCAAGCGCTAATCAAATTAGCACAAAAGCTACAGCTTTCCAACGCAACAAACAGGGAAATAAAGCCTTTTAGGAAAAAGGCGGTCCACGCTGATCATCTAAAATAGCTTACTGTCCACTTAAAGCAAAGCAGTGTGTTTGTTTTTTTTTTTTTAAACACAGTTTCGTCCGCTGACCACTCTACGCGCGGCGGCTGGCTGCTGCCTCTCTGCCCGGTGCACTGCCAGCTCCGTCCCGGCCACAGACAGTTTCTGGAAGAAGTCCACTCTTTCTTCTGGGTGACAGTCATTACTTAGGTAGCACGCATATTCTGAATGAGCCATTTTAATCTAGATTAATTTCAAGATTTCAGTAAGATTAATCTAGATAAAAAAAAAAAATCTATGCCCACCACTAATTATTAGTTTCTCAAATAAGAATTATGTCATGAAGGGCCGCATCTGGATGACGGATGAGAAAAGCAGAAGTGGTACAGAGGGTGCAAATGATTTTGGTGCAAGTTCTATATGCTGTCCAGAGTGCTCAAACTGGGCACAAACGAGTTGGTTTTACTGTGTTACTTCCTCAGGTCATGTGGGAAGCCTGAATACAATATTAACCCTCAAGCGACCGAGTGGTGTCATTTCGGACCACAGGAATGTATGTGCATGATTCCTCCAATTCAAATGTGAAAAAAGTTTTCTAACACAAATTTGTCAATCTATTTGTCCTGCATGTGCTCATAGAATTTTTCAAGGATCAGTCAATCCGTGTGGCAACTATAATCCAAACTTGTGCGGGGAGATCTATGAGATTTTTGACATTACAGCTTCAGATGGTATTATTTGCCAACTTTTATTTTACTGTTTAGCAGAGAAGCCTGGCCAACAGACCTAGAATAGCAAGATTTACAACTGCACAAGCGCTGAAACTGATTCTTTATGCCCAGAGTGAGGATGAAAATAGTTCCATTGATGGAGATGAGTCAGCATTAGACAGTGAAGATCATAACTCTGAGATGTCAAACCCCCCCTGATATAGAATCTTTACGGCATATTGTGATGCTATAACTATCCTATCACGTTTTAATACATATTGTACTCAATGAAACTATACTTTCATGACGTATTGTTTTAATTTTTGACGCAATGAAATAAAATGCAAAGGGATAAAGGTAACATGCATTTTACATGATGTAACAGACAAGGTAATTGGTGTGTTTTTTTGCCTACTTTTTGGTAATTCCATATCTTACTACATTAGATGATGGACAACTATATTAGGGAGTGTACTAAATATGAAGAGCCTTAAAACAATCATTTATATAAATGTATTCCAATATAAAGTCAATGGGGTCATAAATGACCCCACTTAGTCATATTAGTCGCTAAAATAGCTCGGTCGCTTGAGGGTTAACCAGTCACAGTGGCACCTGTTATTTCCGTTACAGAGCTGTGTGGCATGAAGAAAGCGTGCGCTAGTGTAGGATTTTCTGTTGGGTTCATGGATGAGTGCCAATCGGTCAGACAGCACAGTGGACATCGCTTACACTCCAGAGGTGAAGCAGTGAAGCAGTAAGGCGAAGTTTTGTATTTTTCCATGAGTTATGCATTTATCATGTACAACCCCTGGCAAAAATTATGGAATCACTGGCCTCGGAGGATGTTCATTCAGTTGTTTAATTTTGTAGAAAAAAGCAGATCACAGACATGACACTAAACTAAAGTCATTTCAAATGGCAACTTTCTGGCTTTAAGAAACACTATAAGAAATCAAGAAAAAAAATTGTGGCAGTCAGTAATGGTTACTTTTTTAGACCAAGCAGAGGGAAAAAAATACAGACTCACTCAATTCTGAGGAATAAATTATGGAATCACCCTGTAAATTTTCATCCCCAAAACTAACACCTGCATCAAATCAGATCTGCTCATCAGTCTGCATCTAAAAAGGAGTGATCACACCTTGGAGAGCTGTTGCACCAAGTGGACTGACATGAATCATGGTTCCAACACGAGAGATGTCAATTGAAACAAAAGAGAGGATCATCAAACTCTTAAAAGAGGGTAAATCATCACGCAATGTTGCAAAAGATGTTGGTTGTTCACAGTCAGCTGTGTCTAAACTCTGGATCAAATACAAACAACATAGGAAGGTTGTTAAAGGCAAACATACTGGTAGACCAAGAAAGACATCAAAGCATCAAGACAGAAAACTTAAAGCAATATGTCTCAAAAATCGAAAATACACAACAAAACAGATGAGGAACGAATGGGAGGAAACTGGAGTCAACGTCTGTGACCGAACTGTAAGAAACTGCCTAAAGGAAATGGGATTTACATACAGAAAAGCTAAATGAAAGCCATCATTAACACCTAAACAGAAAAAAACAAGGTTAAATGGGCTAAGGAAAAGCAATTGTAGACTGTGGATGACTGGATGAAAGTCATATTCAGTGATGAATCTCAAATCTGCATTGGGCAAGGAGATGATGCTGGAACTTTTGTTTGGTGCCGTTCCAATGAGATTTATAAAGATGACTGCCTGAAGAGAACATGTAAATTTCCACAGTCATTGATGATATGGGGCTGCATGTCAGGTAAAGGCACTGGGGAGATGGCTGTCATTACATCATCAATAAATGCACAAGTTTACATTAATATTTTGGACACTTTTCTTATCCCATCAATTGAAAGGATGTTTGGAGATGATTAAATCATTTTTCAAGATGATAATGCATCTTGCCATAAAGCAAAAACTGTGAAAACATTCCTTGCAAAAAGACACACAGGGTCAATGTCATGGCCTGCAAATAGTCCGGATCTTAATCCAATTGAAAATCTTTGGTGGAAGTTGAAGAAAATGCTCCATGACAAGGCTCCAACCTGCAAAGCTGATCTGGCAACAGCAATCAGAGAAAGTTGGAGCCAGATTGATGAAGAGTACTCTTTGTCACTCATTAAGTCCATGCCTCAGAGACTGCAAGCTGTTATAAAAGCCAGAGGTAGTGCAACAAAATACTAGTGATGTGTTGGAGCGTTCTTTTGTTTTTCATGATTCCATAATTTTTTCCTCAGAATTGAGTGAGTCCATATTTTTTTTCCCTCTGCTTGGTCTAAAAAAGTAACCGTTACTGACTGCCACAATTTGTTTTCCTGATTTCTTATAGTGTTTCTTAAAGCCAGAAAGTTGCCATTTGAAATTACTTTAGTTTTGTGTCATGTCTGTGATCTGCTTTTTTTCTACAAAATTAAACAATTGAATGAACATCCTCAGAGGCCGGTGATTCCATAATTTTTGCCAGGGGTTGTATGTTACCTGAACAAAGACATATTTTGAGTGTGTGTGTGAGATAGAAAGAATAAAATCAAGAGTGATAATGCATCTCTTGTTAAATTACTTTTTTTCTCTACAGTGGCCATCACGCACTATCATATTAATACACACTTGCAGGTGAGTGATGAAGATGTGTGGGCAAAAAGTATGTATGTGTGTTGTGAACCTGTGTATGTAAGGTGCGTCTGAAAGTCACACTATTTCAATAAAGGCATATACACGATCGATGATGCCACTTTTATGCACGGCCACACCTTCCTTAATTTTTATTTTTAACACTCCCCCATGACAGCAAGTGGTCTTGTGATTTAGAGGACATGGATGCTAAGCATAAAAATGACAACCGCACTGGTTGGAAACTAGCAATGACACGTGCACCGCAGGTGGAAGACAGGGCCCGAATTGTTAAATATGAGGTTCAAATACCTCATAACAGCTTTTTTATTGGTCAATAAAGCTACAAAAAGTATGGTATCTGATGCTTTGATTTTCATGAGATGAATTGTACGTGGCCCTGCGACAGACTAGCGTCCTGTCCTGGGTGTACCCCGCCTCACGCCCTATGACTGCTGGGATAGGCTCCAGCCCCCCGCGACCCTTAATTGGACTAAGCGGTAGAAGATGGATGGATGGATGGAATTGTACGTGTGAGAGAGAGATAGTGTGAAATGTCACCACACACTGTGTATGCTCTGGAAGATTTAAATCTGACAAGAGCGCCTTTATTTAACGTAACATATTATTATGTATTCCATGTGCAATCAGCACCACAGACGGCTGACCTTAATAAGCTCGAAACCGGCTGTGCATCCATATGTGCCAATGAACTACTTTGAGAAAAGGGTACAAAAGACATTGAAGTAGGCCATGGAATAGTAGTAGAAAACACTCTCAACTCGTAAGATCAATCATTCTTGGGAAATGAAGCCCAGATATAAGAATTATATCACAGATTGTTGGTGACTGGTTCAGATATGTTCTAATGTATTACACTCTAGTTACAGTTGATGCAGTCTTTATTCTAAAGGGCTGTTTGGTGTTAAGACCTATACATACAGTCTGCTGATGGTGAGAATACTGCATTAGGAGTCCCAAAGCACAGTTTTGGTGTCTTACCTCAATAATCTGGTAGATGGCTTCCTTATAGGTAGGCAGGCTGGCATAGGAATTTTTGCAGAAGCACCGAGCAAAGGCACTAAATGGCAACAAACCCTCTGTATAGCTCTGGAACATAAAGGAATAAAGTAAAATTCAACTCAAAATAAATTAATTGTGCAGATCTGGGATGTACACATCAAAGTAAGAAAACATTACACTTCGAACCTCTGAGAACATCCCGTCTCCAAACCACTCCACCCTCCGCATACCCACGGGAGCTGACTTGGTTTTCCAAGGCATCACCATTCCTGGCCACCAGGAAAAGCCTTTCACTTTTCCCCACACCAACTCTCCAGTCAAAAACCCTTTTCCATCCTTCACCAAAAACATCAATAAAGCAGCAATAGCACACAAGTAAAGTAAGTTTGTATAGAAATTGATAAACTCAAGATTTTCATATAAGGAATTGGTGAGCAAATGCATTGTGGGATTTTCTCAGTAACTGTAACAGACTACCTGGTACGCTTGGTTCTGTCTTCTTCTTCTTGGTGTGGTTTTATGGGATAGTGACGCTTCTTTGTCCTGAAATGAATCACAAATTTGGACCACAATCAAGTCAAAGCTAAAATCTAAAACTGTATAATACAAAGCATTTCAAATTTAATCGGTAATCCTTAAAACTTTTTATGAAGTTTGGTTTACATAAAATTTAACATACGACAAGCAGCAGGAATAACTTTTTCAATGGGCATACCTTGGTGAAAAATAATGGTTAGACACAACTATTCAAACTACATAAAAATATTTTTGAGATCTCATTTTAAAGACTTTTACTACATTTGAAATTAACCAGATGAATAAAGTGATTGAAAAACATGACTGACTGAATTTATTAATTAAAATAATGCACAAAATACATACGTATTCCCTAATTAAAATACACCGATAGCAAAAGAAAGTGTGAAACGTTTGTTTCCACTGTGGTCCGGAAAATGAAATGTGTATATCAGAGGTCAGTGCAGATTTCATTCACATCCTTCCTTGTATAAGTTTTTTTTAAATTGCACTACGTTTGTTAAATTCACTTTTCATTGTGATTATACTTATTGGTCTGCTGTTACACATCATCAGACCAAAAAATCTTCCTCGTGTGTGAAAACCGACTTGACAATAAACCTGCTTCTGATTCAATAGTCAGAGTTTCCATTTTTACACTCAACCAAAGTGATTGTGCTTCTGCATCACTTAACCAATTATTACTGCAATTACCCAGAAACCAGTGAAGTGATTTTTATGAACTTTGATGACAATGTTGGTCAATTCAACAGGAAAACTTCAGATTGGCTGAGGATCACATTCCAAATCCAGGAATTAGCTAAAGTTGCTATTATGAAACAGGGAGTTTTTAAATAGTTTGGCATTAGTCAATAAACGTGTGCCCTTATCTTTAAAGTGGCAACACAAACTATGTGAATGTCTGAATGTTGAAAAGACATTTTAAAAAATATAAATAAATAAAATCAGGTTTCTGTGCATAATAAATTCTAAAATGATGCCTTTTAATCCTTACATACTGTTCAGATTTAATGACTTTACAGAGTGGCCTGTCAGTTTTGACCCAGACCAACAATTCCTGAAGAATAAGTGTCTATACTGAATTTTGAAATAGACATATTTAGAATGTATAAATAACCCATCTGACATTAATCAATGAATGACTAATCCTTAATTAATATTTCTGACAGCAGGGAGACTATTATTTAGGTTTTGCAACACTCATTTTTTGGAGGAAAGCATCTATTGTCGCACCGTATCATGTCCTTTCATTTAAGACAGGGAAACATCAGCTGTATTTTATTAAAAGTGAAAATGGCAAGTACATTCTGGGTCCTGGAGTCATTTGAATGATATTTTCCTGCTGCCATCCTGGCTGCAACTCGATGTGGAAGTGAGGACCAACGAATAGCACTGTTTTTCCACATAAATGTCTCCCTTGCTGCCTGCTCCTCTCCCTCAGTCATTTTCATCAATCAGAGTTTATCTCAGTGGTTCCCCTGACCTGCAGATTTTCCATCTCTCCCTGTTTAGTCACAAGCTGATTAGCTCATTCAGGTGTCTGTTAGCTCTTGATTGGCTGCCCACACCTGAATGAGACCCCAGGTTTGGGGACCACAGTTCTACGCTCTCATCCTGCTCTGGTGCATCCTCCTCCAAATCAGTGTTTGCTTCCTCACCTTGTGTCATGATGAAATGGTGTAGATGAGTGTTTTCATACAACAAAGACAGATCTATTCTTGGCTTGCATCTCTCATGTGCCGTCTGCCAAACTGCAGCTGAACTTAGCTTTTGAGAGCTGCCTCCTCCGGGACAGATTTACCATTGAGTGCCTGACTAGTTTATTTGTTAATGATTGATGTAAATGAAAACTAAGACTTACTCAGTGACTTAGAAATGTTTATGTATCCATCCCCTAAACTGTCTGAAAAAACTGGTTGTAAAAGTGATGATTTGCCTGCGTTATGTTAAAGGGTGCCATTACTTATGCAACCTATCATTATTGCTTTTATATTTTCATTTAACTTATGCCATGTTCTAAAGATAAATTTTCACCTGCATCATTTTAGAAATTTTTATATGCAGAAGCCTGAATTCATTGATTTTTTTTTTGTATTTGATGTCATTCCAACATTCAGATGTGTAAAGGAGCTTTCACAGTGGCGTATTCGTAGAGCTGCTCATTACAGCGTATCATCTACACTGTAATGAGCAGCTCTCCGCCCACTTCACGAGGAGTTTTTTTCTCAATACGTAGCAGTATGTTGAGGGCTACGCGCGGAGGACGGAAGAAATTAAACCTGTTTAATTTTCTTCGGCGTACAGCACAGCATGGAGCCTTCACGCAAGAACACGCAGCGCCGTGTTAGTGTCTGCTATTGTGAGCCCGCCCACGCTTCAAGACGGCACTGTGCACCGCTTCACATCTCCCTGTTGTTCTTCTGGAGCTATAAATACTGCAAGATCGTTGCTTCACTTTATCATACTGGACTAATTATATATGAGGACTGTTTCACTGTGTCACATCGTTTCATAAAAACGAGAGAGAGAGAGAGAGAGAGAGACCAAGATGGGAGAGCACGCGCGCGAGAGAGCGCTTTTATTTTATTTTATGGAGTCTGATAGAGGAGAGCAGGCAGTCTGAGTCTCCTCTCCTCTATCACACTCCTTTAATTAAAATAAAATAAAATAAAACCGCTCTCTTGCGCGCGCGCTCTCCCTCCCTCTCTCTCTGTGTCTAATCAGAGCTGTGGCTCTTTAAAATAAACGCGCACTCGCTGCATGTCGGTGCGCTCATCAAACGCCCTGATCGATCAGTCTGATCAAAGCTGAAAAGAGCTGTGACTCTAAAATAAACGTGCACTTGCTGCATAAAAATAATAATAATAATAATAATAATAATAATAATGTTAAATGACTGTTTTTGAGCCGCACCACACCATGCAGTAGAGAACAGAGTACACTTCCACAGAGGCAGAAAATAACACTGAAACTGGTGCAGCATGGCACACGCGACTGTGTGCACACATTAAAACGCGAACACACGCAGCTGCAAGTATGAACGAACACTGTTAAAGGCTGAGTACGCGCGTATTTCGGCCGTATTTAAATGAAACACAACGCTGCAATGAGCAGCTCTATGAATACGCCATTGTGAAAGCCCCTTAACAGCACAACATAATGCAATTTGATGGGGATCTGGATAGAGGTCCGAGTCTCATGGACTGTCCAGTCTGATCACCTTCGTGGGACAATTATCTAACAGTGTTTAAGAGTGAAGGGTTTCATCACCCAGAGGTATTTTATCAGTATAATCGAGTATGGTGGGTAATCTTGCCTTCGGTGAGTAAATGTCCTCCCACATATTTGTTCCATCCACTCCCTAAACCAGCTGTTTTTAATTTGTTCAACTCTTCAGGCAGGTAAATGAGTTGATCAGTGAAATCACCTGTTTTAAGAGCACAGGAAGAAACAATACATGGCTGGACAGAAGCCGGCATTATCAGTATACCTACCACCTCATCTTCAGAGTCCAGAGTTTTTTTTCTGTCCAAATGAAGCTCTACAGGTTTGCTCCAGGTGTTAGCACCAGCCTGGAACACAGTACGGGCCTGTGGCTTCTGTCGCAAGCTGATCTCCCAGCCAGAACTTCCTCGAACAAACTCCTGAGAGACAACAAAGTCATGACACATACGTTCTTTATGTCAAATATGTGCACAAATGTACATGCAGAGCCATTCCGACACTTTTACCCTCAGACAAAATAAACCACTGCATACTCAATAATGTTGTCCAGACAAACAGTCGAATAACAGAAGGCAGGTTTAAGAAAAGGCAAACAGTTATTCGTAATGCTGCGTTTACACATAGGCAGGACACACTAGGAATGTCATTTTTCTGTCATTCGTGGCACATTTCTGACATTCTTAACGTGACTTAACGCATCTGAATAGGGTTCTTAATGGTGCGTTTACACATAGGCAAGACGCGTTACGAATGTCATATTTGCATCACTCTTGGCACATTCCTGACATTTTTAACGTGCCTTAACGCATCTGAATAGGCTTCTTAATAGTGCGTGTTGGTGCGTGATATTCATGGAGCATGTTTTTGGCTGTCAAAAAAACCTTCCACAAACGTCACGCACCATCCTCATTTCGCATGATGCCGTGGAGGTCGCAACTGAGCGTGTTGATCCGTCTTGATTAGTGGTGATCCTTAATAGAGCATGACAGCGTTCTTCTCTGACATGCGCACAATTAAACTCTACTGCACCACATTCAGTTTCATTGCTGCAGTATGTCGAAGGAGGACAGTGACGCCAAGTTGGCTAAAAGTTTCCTTCCAATGCTCATTACTGCGCTCCAGCAGGTGTTCCACCTGCTGCATGTGACTAATGTTTGGGGAAACACGCGAGACGAGAGCCGCATGGAGCCACACATCTGGCTCTCTCCGTCTCCTCCTCCTCTCTGTGCCACTTCATGGTACAGAGCCCAACTAAGCTTGCAGTCACAAAGTTCTTCTGCTGTGGATTTTGAGGAGCAAACTGGAGCGATCTTGTTCAGCAACTGACAGTTGGATGAATATGGGGGTGTGTGTGGAGACAATTCACCTCATTTACAACGTGACAGAACTTAACGTTGTGCTGTTACGCACGATAGCGTACAACAATGCGGAACATTATTCTTGACCGTGAGTAATGGTTCCTGATAATTCTCCAGCAACACGTGCCATTAATCGTAACGCGTGGTAACAGGTTGCAGCAGTTCCTGAGGACACCTGACGCCTCTGCTCCGAATCATCACATTCGTGATCAGCGGCCAACAATGTATACTTTGTGGCATTCATAACTTGCCGTCGTTATGTGTAAATGCAGCTTAACAGTGCATGTTGGTGCATGACATTCGTGATATTCATGGAGCATGTTTTTGGCTTCCAAAAAAACTTCCACGAATGTCATGCACCTCCCTCATGTCGTGGAGTTCGCAACTGAGTGTGATGATACATGGTGATTAGTGGTGATTCTTAATAGAGCGTGACAGTGTTCGTAGTGGTTCCTGTGATGGTTCTTGGAGCCCAAACTGTCACATGCCATTAAGAAATGTTGCGAAAACTGTCAAGTTTTGACCCGAATTGTAGCGTGGTGTCAGATTTCACTGCGCACCACTACAAATCACTTTTCTCACGTGCACACAATTAGACCCTGCTGCACCCACCGCATTCAGTTTCATTGCTGCAGTATGCCGAAGGACAGTGACGCCAAGTCGGGTAAGTCTCGTTCCAATGCTCCTCGGCGCACTCCTGCAGGTGTTCCACCTGCTGTTGTACCTGATGTTCGGGAAAACAAGTCTGAGCCAGAGGAGAGCCGCGTGCAGCCAGACATCTGGCTCTCTCGCCATCTCCTCTTCCTCCTTTCTGCGCAACTCCATGGCACAGAGCCCAACTAAGCATGTGATCACAAAGTTCTTCTGCTGTGGATTCATCTGGATGTTGAGGAGCAATCTGGAGCAATGCGAACTGTTCAGCAGCTGATGGCAGGATGAACATGGGCGTGTGTGGAGACAATTTACCTGATTCACAACATTCCTGACAGTTTCGTAACAATGCGCTGTTATGCGCAATAGCGCCGGACATTATTATTGACCGTGCATAATGGTTCATGATAATAATACATTTTATTCATAAAGCACTTTTCAAAACACTCAAAGACGCTCTACAGTACAATTTAAATCACCATAAAAACAGGACCAAAACAATTAAATCATTTCAGATATTAAAAGCAGATCTGAACAGGTACGTTTTGAGTCCTTTCTTGAAAATGGGGTCTGGGCAGTTGCAGAGTTGTTGGGGCAGTGAGTTCCAGAGGGTAGGGGCGGCGATGGAGAAGGCTCTGTCACCCCAGGTTTGGAGCTTGGTCCTACAGGGGAAGGACAGAAAGTTGGCGTCGGAGGAGCGGAGGAAGCGAGATGAAGTGTGGTGATGGAACAGGTCAGTGAGGTATGAAGGGGCCAGATTGTGAAAGGCTTTGAACGTGAGAAGAAGGACTTTGAACTGGATGCGATAAGGAACAGGGAGCTAGTGGAGGTTCTGAAGGACTGGGGTGATGTGTTCACGTGAGCGGGTGTGAGTGAGAAGGTGGGCTGCAGAGTTCTGAATGGACTGGAGTTTGTTGAGTGATTTCGATGGAATGCTGTAGAGCAGGGGTGGGCAATCATGTGCCATAAAGGGCCAAGACACTGCAGGTTTTCCGTGCAACCAGTCACCTCAGCAGGTGATTTCATTAATGATCAGGTGTCTCAGCAGGTGATTTCATTGACAACCAGGTGTTTATGTTCAGAGGAGAAGCTCATCAGCAACCCACCTGCTGAGGTGAATGGTTGCATGGAAAACCTGCAGTGTCTCGGCCCTCGATGCCCACCCCTGCTGTAGAGGATGCTACTGCAGTAATCGATTCTGGAAGTAATGAAAGCATGAATGAGAGTTTCAGATGAGGAAAATGAAAGGGATGGGCAGAGTCTAGCAATGTTTTTGAGATGAAAGAAGGCAATCCGGGTGATTTGTTTAATGTGGTGTTCGAAGGGGGACTGTGGATCTAACTAAATACCAAGGTTTCGGATGAGGGGGGACGGTAAGAGAGTGGTGTTGTCGGTGTGAAGAGTGAAGTCGTGTGCAGATTTAATGATGTTTTTAGGTCCAATTATGATGATGTCTGTTTTGGCACTGTTAAATTGTGATTCATCCAGGTTTTGATTTCTGTAAGGCAGTGAGTGTTGACTGTGTTGTGGTGTTTATGGATTTTTTTGGAGATGTACAGTTGCATATCATCAGCATAGCAGTGAAAGTGGAGACCATGGCGGCGGATGATGTGACCGAGAGGAAGGATGTAGATAATGAACAGAAGAGGGCCAAGTACCAAACCTTGAGGGACACCTGTATTGTTGCCGGTTTGTGAGGTAAGACTGAAGCCAGGTCAATGCAGTTCCAGTGATGTTCAGGGTGTTCTTGAGGCAGGAGAGGAGGATGGAGTGGCTGATGGTGTCAAATGCAGCAGAGAGGTCCAGGAGGATAAGGATGTTTAGGTGGCCAGAGTCGGGGGTGAGAAGGAGGTCATTTGTGAGTTTAAGTAGAGCTGTTTCTGTGCTGTGATTTGGTCTAAAGGTCTATTGTAAAGGTTCAAATAAACTGTTGGAGTTTAAGTGTGTTTGAAGTTGTGCAGCTACGACACGCTCAAGGATTTTAGACAGAAATGGTAAAGTGGAAATAGGTCGGAAATTAGCGGGATTATTAGTGTCAAGGCCAGGTTTTTTGATTATGGGCGTGATAGCTGCCAACTTGAGAGACTGCGGGACTGTACCCGAGGAAAGAGTTTATTATAGCTGTAATCAGAGACGGCATGTATTCGCCAGCGACGTGCCATTAATCATAACGCATGGTAACAGGTTGCAGCAGTTCCTGAGGACTCCTGACGCCTCTGCCCTGAATCATTACATTTGTCATCAGCGGCCAAGAGTTTATACTTCGTGGCATTCATGACTTGCGGTCATTACGTGTAAATGCACCATTGGATTAGTGGTATTATGGTGTTCACTTCAGAAAACCAGCAAATTTTCAATGACGCAAAAGAAGATGCAGGAAAACTGTAAAATCCCTTAAAAATCAGAGCTTAATAAGTGAAACCTGGCCATTCGTGGAGATTAAGAACATCTTTAGAAGCTGCAAAAGGAAATTTATACCTTTATTATGAGGAGTGATGCTCCGAGGTTGATCTGAACAATTAATCCTTGTACACACCGATTATTTGTAGAGAACAGAGTACACACATATATGTGTGAAGTTTTGTTCTTTTTTTTGTTTAGTTTTTCTAAAAGGCAATTTCATCCCCAGTTTACATCTATCTATTTTTGAAAAACAAAGAGTACATACCACAAATAAATGATATTCTTCATGAAAAAAGCCTAAACACTAGAACTTTTTTTAATCTGCATTTTAACACAGGCAGAGAGCTCCTGTTTTCAAATTTAGAAAACTCACCACAAATATTGACTTGGCTCAGTGTCTGCTATACTTAAGCAAAGCACCAGCATTTAGACTGCAGCCTCCACTGCTTTGAAATATAATTGCTTTTATTTTGAGGCCCATTCAGCAAGATACATAATCAACAGGAAAGCAAAAATCAGCTCTGAGTGTCAAATCCATAATGCATATGCCAAATGCATCGTAGATGCTGTTACTACATTATCAAATTTAACTCATCTTCTGGTGTACTACACACTGTACTCTCATTATACCAAAATATAAAATACTGAATCTTTTTTTAAAATGATAATCAGCTGACAGTTCTTTAAATAACACACTTTACTGTAAATATAACATGGTGCTTTTCAGTACCACGGACTGCTGACATTAAAAACTCATAACGGTGTGTGCGTACTTGCTCCTAAGCGCTGTTTTGGTAAAAGTGTGTAAAATTTTAACAGCATTCACTGAAACACTAATTTCCTGATGTTTCAGCTTTCAAGCAGAGCTAATAGATTTTTGGTAAATGAACATATTATATAGTCAGAAGAAAGTTAAAACTATTTACCCCATTAAAAATGTAACTAGATTTGTTCCTTTTCTCTTCATACAGGAATAAAACACAGTGTTTCCCCTATAGTATTAGGGCCCCGTCACACCTTGACAATTTAGCCAGTGTACATCGACCATATTAAAAATGCTGGCATACGCTGGCGTACGTCAAACACATTATGCAGCTCTCATAACGTAATGATGTAGCCAGCATATACTGACAGCCCCATTTCCACCGAGCAGTCCGGGAAGATATGGTATGGGCCAGAACAGTTAAATGTGGCTTGGTTTGTGTTTCCACCGCCGGAAAACCCTTTTGTTTGGCAGGTGGTGCGCGCTATTGACGAAAATGTCATTAACTGTGCGTACGCTGTCGCGCAGCCCCGCCCCTCCACATGGAGGAAAAACAGAGTAATTTAACATTTTTCGTATTTTATTTTTGTCTTGGTGGCTCATGGAATTTATTATTATCACGTGCAAAATGCTGAAGAATCGACTGATGTCTGTGGTAAATGCTGACATGAATGAACGAGGCACTGTGACTCTTTCAACTTTTAAAAATATAACGCAATGCTGATATACCCTCAGCCGTATGGGCATTGTCTTCTTTATAATTTGCAGTTTTAATTGGTATCCCAGTGCAAAGTGTGTGTGTGTGTGTATATATATATATATATATATATATAAATTAATTATACATTTACTGCTAGGGCAGCACAGTGGATTAGTGGTTAGCACTGTTGCTTCACAGCAAAAAGGTCATGGGTTTGATTCACACCTGTGGCCTTTCTGTGTAGAGTTTGCATATTCTCCCCGTGTTTGCATGGGTTTCCTCCGGGTGCTCTGGTTTTCTCCCACATTTAAAGACATGCAGGTTAGGTGATTTGGAAAGTTTAGAATTGTCCAGGTCTCCCTTGCAAAAGAGGTCTTGATCTCAACCTGGTTAAATTAACTGTTTTTTACATTAATTAGGCAAAATTATAATTTTTTTTACACATTTTACAAACTTCATGTCTTGACAGTAGCAAGGCTCCCATTTTGACTTAAATGGGAATTGGTCGGTAATTCATGCAGATACAGTTTGTCCACAGTAGGTTCTATGATGAATGATATGTGCACAACTTAATTATTGGACTTATCAGACGGTTTCACCGTGCAGCAAAGTACAGAAGAGTTGGGAGGGAGAGAATTAAGAGCCTACTGTCTTATGTACAATTTATACATGATCATTAAAGCCCCCCCTATCAATCAATCAATTATAAGCAATATTTACATTTTTAAGGGAGTCTGCAGGAGGGCGTCTGCGTGCGCATACATGAGCTTTTGACAAGAGCGGAAGTTCGCTTCGAGTTAATGGAAGTTTGCGTGCACGCTGACATCCGTGAAATATCTTTTAAATCCCTCCAGAGGTGCTATCAGGTTACAAAAACAGTGTTTTCAAATTAAGAAGTGTTTATTTGTCGTTCGCTTTTATGTTCTCTGGTTCAGGCTGAGAAACACACAAATCACTGAGGGACTTCTTTAAAAACACTACGTTTCTTCAGCCACGACAAGGAACTAAAGTATTTTCCAAAATCAGGACGCTTTATGTGGATAAGTTTTCGTCAGGCTGTGATGATGAATCCGATTGAAAAGAACAGGTAAGATTAGTACTATATATTTACGCCATGTGTGAATGGTTTTAATATTTGAAACAGTCTGTCCTGTTCGCATGAGGACTGCAGCTTTGAGCCAATCAATGGACTGCATTAATGGGCGTATTTTGATTTATGAGGAACTTACAAGAAATGTGTGTCAACAATGGCACAACTTACCTCCACCTTATGGGCCACGCATGCAGGATGTATGAGACAAATGCTGGCATATGTCAAAAATATTGTGCAAGCTCAAAATTCTTTGATGTACTCAGCATAATATGATGTTTATCAGCATACATGCTCTTAACTTATACAAAACTTACCCATAACTTATTACATGTACAATTTAGCCAGCGTATGGCAGTGTTTTTAATATGCTTGGCATACGCTGGGTAAATCATGAAGGTGTGACAGGGGTGTTATAGGTGTGATGGGCCATCAGGCCAACAAATTATTTTTTGTTCATAATGCCAAGTATTAATTAATTTAGATGTCAATCATTTTGTATCTGCAGAGCTCTGACTGTGGCTTTCCCTCACACGTAATTTTCTGTGGCATAGCCTTTTTTTTTAAGTGATTTGATACAGCATTAATCAGGTTATTATTTTTATCTCACAGGAGGATGACAGCAGCATGATGTTAAAACCTCTGCATCAATTAAAGGTAGCAGTTAAAAGGTTTCACAGAAGACAGAAGTTCAATCTGAAATATGTTAGACTCCTACTGACAAGAGAAAGTCAAAAATTACTCCCATCTCCTCAAATATATTTTTGCAGAAGTTATTTTTCAGATGTTTTTTAATAAAACGCTCTCACCGTTCGCGTGAGCCATTGATGCCATTAAATCTGCTCAAATAACTCCTGTTTTACACCAATCATCTGCATTGTTGAAGGTGAATTTTCATTTAAATAATAGGCAGAAAATTTTGAGGATCCATGTGATGTTTTGTCAGACAGCAGCCTGTTACGTAGGCCACTGTGCAGCGCCTGAATCGGGGTCCTAATGTGCCAGTAATGACTAAAGGGATTCTGACAATTCAATATGCACATTAGAGTTCGATTTTAACCAGATATATTATTTGCATCCATGCAGTTTGCAGCAGTGAGTTTAGGGATTTTGAAAATGAGTGATCCTACAGCTTGGGTGCGTTTTTAATATGCTCATGTGATTTTTATATGTGGTATACCCAGTCCCTGGTAAAAGATCATTTCACTGAAAAAAGTAAATAAGTATTTTTCCGTGAAACACTGGAGTTTTTTTTAAACCAATGATTAAGATTTGCATGACTATGGCAGGATTTCCTAAATCTTGTACATATCACTTAACTTTCACTTGTGTTTCTGAATGCCTCACATTTTGCTGCTCAAGAAAAAGAACTATCAGTGCCTGATCGGAGTACCACCAGCCCTGAAACATTGATTGAACAGAATAAATGATTACCTCTTTCCCAGATTTCCACTCGTTTGGATCTGTAAAATGAAAGCACATTTTTTGTTATACTGAGTTCACAAAAATGGCAACTGCATTTAAATTTTGCAAATCTACAGGATAATGGAATCCCAAACCTAATCCTCAACCACAACAATCCTCATAGGAATATGAGTGCTTCACACAACTTTAAATATTGGCAGATACGACAACAATAAAAACAGTGTCTCTTACCATTTATCTTTTTAAGGTAGACTGCACATGGCTTTACTCTCATATTAAGGTATATGTCATCTAGAAAACAATAAGAAACAAGACCACACACCGATCTACAGTGAGTGACAACATTATGCAGGTTAACCATCTGACAGAAATGCATGCTCTTCTGATAGTTTTACACTATTTAGCAGTAAATTAACCAACATGGTTTTATTGTTGCAGCATAGACATTCACGTTCATGTTGTAACACTTTTTAACAATCAATATACTTTGTGAATATGGGTGTAATGATCACAAAACCCAGTGTTCAGATCAGATCAAGATTTGTGATCATGTATGGGATTAGTTTTTTGGATCAGAGAGGGGAAAAAGATACTTTGCTTTATATATATATATATATATATATATATATATATATATATATATATATAAATAGAACAATAAAAGTGTCCTGAATGAAAATATGCTGTCTTATGTTTAAATAATATTTTTCAAATAAAATACATAATTGTTATATTAAACTGCAATATGGAAAGTGCTGTATTAGTGAATAAAAATACTCTATGTCCAAATCACAAAAAGTAACAAAAACAATAAATAAATAAATAAAGCAGATCTGTCACAGAAAAGTTTATTACTAAAAAAAATTTGAACTTTATATTTTGATTTACCTGAAGAATTCTTCTTCTTCATTCTGCCATTCTGGACTGGGTAATCCTTTTTGCTGGTGCTATCAGAGAGAGAGCTTTCGAAGGTGCCATCTGTCTCACTCTCTGCCAGTCTTTCACTGTCAGAGAACAGTGTGATATCTCCATTCTTCAAGGCCTGAGATAGGCCAAACAATTTCAACATACAAAAGGAAATGTATATATTTGTGAGTGGAAAATATTTTAGTATGCGTAATTACCTTCACAAACAGTGTTGGTACAATTTGCCACACATACCTGATTAAAAACCTGTTGCGCCTCAAGTGGTGGACAGGGTAGAGACAGTAAGGTCAACGCAAGCTTCCTGAAGATTGATGTTGCCTTGGCATATTTCATTACATTGCCCCAGTGCTTCTCCAGCAAAACCACAGAGTTATCCTTTTCAATCTCTGCATCTGGCCCCTCCTTGGTCAGCTGATACTCTTGGAACTCCCTGACAAGCTGGTCAACCTCCTCAGAGGAGCTACAGATTCCTAATTTAGTTCCAAGTTCCCCCACAGCTTTTTCCGTCACTTCTGTCTTAGTCCTGGGGTTGAGTAATTGTGAGATGGTCCTCAGGACTTCATCATTGAGAGGCAGCTTCTCTGCAATGCTACCCGTGAGTGCAATGTAAAAGGACAGCGCCTCATCTTGTAGATGTTTCAGTGCTTCTTTAGCATCAGACTCTTTCAGAAAGTCTTCTACCGCTGCTCCACCCAGACTGAGCTCAGTTCTCAACAGGTGGAATTTCTTGTTCTTGAGGATTTGGCTGTTATGCTCCCTAAGGAAACGTGAAACAGCCTGACGGTTAAGAAAGAAGGCAGTGTAAGTCTCTAGCAGGTTACTTGCATCTTCTAATATAAGGAGCAAGTCAGTTCGGGCAGCTCCCTCATGTGTCTGCAGACGCCTCTGGAAAGCATGCAGAGGCTTCATGGCATGATCCAGGAACATAAATGTTGCCTTGATTTTGGGTTCTTGTAGGTGGGAGCAGATTGACTTGGCTTTGTCATCGTCTTTGTCACAAGACCCAAAGTATGATATGAGATCTTCCCACATTTCTAAGATTTTTGTGACAAACTGGCAAAAATGAAGACAGCTGATGTTGAGATGAAACGATGGAGTTTTCACATTGTTATCAGACCCAAAAAGAGCTTTGAGCTTCTCATCCTTGATAGAGCCAGAGGTATAATAGGCATGGATATCATCAATCATCTCTTGAACCTGACTGGAGAGCTCCTTCAGTCCAGCATGGCAAGCTGCATCCGGCATGTTAAAGAGCCTTCCTAACGATATCAAGTTTGGGTTGAGCTCCTGGAGCTGTGAGCAGATTTGCTCAGCTGCTGCAACATTACCATCCATGTAAAGAGTCGCAAGATTAGCCGTGGAAAAGCCAAATTTCTTCAAGGTCTCCACCACTGATGATGCACTTTGATCATCTGGAACTTGAAGCGCATCCAGAAATCGTATTGAGTACTTGGAGTCATCAACATCAAAAAACCCAACAAGGATGACAGAGATAGTCGCACTTTCTCTGAGTGTCACCCCTCCGTAAATGTAAACACAATATGGAGTGTGCTGGCAAACAGATATAATATCATTTGGATAGTGTGATCCCAGTTTATGACGTACATAATTACGAGACCCCTGAGCACCACCTACAGAACCAGAGGAACATTGTTTGTGAATAAATTGGATTGCAGCATCACTACATGGAAGTGTTTCAGTGTTCAGACTTTCCAGGTCCATGTGCTCAGCCAACCTGGCCCTTTTCTTATGTTTGTTTCCTTCCATGTGTCGCTTGAGGTCACAATGGCCTTGATGAAATGTCTTTAGATTTTTGTCACAAAGACGACAATAGGTGTAGAGCTCTCCCAGAGGGCTGCGATCAACCCACTCAAAAATTTCCTTCCACTTTTCATTGTAAGGGTAAGACTGTTGACTTATAGTGTTGCCGTCTTTCATCTCTGCTCCCAATTTAGAGTTATCTGAAAAAAAAGAAGTAAAATTAGAGATTATCAGACATAATGCCATCGCTTAGCTATTATGTCGATAAACATAAAATCTGACTTACTTAATATGGGAGATGCCACAATAGGCCGGACTTCCTGGTTTTTCCGCGCTTTCACAGCATCATAGTCCTCACTTTTCACATTGGCTGTGTAGAATGCTTTGAACCACTTCATAAGTTCAAAATTACTTTTAAAATCTCCTCTTGCCAACTCCTCAACTGGAAAGGTCTGAATAAAATAAAATAAAATAAAAAAACTAAACTAAAACTTAAAATGCCTTACACAAGACTAAAGTCTGTATTCCTATAAAGGCCAGGTCATGCATCTTCACATAGAATTTACTCAGTCACAAAACTGGAAACCAACCAATCAGTGAGATGTGACAGTAAAATAAGCTGTCTTAAAGCTGCCACACTGTGCAAAGAATGCACAAAAAAGAGATGGTATTGCTGCAAAATTAAGTATAATTGTGGAAAGACAGGAGGCAGAGCTGGAGGTGGCAGAGCTGGAGATTCTGTGATTTTCTTTGGAAGTGATCAGGATGAACAGGATTAGGAAAGTGCAGATCATTGGAACAGCACTGGTCTGACAATTTGGAGACAAAAGGTTTGGTAAGGTTAGACCTTACTAGCCTGAAGCGCCTGGAGGCAACTTTGTGGCGATTTGGCGCTATATAAATGAAAATAAATTGAAAATTTAAAGTCAGTGAGGCAAGACTAAAGATTTGGACATGTACAGAGGAGGGACCAAAGAGAAGTCCAAAGAGAAGGTTTATAGATGTAATGAAGGAGGACATGCAGTTGGTTGACGTGACAGACGAAGATGCAGAAGACAGGGTGAGACAAAGACACAGTGTGCTATGGGGACCCCTAACGGAAGCAGCTAAAAGAAGACGTAGGCTGTATTTATTGGGTAGACACAAAGTTTGATCTGGAATGTCCAAAGGTACTGCTGTGCATGCGCACTAGCAATGCAATTTTAGCTCACCCACCAATTTCAGCACTTGACGTTGATGGGTGAGCTGTAGGGTGCACCATTTGCCCCACTTTTTAAAAATGTTCTGAAAATCAATCTGTACCTAGAATAAATCTTTTACACCTACTAAACTTCCATGAGAAATTTTATTAAAGTCCATTGATATCTACTGGGTCTACCGAGCCGCTGAAGTTTGCTACTAACTGCACCAATAAAGCCGGTGTCGCAGACCGAACGGTCCACCCCTAAAAATCGGTCCGTTGCATCGGCGCATGCGCCATTTCGGACCACAGTAGCACGTCTGAGATGGAGTCTCTTCACCCAAAGCAATCAAATGGATTAATGGGATTATTAACCATCAGATGATAAAGGTAAAACCTCTTAAATCATTCTAATGTCAGTTTTAATTAGAAACAAGGCCGTTTTAAGCAGAAACTCAATGAAATTCAGTGACGCTTTGAAATGAACGACGCGCAGTGAATGTATCAGCTAGCAGCTCATTTAGCCACGGCGCTCTGATCACCTCCGCCGCCTTTTATGATGAAAAAATGCTGAATTTATGCGGAAATGATTGTTATACAAAAGCTTCAGATACCTGTCGCTGAGATAGATGATGACTGGAGTGCAGTTTGAAGCAGAAACGAGGTGATAATCCATGAACCGCGTCATTGGGGGGGCCAATTTTTAGGGGGATTGTTTGGTCTGCGACACCGGGCTGAAAATATCCGATTTTCTTTAATAATGCCAAAAATAATGGATTTAGGCCATATAATGTCAATGAGAGTTGGATATAAATATGGACATTGCACATCTTTTGGTGACAGTGGTACATCTCTGTCTTTATTAGTTCGTGAGATGTGGCAATAGTGTCAATTTTTTGGGAAAACACAATGAAAATTGCCTTTGCCAGACATTTCCATAATAACAGCAACAAATAAGCCGAAAACAAAACCTTAAATTCTATTCCATTAATTCAAAGTATCATAAAAAGAAAATGTTTATAACATTATGTGACCAAAATTATTGCATTCTAAAACTATGAAAAGTAGGCACAGCTCTACAAATTCCAAGTAGTCATCACGCCTTTGGTGAAGACTTTTTTGGGCAACTTGAACCGCATCATCCTGTAGACTGTAAATCACCTTCCTGGCTGCTATAGAATGAGATGTTACATCGAGTCTGCACAAGTCCTGTGGTTCACTCTCAGGTAAGACAGAGAAACTATTCTTAAATCTTGAGAAAAGAGCCATATCTGGGATTTAGACGCTTCAATCTTGAGGTCTGTGCAGACATGGTCCAGCATAACCTCACCACAGCCCACCTTCTTCTCCTCCTCCTGGATGCTGATGCAGGCTGCAGTTAGATGACCTGTGCTGGATGCTGTGGTGTCTAAGACCATGTTGACCACTCGGTCTGGACAGTTCCACTCTTCCAGCAGGATGTATGTCAGCTCACTGATGCTGATTCCACAGCTTTGACCACTGCCAGGTGTGTAGTAGAACACACCCAGACGTTTACTGTCATGGGTATTCCCTACAGATACTGCTAACCTTGCTTCAGACTTGTTTGGTGTCATCACAGATGGTGCTAACTTTGAGTCCCAATGAACAGTCAGCATCTTAGGGGGTTCCCAGTTGTTCTTGTTGGATGTTGATATTTTCTTCGCTATCTGTCTTTAAGATCTATCAGGTGTTGCATATGATGGTGCAACGGTTTCTGGGTTTCCTCCAGTTTTCTCAATAACACACTGAGTGAAAGCAGCTTGCTGAGATGGACTCAACTTCATCCTTGTGGCCAGTGACACAAGCTTGGGATGTTTCAGGATGTCATGAGGGATGAAAACCGAGGCACTGCTCTTCTTGAAACGCTTGTGTGGTCACTGTTTGGAAGGCTGTTGGTAAGTTTCATCATCACTGGAATACTCACCAGCTGTGCTGCTGATGCCTCCCTGAGATCTGGATAACTATTCCTCATACTTGCATTTCTCATTCTCTACTGAAAACCAGGCTTTCTTCCTCTTCTCCTTTGCAGCAGTCATCCTATCCAGAACACCAAAGGTTGCATTCCGATCTGTTTTCATGGAGTGGAGAAAGGTCAGCTCTTCCTGGTTCTTCATGAGATGTTCAACATTACAGGGCTATATGGCCAAAGTCTCCTGAAGCTCAACATGCATCTTCTGTAGCTTATCCTTTGAGGCTGGAAGCTCCCTCTGGTTCTTTGGAATGGCTCTTATCTTGGCATTCTCATCTGATAATGCTACTATCCTCTGCAGAGCCTTTATCTGTCATATCATTGGGATGTTGCCTTTCTAGTAGAAGGTTTCAAGTTACGCCATCACCAGTTTTGCTGCGTCCCATTTGGAACACAGCTCAGATCTCTGTCTTGGATGTGCCACATCATATATCTGAGGACCTGATTACAGTTGGGAAGCCTGAATCCTGTTATGATAGCATCATATTTGTTTATAGCAGCTCCCAGTCCATATCAATCAATCAATCAATCAATTTTTTTATATAGCGCCAAATCACAACAAACAGTTGCCCCAAGGCGCTTTATATTGTAAGGCAAGGCCATACAATAATTATGTAAAACCCCAACGGTCAAAACGACCCCCTGTGAGCAAGCACTTGGCTACAGTGGGAAGGAAAAACTCCCTTTTAACAGGAAGAAACCTCCAGCAGAACCAGGCTCAGGGAGGGGCAGTCTTCTGCTGGGACTGGTTGGGGCTGAGGGAGAGAACCAGGAAAAAGACATGCTGTGGAGGGGAGCAGAGCTCGATCACTAATGATTAAATGCAGAGTGGTGCATACAGAGCAAAAAGAGAAAGAAACAGTGCATCATGGGAACCCCCCAGCAGTCTACGTCTATAGCAGCATAACTAAGGGATGGTTCAGGGTCACCTGATCCAGCCCTAACTATAAGCTTTAGCAAAAAGGAAAGTTTTAAGCCTAATCTTAAAAGTAGAGAGGGTGTCTGTCTCCCTGATCTGAATTGGGAGCTGGTTCCACAGGAGAGGAGCCTGAAAGCTGAAGGCTCTGCCTCCCATTCTACTCTTACAAACCCTAGGAACTACAAGTAAGCCTGCAGTCTGAGAGCGAAGCGCTCTATTGGGGTGATATGGTACTACGAGGTCCCTAAGATAAGATGGGACCTGATTATTCAAAACCTTATAAGTAAGAAGAAGAATTTTAAATTCTATTCTAGAATTAACAGGAAGCCAATGAAGAGAGGCCAATATGGGTGAGATATGCTCTCTCCTTCTAGTCCTTGTTAGTACTCTAGCTGCAGCATTTTGAATTAACTGAAGGCTTTTTAGGGAACTTTTAGGACAACCTGATAATAATGAATTACAATAGTCCAGCCTAGAGGAAATAAATGCATGAATTAGTTTTTCAGCATCACTCTGAGACAAGACCTTTCTGATTTTAGAGATATTGCGTAAATGCAAAAAAGCAGTCCTACATATTTGTTTAATATGCGCTTTGAATGACATATCCTGATCAAAAATGACTTCAAGATTTCTCACAGTATTACTAGAGGGCAGGGTAATGCCATCCACAGTAAGGATCTGGTTAGACACCATGTTTCTAAGATTTGTGGGGCCAAGTACAATAACTTCAGTTTTATCTGAGTTATATATACTCTTTAACATCCTTATTGCTGCTGCTTTTGTATTTTAGCTTGGGCTACTATCCTTTTACAATGGCTTATCTGCCATAGTGAGAAAGTACTGACAAATACTACAGGATACAGCATAGACAATCTGGACTAACGTAAATACTGGGACAAATTCTCTGGTAGGTACTGAAAAGTACTTGGGCATGATTTCCACTAAATGAAACTACTGTGACAGACTATCAATAAGAGCACCAGAATAACTGCAGAAAGAGTACGCACACTCTGCCCCTCATCTCATCAATCAAACCTCAACAGCAGCAACAACTTGTCTTAGAATGATGCAGAAGTCTAGATATACTTGTGTCTTTGTAGGTTTGGTTCCATGGTGCAAACGCTTTGTATATTACTGAAATCATGGTATAGCTCAGACCTAGCAACATGAAAGCAAAGAAGACAAGTAATATTGAAGAAATAAAACCCCATTTGATGACTGACTACTAGTAAGACAGAAAAAAGTGTCTTCATGAGACCATGACTACCTTCACCTCTGGTCTTCATGGATATTTGGACGAAGAAACGCTTAAAAATTTGACAAAAATGCAATATCTCGAAAACAATGAAGCTAGAGATATCAAACTGGTACCAACAGATGTGCAGCAGCCACATTAATATTCAACTTTCTTTTACACTAAAGGGCTAAATGCATGATTTTCAAAGTTATTTAAGAAAAACTGATGTTTCCGCAATGGCGATATGGACTTAGCTAGGAAACAACTTTAGAGGCTTGGTGGACCCAGTAGACATTATTCAATTCAGCTAATATTTGACAGATCTTCTTTTCATTTGTATTGTCAAATTTTAAAATTGGGTACAAGTTGAATTTGCAACATTGGGGCAAATGATGCACCCTAGTGAGCTGGGATGGTACTTGAACTTTATTTTTCTTTGTTTGTGAGTAGTTTTGAAACTTTTTTTTATAAAAAAAATAGTGGTGATATTGTTTGTCATAGAATGCCCTACATATGTTTTCTCTGGGCCCCTCCCCAATCGGACCGGGAGTGACATGTTTAGCCGCATGTTCTCCTTGAATTGCTGGCTGTCTGAGTGGTGTCCAAAAAATGAGGTGGGCTTCATAGATAATTGGCAAAGCTTCTGGGGAAAACCTGGTCTTGTTAGGAGAGACGGCATCCATCCCACTTTGGATGGAGCAGCTCTCATTTCTAGAAATCTGGCCAATTTTCTTAAATCCTCCAAACCGTGACTATCCAGGGTTGGGACCAGGATGCAGAGTTGTAGTCTTACACACCTCTCTGCAGCTTCTCTCCCCCTGCCATCCCCTCATTACCCCATCCCCGTAGAGACAGTGTCTGCTCCCAGACCACCAATAACCAGCAAAAATCTATTTAAGCATAAAAATTCAAAAAGAAAAAATAATATGGCACCTTCAACTGCACCACAGACTAAAACAGTTAAATGTGGTCTATTAAACATTAGGTCTCTCTCTTCTAAGTCCCTGTTGGTAAATGATATAATAATTGATCAACATATTGATTTATTCTGCCTTACAGAAACCTGGTTACAGCAGGATGAATATGTTAGTTTAAATGAGTCAACACCCCCGAGTCACACTAACTGTCAGAATGCTCGTAGCACGGGCCGAGGCGGAGGATTAGCAGCAATCTTCCATTCCAGCTTATTAATTAATCAAAAACCCAGACAGAGCTTTAATTCATTTGAAAGCTTGACTCTTAGTCTTGTCCATCCAAATTGAAAGTCCCAAAAACCAGTTTTATTTGTTATTATCTATCGTCCACCTGGTCGTTACTGTGAGTTTCTCTGTGAATTTTCAGACCTTTTGTCTGACTTAGTGCTTAGCTCAGATAAGATAATTATAGTGGGCGATTTTAACATCCACACAGATGCTGAGAATGACAGCCTCAACACTGCATTTAATCTATTATTAGACTCTATTGGCTTTGCTCAAAATGTAAATGAGTCCACCCACCACTTTAATCATATCTTAGATCTTGTTCTGACTTATGGTATGGAAATTGAAGACTTAACAGTATTCCCTGAAAACTCCCTTCTGTCTGATAATTTCTTAATAACATTTACATTTACTCTGATGGACTACCCAGCAGTGGGGAATAAGTTTCATTACACTAGAAGTCTTTCAGAAAGCGCTGTAACTAGGTTTAAGGATATGATTCCTTCTTTATGTTCTCTAATGCCATATACCAACACAGTGCAGAGTAGCTACCTAAACTCTGTAAGTGAGATAGAGTATCTCGTCAATAGTTTTACATCCTCATTGAAGACAACTTTGGATGCTGTAGCTCCTCTGAAAAAGAGAGCTTTAAATCAGAAGTGCCTGACTCCGTGGTATAACTCACAAACTCGCAGCTTAAAGCAGATAACCCGTAAGTTGGAGAGGAAATGGCGTCTCACTAATTTAGAAGATCTTCACTTAGCCTGGAAAAAGAGTCTGTTGCTCTATAAAAAAGCCCTCCGTAAAGCTAGGACATCTTTCTACTCATCACTAATTGAAGAAAATAAGAACAACCCCAGGTTTCTTTTCAGCACTGTAGCCAGGCTGACAAAGAGTCAGAGCTCTATTGAGCTGAGTATTCCATTAACTTTAACTAGTAATGACTTCATGACTTTCTTTGCTAACAAAATTTTAACTATTAGAGAATAAATTACTCATAACCATCCCAAAGACGTATCGTTATCTTTGGCTGCTTTCAGTGATGCCGGTATTTGGTTAGACTCTTTCTCTCTGATTGTTCTGTCTGAGATATTTTGATTAGTTACCTCATCCAAACCATCAACATGTCTATTAGACCCCATTCCTACCAGGCTGCTCAAGGAAGCCCTACCATTATTTAATGCTTCGATCTTAAATATGATCAATCTATCTTTGTTAGTTGGCTATGTACCACAGGCTTTTAAGGTGGCAGTAATTAAACCATTACTTAAAAAGCCATCACTTGACCCAGCTATCTTAGCTAATTATAGGCCAATCTCCAACCTTCCTTTTCTCTCAAAAATTCTTGAAAGGGTAGTTGTAAAACAGCTAACTGATCATCTGCAGAGGAATGGTCTATTTGAAGAGTTTCAGTCAGGTTTTAGAATTCATCATAGTACAGAAACAGCATTAGTGAAGGTTACAAATGATCTTCTTATGGCCTCGGACAGTGGACTCATCGCTGTGCTTGTTCTGTTAGACCTCAGTGCTGCTTTTGATACTGTTGACCATAAAATTTTATTACAGAGATTAGAGCATGCCATAGGTATTAAAGGCACTGCGCTGCAGTGGTTTGAATCATATTTGTCTAATAGATTACAATTTGTTCATGTAAATGGGGAATCTTCTTCACAGACTAAAGTTAATTATGGAGTTCCACAAGGTTCTGTGCTAGGACCAATTTTATTCACTTTATACATGCTTCCCTTAGGCAGTATTATTAGACGGTATTGCTTAAATTTTCATTGTTACGCAGATGATACCCAGCTTTATCTATCCATGAAGCCAGAGGACACACACCAATTAGCTAAACTGCAGGATTGTCTTACAGACATAAAGACATGGATGACCTCTAATTTCCTGCTTTTAAACTCAGATAAAACTGAAGTTATTGTACTTGGCCCCACAAATCTTAGAAACATGGTGTCTAACCAGATCCTTACTCTGGATGGCATTACCCTGACCTCTAGTAATACTGTGAGAAATCTTGGAGTCATTTTTGATCAGGATATGTCATTCAAAGCGCATATTAAACAAATATGTAGGACTGCTTTTTTGCATTTACGCAATATCTCTAAAATTAGAAAGGTCTTGTCTCAGAGTGATGCTGAAAAACTAATTTATGCATTTATTTCCTCTAGGCTGGACTATTGTAATTCATTATTATCAGGTTGTCCTAAAAGTTCCCTAAAAAGCCTTCAGTTAATTCAAAATGCTGCAGCTAGAGTACTAACGGGGACTAGAAGGAGAGAGCATATCTCACCCATATTGGCCTCTCTTCATTGGCGTCCTGTTAATTCTAGAATAGAATTTAAAATTCTTCTTCTTACTTATAAGGTTTTGAATAATCAGGTCCCATCTTATCTTAGGGACCTCGTAGTACCATATCACCCCAATAGAGCGCTTCGCTCTCAGACTGCAGGCTTACTTGTAGTTCCTAGGGTTTGTAAGAGTAGAATGGGAGGCAGAGCCTTCAGCTTTCAGGCTCCTCTCCTGTGGAACCAGCTCCCAATTCAGATCAGGGAGACAGACACCCTCTCTACTTTTAAGATTAGGCTTAAAACTTTCCTTTTTTCTAAAGCTTATAGTTAGGGCTGGATCAGGTGACCCTAAACCATCCCTTAGTTATGCTGCTATAGACGTAGACTGCTGGGGGGTTCCCATGATGCACTGTTTCTTTCTCTTTTTGCTCTGTATGCACCACTCTGCATTTAATCATTAGTGATTGATCTCTGCTCCCCTCCACAGCATGTCTTTTTCCTGGTTCTCTCCCTCAGCCCCAACCAGTCCCAGCAGAAGACTGCCCCTCCCTGAGCCTGGTTCTGCTGGAGGTTTCTTCCTGTTAAAAGGGAGTTTTTCCTTCCCACTGTAGCCAAGTGCTTGCTCACAGGGGGTCGTTTTGACCGTTGGGGTTTTACATAATTATTGTATGGCCTTGCCTTACAATATAAAGAGCCTTGGGGCAACTGTTTGTTGTGATTTGGCGCTATATAAAAAAAAATTGATTGATTGATTGATATGAAATTCTAGGAACAACAGAATGGGTTATATCTCAAGAAAATTTATGCTGATCTACTTCAAAAATTACTCTTGGTCCTCAAATAAATGTAAAAATAGTATATACAACCCCAATTCCAATGAAGTTGGGATGTTGTGCAAAAAGTAGATAAAAACAGAATACAACGATTTGCAAACCTCTTCAACCTATATTCAATTGAATACACCACAAAAACAAGATATTTCATGTTAAAACTGATAAACTTTATTGTTTTTGTGCAAATATTTGCTCATTTTGAAATGGATGCCTGCAACACGTTTCAAAAAAGCTGGGACAGTGGTATGTTTACCACTGTGTTACATCATCTTTCCTTCTAACAACAATCTATAAGGGAACTGAGGACACTAATTGTTGAAGCTTTGTAGGTGGAATTCTTTCCCATTCTTGCTTGATGTACGACTTCAGTTGTTCAGCAGTCCGGGGTCTCCATTGTCGTATTTTGCACTTCATAATGCGCCACACATTTTCAATGGGCAACAGGTCTGGACTGCAGGCAGGCCAGTCTAGTACACGCACTCTTCTACTATGAAGCCACACTGTTGTAACACGTGCAGAATGTGGCTTGACATTGTCTTGCTGAAATAAGCAGGGACGTCCCTGAAAAAGTTGTTGCTTGGATGGCAGCATGTGTTGCTCCAAAACCTGGATTTACCTTTCAGCATTGATGGTGCCATCACAGATGTATAAGTTGCCCATGCCATGGGGACTAACACACCCCATACCTTTACAGATGCTGGCTTTTGAACTTTGATTTCTGTTTAGCACTCTTCTGGTTATTAATTGTATCTACTCTGAACGTTATTTAACAACAGTCCTGTTGTGAATCGCTAGCAGTTAACATTCGCTAGCGGTTAGCATTCGCTAGCTAGGTTGACCCCTCCCCTCTCCGTCGTTACTTTTTCTAGCTGTTCTTTTTTACCCGTTTAATACTTCTGTTCATTTTTCAGTCGAACTGCTGTGAATTTTAAGTAATTATTTTACTCCTGTGTAAAATCTTAGGAGCAGCTAAGCATTTTCACTAGCGGTTAGCTTGCGATACTTCTGTCAGTTTTTCAGTGTAACTGTAAATTTTAATAAATTTATTTGTGTCTATGTGAGCCTTAGGAGTGGTTAGCTTATCCATTATTGTTAGCTCGTGTTTACTTGGCTACATTCTTGAATTTCTTAGTGCACAAAGTACACTACTAATTATACTTTACACCCTCTGTAAATCCTGCATGATGTTGGAAGATAGGGTGGCTCTCTTAGAGAGCCGTGTCTGTAAGCTAGAGCAGCTTCTTAGCTCAGTGGAGTTAGATGTTACGGGCACCCCAGATGAGGTTAGTGTTGGGCCGGCTAGCAAGCCCATTAGCATCAGCTTAGAAACGCCGGCTGTGGAGGACGGCTTTCGGACTGTGGCTAGGTGGACGAAGCCCCGTAGGGCTTGGTGCCTGGTTGTGGCACCCCGATCACACTCGCTAGTGCGAACTGCGAATTGGTTCTCCCCCTTGGATTTGCCAGATGTGAATTCTCTGAGCCCACAAGTGACTTCCACTCCTGTCTCCAGGCCGAAACACCGGACTTTAGTGATAGGGGATTCTATCACCCGCAAAGTCAGGTTACAGACGCCGGGTGACGTTAAATGTATACCTGGGGCCAGAGCTCTCGACACTGCATCTCATCTTAAGGTGCTGACGCTGCAGAAGGGAAGACAGACGAAGGAACATGACATGAGATATAGTCACACAGTTATTCACGTTGGCACCAATGATATCAGGATGATGCACTCAGAGGTCACAAAAATGGACATAGAAAGGACTTGTGACCTTGCCAGAAAGATGTGTCGGCATTGATTAATAGTCTCTGGTCCCCTCCCCTCCCGGGGTACTGATGAGGCGTTTAGCAGGCTGACATCGTTAAATAGGTGGCTGGCGCAGTTTTGTAGACAGCAAGGCTTTAGCTATATTGATAAATGGCCTTCGTTCTGGGGCCGCCATGGCTTGCTGATGCCAGACGGCTTCCACCCTACTGGGGAAGGCGCTGCCATCTTGTCTGCGAACATAGATAGAGCTCTACAGGGAGGGTAACATTAGGAATCTACAGCAGGCCACGGAGCAGGTGATTAGAGACCCTGCAAGGCTTATGACAAATGTGGGTGTGGAATCCATTAGTTTAGCGGGGAATTTAGTGCAGAAAATCCACTATGGTGATCTTCTTCTTCTTTGTCTTTCGGCTGTTCCCGTTAGGGGTCGCCACAGCAGATCAATCATTTCCATCTCACCCTGTCCTCTGTATCTTCCTCTGTCACACCAACCACCTGCATGTCCTCTCTCAGCACATCCATGAACCTCAACATTTTCCTCCTCTTCTTCGTCGTCTTCGCCCAGCAGTAGCCCAATTTCTACCGGCACCCTGTTGGGCAACAGCACCGGTGGCGGACGTTGTTAACCCGGGCCGCGACCGATCCGGTATGGGAATTCGATTCTGAGTCTGCATAGTTGGGTTGGCTTGTTTTACGCCGGATGCCCTTCCTGACGCAACCCTCCTCATTTATCCGGGCTTGGGACCGGCACTCAGAATGTACTGGCTGCACACCCCATGTGGCTGAGTTGTGATAGTGTACTTTATTTGCCAGGGAGGGAATTTCAACAAGTTGAGACTGTGGCCTGCTTCCGTAGTCATGTCCATAAAAATCATAGAGGGATTTGCTTTCCAAACTTAATACCCATTACTATATTGGATGATGTTGAAACTGAGGATGGCCCAGTGGTTGCTCCAGCAATAGCAAAGATTTTGTGTCTGCTACCTACAACGCGCGTGGAATGTCTTAAACCTAAACCTACTTCTAGGCATCTTATATATGCTACTCTGGAACCACCCCTAAACCCAACCAGTTCAACTGTCAACCCCACTGAGGTCCTTAGACTGGGTCTCATTAACATAAGATCACTGTCCTCAAAATCATTGTTGATCAATGATCTAATTATTGATCATCCCTTAGATATGATTGGGCTATGTGAAACCTGGCTTAAACCTACAGCTGTCCTCCCCTTAAATGAGGCCTGCCCACCAGTTTATATTTAGTCACGTCCCTCGTGATGCGAAGCAAGGCGGGGGTGTTGCTCTTATTTATAAATCTAGGTTTAGCTTATTAGCTGTTGGGGGTTACAAATATCACTCGTTTGAGCATCTGATTCTCCGCTCTGCTCAGGATATTACACATTGCCAAGGTCAGAAGAATAAAAATCAGTCGTATTACGTTGTCACTGTATATAGGCCTCCTGGCCCATATTCTGAATTCTTAGATGAATTTGGTGCGTTCATCTCTAACTTGTCAACTAGTGTAGATAACATTCTGATCATTGGTGACTTTAACATTCATATAAATAAGCCTTCTGATCCCCTCTGCAAATTATTTATGAAAATTGTGGATGCATTAGGATTTCGGCAATGCATTCGGGATTCGATGCACATTAGTGGAAATACCCTGGATCTGGTTCTCGCATGTGGTATTGCTGTCACGAATATTGACATCATGCCTCTTACATCAGTGGTGTCTGATCACTCACTTATTAAGTTTACAGTTTCGCTGCCGTGTTTAGTGGAACAACAACCTTATATATCATTACGGCGATGCATCAACTCCTCAACTAAGACTGAACTCGAAGCTAAACTGCCTGATGTCTTAGCTTCACATTTGACAAATACCCAGTCAGTAGACAGACTTGTGGATAGTTTAAACTCAGTGCTCAAAACTACACTCGACATGATTGCACCACCTGTGTTAAAACTGCGCTCCCCCAAATCACAGTCACCTTGGTTCAATGATTACCTGCGTGACCTCAAGCATAACGCAAGAGGTCTAGAACAGAAATGACATCATTCAAAATTAGAAGTATTTCACCTTGCGTGGCGTGATGCTATCTTAGACTACAAGCATGCATTACTGGCTACAAAGCAGACTTACTACTCTGATTTGATCAACAAAAACAAGCATAACTCAAAGTTCTTGTTCGACATGGTGGCAACACTTATGCATGGACAACCACCTGTAGTTCGCTCTCCTTTTACAGCACAAGATTTCCTGGATTACTTTGGGAAGAAAATAGAAGACATCAGGTTAAATATCCTGACATGCCTTAACCCAGCCACTACACCCTGCTATTGAGGTGGGCGCCACTAATGAAGTACAACCCCTGGCAAAAATTATGGAATCACTGGCCTCGGAGGATGTTCATTCAGTTGTTTAATTTTGTAGATAAAAAGCAGATCACAGACATGACACAAAACTAAAGTCATTTCAAATGGCAACTTTCTGGCTTTAAGAAACACTATAAGAAATCAGGAAAAAAAATTGTGGCAGTCAGTAACGGTTACTTTTTTAGACCAAGCAGAGGGAAAAAAAATATGGAATCACTCAATTCTGAGGAAAAAATTATGGAATCATGAAAAACAAAAGAAAGCTCCAACACATCACTAGTATTTTGTTGCACCACCTCTGGCTTTTATAACAGCTTGCAGTCTCTGAGGCATGGACTTAATGAGTGACAAACAGTACTCTTCATCAATCTGGCTCCAACTTTCTCTGATTGCTGTTGCCAGATCAGCTTTGCAGGTTGGAGCCTTGTCATGGAGCATTTTCTTCAACTTCCACCAAAGATTTTAAATTGGATTAAGATCCGGACTATTTGCAGGCCATGACATTGACCCTATGTGTCTTTTTGCAAGGAATGTTTTCACAGTTTTTGCTCTATGGCAAGATGCATTATCATCTTGAAAAATGATTTCATCATCCCCAAACATCCTTTCAATTGATGGGATAAGACAAGTGTCCAAAATATCAATGTAAACTTGTGCATTTATTGATGATGTAATGACAGCCATCTCCCCAGTGCCTTTACCTGACATGCAGCCCCATATCATTAATGACTGTGGAAATTTACATGTTCTCTTCAGGCAGTCATCTTTATTAATCTCATTGGAACGGCACCAAACAAAAGTTCCAGCATCATCACCTTGCCCAATGCAGATTCAAGATTCATCGCTGAATATGACTTTCATCCAGTCATCCACAGTCCACGATTGCTTTTCCTTAGCCCATTGTAACCTTGTTTTTTTCTGTTTAGGTGTTAATGATGGCTTTCGATTAGCTTTTCTGTATGTAAATCCCATTTCCTTTAGGCGGTTTCTTACAGTTCGGTCACAGACGTTGACTCCAGTTTCCTCCCATTCGTTCCTCATTTGTTTTGTTGTGCATTTTCGATTTTTGAGACATACTGCTTTAAGTTTTCTGTCTTGACGCTTTGATGTCTTCCTTTGTCTACCAGTATGTTTGCCTTTAACAACCTTCCCATGTTGTTTGTATTTGGTCCAGAGTTTAGACACAGCTGACTGTGAACAACCAACATCTTTTGCAACACTGCGTGATGATTTACCCTCTTTTAAGAGTTTGATAATCCTCTCCTTTGTTTCAATTGACATCTCTTGTGTTGGAGCCATGATTCATGTCAGTCCACTTGGTGCAACAGCTCTCCAAGGTGTGATCACTCCTTTTTAGATGCAGACTAACAAGCAGATCTGATTTGATGCAGGTGTTAGTTTTGGGGATGAAAATTTACAGGGTGATTCCATAATTTTTTCCTCAGAATTGAGTGAGTCCATATTTTTTTCTCTCTGCTTGGTCTAAAAAAGTAACCGTTACTGACTGCCACAATTTTTTTTTCCTGATTTCTTATAGTGTTTCTTAAAGCCAGAAAGTTGCCATTTGGAACGACTTTAGTTTTGTGTCATGTCTGTGATCTGCTTTTTTTCTACAAAATTAAACAACTGAATGAACATCCTCCGAGGCCGGTGATTCCATAATTTTTGCCAGGGGTTGTATTACCTAGATTTACAGAATTTGATAGTATCTCACTAGGCATGCTGACAAAACTCGTAATGTCAACAAAAAGGACAACCTGTTTATTTGATCCTATACCAACAAAACTGTTTAAGGACCTGTGGCCCACTCTTGGGCCGACTGCGCTGGAAATTATTAATCTTTCTGTAACTTCTGGATCTGTTCCTAAATGTTTCAAATCTGCAGTGATTAAACCATTACTTAAGAAACCTAATCTTGACCCTAGTGTATTGACAAACTATCGGCCGATATCAAATCTATCATTTTTCTCTAAAATTCTGGAAAAAGTGGTGTCACGGCAGCTCGTAGACTATCTTACTGAGAATAATCTCTTTGAACCACTGCAGTCTGCTTTTAGAAAATATCATTCCACAGAAACAGCTCTCACTAAAGTGGTGAATGATCTTCTGCTTACAATGGATTCGGACACCACTACGGTTCTG
The DNA here is from genome assembly GCF_902500255.1 of Thalassophryne amazonica. Taxonomy (NCBI): domain Eukaryota; kingdom Metazoa; phylum Chordata; class Actinopteri; order Batrachoidiformes; family Batrachoididae; genus Thalassophryne; species Thalassophryne amazonica. Next base: position 102,827,890 of record NC_047108.1, on the reverse strand, counting down.
TTGCTGTTAGATCTCAGTGCTGCATTTGATACAGTGGATCATCATATTCTACTTGATAGGCTGGAAAATCATTTTGGGATTACTGGGAGTGCCCTTGCATGGCTGACGTCATACTTGACCAGTCGTTCTCACTGTGTTTTGTACAGTAACACTACCTCTAACCTTAGTGACATGAAGTTTGGGGTTCCACAGGGGTCTGTCTTAGGCCCCCTGCTTTTCTCCCTTTATATAGCACCCCTTGGGCACATATTGCGGCGTTTTGGGATTACCTTTCACTGCTATGCAGATGATACTCAGTTATACATGCCGATAACTGCTGGTAATCTCGTTCACATAAAATCCTTAGAAGATTGCCTTGCAGCAGTGAGAAGTTGGATGTCTAGAAACTTCCTACTTTTAAACTCTGATAAGACTGAAATTATGGTTCTTGGTCCAGTGAGACATCGGCATCAATTTGACCAGTTAACGCTCAGCCTCGGCTCGTGTATCATACATCACACTGACAAAGTGAGGAACCTTGGGGTAATTTTTGATCCTTCGTTGTCCTTTGGCCTCCACATTAGAAATATTACTAGGACTGCTTTCCTCCACCTGCAAAATATAGCAAAGATTCGTCCCATCCTGTCTATGGCTGATGCTGAGACCCTGATCCATGTATTTATCTCTTCTAGATTGGACTACTGCAATGTTCTGGACTACTGCAATGTTCCCTAACTAGCTGACCTAATTAAACCTTACGTACCGGCCCGGGCTTTACATTCTCAGGGTGCAGGACTACTTTGTGTCCCTAAGGTGAATAAGAAGTCTGCGGGTCACAGAGCTTTCTCTTATCGTGCCCCTGTTCTGTGGAATGATCTCCCTGCGTCAATAAAACAGTCAGATTCTGTGGAGACTTTCAAGTCCAGACTTAAGACACACTTATTTTCCCTTTCATATGGCTAGGATACGGGTACAGTTTTGTTTTACGCTTTTTACTCTTTTAATTCATTTATTAGTAATTGGAGCGGGCTGCGGCCTCAACTTTACCTAAATTCTGGGTCTTTTAGTGAAGTTTAGGGCTAGTGGCCGGCGATCACCTTAGTATTTCTCTGTTTTTCTTGTTGTTTAATGCTGGCAAATTATACAGTATTTTTTGTCTTTCTGATGCCTGATTCTGTTTTTTCCCTCTGTTTAAGGTGCAACACCATCCAGAGATGGGAGTTGTATTCGTGTTGGCGATCCTCCTGTCCTGTGCGCCAGTAGCATTTCTGGTATATTCGCCCATGAATTGTTCTGTGAATTGTTCTGTAATTTATGTTTGTAGCATGGCCCATGCAGAGGGTCACCCCTTTGAGTCTGGTCTGCTTAAGGTTTCTTCCTCAGAGGGAGTTTATCCTTACCACTGTTGCTCTGGGGGTTGGTAAGGTTAGACCTTACCTGTGTGAAGCGCTTTGAGGCAACTCTGTTGTGATTTGGTGCTATATAAATGAAAATAAATTGAAAATTGAATTGAAATTGTAACAATCTGGATGGTCTTTTTCCTCTTTTGTCCGGAAGACACAACATCTATGATTTCCAAAAACAATTTGAAATGTGGACTCATCAGACCACAGCACACTTTTCCACTTTGTGTCTGTCCATTTCAAATGAGCTTGGGCCCAGAAAAGGCGGTGGCGTTTCTGGATGTTGTTAATGTATGGCTTTCGCTTTGCATGGTAGAGTTTTAACTTGCACTTGTAGATGTAGCAATGAAATGTGTTAACTGACAATGGTTTTCTGAAGTCTTCCTGAGCCCACGCGGTAAGATCCTTTACACAATGATATCAGTTTTTAATGCAGTGCCGCCTGAGGGATCGAAGGTCATGGGCACTCAATGTTGTTTTTGGCCTTGCCGCTTACGTGTAGAGAGTTCTCCACATTCTCTGAATCTTCTGATTATATTATGGACTGTAGATGATGGAATCCCTAAATTCCTTGCAATTTAACATTGAGAGACATTGTTCTTAAACTGTTGGACTATTTTTTCACGCAGTTGTTCACAAAGTAGTGATCCTCACCCCATCTTTGCTTATGAATGGATGAGCCTTTTGGGGATGCTCCTTTTATACCCAATCATGACACTCACCTGTTTCCAATTAACCTGTTCACCTGTGGAATGTTACAAATAGGTGTTCTTTGAGCATTCATCAACTTTCCCAGTCTTTTGTTGCCCCGTCCCAGCTTTTTTGAAATGTGTTGCAGGCATCCATTTCAAAACGAGCAAATATTTGCACAAAAACAATAAAGTTTATCAGTTTGAACATTGGGGCAGCACGGTGGCTTAGTGGTTAGCACTGTTGCCCCACAGCGAGAATGTCATGGGTTCAATTCCCTCCTGTGGCCTTTCTGTGTGGAGTTTGCATGTTCTCCCCGTGTTTGCGTGGGTTTCCTCCGGGTGCTCCGTTTTCCTCCCACATCCAAAGACATGCGGGTTAGGTGGATTGGAATCTTTAAATTGTCCATAGGTGTGCGAGTGGGCGTGAATGTGTTTGTTTGTCTGTTTGTGGCCCTGCGACAGACTGGCGTCCTGTCCTGGGTGTACCTCGCCTCGCGCTCTATGACTGCTGGGATAGGCTCCAGCACCTTGCGACCCTTGATTGGACTAAGCGGTTGAAGATGAGTGAGTGAGTGAGTTTGAATATTAAATATCTTGTCTTTGTGGTGTTTTCAATTGAAAATAGGTTGAAGAGGATTTGCAAATCATTGTATTCTGTTTTTATTTACATTTCACACAACATCCCAAATTCATTGGAACTGGGGTTGTAGTTAGAATGAAAGTTTTGCAAGCTTTGTTTTTCTATTCTAATACAGAAAAAACAGATACCTTAGTTCAAGAAATAGTACATACCTTAGTTACACCATTCTTACTTAAGGCCTCACGGAGAAGGTCAAAGTTGTATTTACAGTCATCTTCACTTTGTGCATCAAACTTCACCTTGCTCATGTCAATGGAGCCAGGGATGATCCAGTCCATGAGCTGACAGTGACACGCACCTGCATGAGCACATACACATAAAAACAGTTCAGTAAAAGGTTTCTGCCCTCTCGACCAGTGCAAAGTGCAACAAAATAAATGAGTGCCATTTGGCCTGAAAATGAAGGGACACCTGAACCCAGCTGCTGTACTTCTGTGAAGCTGGTCTTCAGGAGCTTGTTGAGCCAAGCCGTCAACTGAAAACGGCTGATTTTTTCACCCAAAGAGTCTGGAGTCACAACCACAGTTGCCATCGTGCAGCTTTCTAAGAAAATAAAAGCAGAATGAATGAAATGCTGGTCACACAGACTGCAGCTTATTTGCTGATGCAACATGAAAATTCAGTAAGGTATATCTTATATAGTATATTATATTCCAATTCTAAGGTGGAACTATGCTAGTATGTAAAGGTATATCCAAATATCTAAAAAGGAAGAGCAAAATAGGAGAGTAGAAAAGAGTAGAGTAGAGCCACTTAGGTGCCTGGTCTTGAGAACCAGGGATGTCGAATATGAGCGTAGTTGGTTGATCACATTCTTCGCGTTGAGCTGAAATGATTCATCAATAAACTTATTTTCTTAACAGAATGGCAATGACAAATGATATTTACTACCACTTTATAACATGTATTACAATAAAAATAAATGTATTTGACAAAAATGTCAAACTAACCGGTTTCTGTTTCTCACACATTATGCCGCGTTCACACCGGGTGCGATCAGACGCTACAAATTCGCGGGGGTCGCGTGGCGACGGATGTGCCTCCTTCATCCGGTGTGTCGCTCTGCTTTTGCTGCGAAAATTCACCCAGGTGCGTCATCAAATAGGAGGAGCTTCCATTCCGCTCGCCAGCTCCGGTTGTCAGTCAAGTTAACATGACGGACCTTGATCACACGGAGCGAGTTGTTGTGGAAAGCTCCCAATACAGGGAGTATCATTATTTGCTGCAGGAGCTGCGTCTGGATGACAGCTGCTTTCAGCGGTCCTTCCGCCTCTGCGGGACCCAGTTTGAGGACCTCCTGTCCCGTTCACGCGCGCACATATAAACAATAAAAAAAAAGAAAAGAAAAAAGAAACTCCGCTGCTTGCTGCAGCTGGCTCTTCCCCCCAAAAAACTCTGTCATAATTATGTTTAGAAACCAGTCATCATTTGTTTTATTATACATCTGTGTAGTTAATAAGTAAAATAATCTCCATGGACGATTTGCTTGCGTGCGCACGTAAAATAAAAAGAGAAAGAAACTCCGCTTTTTGCTGCGGGGCTGCTGCTCGCTCCAAAAACTCTGTCATAATTGTGAAATAAAGGACAAAAGAGACATAAGTCCTGCTCACAGGCTGCTACCAGATACAGGACATGTTCACATCTTCAGTCAAACTCCAGACATCTCCACGTTACTACATATTCAGTCTCTGATTGGTCATCGCAGCGCGACCAGACAAAAAAGTTCAGATTTTTGAAACTGGGGAGGAGGGCAACACGACGTGATGCCACGCAATATCGCGCCACAAACGCGCCAATCGCTCAAAATCGCTTCACTCGCGTCCATTGCTCTGCGTGATTTGGCACCAAAACGCGTCCTTACATAGGAATTACATGGCAACCTGTCGCTGCTGTCGCTCACGTCATGCCCGGTGTGAACGCAGCATTAGAATGTCCTTCTAGTGTTTATAACTGAATAATTTAAGACTGTTGCTCAAACCAAACAAATATTTCCAAAGCATCACAGAGCCTGAAAAAAATGCAATGGATATTTTTAAAAGTACAGTTTTCTTGCAACATAGACTGTCAATATACGGCCATGCAGGGCACTCCAAGGCAAAATGTGTAACTCTGGGATTAAGGACCTTGGCCAGGGGCCCTTGAACTGAGGATCCCCTGGTCTCAAGGCCACTGCTGTTTTTCTCAAACTACATTGATAATATAGTTTATAAATTCTAAATGTACTTTGAGAGAAACTAATAATTTTAGCTGGAATAAATTAGAGAATTAGAGAAGATCCAAAATATATTCAAACTTGTGCACCCAATTCTTGCTTTTTTTTTAAAGTCATGAACAATGCATGCTGTACAATCATTCCACCCTGACAAAAAACAGGTCAATGGCATCTGGGGAAATTTCAAAGAGCTTCTGTCCAGGGTGTGAGGGGTCTACAGTGATGCTTCCTGCCCATTTCTTCACTCTGCTGTTTTACAAAGAAACATCTAGTCATATAGCCTACATCCATTTATGAATTACAGGCTATGAAATTATTTAACATACAAACACGAGAGGTAATTCCCCATATACTATATTATTTTTCAAACCATCTGTTGAATATATCAGTTGTATATCAGAGCTGCCAATCTAATCAAAAGCCACATGTTATGTACTGTTTAAAATGCAATGCATGTAAAAATAATAATAATGATAATAATAATAATAATAAAAGCTTTTGCAACTTATGGCCTAAGACACACTATTCTGAAGTATAAAGTGTGACCCTTGCAGGGGTGATGGTCAAGCAGTTAAGTGGGTTTGTTTTTGGAGCATAAGGAGGTCACCCCTGTCCATTCTCTCTGAAATGTGTAGTTGCGTCAGGAAGGACATCCGGTGTAAAACTTGTGCCAAATCCCAAAACAGATCTCTACTGGATCCACTGACCCATGGTACTATTTGTATATTTTTTTTATTTGGTGTGTTGAATGTTGAGTTGTTTTTATGCTTGCAAAACTTCAGATTTTCTTTCTTTCTTTAGAGATGATTTTATTTTTATACTATGAACAGCACATATATTTTCTGACTGAAAGTATTACTAGCAGGAGGTGGTAAAATCACAAGTCAGAATTTCAATACATCCACTTGGAAAATGATTCACAATATTAATACCAGCATTTTGGCATCAAAATTAATCCTATATCTTGAAAATACTCCCCCCACCTTGAATGTAACAAAGTATGGTCTATTTGTAAAGGTTGTCCATGCTCTTCAAAACCTTTATAAACACAATTCTTTCACAAAGGTTTTATGTCAGTCACACTGTGTGAATAACAGAACTTAGGAGGAGGCCATGCTCTTCAAAAACTTTAAAAACATAAACCATTGTCAAAGGTTTTATGTCAGTCACACTGTGTGAATAACAGAACTTAGGAGGAGGCCATGCTCTTCAAAAACTTTAAAAACATAAACCATTGTCAAAGGTTTTATGTCAGTCACACTGTGTGAATAACAGAACTTAAGGGCCTTTCACACTGCAGGCTTTAATGCAACGCTTTAACGCCCCCTAGCGCATCAGGCCGATGCTGTAGAGATTGCGGCTACGTCACACTCTGCCTGTTTCACACTCTGAAAAAAGTTCAGCGATCGCCATCGTGAATTTGCGACGCCTGAACCACAAAAAAAGCTTTAAAAAACAGCAGTAGAACGATTCTCCCATCACCCCGCTGGGAGAAGCTTTTTTTCAGCTACTTTACGGAGTGACGCCGACCGAGGGAGGACTGATGACTTGGTGGGATATCAATCGAACCGCGACAGCGGGCCGACCCACACGGAGAAGCCGGCCTTCAGGCATCATCACTGGGCAGACCGAGGCAGGCAGCCGGGGTGATGGAGCAAACCCACTCAGTCCGAAATCTCCCACTTTTTGGATATATGCGAAGTCCCAGTTTGCCCAACGGAGGTTAGTTCTGCAGCTTTATCGAGGTGAGGATAAAATAAAAGTAAAACGTGACGTTTCTGCGATGCTGTGAAAGTTTATTGATCGGCTAATGTTAGCTTAGCTTTTTAGCACAGTTGATCGGAGTGAACGCTTTAATTTGTAGATGGTTCAGTCTTTATTTTTACCAAATAAAGCTACAGCTTTTTTCAGACACCACAAAAGCTCAACTTTAAATATCTTATTTTTTCTGGCGTTTTTTTCCCATCGTTTTTTTGTCGTTTTTTTCCCCCCTTTTTTATATATAAACTGTTTAGTGTTTCTTTATATTTAAAGAAATATTTTTATTTGTCCCAATCAGGAACATTTGCTGTGCAGACAACCAAACTTCCATTGATGAGCTGAACACCACGAAGTCCAGTCGAAAGAAAACATCTCTGCTCTAAAGCAAAACCACCAGAGTTCAAAGCTGCAGGAGACCTTCATCTGGTCCTGAGAATCCAGCAGAACATTACCTGCTTCTAAATAAAAGGCTCTTTCCACAGCAACTATTTTATTATTTTTTAAAAAGCTGTTTCATTTTATATTTTAACAATAAATGAACAGATCATTAAAAATGTCCACAAATCAAAGTCAAAAGACATTTGCACAGATAGAAGCTCTCCACTTATTGTGCTCAAATTCATATTTTAGAAATGACTCTCTCCTGATAACAACATTAAAGGCAATTGCATATTTTGATGAAATTACAAGTTTAACTGACTATAAAAAAATTCATCATGAGGTTTATGTCACAGAAATCCTACTTTACAATCACACTGCAGTCATTATTAAATTATTTCCTGTTGCATTTATAATACACATTTGTATTTATTTATTGTCTTTTTCAGGTTGAAATGAGATATAAATAATCTACCAGACTTTAAAAAATGTACAAGTTTCCATGTTATTTAATTTGTCTAAAAATAAATGTCCAAGGTTCCTTATGTTAAACAAGAAATTAATCTGAAATAACAGGTGGTTTTAATTTACAGATTTACAAGAACCATTTATTGATTTATTTAGCTATTTTAATTACAAGTGTTCTAAACTTTTTTTTTAACAGTAATCAGAAATTTTGAGGTAACAAACAACAACAACAACAACAAAAAATTTCCAATGATTTTTCTTCAGAAAACTGCTCTCTAAATGAGCAGTCCTGTCACATGTTAATGTTTGTTCAGATCAGTGGTTTCTGCACCAGTCGGATTGGTCCAATCCATTTTGTACAGATCAGTGGTTTCTGCCACAAGTCTTCCGTGTTTTGGCCCGATGCGTGGTTCCTATTGGACAACACAAAGGTACGTGACAGCTCAGAGTGTCGAAAGTTAGATTGGATTGAACTTTGACCCGCGTCAGCCTGCCGACAAGTGGCAATGCGCGCTCCCGTCAGAAGGGTCATTTTAGCTCGGCTTTTGACGCGACGCTTCTGACGCGTCTAAAAAGCAACGCGTCTCATTGAAAATAATGCTTTTTAGACCAATGTTTGACGCTTCTGACGTGTCTGACGCGTACAGTGTGAAAGGCCCTTTAGGAGGAGGCCATGCTCTTCAAAAACATAAACCATTGTCAAAGGTTTTACCAAATTCTTTAGTCTGAGATCTTGTTTTTGGCTTGGCCATGACACTTGATTTACTACAACTTGCCATGCTGTGACTTGAAATTACATGTGTAATTGCATGATCACTGTAATAATATCAGTACTTATGTAGCTTTTGTGACTTCTCTAAAACAGGTACTACCAAGACAAGAGCATTATATCTCATAAACTTGAATGTTGTGTTCAATGCAGGGTTCATCAAAACTAATCATGAAGTCAAAACAACTACATTCTAATATTTCAACAGGTGTTAAAATTACAGTATATATTGCAGTTTTCTTTTTTGCATGGGGTGGGGAGTTTTTGTCATGGTAGACACCCACTTCCTATATGAAATATCTCCCAAATTACACAATGCACAATCTCTGAAGTGGATGTAAGCATATCTGAAAAAAAAAAAAAAAAAAAAAAAATTCTAACATTACCACCCCCTGCTAGTATTACATGTAAATTTAATGATTACTGTTATTTTTATGTATTCTTCTGAACAATTATAGTCTTAAAGATGAGGTTTATTGCTATAAAGCTATAATATATTAGTGCTGCCAAAGCTGACTGATTTCACGGGTGGGGGTGGGTGGGCTTTCTAATCTCCCATTGTCTGTCTGTGGAAAAGGGAGTCTGATGGCTTTCTGTCAAACACTGTGATTAAATCAAACATCAGGCGTTTTCTTTTCAAGCTGCATTTTGTTTGCTGTTCAGTGTTATTTTGCGGTCTTGTGCACGTTAAAACACGGAGCTGCTCCTCACGTTGATCCACGCTGCTCTTCCTGCGCTCCCTCCCTCTACGTATAGAAACCAGAAACCGTCAATGAAATCTCGCGTGGTCCACTTTTTGCCGCGAACGTGTCCGATACACAACTTTGGCTGTGGATTGACAACTTGCACTTTTGAAACGTGAACTGGTCAGAAACATCACATGCACTAAAAATGCTGCTCGCCACGAGCATTGTTCACTAGGGATCATCCGCAACATTTCACTTTTTCACTTTACGTGTTGCTCGGTGTTGCTGTTGTATGTTGACGCAAATCACACATGTTACACACGCAAAGAAATCACAACCACGCGTGGCGGCAGGAACCTATGCGTCACATCATGTTAACAATGAACTAGTTTAAAGCACTTAGCAGGGAAGGAAAATCTCCCCAGCCCCCCACATCATCTATCTGCCGGTGTCTTTGTGTGTTGGGTGTGCACAATCCTGATTCATAAGAAACCTGTTACAGCATGAATATATGTTACTTTATCGTTAGATATAAAGTGTTGGCTTGATTGACAAGATAGAAAATTCATGAACAACTTACCTCGGTTGTCCCGTCGATGCACCCAGAACTGTAGTCAGCGTCTAAAACGCGAGGAAATTCTACAGTCATGTGACCGCCGCATTGCCCAGTGATTGGACGGCTTCTCTAAAGGGGGCTGACCTATTGGCGCACACACAACGCCATCAAAAATTGGGCCAAAATATTAGAAACCAATCATCAGTTTTCTCCCATTAAGCAGATACATGTGGCTGAAACTGTGGCAAGCTAGCTTTGCTAACGCTAGAGAACACAAGTTTAACTTGTCCTCTTCAGCACAGAGATATAGAGAGATCAAAAGAAAAGGAAAACTCTTTTTTTTTTTCTCAGGGAGACACCATTAGCATTATAGCATCGTTAGCATGTCTGCTAGATGTGTCTGTCAGGCCTTCGTTACATCGCTGTAACATTGTAATTACGCCCTAGAAACATTACAGTGCCATTAATAGATGATTTTATCATTAAATTAAGGTTTTGTGACAGAAATACGAGTGATCACAGCGTCACTCAAGCCAAATGTTATTCTACACGGCAAAATATCAAATCAAATCAATTTTATTTATATAGCGCCAAATCACAACAAACAGTTGCCCCAAGGCGCTTTATATTGTAAGGCAAGGCCATACAATAATTACGGAAAAACCCCACGGTCAACACGACCCCCTGTGAGCAAGCACTTGGCGACAGTGGGAAGGAAAAACTCCCTTTTAACAGGAAGAAACCTACAGCAGAACCAGGCTCAGGGAGGGGCAGTCTTCTGCTGGGACTGGTTGGGGCTGAGGGAGAGAACCAGGAAAAGACATGCTGTGGAGGGGAGCAGAGATCAATCACTAATGATTAAATGCAGAGTGGTGCATACAGAGTGTTGGGTATTTTCTCCTCCAAACATTCTTAAAACCTTTGATAAGACAAACAGAGTCAAGAAACACCAGTGAGACAGAAAGTCAAATTAATCACGCGCGGAGTGCGGCCAGGCTGTACACCAAGGCTACACTAAAGTCTGGCCTGTGCTCCCGCTCTTTTTATTAGAGAAGCCCTCATTACATCATAAAACTTGTCCTAAGGGGGGGGGGCAACGCGAGACAAGTTTCTTCCGTAACATAAACACATACGTCAATAAGTGCAGCTGTAAGGAAAAACAGTTTCTTTCTTTTACTCTTATTGTCGGAGGTCAGCACATCTCGTTCGTCTGTTGCAGTTATCAGCTGTTGTGCATCTGCCTGGAGTGTCCTGGTCTTCACACTAAGCATCACATATCACAAGGCCATAATTTCACAATGGTCAAAACAACCTACAGTTCTTTTACTCCCAGTTCAGACTGACCCCAGCATGCTAAACAAAGTTGAATAACAAATACATTCTCAGGGTTACTTTTAAGACAGGTGCATAACAGCACAATAACGTTTTCATAAGGAAGAAGACAAAGGTACAAATGTTTAACAGTGATAACATATATATATATAACATAACATACATATATATAACACAGAGCAAAAAGAGAAAGAAACACTCAGTGCATCATGGGAACCCCCCAGCAGTCTAAGTCTATAGCAGCATAACTAAGGGATGGTTCAGGGTCACCTGATCCAGCCCTAACTATAAGCTTAGCAAAAAGGAAAGTTTTAAGCCTAATCTTAAAAGTAGAGAGGGTGTTCTGTCTCCCCTGATCGAATTGGGAGCTGGTTCCACAGGAGAGGAGCCTGAAAGCTGAAGGCTCTGCCTCCCATTCTACTCTTACAAACCCTAGGAACTACAAGTAAGCCTGCAGTCTGAGAGCGAAGCCCTCTATTGGGGTGATATGGTACTACGAGGTCCCTAAGATAAGATGGGACCTGATTATTCAAAACCTTATAAGTAAGAAGAAGAATTTTAAATTCTATTCTAGAATTAACAGGAAGCCAATGAAGAGAGGCCAATATGGGTGAGATATGCTCTCTCCTTCTAGTCCCCGTTAGTACTCTAGCTGCAGCATTTTGAATTAACTCAAGGCTTTTCAGGGAACTTTTAGGACAACCTGATAATAATGAATTACAATGAGTCCAGCCTAGAGGAAATAAATGCATGAATTAGTTTTTCAGTATCACTCTGAGACAAGACCTTTCTAATTTTAGAGATATTGCGCAAATGCAAAAAAGCAGTCCTACATATTTGTTTAATATGCGCATTGAATGACATATCCTGATCAAAAATGACTCCAAGATTTCTCACAGTATTACTAGAGGTCAGGGTAATGCCATCCAGAGTAAGGATCTGGTTAGACACCATGCTTCTAAGATTTGTGGGGCCAAGTGCAATAACTTCAGTTTTATCTGAGTTTAAAAGCAGGAAATTAGAGGTCATCCATGTCTTATGTCTGTAAGACAATCCTGCAGTTTAGCTAATTGGTGTGTGTCCTCTGCTCATGGATAGATAAAGCTGGTTATCATCTGTGTAACAATGCAAATTTAAGCAATGCCGTCTAATAATACTGCCTAAGGGAAACATGTATAAAGTGAATAAAATTGGTCCTAGACACAGAACCTTGGTGGAACTCCATAATTAACCTTAGTCTGTGAAGAAGATTTCCCATTTACATGAACAAATTGTAATCTATTAGATAAATATGATTCAAACCACCGCAGGGCAGTGCCTTTAATACCTATGGCATGCTCTAATCTCTGTAATAAAATTTTATGGTCAACAGTATCAAAAGCAGCACTGAGGTCTAACAGAACAAAGCACAGAGATGAGTCCACTGTCTGAGGCCATAAGAAGATCATTTGTAACCTTCACTAATTGCTGTTTCTGTACTATGATGAATTCTAAAACCTGACTGAAACTCTTCAAATAGACCATTCCTCTGCAGATGATCAGTTAGGCTGTTTTACAACTACCCTTTCAGGAATTTTTGAGAGAAAAGGAAGGTTGGAGATTGGCCTATAATTAGCTAAGATAGCTGGGTCAAGTGATGGCTTTGAAGTAATGGTTTAATTACTGCCACCTTAAAAGCCTGTGGTACATAGCCAACTAATATAGATAGATTGATCATATTTAAGATCGAAGCATTAATTAATGGTAGGGCTTCCTTGAGCAGCCTGGTAGGAATGGGTCTAATAAACATGTTGATGGTTTGGAGGAAGTAACTAATGAAAATAACTCAGACAGAACAATCTGAGAGAAAGAGTCTAACCAAATACCGGCATCACTGAAAGCAGCCAAAGATAACGATACGTCTTTGGGATGGTTATGAGTAATTTTTTCTCTAATAGTTAAAATTTTATTAGCAAAGAAAGTCATGAAGTCATTACTAGTTAAAGTTAAATGAATACTCGGCTCAATAGAGCTCTGACTCTTTGTCAGCCTGGCTACAGTGCTGAAAAGAAACCTGGGGTTGTTCTTATTTTCTTCAATTAGTGATGAGTAGTAAGATGTCCTAGCTTTACGGAGGGCTTTTTTATAGAGCAACAGACTCTTTTTCCAGGCTAAGTGAAGATCTTCTAAATTAGTGAGACGCCATTTCCTCTCCAACTTACGGGTTATCTGCTTTAAGCTGCGAGTTTGTGAGTTATACCATGGAGTCAGGCACTTCTGATTTAAAGCTCTCTTTTTCAGAGGAGCTACAGCATCCAAAGTTGTCTTCAATGAGGATGTAAAACTATTGACGAGATACTCTATCTCACTTACAGAGTTTAGGTAGCTACTCTGCACTGTGTTGATCATTAGAGAACATAAAGAAGGAATCATATCCTTAAACCGAGTTACAGCGCTTTCTGAAAGACTTCTAGTGTAATGAAACTTATTCCCCACTGCTGGGTAGTCATCAGAAATGTAAATGTTATTAAGAAATGATCAGACAGAAGGGAGTTTTCAGGAATACTGTTAAGTATGAACGGGTTGGCGGTGTACACGGGGCTTCTGTTTAGGGCTACGCTTCCTCCTTACAGTCACCCAGTCGGCCTGCTTTCCGGCTGCTCGGGATCTGCTGGAAGGGAACTAACGGCGGCTAAGCTACCTTGGTCCGCACCGACTACAGGGGCCTGGCTAGCTGTAGAATTTTCCACGGTGCAGAGCCGAGTCTCCAATTCGCCCAGCCTGGCCTCCAAAGCTACGAATAAGCTACACTTATTACAAGTACCATTACTGCTAAAGGAGGCCGAGGATAACTAAACATTTCACACCCAAAGCGGAAAAGTGCAGGAGAGACAGGAGAAGCCGCCATGCTAAATCGGCTAAGAACTAGTAGCTGCGCTAAGCTAGCGGATTCCTAAAACACACAAAGTGAATAATGTTTAAATAATTTAGAGGTGATTCAGCAGAGGGAGTGCTTTAGTTAAGGCACGTGAAGATTACACTGTGAAACAAATCGTTATCTAGATCAATCTAACTGCGCAGATTAAACAGCTAACAGATACAGCAAAACACCGCTGTGCTCCGGAACAGGAAGTGATACAATACCGCAGTGAGAGCCAACCACCAGTAGAGGCAAGCAAGAGGCCCTGTTTATGACACCTTTTAGAAAACAACAACAACAGGACCAAATAAAGTCACAGTGTGCTTGAATAATTATCAATAGCTGCAACAAAACCATATAATAATAATAATAATAATAATAATGACAAGAAGCATAATTTTATATTGGTTAGCTAGACTGCTGGTTTGCGTGTGCAAAGATGGCGCCATTGTGTGTGGCTGCTCGTGTGTTGCTCTGTAGTCTGTTTGTTATTTTATTATTTTTAACTTGTGCTGTTTTTGAGTCACTGCGGATTTATGATCGCCAAACATTGCTGGATCTCCAGCCCCTGGTCCAGGGTGTGGTGCGTTTATTGGCGGTGGACAGAAGTTTCTTCCCCCATTTTGATCGGAGGTTCCATTTTTTTTGTGCTGGGCTCCTGTGCTGCCTTTCGGCCAAAAGCACAGTCGCGGAAGATGAAGTGGGTGGCTGATGAAGTTGAAGTTCCGTTTGGCTCACTGTTTGGTGTCTGGACGTTCTGTGCACAGAATTTTGGTGGGATCTGTGCTGCCCTGGTGCCTTGTGAATCCGGTCAAAGCCTGCATGGTTCCGGTGGTTGGCTCCGAAGATTGTCGACCCAGCTGTCCACATCTTCGCCAGATTGATTTACACCAGCAGCGCTCTCGGAACCTGGGTTTACTTCGCTGGGTTCCTTGGCAGGCTGAAGTTGACGGTCCAGTTCCAGTCCCAGCTTTGGGACTGGAAATGGACAAATCTGGGTGTGGAATCCATTAGTTTAACAGGGAAATTGGTGCAGAAAAGCCACTGTGGTGATAATAGTTTTTCAGGGAGGGTTACTTATCATGTTGAGACTGTGGCGTATTTTCACAGATGTGTCCTTAGTTATCAGACGGATATGTTTTGAAAACTTGGTACCCATTACTACACTGGATGACATTGAAATTGAGGATGGCCCGTTGGCTATTCCAGTAATATTAAATATTTTGTGTCTGCAACCTAAAATCCGTGCGAAATGTCTCAAACCTAAGCCCACTTCCAGGCACCTTGTGTATGTTACTCTGGAACCACCCTTAAATCCGAGCAGTCAGACTGTCAACCCCACTGAGGTCCTTACTTTGGGTCTCATTAACATCAGATCACTGTCCTCAAAATCTAATTATGGATCATCACTTGGATATGATTGGGTTATGTGAAACCTGGCTCAAACCCACAGCTGTCCTTCCTTTGAATGAATCCTGCTCACTGGCGTACACATTTAATCACATGTCTCCTGGTGCAAAGCAAGGTGGGGGTGTTGCTTTTATTTATAAATCTAGGTTTACCTTATTAGCTGTTGGGAGTCATAAATATAATTCGTTTGAGCATCTGATTCTCTGCTCTGCCCACGATGCTAAGTATTGTCAGGGTCAGAAGAATGGAAAGCAGTCGTGTTATTTTGTCACTGTTTATAGGCCTCCTGGCCCATATTCTGAATTCTTAGATTAATTTTGTGCATTCACCTCTAGCTTGTCAGCTAGTGCAGATAACATTTTGATTATTGGTGACTTTAACATTCATATAAATAAGCCCTCTGATCCCCTTTGCAAATCATTTATGGAACTTGTGGATGCATTAGGATACCAGCAATGCATTCGAGACTTGACACACATTAGTGGAAATACCCTGGATTTGGTTCTCGCATATGGCCCTGCTGTCACGAACATTGACATTTTGCCTCTTGCCTCGGTGGTCTCTGACCACTCATTAGGTTTACATTTATGTTGCTGCGTTTAGTGGAGCAACAACCTTGTCTACTACTGTGGCGACACATTAAACCCTCAACTATGACTGAACTCGAAGCTAGACTGCCTGAAATTTTAACTTCAAGTTTGGAGAATGCTCAACCAATAGACAGTATTGTGGATATAGCTTAAATTCAGCGCTCAAAACTACACTTGATAACATTCCGCCTCTCTATTAAGACCAAGCCTTCCTAAGGCACAGTCGCCTTGGTTCAATGGTTACTTGCGTGACCTCAGGCAGAAGGCTAGAGGTTTGGAACGGAAATGGCGTAGTTCCAAATTAGAGGTGTTTCACCTTGCGTGGCGTGATGCTATCGTAGATTATAAGCAGGCACTACTGGCTACAAAGCAGGCCTATTATTCTGATTTGATCAGTAAAAACATGCATATCTCAAAGTTTTTCTTTGTCACAGTAGCATTTCTCATTCATGGACAGCCACCTGTTAGTCGTTCTCCCTTTTCAGCACAGGACTTATTGGATTATTTTGAGAAGAAAATAGAAGACATTAAAGGTTGAGCATATCTCAGCATGCCTTGGCCCAGCCACTGCACCCTGCTCTGGAGGTGGGTGCTACCACTGAGATGTTACTTAGATTTACAGAATTTGATAGTATTTCCCTCAGCATGCTGATGAAACTCGAGACGTCTACAAAAAGCACAACCTGCTTATTTGTTCCCATACCAACAAAACTGTTTAAGGCCCTATATGGCCCATTCTGTTATGTTTCGGACGCGGTCGGAGCACCGACCCAGCGTTTGAAAGGACCCAGCATAAAATAAGCAGAGCACAGTTCAAAGGATAACAGAATTTAATAAACATAACAGTGAGTGACGTGCTAAACAAAAAAGTCCACGGTCTGGTGAGGTGGAAAACGGTGCGCTCTCAACAGCGCAAACGGTCCGGAGCCACAGCAGTTCAGACCCAAGGACCCCGCCGACACCCCTCAGGTGGCCGCGACAAACCAAGTCTGTGAAGAAAGAAAACATGAGGTGAGTCCAACTCCACACAGAGAGACACAACTCAAAGGTGCACGCAATCAGCAAACACTTCCTGGCTTAAATCTATACATCAGCTTCTTACCCTGTAGGCACAGAACAACTCAGTTCAAATCTCCACTGCAGCAGAAGCTGATTAGACAATTAGCATAACGTGACAGCTCACTAACACAAGGTGTGAGGGACACCAAATCCACTGTCATTACTTCATAAAAGTCACCAAAAACCAAATTACCTCAGGAAGTGTGCTGAAGAGCGTGAGACCTCACCCAATCCTCCTTCACAGACTGTGGCGTCAAACCTGGAGCGATCTCTGCGTCCGTGATGTTGAGATTGTTCTCCTGACGTCGATCTCACACGTCTGCTCACAAGGTCGAGTCTCTGGCAATCACACACTGTGCATTCAAGGTTTAAATGCAGCAATCTCTGATTAAGACAAAATACACCACAGCTGTGAGTCCTGATGACCTGCATGTGAAAACAAGCCTCAGGTGTTCAGGGTGAGGTCCTAATGCTCAGCCACTCAGTCCTGAATGCATACCACCTGGTGGGAGAAACAGAAAACAAAAACCAAGCCAGCCAAACACCCCAGCCCACAACACATTCTTGGGCCGACTGTGCTGGAAATTGACTAATGTCTGGATCTGTTCCTAAATGTTTTAAATCTGCAGTGATTAAACCATTACTTAAGAAATCTAATCTTGACCCTAGTGTATTGAAAAATTATAGGCCGATATCAAATCTATAATTTTGTGCTAAAATTCTGGAAAAAGTGGTTTCACGGCAGCTCATGGATCACCTCACTGAGAATAATCTTTTTGAGCCATTGCAGTCTGCTTTTAGAAAATATCACTCCACAGAGACAGCACTCACTAAAATAGTGAATGACCTTCTGCGAGCAATGGACTCGGACACCACTACGGTTTCGGTGCTGTTAGATCTTAGTGCTGCGTTTGATACCATGGATCATCATATTTTTCTCAGTAGGCTGGAGAATTTTTAGGGATTACTGGAAGTGCCCTTGCGTGGTTGACG
Source organism: Thalassophryne amazonica (assembly GCF_902500255.1). Taxonomy (NCBI): domain Eukaryota; kingdom Metazoa; phylum Chordata; class Actinopteri; order Batrachoidiformes; family Batrachoididae; genus Thalassophryne; species Thalassophryne amazonica. The sequence continues at coordinate 102,810,063 of NC_047108.1, read as the reverse complement.
TCATACCTGTCCAGTCGTTGTCAATGTGTTTTATAATAACGCTACCTCTAACCTTAGTGACATGAAATTTGGGGTTCCACTGGGATCCGTTTTTCACCCTGCTTTTCTCCCTTTATGTAGCACCCCTTGGGCATATACGGCAGCGTTTTGAGATTGCCTTTCATTGTTATGCTGATGATACTCTTGAGAATGATGATATACTTGTGCATGCCGATAGCTGCAGGAAAATCTCACTCCCATAAAATCTCTGGAGGACTGCCTTGCATCAGTGAGAGGCTGGATGTACTAACTTCTTACCTTTAAATTCTGATAACACTGAAATGATGGTTCTTGGTCCAGCGAGACATCGGAATCAATTTGACCAACTAGCGCTCAGCCTGGGTTTGTGTGTCATATATCATATGAACAAAGTGAGGAACCTTGGGGTAATTTTTAACCCCACATTGTCCTTTGACCTCCATATTAGGGATATTACCAGGACTGCTTTTTTCCATCTGCAAATATAGTGAGGATTCACTCCATCCTATCTATGGGTAACGCTGAGACCCCGATTCATGCTTTTGTTTTTTCTAGATTGGATTATTGTAATGTCCTATTTTCAGGGTTGCTGCAGTCCAACATTAGGGGTCCAACTGGTTCAGAATGCTGCTGCCAGACTTTGGACACAACACAGAAGGTTTGAATATATTACATCCATTCTGACATCTTTGCACTGGCTTCCTGACTCTGTAAGAGCAGATTTTAAGGTCTCGCTGCTAACCTATAAAACTGTACATGGACTGGCGCTTCTTACCTGGCCAGTTTGGTGAAACCCTACGTACCGGCCAGGGTTTTGCGGTCACAGGCTGTGGTTCCTAGGGTGAAGAAGAAGCCAGTGGGTCAAACAGCCTTCTCTTATCGTGTACCAGCCCTATGGAACAGTCTCCCTGCGACTGTGAGGCAGTCAGATTCAGTGGGCATTTTTAAGTCAAGACTAAAAATATATTTTTGCTCCCTTTCTTATGAATAGCTTTGTTTTTTTTAATTTTGTTTTTACTTTTACTTGTGTCTTTTAATTGTGTATTCCAATCTTTTAATTTACTCACTCTTTTTAATTTTGATTTTGAACTGTTTTGTGTGAGGTGCCTTGAGGCAACTTTTGTTATGAGTTGGCACGTTATAAATTGAATAAATTGAAAAAAAAAAGACTGCTAGCTTTAATTCAAGGTGTTCAAGGTGCCTACAAAGGGCATAACTAACTGGACAACTGAATACAACCTGGTTTCTTTTGATAAGTTAAAAGATGGATGAACCCAACACAGTCATGGAATTTATTTATATCCATCATTAATACTACAAATGTGCTAAATCTGCCTGGAGTGTAGAAGAAGACTAGTGAGGGAAGCCAGCAAGAGACCTATAACAACTCTGAAGGACTTATTGTCTGTAGGTGTGATTGGAGAAATGACTAGTCGCCACTTTGTGGTGGGACAGAGAAGAATTTTCACAAAAGAGAACTGAATGTCTAGGCCTGAGTGTCTGTGTGTGCTGGTAAATTTTATTTAACCCATTGAGTCTTCTGGTAGAAATTCCTTCTCTGTGCAACTGCATGCTGAAGTTGTATAAGTAGTATATAAAAGATATACAGTTTCTGACATTATATCCTCAGAGGCCTATAACTCCTTCAGAGTTGCTGTGGGTGCCTTGGTGGCTTCCCTCACCTGTCTCCTTGCATCATCACTCTGTTTTAGAGAATTGCTCAGTCCAAGCAGATTTTCCATACACTCACAAATATAATTTTTGCACTGTTGCCCACTGTGCATAGGTACAAATCTTTATTCAGTAGGACTTCCAACTATAAACAGTTGACAGAGAACTAAAATAACCCTTAAATGCAGTGCTAGTTAACAAGTCATCAGTAGATGACCACATCCCCCGTTTCCCAGAAATCAGTAACACAAAGTGTCGGGGGATCACCCAAGCACACACTTATGCTAAATATGAATGAAACTGGTCAACTGGTTATTGAAATATCACATGAACAAGGGTGGCAATAACAATATCTTGAATATCTCACTGTGACCTTGAAATTTACCCCAAGGTCACTGTAATCGACTGATGTTGGGGATCATCCAAATACCCGCTTATGCAAACTATGAATGAAACTCGCCAACTGGCCCTTGAAATATGTTGTTAGGTATTCAGGTAAGAAATGTTTCTAAAAATTGTTGCTTGTTGCAACTCCTGTTGAACTATGACTCAAATAAGAGAAACCATCACACACAGATTTTTAATTCTAACTTTTAAAATAGCTGAGTGTTCCATTTTGACATGAAAATTCAGTAAGTAGTATCTTATATATTATTCCAGTTCTAAGGTGGAACTATGCTAGTATATAAAGGTATATCTAAATATCTAAAAAGGAAGAGTAAAATAGGAGAATAGAAAAGAGTAGAGTAGAGCCAAGCTTTTTTATCCCATGGGAACTCTTCCTACCCACCTAAGCGGCTCAAGAAAAAAGTATATATAATAGCATTTTTATAAAAGCATTTTTTTTATTACTTTGTAAATAAACCTTAGACTGGTGTTGCCCCATCTGCTACAAATTTTACTACAGGAACAGCAGCTTACAGAGGGGTCACAGGGGTCACAGGCTTTGTTTAACTGGAACTTCACGTGCCCCTCCTCCCAAAGAGGAGTGTTGTCAAAGTAGTGACGAAGAATGTCACAACAGATTTTCACTTTCTGCATGTGGCTGCGTAAAAAAAAATGTAACAAGTAATAGCAATGTACTTATTGGTTGTAAATGTGTAGCCAAAGCAGAAAAAATGATCAGCATTCACTTACTTGAGTAGCGATGGCTAATATACAACAAAAACAGTTTTTCAAATGTTAACTCTTGACAAAGGTATCACATCAACTAAATGGGCAAGAATGTACACCTCCTTCATGGTCTAAAAACAATGCACTATCTGGCACTGTTTAAAAAACTTTAGCTTTTTTTGTGGCTCTGCCCTAGAATTCAATGGTTTTACTCCAGATTACTCAATGCTCAATTTTTCACCAAGTTATGTGAAAAGTAAAGCTTTTGTAAAACTAGTCATGTCTGGAAGCATGTACTGGTGCTGTGCTTTGCCGCCATGACACCCCACCCTGGGGTCCTAAATGGCAACCACCCAGGCACACAACTGGTCCATCTCCACATTCAGAAAATAATCATCTATCTGCCACAGCCAAGTGATAGATGGGTGTCCCCTTGGCCTTTTCCAGCCTCAATACTCAGGCACCTGTGTGTTTGGTCATGCACAGAGAAACACCCACATGGCCAAAATATTGAAGCTGGTGCTCCTCATCTTAGCCTTCCTAACCACCAGTGTTGCCACAGTTACTTTGAAAAAGTAATCCAATTACTGATTACTGATTACTCCTTGAAAAAGTAACTTAGTTACTTTACTGATTACTCAATTGTAAGTAACTAAGTTAGATTACTAGTTACTTTTTAGTTACTTTTCCCAGCTGCCAACAACAACCCTCTGCCACCTCAACATGACAATGATACCTGTTTTGCCAAAACTCACTTTATAGTCACCCTTTCTTGACTTCAATGAAAACAAATACTTGTTTTATAAGAAGTAAAATAAAGACCTCTTTCTTGACCTCATATTTAACTGTTGACAGCACTGTAACAGTAAAACTTGCAATTTCAAACCTACATTGTTTATAAATGTAACTATTAAATTCTAACATTTTTCTAACATTTAAATTCTCTAAACATTTTACTTGTCGAAATTATTATTTTTAAGCAGTATTAGTAGTTGTAGTACAAAACGGCTTCAAAACTGGACCTTTAATCTAGGGGTGTTGTGAGGGGGGCACATCCTTGCCCCACGCCCCCATTCCATCTGGATTCGCCCCTGCTTTGGCGTTTGAGCACAACGAATGGATAACATTTATTTATGCAGAAAACAGGACCAGATTTACAGGTAAGAAAGTTTTATTGCGTTTTCACATCATGTGGTCCTCAGAAAGAGAGTTTAGGTGCATTTGAGTGGAAAATAGTGTTAGTTGTTGACGCGTCGCGGAGGATCAGCTGTTTTTAACGAGACGATACGGAGCAGCTCAGCTCAGAATTCTAAATAAAGGAGGAAAAACAGTATAAAAATGTCTTTGTAAAGCTCAGTGCAGGTGTGCTGATCACCGCGCTTTAAGAGGTGAGGACGAGTCGAGCAGCTGCAAAAAAAACGCGGATTAAAAGCTCACAGCTCACTTAAAGTGGGCAGTTCAGTCGAACCCCGACCTCCTGCCCACGGACCAAGTTTAATGCTGCTATCGACCCACAATGAAAAATAATAGTAAAGCACAGTGACATGGAGAAGTAACTTTAATCTGATTACTGATTTGGAAAGATTAACGCGTTAGATTACTCGTTACTAAAAAAAAGTGGTCAGATTAGAGTAATGCGTTACTTAGACCACTAATCTGACCCGGCATCACTGCTAACCACTCATAAGACACAAAGTCATTCCAATGGAACCCAAGGATCCTCCAAAGAGACCTAGTACCAAAGACATCCAAATGTTGCTTTAGGTCACTGGTTAACATCTTAAGCCTGATTTATGCTTCTGCAACTCTGTTACTTCATGGCCACGCAATCACGTAGACGTGGTTCTCTGTCATTTTGGTAGGTGTCACATTGCAGTTTACTGCCGGAATAGTAGAGAACAAGGCAGAGACTTTCTTTCCCCCTGTACCGCCACTGCTGGTCATTCCCCCCCCCCCCCCCTTTTTTTTTCTGGTCCAATTTGTCCCTCAACAACCCCCACTTCTTAACACAATCCTCAACCTCCAAACGGTTACATACAATTTCCCTCCATGAATTGCAGGTCATTTGAGTGTCTTTGTAGTTTTTTGACTCAGTGTTGTATAGTTGGTCATATTTGCAGACTTCTTCTGACAAATGTTCCTCTGATTCATGAGTGAAATTTAATCGGCGTGTGGAAAAAACCTTTTAATCATGCTTTAAATATGACGGGAGAGGAAAGAGTGAAACCAGAAAAGAGATCAATCACAGCCCTTGCAGTCTCTGTTGTTTCGATGTGTAGTTTAAATTTTTGGGAGGTGCACGTCAGGCTACGAGAGGCGCTCAGAGCCACAGAAACTAAATCAGGCTCATGTCTCACAACCATACACCAAGCCAGGCAGCGCCAGGACCTTAAAGACTTGGACCTTCGTTCTCCTGTAAAGATATCGGCATTGCCAAACATCTCTGTCCAGTGACCTCATGACTCCATAAGCTCTTCCTAAGTGTGTCTTATTCTCAAAGGCAGAGGACACAGAAGCATGAATGTCACTTTAGAGATAAGTGAATGTGTCTACAAGTTCATCACTTTCACCACACATAGAGACACACTTCTGATGGTTGAGTGCAGAAAATCATTAAAAGCCTGGATCTTAGATTTGATCCAGGACACACACAAACCCAGACAATATGACTTCTTACTCAGCTTCTCAAGTGCTGCAGTCAGGTATCCACTGATTCTGCAAAGATCACAGCATTGTCCCTAAAGTCATCCCTGGCATCCTGACAAACACCAGTCTTCTCTGGGATAAACTCTGAGTCTCTGCCTCCACTTTGTACAGTGCTCACAGTATCTGTATAGGCTGGCTATGATGTCCAGCAACCTCTTGAGGATCTCACAAATTCTCAGGCTTTCTAGTGGGCAGCCTGATCAACTGAATTGAATGCTTTGCAAAAATTAGGCTGTGAAGACGCGCTGCAGATATTTATGCTTGCGTTCTATGAGTAGACGAAGGACTGAAATGGGATCAGTGGTTGACTTCTTGGACGTGAAGCCAGACTGCTGTGGTCACAGCAGTAGCTGGAACGGAATCTTGTTAAGAATAAGTCTTACAAATACTGAAAGCATTATAGTTGTTGCAATCCATGCAATCACCCTTTCTTTTCCAGACTAGGACAACAAGTCTTTTCTTCCAGTCTGTAGCAATGAGACCCATCTTTTAATTTGAAACAAAGGCTATTTGCAATGTTGGGATAACACCACCTCCACCCACCTGGAGGAGCTAAAACTCCATTGCCACAGATCCATAGGGCTTTCTCTTCCCTCAGCTGTTTCCTGGCCTTTGTGATCTCACCAACATTTGGTGGTTGAAAACTGACTGGAGAATCAGCCACAAGGACCTGGCACTGCAGATGTCCAACATCCCAGCAGGAGGATCAGCCTTATACAACTGCTCAAAGTAGCTAGCTCAGTAGACATTGTCAGGCGGACGTTGTTAACCCGGGCCGCGACCGATCCGGTATGGGAATTCGATTCTGAGTCTGCATAGTTGGTTGGCTTGTTTTACGCCGGATGCCCTTCCTGACGCAACCCTCCTCATTTATCCGGGCTTGGGACCGGCACTCAGAATGTACTGGCTGCACACCCCATGTGGCTGAGTTGTGATAGTGTACTTTATTTGCCAGGGAGGGAATTTCAACAAGTTGAGACTGTGGCCTGCTTCCGTAGTCATGTCCATAAAAATCTAGAGGGATTGCTTTCCAAACTTAATACCCATTACTATATTGGATGATGTTGAAACTGAGGATGGCCCAGTGGTTGCTCCAGCAATAGCAAAGATTTGTGTCTGCTACCTACAACGCGCGTGGAATGTCTTAAACCTAAACCTACTTCTAGGCATCTTAATATGCTACTCTGGAACCACCCCTAAACCCAACCAGTTCAACTGTCAACCCCACTGAGGTCCTTAGACTGGGTCTCATTAACATAAGATCACTGTCCTCAAATCATTGTTGATCAATGATCTAATTATTGATCATCCCTTAGATATGATTGGGCTCTGTGAAACCTGGCTTAAACCTACAGCTGTCCTCCCCTTAAATGAGGCCTGCCCACCAGTTATATTTAGTCACGTCCCTCGTGATGCGAAGCCAGGCGGGGGTGTTGCTCTTATTTATAAATCTAGGTTTAGCTTATTAGCTGTTGGGGGTTACAAATATCACTCGTTTGAGCATCTGATTCTCCGCTCTGCTCAGGATATTACACATTGCCAAGGTCAGAAGAATAAAAATCAGTCGTATTACGTTGTCACTGTATATAGGCCTCCTGGCCCATATTCTGAATTCTTAGATGAATTTGGTGCGTTCATCTCAATTGTCAACTAGTGTAGATAACATTCTGATCATTGGTGACTTTAACATTCATATAAATAAGCCTTCTGATCCCTCTGCAAATTATTTATGAAAATTGTGGATGCATTAGGATTTCGGCAATGCATTCGGGATTCGATGCACATTAGTGGAAAACCCTGGATCTGGTTCTCGCATGTGGTATTGCTGTCACGAATATTGACATCATGCCTCTTACATCAGTGGTGTCTGATCACTCACTTATTAAGTTTACAGTTTCGCTGCCGTTTAGTGGAACAAAACCTTATATATCATTACGGCGATGCATCAACTCCTCAACTAAGACTGAACTCGAAGCTAAACTGCCTGATGTCTTAGCTTCACATTTGACAAATACCCAGTCAGTAGACAGACTTGTGGATAGTTTAAACTCAGTGCTCAAAACTACACTCGACATGATTGCACCACCTGTGTTAAAACTGCGTCCCCCAAATCACAGTCACCTTGGTTCAATGATTACCTGCGTGACCTCAAGCATAATGCAAGAGGTCTAGAACAGAAATGACATCATTCAAAATTAGAAGTATTTCACCTTGCGTGGCGTGATGCTATCTTAGACTACAAGCATGCATTACTGGCTACAAAGCAGACTTACTACTCTGATTTGATCAACAAAAACAAGCATAACTCAAAGTTCTTGTTCGACATGGTGGCAACACTTATGCATGGACAACCACCTGTAGTTCGCTCTCCTTTTACAGCACAAGATTTCCTGGATTACTTGGGAAGAAAATAGAAGACATCAGGTAAATATCCTGACATGCCTTAACCCAGCCACTACACCCTGCTATTGAGGGGGCGCCACTAATGAAGTACAACCCCTGGCAAAAATTATGGAATCACTGGCCTCGGAGGATGTTCATCCAGTTGTTTAATTTTGTAGATAAAAAGCAGATCACAGACATGACACAAAACTAAAGTCATTTCAAATGGCAACTTTCTGGCTTTAAGAAACACTATAAGAAATCAGGAAAAAAAATTGTGGCAGTCAGTAACGGTTACTTTTTTAGACCAAGCAGAGGGAAAAAAAATATGGAATCACTCAATTCTGAGGAAAAAATTATGGAATCATGAAAAACAAAAGAAAGCTCCAACACATCACTAGTATTTTGTTGCACCACCTCTGGCTTTTATAACAGCTTGCAGTCTCTGAGGCATGGACTTAATGAGTGACAAACAGTACTCTTCATCAATCTGGCTCCAACTTTCTCTGATTGCTGTTGCCAGATCAGCTTTGCAGGTTGGAGCCTTGTCATGGAGCATTTTCTTCAACTTCCACCAAAGATTTTAATTGGATTAAGATCCGGACTATTTGCAGGCCATGACATTGACCCTATGGTCTTTTTGCAAGGAATGTTTTCACAGTTTTTGCTCTATGGCAAGATGCATTATCATCTTGAAAAATGATTTCATCATCCCCAAACATCCTTTCAATTGATGGGATAAGACAAGTGTCCAAAATATCAATGTAAACTTGTGCATTTATTGATGATGTAATGACAGCCATCTCCCCAGTGCCTTTACCTGACATGCAGCCCCATATCATTAATGACTGTGGAAATTTACATGTTCTCTCAGGCAGTCATCTTTATTAATCTCATTGGAACGGCACCAAACAAAAGTTCCAGCATCATCACCTTGCCCAATGCAGATTCAAGATTCATCGCTGAATATGACTTTCATCCAGTCATCCACAGTCCACGATTGCTTTTCCTTAGCCCATTGTAACCTTGTTTTTTCTGTTTAGGTGTTAATGATGGCTTTCGATTAGCTTTTCTGTATGTAAATCCCATTTCCTTTAGGCGGTTTCTTACAGTTCGGTCACAGACGTTGACTCCAGTTTCCTCCCATCGTTCCTCATTTGTTTTGTTGTGCATTTTCGATTTTTGAGACATACTGCTTTAAGTTTTCTGTCTTGACGCTTTGATGTCTTCCTTTGTCTACCAGTGTTGCCTTTAACAACCTTCCCATGTTGTTTGTATTTGGTCCAGAGTTTAGACACAGCTGACTGTGAACAACCAACATCTTTTGCAACACTGCGTGATGATTTACCCTCTTTTAAGAGTTTGATAATCCTTCCTTTGTTTCAATTGACATCTTTGTGTTGGAGCCATGATTCATGTCAGTCCACTTGGTGCAACAGCTCTCCAAGGTGTGATCACTCCTTTTAGATGCAGACTAACAAGCAGATCTGATTTGATGCAGGTGTTAGTTTTGGGGATGAAAATTTACAGGGTGATTCCATAATTTTTTCCTCAGAATTGAGTGAGTCCATATTTTTTTCTCTTGCTTGGTCTAAAAAAGTAACCGTTACTGACTGCCACAATTTTTTTTTCCTGATTTCTTATAGTGTTCTTAAAGCCAGAAAGTTGCCATTTGGAACGACTTTAGTTTTGTGTCATGTCTGTGATCTGCTTTTTTTCTACAAAATTAAACAACTGAATGAACATCCTCCGAGGCCGGTGATTCCATAATTTTTGCCAGGGGTTGTATTACCTAGATTTATAGAATTTGATAGTATCTCACTAGGCATGCTGACAAAACTCGTAATGTCAACAAAAAGGACAACCTGTTTATTTGATCCTATACCAACAAAACTGTTTAAGGACCTGTGGCCCACTCTTGGGCCGACTGCGCTGGAAATTATTAATCTTTCTGTAACTTCTGGATCTGTTCCTAAATGTTTCAAATCTGCAGTGATTAAACCATTACTTAAGAAACCTAATCTTGACCCTAGTGTATTGACAAACTATCGGCCGATATCAAATCTATCATTTTTCTCTAAAATTCTGGAAAAAGTGGTGTCACGGCAGCTCGTAGACTATCTTACTGAGAATAATCTCTTTGAACCACTGCAGTCTGCTTTTAGAAAATATCATTCCCAAAACAGCTCTCACTAAAGTGGTGAATGATCTTCTGCTTACAATGGATTCGGACACCACTACGGTTCTGTTGCTGTTAGATCTCAGTGCTGCATTTGATACAGTGGATCATTCTACTTGATAGGCTGGAAAATCATTTTGGGATTACTGGGAGTGCCCTTGCATGGCTGACGTCATACTTGACCAGTCGTTCTCACTGTGTTTTGTACAGTAACACTACCTCTAACCTTAGTGACATGAAGTTTGGGGTTCCACAGGGGTCTGTCTTAGGCCCCCTGCTTTTCTCCCTTTATATAGCACCCTTGGGCACATATTGCGGCGTTTTGGGATTACCTTTCACTGCTATGCAGATGATACTCAGTTATACATGCCGATAACTGCTGGTAATCTCGTTCACATAAAATCCTTAGAAGATTGCCTTGCAGCAGTGAGAAGTTGGATGTCTAGAAACTTCCTACTTTTAAACTCTGATAAGACTGAAATTATGGTTCTTGGTCCAGTGAGACATCGGCATCAATTTGACCAGTTAACGCTCAGCCTCGGCTCGTGTATCATACATCACACTGACAAAGTGAGGAACCTTGGGGTAATTTTGATCCTTCGTTGTCCTTTGGCCTCCACATTAGAAATATTACTAGGACTGCTTTCCTCCACCTGCAAAATATAGCAAAGATTCGTCCCATCCTGTCTATGGCTGATGCTGAGACCCTGATCCATGTATTTATCTCTTCTAGATTGGACTACTGCAATGTTCTGGACTACTGCAATGTTCCCTAACTAGCTGACCTAATTAAACCTTACGTACCGGCCCGGGCTTTACATTCTCAGGGTGCAGGACTACTTTGTGTCCCTAAGGTGAATAAGAAGTCTGCGGGTCACAGAGCTTTCTCTTATCGTGCCCCTGTTCTGTGGAATGATCTCCCTGCGTCAATAAAACAGTCAGATTCTGTGGAGACTTTCAAGTCCAGACTTAAGACACACTTATTTCCCTTTCATATGGCTAGGATACGGGTACAGTTTTGTTTTACGCTTTTTACTCTTTTAATTCATTTATTAGTAATTGGAGCGGGCTGCGGCCTCAACTTTACCTAAATTCTGGGTCTTTTAGTGAAGTTTAGGGCTAGTGGCCGGCGATCACCTTAGTATTTCTCTGTTTTCTTGTTGTTTAATGCTGGCAAATTATACAGTATTTTTTGTCTTTCTGATGCCTGATTCTGTTTTTTCCCTCTGTTTAAGGTGCAACACCATCCAGAGATGGGAGTTGTATTCGTGTTGGCGATCCTCCTGTCCTGTGCGCCAGTAGCATTTCTGGTATATTCGCCCATGAATTGTTCTGTGAATTGTTCTGTAATTTATGTTTGTAGCATGGCCCATGCAGAGGGTCACCCCTTTGAGTCTGGTCTGCTTAAGGTTTCTTCCTCAGGGAGTTTATCCTTACCACTGTTGCTCGGGGGTTGGTAAGGTTAGACCTTACCGTGTGAAGCGCTTTGAGGCAACTCTGTTGTGATTTGGTGCTATATAAATGAAAATAAATTGAAAATTGAATTGAAATTGTAACAATCTGGATGGTCTTTTTCCTCTTTTGTCCGGAAGACACAACATCTATGATTTCCAAAAACAATTTGAAATGTGGACTCATCAGACCACAGCACACTTTTCCACTTTGTGTCTGTCCATTTCAAATGAGCTTGGGCCCAGAAAAGGCGGTGGCGTTTCTGGATGTTGTTAATGTATGGCTTTCGCTTTGCATGGTAGAGTTTTAACTTGCACTTGTAGATGTAGCAATGAAATGTGTTAACTGACAATGGTTTTCTGAAGTCTTCCTGAGCCCACGCGGTAAGATCCTTTACACAATGATATCAGTTTTTAATGCAGTGCCGCCTGAGGGATCGAAGGTCATGGGCACTCAATGTTTGTTTTTGGCCTTGCCGCTTACGTGTAGAGAGTTCTCCACATTCTCTGAATCTTCTGATTATATTATGGACTGTAGATGATGGAATCCCTAAATTCCTTGCAATTTAACATTGAGAGACATTGTTCTTAAACTGTTGGACTATTTTTTCACGCAGTTGTTCACAAAGTAGTGATCCTCACCCCATCTTTGCTTATGAATGGATGAGCCTTTTGGGGATGCTCCTTTTATACCCAATCATGACACTCACCTGTTTCCAATTAACCTGTTCACCTGTGGAATGTTACAAATAGGTGTTCTTTGAGCATTCATCAACTTTCCCAGTCTTTTGTTGCCCCGTCCCAGCTTTTTTGAAATGTGTTGCAGGCATCCATTTCAAAACGAGCAAATATTTGCACAAAAACAATAAAGTTTATCAGTTTGAACATTGGGGCAGCACGGTGGCTTAGTGGTTAGCACTGTTGCCCCACAGCGAGAATGTCATGGGTTCAATTCCCTCCTGTGGCCTTTCTGTGTGGAGTTTGCATGTTCTCCCCGTGTTTGCGTGGGTTTCCTCCGGGTGCTCCGTTTTCCTCCCACATCCAAAGACATGCGGGTTAGGTGGATTGGAATCTTTAAATTGTCCATAGGTGTGCGAGTGGGCGTGAATGTGTTTGTTTGTCTGTTTGTGGCCCTGCGACAGACTGGCGTCCTGTCCTGGGTGTACCTCGCCTCGCGCTCTATGACTGCGGATAGGCTCCAGCACCTTGCGACCCTTGATTGGACTAAGCGGTTGAAGAGTGAGTGAGTGAGTTTGAATATTAAATATCTTGTCTTTGTGGTGTTTTCAATTGAAAATAGGTTGAAGAGGATTTGCAAATCATTGTATTCTGTTTATTTACATTTCACACAACATCCCAAATTCATTGGAACTGGGGTTGTAGTTAGAATGAAAGTTTTGCAAGCTTTGTTTTTCTATTCTAATACAGAAAAAACAGATACCTTAGTTCAAGAAATAGTACATACCTTAGTTACACCATTCTTACTTAAGGCCTCACGGAGAAGGTCAAAGTTGTATTTACAGTCATCTTCACTTTGTGCATCAAACTTCACCTTGCTCATGTCAATGGAGCCAGGGATGATCCAGTCCATGAGCTGACAGTGACACGCCTGCATGAGCACATACACATAAAAACAGTTCAGTAAAAGGTTTCTGCCCTCTCGACCAGTGCAAAGTGCAACAAAAAAATGAGTGCCATTTGGCCTGAAAATGAAGGGACACCTGAACCCAGCTGCTGTACTTCTGTGAAGCTGGTCTTCAGGAGCTTGTTGAGCCAAGCCGTCAACTGAAAACGGCTGATTTTTTCACCCAAAGAGTCTGGAGTCACAACCACAGTTGCCATCGTGCAGCTTTCTAAAAATAAAAGCAGAATGAATGAAATGCTGGTCACACAGACTGCAGCTTATTTGCTGATGCAACATGAAAATCAGTAAGGTATATCTTATATAGTATATTATATTCCAATTCTAAGGTGGAACTATGCTAGTATGTAAAGGTATATCCAAATATCTAAAAGGAAGAGCAAAATAGGAGAGTAGAAAAGAGTAGAGTAGAGCCACTTAGGTGCCTGGTCTTGAGAACCAGGGGATGCGAATATGAGCGTAGTTGGTTGATCACATTCTTCGCGTTGAGCTGAAATGATTCATCAATAAACTTATTTTCTTAACAGAATGGCAATGACAAATGATATTTACTACCACTTTATAACAGTATTACAATAAAATAATGTATTTGACAAAATGTCAAACTAACCGGTTTCTGTTTCTCACACATATGCCGCGTTCACACCGGGTGCGATCAGACCTACAAATTCGCGGGGGTCGCGTGGCGACGGATTGTGCCTCCTTCATCCGTGTGTGTCGCTCTGCTTTTGCTGCGAAAATTCACCCAGGTGCGTCATCAATAGGAGGAGCTTCCATTTCCGCTCGCCAGCTCCGGTTGTCAGTCAAGTTAACATGACGGACCTTGATCACACGGAGCGAGTTGTTGTGGAAAGACTCCCAATACAGGGAGTATCATTATTTGCTGCAGGAGCTGCGTTCTGGATGACCAGATGCTTTCAGCGGTCCCTTCCGCCTCTGCGGGACCCAGTTTGAGGACCTCCTGTCCCGTTCACGCAGCGCACATATAAACAATAAAAAAAAAGAAAAGAAAAAAAGAAACTCCGCTGCTTTGCTGCAGCTGGCTCTTCCCCCAAAAAACTCTGTCATAATTATGTTTAGAACCAGCATCATTTGTTTTATTATACATCTGTGTAGTTAATAAGTAAATAATCTCCATGGACGATTTGCTTGCGTGCGCACGTAAAATAAAAAGAGAAGAAAGAACTCCGCTTTTTGCTGCGGGGCTGCTGCTCGCTCCAAAAAAACTCTGTCATAATTGTGAAATAAGGACAAAAGAGACATAAGTCCGCTCACAGGCTGCTACCAGATACAGGACATGTTCACATCTTCAGTCAAACTCCAGACATCTCCACGTTACTACATATCGTCTCTGATTGGTCATCGCAGCGCGACCAGACAAAAAAGTTCAGATTTTGAAACTGGGGAGGAGGGCAACACGACGTGATGCCACGCAATATCGCGCCACAAACCGCCAATCGCTCAAAATCGCTTCACTCGCGTCCATTGCTCTGCGTGATTTGGCACCAAAACGCTCCTTACATAGGAATTACCATGGCAACCTGTCGCTGCTGTCGCTCAACGTCATGCCCGGTGTGAACGCAGCATTAGAATGTCCTTCTAGTGTTATAACTGAATAATTTAAGACTGTTGCTCAAACCAAACAAATATTTCCAAAGCATCACAGAGCCTGAAAAAAATGCAATGGATATTTTAAAAGTACAGTTTTCTTGCAACATAGACTGTCAATATACGGCCATGCAGGGCACTCCAAGGCAAAATGTGTAACTCTGGGATTAGGACCTTGGCCAGGGGCCCTTGAACTGAGGATCCCCTGGTCTCAGGCCACTGCTGTTTTTCTCAAACTACATTGATAATATAGTTTATAAATTCTAAATGTACTTTGAGAGAAACTAAAATTTTAGCTGGAATAAATTAGAGAATTAGAGAAGATCCAAAATATATTCAAACTTGTGCACCCAATTCTTGCTTTTTTTTTAAAGTCATGAACAATGCATGCTGTACAATCATTCCACCCTGACAAAAAACAGGTCAATGGCATCTGGGGAAATTCAAAGAGCTTCTGTCCAGGGTGTGAGGGGTCTACAGTGATGCTTCCTGCCCATTTCGTCACTCTGCTGTTTTACAAAGAAACATCTAGTCATATAGCCTACATCCATTTATGAATTACAGGCTATGAAATTATTTAACATACAACACGAGAGGTAATTCCCCATATACTATATTATTTTTCAAACCATCTGTGAATATATCGTTGTATATCAGAAGCTGCCAATCTAATCAAAGCCACATGTTATGTACTGTTTAAAATGCAATGCATGTAAAATATAATAATGATAATAATAATAATAAAAGCTTTTGCACTTATGGCCTAAGACACACTATTCTGAAGTATAAGTGTGGACCCTTGCAGGGGTGATGGTCAAGCAGTTAGTGGGTTTGTTTTTGGAGCATAAGGAGGTCACCCCTGTCCATTCTCTCTGAAATGTGTAGTTGCGTCAGGAAAGACATCCGGTGTAAAACTTGTGCCAAATCCCCAAACGATCTCTACTGGATCCACTGACCCATGGTACTATTTGTATATTTTTTTTATTTGGTGTGTTGAAATGTTGAGTTGTTTTTATGCTTGCAAAACTTCAGATTTTCTTTCTTTCTTTAGAGATGATTTTATTTTTATACTATGAACAGCACATATATTTTCTGACTGAAAGTATTACTAGCAGAGGTGGTAAAATCACAAGTCAGAATTTCAATACATCCACTTGGAAAATGATTCACAATATTAATACCAGCATTTTGGCATCAAAATTAATCCTATATCTTGAAATACTCCCCCCACCTTGAATGTAACAAGTATGGTCTATTGGTAAAGGTTGTCCCTGCTCTTCAAAACCTTTATAAACACAATTCTTTCACAAAGGTTTTATTTCAGTAAACACTGTGTGAATAACAGAACTTAGGAGGAGCCATGCTCTTCAAAACTGTAAACACATAAACCATTGTCAAGGTTTTATGTCAGTCACACTGTGTGAATAACAGAACTTAGGAGGAGGCCATGCTCTTCAAAAACTTAAAAACATAAACCATTGTCAAGGTTTATGTCAGTCACACTGTGTGAATAACAGAACTTAAGGGCCTTTCACACTGCAGGCTTTAATGCAACGCTTTAACGCCCCCTAGCGCATCAGGCCGATGCTGTAGAGATTGCGGCTACGTCACACTCTGCCTGTTTCACACTCTGAAAAAAGTTCAGGCGATCGCCATCGTGAATTTGCGACGCCTGAACCACAAAAAAAGCTTTAAAAAACAGCAGTAGAACGATTCTCCCCATCACCCCGCTGGGGAGAAGCTTTTTTTCAGCTACTTTACGGAGTGACCGCCGACCGAGGGAGGACTGATGACTTGGTGGGATATCAATCGAACCGCGACAGCGGGCCGACCCACACGAGAAGCCGGCCTTCAGGCATCATCACTGGGCAGACCGAGGCAGGCAGCCGGGGTGATGGAGCAAACCCACTCAGTCCGAAATCTCCCACTTTTTTGGATATATGCGAAGTCCCAGTTTGCCCCAACGGAGGTTAGTTCTGCAGCTTTATCGAGGTGAGGATAAAATAAAAGTAAAACGTGACGTTTCTGCGATGCTGTGAAAGTTTATGATCGGCTAATGTTAGCTTAGCTTTTTAGCACAGTTGATCGGAGTGAACGCTTTAATTTGTAGATGGTTCAGTCTTTATTTTTACCAAATAAAGCTACAGCTTTTTTCAGACACCACAAAGCTCAACTTTAAATATCTTATTTTTTTCTGGCGTTTTTTTCCCATCGTTTTTTTGTCGTTTTTTTTCCCCCCTTTTTTATATATAAACTGTTTAGTGTTTCTTTATATTTAAAGAAATATTTTTATTTGTCCCAATCAGGAACATTTGCTGTGCAGACAACCAAACTTCCATTGATGAGCTGAACACCACGAAGTCCAGTCGAAAGAAAACATCTCTGCTCTAAAGCAAAACCACCAGAGTTCAAAGCTGCAGGAGACCTTCATCTGGTCCTGAGAATCCAGCAGAACATTACCTGCTTCTAAATAAAAGGCTCTTTCCACAGCAACTATTTTATTATTTTTTAAAAAGCTGTTTCATTTTATATTTTAACAATAAATGAACAGATCATTAAAAATGTCCACAAATCAAAGTCAAAAGACATTTGCACAGATAGAAGCTCTCCACTTATTGTGCTCAAATTCATATTTTAGAAATGACTCTCTCCTGATAACAACATTAAAGGCAATTGCATATTTTGATGAAATTACAAGTTTAACTGACTATAAAAAAATTCATCATGAGGTTTATGTCACAGAAATCCTACTTTACAATCACACTGCAGTCATTATTAAATTATTTCCTGTTGCATTTATAATACACATTTGTATTTATTTATTGTCTTTTTCAGGTTGAAATGAGATATAAATAATCTACCAGACTTTAAAAAATGTACAAGTTTCCATGTTATTTAATTTGTCTAAAAATAAATGTCCAAGGTTCCTTATGTTAAACAAGAAATTAATCTGAAATAACAGGTGGTTTTAATTTACAGATTTACAAGAACCATTTATTGATTTATTTAGCTATTTTAATTACAAGTGTTCTAAACTTTTTTTAACAGTAATCAGAAATTTTGAGGTAACAAACAACAACAACAACAACAACAAAAAATTTCCAATGATTTTTCTTCAGAAAACTGCTCTCTAAATGAGCAGTCCTGTCACATGTTAATGTTTTGTTCAGATCAGTGGTTTCTGCACCAGTCGGATTGGTCCAATCCATTTTGTACAGATCAGTGGTTTCTGCCACGAGTCTTCCGTGTTTTGGCCCGATGCGTGGTTCCTATTGGACAACACAAAGGTACATGACAGCTCAGAGTGTCGAAAGTTAGATTGGATTGAACTTTGACCCGCGTCAGCCTGCCGACAAGTGGCAATGCGCGCTCCCGTCAGAAGGGTCATTTTAGCTCGGCTTTTGACGCGACGCTTCTGACGCGTCTAAAAAGCAACGCGTCTCATTGAAAATAATGCTTTTTAGACCAATGTTTGACGCTTCTGACGTGTCTGACGCGTACAGTGTGAAAGGCCCTTTAGGAGGAGGCCATGCTCTTCAAAAACATAAACCATTGTCAAAGGTTTTACCAAATTCTTTAGTCTGAGATCTTGTTTTTGGCTTGGCCATGACACTTGATTTACTACAACTTGCCATGCTGTGACTTGAAATTACATGTGTAATTGCATGATCACTGTAATAATATCAGTACTTATGTAGCTTTTGTGACTTCTCTAAAACAGGTACTACCAAGACAAGAGCATTATATCTCATAAACTTGAATGTTGTGTTCAATGCAGGGTTCATCAAAACTAATCATGAAGTCAAAACAACTACATTCTAATATTTCAACAGGTGTTAAAATTACAGTATATATTGCAGTTTTCTTTTTTGCATGGGGTGGGGAGTTTTTGTCATGGTAGACACCCACTTCCTATATGAAATATCTCCCAAATTACACAATGCACAATCTCTGAAGTGGATGTAAGCATATCTGAAAAAAAAAAAAAAAAAAAAAAATTCTAACATTACCACCCCCTGCTAGTATTACATGTAAATTTAATGATTACTGTTATTTTATGTATTCTTCTGAACAATTATAGTCTTAAAGATGAGGTTTATTGCTATAAAGCTATAATATATTAGTGCTGCCAAAGCTGACTGATTTCACGGGTGGGGGGTGGGTGGGCTTTCTAATCTCCCATTGTCTGTCTGTGGAAAAGGGAGTCTGATGGCTTTCTGTCAAACACTGTGATTAAATCAACATCAGGCGTTTTCTTTTCAAGCTGCATTTTGTTTGCTGTTCAGTGTTATTTTGCGGTCTTGTGCACGTTAAAACACGGAGCTGCTCCTCACGTTGATCCACGCTGCTCTTCCTGCGCTCCCTCCCTCTACGTATAGAAACCAGAAACCGTCAATGAAATCTCGCGTGGTCCACTTTTTGCCGCGAACGTGTCCGATACACAACTTTGGCTGTGGATTGACAACTTGCACTTTTGAAACGTGAACTGGTCAGAAACATCACATGCACTAAAAATGCTGCTCGCCACGAGCATTGTTCACTAGGGATCATCCGCAACATTTCACTTTTTCACTTTACGTGTTGCTCGGTGTTGCTGTTGTATGTTGACGCAAATCACACATGTTACACACGCAAAGAAATCACAACCACGCGTGGCGGCAGGAACCTATGCGTCACATCATGTTAACAATGAACTAGTTTAAAGCACTTAGCAGGGAAGGAAAATCTCCCCAGCCCCCCACATCATCTATCTGCCGGTGTCTTTGTGTGTTGGGTGTGCACAATCCTGATTCATAAGAAACCTGTTACAGCATGAATATATGTTACTTTATCGTTAGATATAAAGTGTTGGCTTGATTGACAAGATAGAAAATTCATGAACAACTTACCTCGGTTGTCCCGTCGATGCACCCAGAACTGTAGTCAGCGTCTAAAACGCGAGGAAATTCTACAGTCATGTGACCGCCGCATTGCCCAGTGATTGGACGGCTTCTCTAAAGGGGGCTGACCTATTGGCGCACACACAACGCCATCAAAAATTGGGCCAAAATATTAGAAACCAATCATCAGTTTTCTCCCATTAAGCAGATACATGTGGCTGAAACTGTGGCAAGCTAGCTTTGCTAACGCTAGAGAACACAAGTTTAACTTGTCCTCTTCAGCACAGAGATATAGAGAGATCAAAAGAAAAGGAAAACTCTTTTTTTTTTCTCAGGGAGACACCATTAGCATTATAGCATCGTTAGCATGTCTGCTAGATGTGTCTGTCAGGCCTTCGTTACATCGCTGTAACATTGTAATTACGCCCTAGAAACATTACAGTGCCATTAATAGATGATTTTATCATTAAATTAAGGTTTTGTGACAGAAATACGAGTGATCACAGCGTCACTCAAGCCAAATGTTATTCTACACGGCAAAATATCAAATCAAATCAATTTTATTTATATAGCGCCAAATCACAACAAACAGTTGCCCCAAGGCGCTTTATATTGTAAGGCAAGGCCATACAATAATTACGGAAAAACCCCAACGGTCAACACGACCCCCTGTGAGCAAGCACTTGGCGACAGTGGGAAGGAAAAACTCCCTTTTAACAGGAAGAAACCTACAGCAGAACCAGGCTCAGGGAGGGGCAGTCTTCTGCTGGGACTGGTTGGGGCTGAGGGAGAGAACCAGGAAAAAGACATGCTGTGGAGGGGAGCAGAGATCAATCACTAATGATTAAATGCAGAGTGGTGCATACAGAGTGTTGGGTATTTTCTCCTCCAAACATTCTTAAAACCTTTGATAAGACAAACAGAGTCAAGAAACACCAGTGAGACAGAAAGTCAAATTAATCACGCGCGGAGTGCGGCCAGGCTGTACACCAAGGCTACACTAAAGTCTGGCCTGTGCTCCCGCTCTTTTTATTAGAGAAGCCCTCATTACATCATAAAACTTGTCCTAAGGGGGGGGGACAACGCGAGACAAGTTTCTTCCCGTAACATAAACACATACGTCAATAAGTGCAGCTGTAAGGAAAAACAGTTTCTTTCTTTTACTCTTATTGTCGGAGGTCAGCACATCTCGTTCGTCTGTTGCAGTTATCAGCTGTTGTGCATCTGCCTGGAGTGTCCTGGTCTTCACACTAAGCATCACATATCACAAGGCCATAATTTCACAATGGTCAAAACAACCTACAGTTCTTTTACTCCCAGTTCAGACTGACCCCAGCATGCTAAAACAAAGTTGAATAACAAATACATTCTCAGGGTTACTTTTAAGACAGGTGCATAACAGCACAATAACGTTTTCATAAGGAAGAAGACAAAGGTACAAATGTTTAACAGTGATAACATATATATATATATAACATAACATACATATATATAACACAGAGCAAAAAGAGAAAGAAACACTCAGTGCATCATGGGAACCCCCCAGCAGTCTAAGTCTATAGCAGCATAACTAAGGGATGGTTCAGGGTCACCTGATCCAGCCCTAACTATAAGCTTTAGCAAAAAGGAAAGTTTTAAGCCTAATCTTAAAAGTAGAGAGGGTGTCTGTCTCCCTGATCTGAATTGGGAGCTGGTTCCACAGGAGAGGAGCCTGAAAGCTGAAGGCTCTGCCTCCCATTCTACTCTTACAAACCCTAGGAACTACAAGTAAGCCTGCAGTCTGAGAGCGAAGCCCTCTATTGGGGTGATATGGTACTACGAGGTCCCTAAGATAAGATGGGACCTGATTATTCAAAACCTTATAAGTAAGAAGAAGAATTTTAAATTCTATTCTAGAATTAACAGGAAGCCAATGAAGAGAGGCCAATATGGGTGAGATATGCTCTCTCCTTCTAGTCCCCGTTAGTACTCTAGCTGCAGCATTTTGAATTAACTCAAGGCTTTTCAGGGAACTTTTAGGACAACCTGATAATAATGAATTACAATAGTCCAGCCTAGAGGAAATAAATGCATGAATTAGTTTTTCAGTATCACTCTGAGACAAGACCTTTCTAATTTTAGAGATATTGCGCAAATGCAAAAAAGCAGTCCTACATATTTGTTTAATATGCGCATTGAATGACATATCCTGATCAAAAATGACTCCAAGATTTCTCACAGTATTACTAGAGGTCAGGGTAATGCCATCCAGAGTAAGGATCTGGTTAGACACCATGCTTCTAAGATTTGTGGGGCCAAGTGCAATAACTTCAGTTTTATCTGAGTTTAAAAGCAGGAAATTAGAGGTCATCCATGTCTTTATGTCTGTAAGACAATCCTGCAGTTTAGCTAATTGGTGTGTGTCCTCTGGCTTCATGGATAGATAAAGCTGGTTATCATCTGTGTAACAATGCAAATTTAAGCAATGCCGTCTAATAATACTGCCTAAGGGAAACATGTATAAAGTGAATAAAATTGGTCCTAGCACAGAACCTTGTGGAACTCCATAATTAACCTTAGTCTGTGAAGAAGATTTCCCATTTACATGAAC
Source organism: Thalassophryne amazonica (assembly GCF_902500255.1). Classification (NCBI taxonomy): domain Eukaryota; kingdom Metazoa; phylum Chordata; class Actinopteri; order Batrachoidiformes; family Batrachoididae; genus Thalassophryne; species Thalassophryne amazonica. The sequence continues at coordinate 102,787,823 of NC_047108.1, read as the reverse complement.
AAATTGTAATCTATTAGATAAATATGATTCAAACCACCGCAGGGCAGTGCCTTTAATACCTATGGCATGCTCTAATCTCTGTAATAAAATTTTATGGTCAACAGTATCAAAAGCAGCACTGAGGTCTAACAGAACAAGCACAGAGATGAGTCCACTGTCTGAGGCCATAAGAAGATCATTTGTAACCTTCACTAATGCTGTTTCTGTACTATGATGAATTCTAAAACCTGACTGAAACTCTTCAAATAGACCATTCCTCTGCAGATGATCAGTTAGCTGTTTTACAACTACCCTTTCAGGAATTTTTGAGAGAAAAGGAAGGTTGGAGATTGGCCTATAATTAGCTAAGATAGCTGGGTCAAGTGATGGCTTTTGAAGTAATGGTTTAATTACTGCCACCTTAAAAGCCTGTGGTACATAGCCAACTAATATAGATAGATTGATCATATTTAAGATCGAAGCATTAATTAATGGTAGGGCTTCCTTGAGCAGCCTGGTAGGAATGGGGTCTAATAAACATGTTGATGGTTTGGAGGAAGTAACTAATGAAAATAACTCAGACAGAACAATCTGAGAGAAAGAGTCTAACCAAATACCGGCATCACTGAAAGCAGCCAAAGATAACGATACGTCTTTGGGATGGTTATGAGTAATTTTTTCTCTAATAGTTAAAATTTTATTAGCAAAGAAAGTCATGAAGTCATTACTAGTTAAAGTTAAATGAATACTCGGCTCAATAGAGCTCTGACTCTTTGTCAGCCTGGCTACAGTGCTGAAAAGAAACCTGGGGTTGTTCTTATTTCTTCAATTAGTGATGAGTAGTAAGATGTCCTAGCTTTACGGAGGGCTTTTTTATAGAGCAACAGACTCTTTTTCCAGGCTAAGTGAAGATCTTCTAAATTAGTGAGACGCCATTTCCTCTCCAACTTACGGGTTATCTGCTTTAAGCTGCGAGTTTGTGAGTTATACCATGGAGTCAGGCACTTCTGATTTAAAGCTCTCTTTTTCAGAGGAGCTACAGCATCCAAAGTTGTCTTCAATGAGGATGTAAAACTATTGACGAGATACTCTATCTCACTTACAGAGTTTAGGTAGCTACTCTGCACTGTGTTGATATATGGCATTAGAGAACATAAAGAAGGAATCATATCCTTAAACCTAGTTACAGCGCTTTCTGAAAGACTTCTAGTGTAATGAAACTTATTCCCCACTGCTGGGTAGTCCATCAGAGTAAATGTAAATGTTATTAAGAAATGATCAGACAGAAGGGAGTTTTCAGGGAATACTGTTAAGTATGAACGGGTTGGCGGTGTACACGGGGCTTCTGTTTAGGGCTACGCTTCCTCCTTACAGTCACCCAGTCGGCCTGCTTTCCGGCTGCTCGGGATCTGCTGGAAGGGAACTAACGGCGGCTAAGCTACCTTGGTCCGCACCGACTACAGGGGCCTGGCTAGCTGTAGAATTTTCCACGGTGCAGAGCCGAGTCTCCAATTCGCCCAGCCTGGCCTCCAAAGCTACGAATAAGCTACACTTATTACAAGTACCATTACTGCTAAAGGAGGCCGAGGAATAACTAAACATTTCACACCCAAAGCGGAAAAGTGCAGGAGAGACAGGAGAAGCCGCCATGCTAAATCGGCTAAGAACTAGTAGCTGCGCTAAGCTAGCGGATTCCTAAAAACACACAAAGTGAATAATGTTTAAATAATTTAGAGGTGATTCAGCAGAGGGAGTGCTTTAGTTAAGGCACGTGAAGATTACACTGTGAAACAAATCGTTATCTAGATCAATCTAACTGCGCAGATTAAACAGCTAACAGATACAGCAAAACACCGCTGTGCTCCGGAACAGGAAGTGATACAATACCGCAGTGAGAGCCAACCACCAGTAGAGGCAAGCAAGAGGCCCTGTTTATGACACCTGTTTTAGAAAACAACAACAACCAGGACCAAATAAAGTCACAGTGTGCTTGAATAATTATCAATAGCTGCAACAAAACCATATAATAATAATAATAATAATAATAATAATGACAAGAAGCATAATTTTATATTGGTTAGCTAGACTGCTGGTTTGCGTGTGCAAAGATGGCGCCATTGTGTGTGGCTGCTCGTGTGTTGCTCTGTAGTCTGTTTGTTATTTTATTATTTTTAACTTGTGCTGTTTTTGAGTCACTGCGGATTTATGATCGCCAAACATTGCTGGATCTCCAGCCCCTGGTCCAGGGTGTGGTGCGTTTATTGGCGGGTGGACAGAAGTTTCTTCCCCCATTTTGATCGGAGGTTCCATTTTTTTTGTGCTGGGCTCCTGTGCTGCCTTTCGGCCAAAAGCACAGTCGCGGAAGATGAAGTGGGTGGCTGATGAAGTTGAAGTTCCGTTTGGCTCACTGTTTGGTGTCTGGACGTTCTGTGCACAGAATTTTGGTGGGATCTGTGCTGCCCTGGTGCCTTGTGAATCCGGTCAAAGCCTGCATGGTTCCGGTGGTTGGCTCCGAAGATTGTCGACCCAGCTGTCCACATCTTCGCCAGATTGATTTACACCAGCAGCGCTCTCGGAACCTGGGTTTACTTCGCTGGGTTCCTTGGCAGGCTGAAGTTGACGGTCCAGTTCCAGTCCCAGCTTTGGGACTGGAAATGGACAAATCTGGGTGTGGAATCCATTAGTTTAACAGGGAAATTGGTGCAGAAAAGCCACTGTGGTGATAATAGTTTTTCAGGGAGGGTTACTTATCATGTTGAGACTGTGGCGTATTTTCACAGATGTGTCCTTAGTTATCATAGACGGATATGTTTTGAAAACTTGGTACCCATTACTACACTGGATGACATTGAAATTGAGGATGGCCCGTTGGCTATTCCAGTAATATTAAATATTTTGTGTCTGCAACCTAAAATCCGTGCGAAATGTCTCAAACCTAAGCCCACTTCCAGGCACCTTGTGTATGTTACTCTGGAACCACCCTTAAATCCGAGCAGTCAGACTGTCAACCCCACTGAGGTCCTTACTTTGGGTCTCATTAACATCAGATCACTGTCCTCAAAATCTAATTATGGATCATCACTTGGATATGATTGGGTTATGTGAAACCTGGCTCAAACCCACAGCTGTCCTTCCTTTGAATGAATCCTGCTCACTGGCGTACACATTTAATCACATGTCTCCTGGTGCAAAGCAAGGTGGGGGTGTTGCTTTTATTTATAAATCTAGGTTTACCTTATTAGCTGTTGGGAGTCATAAATATAATTCGTTTGAGCATCTGATTCTCTGCTCTGCCCACGATGCTAAGTATTGTCAGGGTCAGAAGAATGGAAAGCAGTCGTGTTATTTTGTCACTGTTTATAGGCCTCCTGGCCCATATTCTGAATTCTTAGATTAATTTTGTGCATTCACCTCTAGCTTGTCAGCTAGTGCAGATAACATTTTGATTATTGGTGACTTTAACATTCATATAAATAAGCCCTCTGATCCCCTTTGCAAATCATTTATGGAACTTGTGGATGCATTAGGATACCAGCAATGCATTCGAGACTTGACACACATTAGTGGAAATACCCTGGATTTGGTTCTCGCATATGGCCCTGCTGTCACGAACATTGACATTTTGCCTCTTGCCTCGGTGGTCTCTGACCACTCATTAGGTTTACATTTATGTTGCTGCGTTTAGTGGAGCAACAACCTTGTCTACTACTGTGGCGACACATTAAACCCTCAACTATGACTGAACTCGAAGCTAGACTGCCTGAAATTTTAACTTCAAGTTTGGAGAATGCTCAACCAATAGACAGTATTGTGGATATAGCTTAAATTCAGCGCTCAAAACTACACTTGATAACATTCCGCCTCCTCTATTAAGACCAAGCCTTCCTAAGGCACAGTCGCCTTGGTTCAATGGTTACTTGCGTGACCTCAGGCAGAAGGCTAGAGGTTTGGAACGGAAATGGCGTAGTTCCAAATTAGAGGTGTTTCACCTTGCGTGGCGTGATGCTATCGTAGATTATAAGCAGGCACTACTGGCTACAAAGCAGGCCTATTATTCTGATTTGATCAGTAAAAACATGCATATCTCAAAGTTTTTCTTTGTCACAGTAGCATTTCTCATTCATGGACAGCCACCTGTTAGTCGTTCTCCCTTTTCAGCACAGGACTTATTGGATTATTTTGAGAAGAAAATAGAAGACATTAAAGGTTGAGCATATCTCAGCATGCCTTGGCCCAGCCACTGCACCCTGCTCTGGAGGTGGGTGCTACCACTGAGATGTTACTTAGATTTACAGAATTTGATAGTATTTCCCTCAGCATGCTGATGAAACTCGAGACGTCTACAAAAAGCACAACCTGCTTATTTGTTCCCATACCAACAAAACTGTTTAAGGCCCTATATGGCCCATTCTGTTATGTTTCGGACGCGGTCGGAGCACCGACCCAGCGTTTGAAAGGACCCAGCATAAAATAAGCAGAGCACAGTTCAAAGGATAACAGAATTTAATAAACATAACAGTGAGTGACGTGCTAAACAACTAAAAAGTCCACGGTCTGGTGAGGTGGAAACACGGTGCGCTCTCAACAGCGCAAACGGTCCGGAGCCACAGCAGTTCGGACCCAAGGACCCCGCCGACACCCCTCAGGTGGCCGCGACAAACCAAGTCTGTGAAGAAAGAAAACATGAGGTGAGTCCAACTCCACACAGAGAGACACAACTCAAAGGTGCACGCAATCAGCAAACACTTCCTGGCTTAAATCTATACATCAGCTTCTTACCCTGTAGGCACAGAACAACTCAGTTCAAATCTCCACTGCAGCAGAAGCTGATTAGACAATTAGCATAACGTGACAGCTCACTAACACAAGGTGTGAGGGACACCAAATCCACTGTCATTACTTCATAAAAGTCACCAAAAACCAAATTACCTCAGGAAGTGTGCTGAAGAGCGTGAGACCTCACCCAATCCTCCTTCACAGACTGTGGCGTCAAACCTGGAGCGATCTCTGCGTCCGTGATGTTGAGATTGTTCTCCTGACGTCGATCTCACACGTCTGCTCACAAGGTCGAGTCTCTGGCAATCACACACTGTGCATTCAAGGTTTAAATGCAGCAATCTCTGATTAAGACAAAATACACCACAGCTGTGAGTCCTGATGACCTGCATGTGAAAACAAGCCTCAGGTGTTCAGGGTGAGGTCCTAATGCTCAGCCACTCAGTCCTGAATGCATACCACCTGGTGGGAGAAACAGAAAACAAAAACCAAGCCAGCCAAACACCCCAGCCCACAACACATTCTTGGGCCGACTGTGCTGGAAATTGACTAATGTCTGGATCTGTTCCTAAATGTTTTAAATCTGCAGTGATTAAACCATTACTTAAGAAATCTAATCTTGACCCTAGTGTATTGAAAAATTATAGGCCGATATCAAATCTATAATTTTGTGCTAAAATTCTGGAAAAAGTGGTTTCACGGCAGCTCATGGATCACCTCACTGAGAATAATCTTTTTGAGCCATTGCAGTCTGCTTTTAGAAAATATCACTCCACAGAGACAGCACTCACTAAAATAGTGAATGACCTTCTGCGAGCAATGGACTCGGACACCACTACGGTTTCGGTGCTGTTAGATCTTAGTGCTGCGTTTGATACCATGGATCATCATATTTTTCTCAGTAGGCTGGAGAATTTTTTAGGGATTACTGGAAGTGCCCTTGCGTGGTTGACGTCATACCTGTCCAGTCGTTGTCAATGTGTTTTGTATAATAACGCTACCTCTAACCTTAGTGACATGAAATTTGGGGTTCCACTGGGATCCGTTTTTCACCCTGCTTTTCTCCCTTTATGTAGCACCCCTTGGGCATATACGGCAGCGTTTTGAGATTGCCTTTCATTGTTATGCTGATGATACTCTTGAGAATGATGATATACTTGTGCATGCCGATAGCTGCAGGAAAATCTCACTCCCATAAAATCTCTGGAGGACTGCCTTGCATCAGTGAGAGGCTGGATGTCTACTAACTTCTTACCTTTAAATTCTGATAACACTGAAATGATGGTTCTTGGTCCAGCGAGACATCGGAATCAATTTGACCAACTAGCGCTCAGCCTGGGTTTGTGTGTCATATATCATATGAACAAAGTGAGGAACCTTGGGGTAATTTTTAACCCCACATTGTCCTTTGACCTCCATATTAGGGATATTACCAGGACTGCTTTTTTCCATCTGCAAAATATAGTGAGGATTCACTCCATCCTATCTATGGGTAACGCTGAGACCCCGATTCATGCTTTTGTTTTTTCTAGATTGGATTATTGTAATGTCCTATTTTCAGGGTTGCTGCAGTCCAACATTAGGGGTCCAACTGGTTCAGAATGCTGCTGCCAGACTTTGGACACAACACAGAAGGTTTGAATATATTACATCCATTCTGACATCTTTGCACTGGCTTCCTGACTCTGTAAGAGCAGATTTTAAGGTCTCGCTGCTAACCTATAAAACTGTACATGGACTGGCGCTTTCTTACCTGGCCAGTTTGGTGAAACCCTACGTACCGGCCAGGGTTTTGCGGTCACAGGCTGTGGTTCCTAGGGTGAAGAAGAAGCCAGTGGGTCAAACAGCCTTCTCTTATCGTGTACCAGCCCTATGGAACAGTCTCCCTGCGACTGTGAGGCAGTCAGATTCAGTGGGCATTTTTAAGTCAAGACTAAAAATATATTTTTGCTCCCTTTCTTATGAATAGCTTTTGTTTTTTTTAATTTTGTTTTATACTTTTACTTGTGTCTTTTAATTGTGTATTCCAATCTTTTAATTTACTCACTCTTTTTAATTTTGATTTTGAACTGTTTTGTGTGAGGTGCCTTGAGGCAACTTTTGTTATGAGTTGGCACGTTATAAATTGAATAAATTGAAAAAAAAAAAGACTGCTAGCTTTAATTCAAGGTGTTCAAGGTGCCTACAAAGGGCATAACTAACTGGACAACTGAATACAACCTGGTTTCTTTTGATAAGTTAAAAGATGGATGAACCCAACACAGTCATGGAATTTATTTATATCCATCATTAATAACTACAAATGTGCTAAATCTGCCTGGAGTGTAGAAGAAGACTAGTGAGGGAAGCCAGCAAGAGACCTATAACAACTCTGAAGGACTTATTGTCTGTAGGTGTGATTGGAGAAATGACTAGTCGCCACTTTGTGGTGGGACAGAGAAGAATTTTCACAAAAGAGAACTGAATGTCTAGGCCTGAGTGTCTGTGTGTCTGCTGGTAAATTTTATTTAACCCATTGAGTCTTCTGGTAGAAATTCCTTCTCTGTGCAACTGCATGCTGAAGTTGTATAAGTAGTATATAAAAGATATACAGTTTCTGACATTATATCCTCAGAGGCCTATAACTCCTTCAGAGTTGCTGTGGGTGCCTTGGTGGCTTCCCTCACCTGTCTCCTTGCATCATCACTCTGTTTTAGAGAATTGCTCAGTCCAAGCAGATTTTCCATACACTCCCAAATATAATTTTTGCACTGTTGCCCACTGTGCATAGGTACAAATCTTTATTCAGTAGGACTTCCAACTATAAACAGTTGACAGAGAACTAAAATAACCCTTAAATGCAGTGCTAGTTAACAAGTCATCAGTAGATGACACATCCCCCCGTTTCCCAGAAATCAGTAACACAAAGTGTCGGGGGATCACCCAAGCACACACTTATGCTAAATATGAATGAAACTGGTCAACTGGTTATTGAAATATCACATGAACAAGGGTGGCAATAACAATATCTTGAATATCTCACTGTGACCTTGAAATTTACCCCAAGGTCACTGTAATCGACTGATGTTGGGGATCATCCAAATACCCGCTTATGCAAACTATGAATGAAACTCGCCAACTGGCCCTTGAAATATGTTGTTAGGTATTCAGGTAAGAAATGTTTCTAAAAATTGTTGCTTGTTGCAACTCCTGTTGAACTATGACTCAAATAAGAGAAACCATCACACACAGATTTTTAATTCTAACTTTTAAAATAGCTGAGTGTTCCATTTTGACATGAAAATTCAGTAAGTATATCTTATATATTATATTCCAGTTCTAAGGTGGAACTATGCTAGTATATAAAGGTATATCTAAATATCTAAAAAGGAAGAGTAAAATAGGAGAATAGAAAAGAGTAGAGTAGAGCCAAGCTTTTTTATCCCATGGGAACTCTTCCTACCCACCTAAGCGGCTCAAGAAAAAAGTATATATAATAGCATTTTTATAAAAGCATTTTTTTTATTACTTTGTAAATAAACCTTAGACTGGTGTTGCCCCATCTGCTACAAATTTTACTACAGGAACAGCAGCTTACAGAGGGGTCACAGGGGTCACAGGCTTTGTTTAACTGGAACTTCACGTGCCCCTCCTCCCAAAGAGGAGTGTTGTCAAAGTAGTGACGAAGAATGTCACAACAGATTTTCACTTTCTGCATGTGGCTGCGTAAAAAAAAAATGTAACAAGTAATAGCAATGTACTTATTGGTTGTAAATGTGTAGCCAAAGCAGAAAAAATGATCAGCATTCACTTACTTGAGTAGCGATGGCTAATATACAACAAAAACAGTTTTTCAAATGTTAACTCTTGACAAAGGTATCACATCAACTAAATGGGCAAGAATGTACACCTCCTTCATGGTCTAAAAACAATGCACTATCTGGCACTGTTTAAAAAACTTTAGCTTTTTTTGTGGCTCTGCCCTAGAATTCAATGGTTTATACTCCAGATTACTCAATGCTCAATTTTTCACCAAGTTATGTGAAAAGTAAAGCTTTTGTAAAACTAGTCATGTCTGGAAGCATGTACTGGTGCTGTGCTTTGCCGCCATGACACCCCACCCTGGGGTCCTAAATGGCAACCACCCAGGCACACAACTGGTCCATCTCCACATTCAGAAAATAATCATCTATCTGCCACAGCCAAGTGATAGATGGGTGTCCCCTTGGCCTTTTCCAGCCTCAATACTCAGGCACCTGTGTGTTTGGTCATGCACAGAGAAACACCCACATGGCCAAAATATTGAAGCTGGTGCTCCCTCATCTTAGCCTTCCTAACCACCAGTGTTGCCACAGTTACTTTGAAAAAGTAATCCAATTACTGATTACTGATTACTCCTTGAAAAAGTAACTTAGTTACTTTACTGATTACTCAATTGTATAAGTAACTAAGTTAGATTACTAGTTACTTTTTTAGTTACTTTTCCCAGCTGCCAACAACAACCCTCTGCCACCTCAACATGACAATGATACCTGTTTTGCCAAAACTCACTTTATAGTCACCCTTTCTTGACTTCAATGAAAACAAATACTTGTTTTATAAGAAGTAAAATAAAGACCTCTTTCTTGACCTCATATTTAACTGTTGACAGCACTGTAACAGTAAAACTTGCAATTTCAAACCTACATTGTTTATAAATGTAACTATTAAATTCTAACATTTTTCTAACATTTAAATTCTCTAAACATTTTACTTGTCGAAATTATTATTATTTTAAGCAGTATTAGTAGTTGTAGTACAAAACGGCTTCAAAACTGGACCTTTAATCTAGGGGTGTTGTGAGGGGGGCACATCCTTGCCCCATGCCCCCATTCCATCTGGATTCGCCCCTGCTTTGGCGTTTGAGCACAACGAATGGATAACATTTATTTATGCAGAAAACAGGACCAGATTTACAGGTAAGAAAGTTTTATTGCGTTTTCACATCATGTGGTCCTCAGAAAGAGAGTTTAGGTGCATTTGAGTGGAAAATAGTGTTAGTTGTTGACGCGTCGCGGAGGATCAGCTGTTTTTAACGAGACGATACGAAGCGGCTCAGCTCAGAATTCTAAATAAAGGAGGAAAAACAGTATAAAAATGTCTTTGTAAAGCTCAGTGCAGGTGTGCTGATCACCGCGCTTTAAGAGGTGAGGACGAGTCGAGCAGCTGCAAAAAAACGCGGATTAAAAGCTCACAGCTCACTTAAAGTGGGCAGTTCAGTCGAACCCCGACCTCCTGCCCACGGACCAAGTTTAATGCTGCTATCGACCCACAATGAAAAATAATAGTAAAGCACAGTGACATGGAGAAGTAACTTTAATCTGATTACTGATTTGGAAAGATTAACGCGTTAGATTACTCGTTACTAAAAAAAAGTGGTCAGATTAGAGTAATGCGTTACTTAGACCACTAATCTGACCCGGCATCACTGCTAACCACTCATAAGACACAAAGTCATTCCAATGGAACCCAAGGATCCTCCAAAGAGACCTAGTACCAAAGACATCCAAATGTTGCTTTAGGTCACTGGTTAACATCTTAAGCCTGATTTATGCTTCTGCAACTCTGTTACTTCATGGCCACGCAATCACGTAGACGTGGTTCTCTGTCATTTTGGTAGGTGTCACATTGCAGTTTACTGCCGGAATAGTAGAGAACAAGGCAGAGACTTTCTTTCCGCCTGTACCGCCACTGCTGCTGGTCATTCCCCCCCCCCCCCCCCCTTTTTTTTTCTGGTCCAATTTGTCCCTCAACAACCCCCACTTCTTAACACAATCCTCAACCTCCAAACGGTTACATACAATTTCCCTCCATGAATTGCAGGTCATTTGAGTGTCTTTGTAGTTTTTTGACTCAGTGTTGTATAGTTGGTCATATTTGCAGACTTCTTCTGACAAATGTTCCTCTGATTCATGAGTGAAATTTAATCGGCGTGTGGAAAAAACCTTTTAATCATGCTTTAAATATGACGGGAGAGGAAAGAGTGAAACCAGAAAAGAGATCAATCACAGCCCTTGCAGTCTCTGTTGTTTCGATGTGTAGTTTAAATTTTTGGGAGGTGCACGTCAGGCTACAGAGAGGCGCTCAGAGCCACAGAAACATAAATCAGGCTCATGTCTCACAACCATACACCAAGCCAGGCAGCGCCAGGACCTTAAAGACTTGGACCTTCGTTCTCCTGTAAAGATATCGGCATTGCCAAACATCTCTGTCCAGTGACCTCATGACTCCATAAGCTCTTCCTAAGTGTGTCTTATTCTCAAAGGCAGAGGACACAGAAGCATGAATGTCACTTTAGAGATAAGTGAATGTGTCTACAAGTTCATCACTTTCACCACACATAGAGACACACTTCTGATGGTTGAGTGCAGAAAATCATTAAAAGCCTGGATCTTAGATTTGATCCAGGACACACACAAACCCAGACAATATGACTTCTTACTCAGCTTCTCAAGTGCTGCAGTCAGGTATCCACTGATTCTGCAAAGATCACAGCATTGTCCCTAAAGTCATCCCTGGCATCCTGACAAACACCAGTCTTCTCTGGGATAAACTCTGAGTCTCTGCCTCCACTTTGTACAGTGCTCACAGTATCTGTATAGGCTGGCTATGATGTCCAGCAACCTCTTGAGGATCTCACAAATTCTCAGGCTTTCTAGTGGGCAGCCTGATCAACTGAATTGAATGCTTTGCAAAAATTAGGCTGTGAAGACGCGCTGCAGATATTTATGCTTGCGTTCTATGAGTAGACGAAGGACTGAAATGGGATCAGTGGTTGACTTCTTGGACGTGAAGCCAGACTGCTGTGGTCACAGCAGTAGCTGGAACGGAATCTTGTTAAGAATAAGTCTTACAAATACTGAAAGCATTATAGTTGTTGCAATCCATGCAATCACCCTTTCTTTTCCAGACTAGGACAACAAGTCTTTTCTTCCAGTCTGTAGCAATGAGACCCATCTTTTAATTTGAAACAAAGGCTATTTGCAATGTTGGGATAACACCACCTCCACCCACCTGGAGGAGCTAAAACTCCATTGCCACAGATCCATAGGGCTTTCTCTTCCCTCAGCTGTTTCCTGGCCTTTGTGATCTCACCAACATTTGGTGGTTGAAAACTGACTGGAGAATCAGCCACAAGGACCTGGCACTGCAGATGTCCAACATCCCAGCAGGAGGATCAGCCTTATACAACTGCTCAAAGTAGCTAGCTCAGTAAGACATTGTCAGGACCGAACCATCTTCTATGCATCTACAAAGTGCTTTGATTCCTCTATAACCAGGCCAAGGGTCACTAGACCACAGATGGTAAGTCACCTGTTCATAACTTCTTCTAACAAATGTCTTCTTGTCCTCTCAAATGGGTACAGTGTTTTACACATTCCTAAAATGCCTTATTTGAAATGTTATTTATTTCATTTTACCATATTTTATTTTTGAATTCTTCAGATGTAAATTTAGTTGGTCTATGTTGCACTTTTCACAGACCAGTGGTCACAAAGTGCTTTACAGTCAGGAATAAATAAAAGCAGTAGTTTAAAAAACAAACAAACCTAAAACAGATAAACACACAACAAAATAATTAAATAACAATTAAGTTGCATGTTTATTTACCTTTTCATGTTGGAACAAGATAATCTCTGGCAAAATATGTTGGTATGGATTCCAAAATAGACTTTAATTTGTAGTTGTATGGAAATGTATTGTCTTAATTTGCTGTAGTTTGGAATTAGAATTATTTAAAATTTTAATTTCCTTGCTTCTGTTCAAGACCAGATTTTCCACAAAGTTTTTGCAGAAATGTGATCATTAGTAAAAACCTTTCTGCAGTGGAACCTAAACAAAGTGAACAACCAGGCAGAAACCTCCCATATTTTGTGGAAATGGCTTCATTAGTTTTTTGAGCCATCCTGCTGCTGTCCAACTAAAAACAGAAAGCAGCCAAAAAGCATCATCTCCTCCTTGGAGGGAGAATTTTTAACCACTTTCTTGGGTGTTGTGTGGTGTAGAGGGAAGAATTACAAGTGGCCTAGGAAGAGGGACAAAAAGTCAGGAAAGGGGAAGAAAACAGACAAGGATCAGTAGCAGCATTTAGGGGATAAGGCTTAGAGGACGGAGCCTGACAGGTGCAATCAGATGTACAACACAGCCGTGGCAGAGAGCATGTCAGCGCAGCTGTGGGGGGGCTACTACAAGCATGTCGCCACCAATCAGGACTCTAAAACTCCAGCTGCAGAGTGGTTTGGGCAGTGGGGAGTGTTTGTGTGTCTCTGCAGTAAGCCCATTACAGCTGCCGAGCATGAATAGCATTGGCAAGATTGAGGAGATGATGCCGACATACACAGGTGGCACTGACATATGCCAGGCCTGCATCAAAATAGCACTGTGCAAATGAGCTAATTTTCAATAAACAGATGTGCTAAAATGGTAATGTTTGTTTGGAGTAACAGCGAGCTCTCTGTGGGCTTTTACTTTATTCCTTCTGTGGGATAATTGATACCTTCTTGTCGTACCTTCTGAACACTTCCGGTCCATGAGTGCGGTTTTGAACAGATGTTTAGTTCAAGATAAAAAAATTTTTTAGCTATGACTTGTGCTTAAGGCAGCAGGGACAGATACACAATCTGCCTTTGTGTGGGAATAATGGGTTTCCTCTGGGCCTCGGCATCTCGGGTTACAGCGGGTGTGGAGTGGAGGAGTGGCCAGTTAGGCGAGGAGTCGAACGGAAACAGTTTAGCCGCCTAGTAAAAAATCTAGTTAGCACAAGCGCTCTGAGAATTCTTATCATCTCGCCCCTAACCATCTCCCCACATGCGTGTTGTGATTATAGCAAGCGATGAAAGTGGCAGCGATGAAAAATTATTATGGGGCTGATCACAAAAAATCACATTGAAAAGAAGTGAGCAAATACTCTTTTTTATAAACAGACGTGTACATTCCACAATTAAACAGATAAGGTTTATTGGTCATTGGTCACTACACGCTAAAAATATTTTCAGGTTGAAAGAATAAGGTTTTTGCATGATAATTCAGTAAGGTATATGTTCTATTATACATTCCAAATCTAAGGTGGAACTCTACTAGTGTATGCTAAGGTACTCCAAATTATATAACCGCAATTTCAGTAGTGCTGGGTTGAAAAGATCGATTCGCCGATTCTTCTCATTTGAATTACCACAGACCGATTCATACATCCAAAGATCGATTTAATATATACGAGGTCTATTAGAAAAGAAACCAACCTTTTTATTTTTTCAAAAACTATATGGATTTGAATCACGTGTGATTACATCAGACAAGCTTGAACCCTCATGCACATGTGTGAATTTTTTCACGCCTGTCGGTTGAGTCATTCGCCTGTGGGCAGGCTTTGAGTGAGCACTGGTCCACCCCCCTCGTTGGAATTCCTTTGTCTGACTTCTTCCTGAGAGACTGGCGCTTTGCTTGATCAAAATTTTTTCAGAAACTGTAAGGCACATCCAAGTGGACACCATTCAAGAAATTCAGACGGTTTTCAGTGAAAATTTTAACAGCTGATGAGAGATTATGGAGTGTTACTGTCGCTTTAAGGACTGCCCACGAAGCCGGATGGCGCGCCGCGCCCCGAGGTGCCGTCGTCAGCCTGTTTCGAGCTGAAAACTTCCAAATTTAAGCCTCTGTTGACCCAGGACGTCGTGAGATAACAGAGAAGTTTCAGAAGAGGTCGGGATCAGCAGTTTATCCGGACATTCCACTGTTAAAGGAGATTTTGTAATGAAAGACGTGCGGACGGATTCGCGCGTCGGCACCCAGCCGCTCATCGTGCGGCGCCACAGCAAAACACCTCCGTAGGAAGCATTACAGGACAAGTTTGAACATGCCCAGCTGTTAAACAATTTCTCAGATACTCACTCGACTGAAAGCCATTGAAAACCGCCAGAATCTTACGAATGGTTATCAACACGGAGGTGTTTTTCTGTGGCGCTGCGCCATGAGCGGCTGGGTGCCGACGCGCAAATCTGTCCGCATGTCTTTCATTACAAAATCTCCTTTAACAGTGGAATGTCCAGATAAACTGCTGATCCTGACCTCTTCTGAAACTTCTCTGCTCTCTCACGACGTCCTGTGTCAACAGAGGCTTAAATTTGGAAGTTTTCAGCTCGAAACAGGCTGATGACGGCGGCTCGGGGCGCGGCGCGCCGTCCGGCTCTGTGGGCAGTCCTTAAAGTGACAGTAACACTCCATAATCTCTCATCAGCCGTTAAAATTTTCACCAAAAACCGTCTGAATTTCTTGAATGGTGTCCACTTGGATGTGCCTTACAGTTTCTGAAAAAACTTTGATCAAGCAAAGTGCCAGTCTCTCAGGAAGAAGTCAGACAAAGGAATTCCGACGAGGGGGGTGGACCAGTGCTCACTCAAAGCCTGCCCACAGGCGAATGACGCAACCGACAGGCGTGAAAAAACTCACGCATGCACACAAGGGTTCAAGCTTGTCTGACGTAATCGCACGTGATTCAAATCCATATAGTTTTTTAAAAAAATAAAAAGGTTAGTTTCTTTTCTAATAGACCTCGTATTGCCACCAATTCCAGTGAAGTTGGGAAGTTGTGTGAAATGTAAATAAAAACAGAATACAGTGATTTGCAAATCCTCTTCAACCTATATTCAACTGAATACACCACAAAGACAAGATACCTGCAACATGTTTAAAAAAAAAGTTGGGACAGTGGCAACAAAAGATTGGGAAAGTTGATGAATGCTCAAAGAACACCTGTTTGGAACATTCCACAGGTGAACAGGTTAACTGGAAACAGGTGAGTGTCACGATTGGGTATAAAAGGAGCATCCCCAAAAGGCTCAGCCGTTCACAAGCAAAGATGGAACAAGGATCACCACTTTGTGAACAACTGCTTGAAAAAATAGTCCAACAGTATAAGAACAATGTTTCTCAATGTTCAATTGCAAGGAATTTAGGGATTCCACCATCTACAGTCCATAATATAATCAGAAGATTCAGAGAATCTGGAGAATTTTCTACAGGTAAGCGGCAAGGCCGAAAACCAACACTGGATGCCCGTGACCTTGAATCCGTCAGGCGGCACTGCATCAAAAATCAACATCATTGTGTAAAGGATCTTACCACGTGGGCTCAGGAACACTTCAGAAAACCATTGTTAGTTAACACAGTTCGTCGCTACATCTACAAGTGCAAGTTAAAACTCTACCATGCAAAGCAAAGCCATACATCAACAACATCCAGAAACGTCACCGCCTTCTCTGGGCCCAAGCTCATTTGAAATGGACAGACATGAAGTGGAAAAGTGTGCTGTGGTCTGATGAGTCCACATTTCAACTTGTTTTTGGAAATCATGGACATCGTGTCCTCTGGACAAAAGAGGAGAAAGACCATCCAGATTGTTACCAGCGCAAAGTTTAAAAGCCAGCATCTGTGATGGTATGGAGGGTGTGTTAGTGCCCATGGCATGGGCACCTTACACATCTGTGATGGCACCATCAATGCTGAAAGGTACATCCAGGTTTTGGAGCAACACATGCTGCCATCCAAGCAATGTCTTTTTCAGAGACGTCCCTGCTTATTTCAGCAAGACAATGCCAAGCCACATTCTGCACGTTACAACAGCGTGGCTTCATAGTAAAAGAGTGCGGTTACTAGACTGGCCTGCCTGCAGTCCAGACCTGTCACCCATTGAAAATGTGTGACGCATTTTGAAGCGCAAAATACGACAACAGAGACCCCGGACTGTTGAACAGCTGAAGTCATACATCAAGCAAGAATGGGAAAGAATTCCACCTACAAAGCTTCAACAATTAGTGTCCTCAGTTTCCATACACTTATTGAGTGTTGTTAGAAAGAAAGGTGATGTAACACAGTGGTAAACATACCACTGTCCCAGCTTTTTTTGAAACGTGTTGCAGGTATCTATTTCTAAATGAGCAAATATTTGCACAAAAACAATAAAGTTTATCAGTTTGAACATTAAATATCTTGTCTTTGTGGTGTATTCAATTGAATCTAGGTTGAAGAGGATTTGCAAATCATTGTATTCTGTTTTTATTTACATTTTACACAACGTCCCAACTTCATTGGAATTGGGGTTGTATTAAAAAAGAGCAGAGCCACTTAGGTGCCTGGACTTGAGAACCAGGGATGGTAGGTTGAAAAGCTTTTTTACTCTCCCTACCCACTCAAGCGGCTCAAGAATATGGACAGCATGTATATAAGTGACATTTACACAATCAGTGCAACAATGTACGAGGTCTGTTAGAAAAGTATCAGACCTTTTTATTTTTTCAAAAACCTGATGGATTTGAATCACGTGTGCTTGCATGAGTCAACCTTGAACCTTTGTGCGCATGCGTGAATTTTTCCACCATTTTCCACATTTTCCACCATTCGGAAGATTCAGATGGCTTTCGGTGGCTTTTCAGTCGTGTGACTATCTGAGAAATTGTGGACGAGGTGGGCATGTCACAACATGTCCTGTGAGGCTTCAACACGAAGGCACTTTTGCTGTGCCATCAGCTTCGTGCCGATGAATTTCGCCGCCACTCTTTTCATGGCAAAATCTTCTGTCACAGTGGAATGTGCCGAAAAAGTGCTGATGTCCACCTCTTCTGCAATTTCTCGGATAGTCACACGACGGTCCCACATCACCACAGCATTCACTTTGGAAATGATCCGGTCATTTCAGCATGTTGATGGCTGCCCGGAGCGCGGCGCTCTCTCCATGGTTGTGCGGCCGTCTTTAAACCAGTTGTACCGCTCCGTAATCTGTGTGATGCCCAAAGCATTGTCACCGAAAGCTGTCTGAATAATCCAAATGGTTTCCACCTGGCTGTCGCCCAGTTTCTGGCAAAATTTGATGCAGTTGCGCTGCTCCAGTCGTTCCGCCATTTCCTTACAAAGAAAAAACGATGAGAGACTCCACCCATCCTCACACAAAGGCTGCTTACAAGCAAATAACGCAACCGACAGGCGTGAAAAAATTCACGCATGCACACGAAGGTTCAAGGTTGGCTCATGCAAGCACACGTGATTCAAATCCATCAGGTTTTTGAAAAAAATAAGAAGGTCTGATACTTTTCTAACAGACCTCGTATACAAGAAATATAGTTACTACATAATATTATAGGAATTAGCTCCTGAAACCTAAGTGTTCATACAGGAGAAGATTGTAGTGTACGTATACCTAGCCTGTAGACTTGTTGTAAAACTAAATTATAGCTAGTAGGCTAAGCTATAAATCTGATTATGTAATTATAGAAACAGAAGCTATGATGTAATATGTTTTAGGTTTCTATCTAAAGTTCACCCTGCTAGCTAGGTTATGGATTGCTACTATAGGAAGACAGATTCCGTACACTACATGCTTTCTAATGGAAACCCCAAAGTTAGATACAATTTATTGATATCTATTAAACCGTTTAAACTGAAGAACCATTAAAAATCTACACCATGTAAAATAAAAGTGTAAATCCCGAAAGTAGGCTAGCTATAACCAGATGAGCTACCGTTATGTAGTATGTTCACATTTTCGTAAGTTGATAACGTACTTGATTCCACACACTCTGATACAGTAGGTAGCGGTATGCCCCTCTATAGCTAGTTTGTGATCCACTGATAGACACAAAGGAGAAGTTTCATTTATCAATATGTAGGGCAGCACAGTCTCGTTTGAACCCCTGCGTGATATTGCGGGATTTGACTGCTTCGAGGAGACAGCCTGCTAGTGCACAACACAAACACAGCATCACTTCACACAGAAAAATGGAGTACTGTTTGTCTTACGAATGGTTATCAACACGGAGGTGTTTTTCTGTGGCGCTGCGCCATGAGCGGCTGGGTGCCGACGCGCAAATCTGTCCGCATGTCTTTCATTACAAAATCTCCTTTAACAGTGGAATGTCCAGATAAACTGCTGATCCTGACCTCTTCTGAAACTTCTCTGCTCTCTCACGACGTCCTGTGTCAACAGAGGCTTAAATTTGGAAGTTTTCAGCTCGAAACAGGCTGATGACGGCGGCTCGGGGCGCGGCGCGCCGTCCGGCTCTGTGGGCAGTCCTTAAAGTGACAGTAACACTCCATAATCTCTCATCAGCCGTTAAAATTTTCACCAAAAACCGTCTGAATTTCTTGAATGGTGTCCACTTGGATGTGCCTTACAGTTTCTGAAAAAATTTTGATCAAGCAAAGTGCCAGTCTCTCAGGAAGAAGTCAGACAAAGGAATTCCGACGAGGGGGGTGGACCAGTGCTCACTCAAAGCCTGCCCACAGGCGAATGACGCAACCGACAGGCGTGAAAAAACTCACGCATGCACACAAGGGTTCAAGCTTGTCTGACGTAATCGCACGTGATTCAAATCCATATAGTTTTTAAAAAAAATAAAAAGGTTAGTTTCTTTTCTAATAGACCTCGTATTGCCACCAATTCCAGTGAAGTTGGGAAGTTGTGTGAAATGTAAATAAAAACAGAATACAGTGATTTGCAAATCCTCTTCAACCTATATTCAACTGAATACACCACAAAGACAAGATACCTGCAACATGTTTCAAAAAAAGTTGGGACAGTGGCAACAAAAGATTGGGAAAGTTGATGAATGCTCAAAGAACACCTGTTTGGAACATTCCACAGGTGAACAGGTTAACTGGAAACAGGTGAGTGTCACGATTGGGTATAAAAGGAGCA
Organism: Thalassophryne amazonica; assembly: GCF_902500255.1. Classification (NCBI taxonomy): domain Eukaryota; kingdom Metazoa; phylum Chordata; class Actinopteri; order Batrachoidiformes; family Batrachoididae; genus Thalassophryne; species Thalassophryne amazonica. Next base: position 102,768,364 of record NC_047108.1, on the reverse strand, counting down.
TCCCCAAAAGGCTCAGCCGTTCACAAGCAAAGATGGAACAAGGATCACCACTTTGTGAACAACTGCTTGAAAAAATAGTCCAGCAGTATAAGAACAATGTTTCTCAATGTTCAATTGCAAGGAATTTAGGGATTCCACCATCTACAGTCCATAATATAATCAGAAGATTCAGAGAATCTGGAGAATTTTCTACAGGTAAGCGGCAAGGCCGAAAACCAACACTGGATGCCCGTGACCTTGAATCCGTCAGGCGGCACTGCATCAAAAATCAACATCATTGTGTAAAGGATCTTACCACGTGGGCTCAGGAACACTTCAGAAAACCATTGTTAGTTAACACAGTTCGTCGCTACATCTACAAGTGCAAGTTAAAACTCTACCATGCAAAGCAAAGCCATACATCAACAACATCCAGAAACGTCACCGCCTTCTCTGGGCCCAAGCTCATTTGAAATGGACAGACATGAAGTGGAAAAGTGTGCTGTGGTCTGATGAGTCCACATTTCAACTTGTTTTTGGAAATCATGGACATCGTGTCCTCTGGACAAAAGAGGAGAAAGACCATCCAGATTGTTACCAGCGCAAAGTTTAAAAGCCAGCATCTGTGATGGTATGGAGGGTGTGTTAGTGCCCATGGCATGGGCACCTTACACATCTGTGATGGCACCATCAATGCTGAAAGGTACATCCAGGTTTTGGAGCAACACATGCTGCCATCCAAGCAATGTCTTTTTCAGAGACGTCCCTGCTTATTTCAGCAAGACAATGCCAAGCCACATTCTGCACGTTACAACAGCGTGGCTTCATAGTAAAAGAGTGCGGTTACTAGACTGGCCTGCCTGCAGTCCAGACCTGTCACCCATTGAAAATGTGTGACGCATTTTGAAGCGCAAAATACGACAACAGCGACCCCGGACTGTTGAACAGCTGAAGTCATACATCAAGCAAGAATGGGAAAGAATTCCACCTACAAAGCTTCAACAATTAGTGTCCTCAGTTTCCATACACTTATTGAGTGTTGTTAGAAAGAAAGGTGATGTAACACAGTGGTAAACATACCACTGTCCCAGCTTTTTTTGAAACGTGTTGCAGGTATCTATTTCTAAATGAGCAAATATTTGCACAAAAACAATAATGTTTATCAGTTTGAACATTAAATATCTTGTCTTTGTGGTGTATTCAATTGAATCTAGGTTGAAGAGGATTTGCAAATCATTGTATTCTGTTTTTATTTACATTTTACACAACGTCCCAACTTCATTGGAATTGGGGTTGTATTAAAAAAGAGCAGAGCCACTTAGGTGCCTGGACTTGAGAACCAGGGATGGTAGGTTGAAAAGCTTTTTTACTCTCCCTACCCACTCAAGCGGCTCAAGAATATGGACAGCATGTATATAAGTGACATTTACACAATCAGTGCAACAATGTACGAGGTCTGTTAGAAAAGTATCAGACCTTTTTATTTTTTCAAAAACCTGATGGATTTGAATCACGTGTGCTTGCATGAGTCAACCTTGAACCTTTGTGCGCATGCGTGAATTTTTCCACCATTTTCCACATTTTCCACCATTCGGAAGATTCAGATGGCTTTCGGTGGCTTTTCAGTCGTGTGACTATCTGAGAAATTGTGGACGAGGTGGGCATGTCACAACATGTCCTGTGAGGCTTCAACACAAAGGCACTTTTGCTGTGCCATCAGCTTCGTGCCGATGAATTTCGCCGCCACTCTTTTCATGGCAAAATCTTCTGTCACAGTGGAATGTGCCGAAAAAGTGCTGATGTCCACCTCTTCTGCAATTTCTCGGATAGTCACACGACGGTCCCACATCACCACAGCATTCACTTTGGAAATGATCCGGTCATTTCAGCATGTTGATGGCTGCCCGGAGCGCGGCGCTCTCTCCATGGTTGTGCGGCCGTCTTTAAACCAGTTGTACCGCTCCGTAATCTGTGTGATGCCCAAAGCATTGTCACCGAAAGCTGTCTGAATAATCCAAATGGTTTCCACCTGGCTGTCGCCCAGTTTCTGGCAAAATTTGGTGCAGTTGCGCTGCTCCAGTCGTTCCGCCATTTCCTTGCAAAGAAAAAACGATGAGAGACTCCACCCATCCTCACACAAAGGCTGCTTACAAGCAAATAACGCAACCGACAGGCGTGAAAAAATTCACGCATGCACACGAAGGTTCAAGGTTGGCTCATGCAAGCACACGTGATTCAAATCCATCAGGTTTTTGAAAAAAATAAGAAGGTCTGATACTTTTCTAACAGACCTCGTATACAAGAAATATAGTTACTACATAATATTATAGGAATTAGCTCCTGAAACCTAAGTGTTCATACAGGAGAAGATTGTAGTGTACGTATACCTAGCCTGTAGACTTGTTGTAAAACTAAATTATAGCTAGTAGGCTAAGCTATAAATCTGATTATGTAATTATAGAAACAGAAGCTATGATGTAATATGTTTTAGGTTTCTATCTAAAGTTCACCCTGCTAGCTAGGTTATGGATTGCTACTATAGGAAGACAGATTCCGTACACTACATGCTTTCTAATGGAAACCCCAAAGTTAGATACAATTTATTGATATCTATTAAACCGTTTAAACTGAAGAACCATTAAAAATCTACACCATGTAAAATAAAAGTGTAAATCCCGAAAGTAGGCTAGCTATAACCAGATGAGCTACCGTTATGTAGTATGTTCACATTTTCGTAAGTTGATAACGTACTTGATTCCACACACTCTGATACAGTAGGTAGCGGTATGCCCCTCTATAGCTAGTTTGTGATCCACTGATAGACACAAAGGAGAAGTTTCATTTATCAATATGTAGGGCAGCACAGTCTCGTTTGAACCCCTGCGTGATATTGCGGGATTTGACTGCTTCGAGGAGACAGCCTGCTAGTGCACAACACAAACACAGCATCACTTCACACAGAAAAATGGAGTACTGTTTTGTTTTCGTCTGCAATCACCAAAGCAGTCGCGAAAAGTGCAGTTCTTTCAGTTCCCAGTGGAGAAGGGAAGACAAGGCAAATGGGAGAGGTTGTGTCAGCACGTATTAGCGAGATTTAATATGATTGAAGCAGCAGGACCTTCGTGGCCTGGACGACAGTGGGGATCGAACCCACGCGACTCACACAAAAGACCGTTCCGCTACCAGGTCAGCCAAAGGGGAACTCCCCATTAGCCAAGCTAGCGGGAACGTCTTTTCAATTGGGACCTGGGACTTTCATCCTGCTACACATCTCCCCACCATTTTTGACTTTGTCCCGAAGTCACAGGTGCATGTTAGCATACTCTATGATCCACATCCTGTTTGTGACGCCAGATTGAAGCAGCAGGACCTTCGTGGCCGGGATGATGGTGGGGGATCGAACCCACGCGGCTCGCACCAAAAGACCGTTCCTCTACCAGGTCAGCCAAAGGGGAACTCCCCGTTAGCCAAGCTAGCGGGAACGTCTTTTTTTTCAATTGGGACCCGGGACTTTCATCCCGCTACATGAATAATGAGGAGTTGAAGGTGGACAGAGTAGCTGCGGTCTCTTGTTGATGCCTACACAATCGCCTCGACATGGTTGAGCTCCGGGTCATAAACAAACCGCAACACGTGTCCACTTTCCACCGCGTCGTCACTTTTTCTTTGCATTTTCACTTTGTTTTCCATGTAATTTATCCAAAAACTCAAAGAAAGTGCCATGTTTCTGACAGATGAATGAATCGGCGATAAAGAGGCTGTCCCCGGAATTATATTTTTTGCGTCATATCCTCTTTCATTTAGCCCCTTTATCTCCCACCCTCAAACGAGACTACAGTGCCCAATTAAAAGCCAAGTGGTCTCTGTGTAGGTGCAGCTTCAATCATGGAGAAACTGGGAGCAGCTGACATTTGCTGTTTGGTATTTCAGTCAAGGATGAACGCTGCGAAAACGGAAAGTTGATAGGATTAATATTTTTTGGAGAAATTAGCGATATTAGCTAACAACAGTGGAAAGGGGCATTGATAATTAAATTCTGGACTTGCACACCATTCCAATGAAAATAAATGAAGTTGGCATCATCACAGCAATCACTATGATTTTTAGCTCACTTTCACGCTGAACTTAAAGGCTTTACGCCTTTAAATATGTCGGCCCACTGGTTCCCGTGCTTATCTCTATATTATGTAGCATGAAGTGGAAGGCTGGTTCCCAGTTATAAGTGAGATAATGTAGATGAAGTGTCTTGTCATCAAGGGCGCAATTTAGAACTTGAAATTGGGGGGTCAAAGTGCGAGGCCCGCATGGTTTCTAGATAAGCTCAGATGCATTCTGAGCATCCAGAACAGTAATTTTAATGTTTTGAGAAGACCATAAAGTGGACACCATTTGACTTATGCAATTTGAAACTGTGGATATAAGTACTTTATTCTGAGAGTAGCCAGCATTGATTTTATTAACATCCTGGTGTAAATAAGGAATCACCACATGTTTGGAACTCAAAAAGAATGATAGGTTGCGTTCTCATTAAAAAAACAACTGCAATGTGGTAAAATGTATTCATAAATATGAAAGAACAGGCTCTTAATAATTATTAACTATCGCATACTGTATTTTTTTTCTCAAGATTTGTTTTTGCATAAGTTTGAAAAAACAACAGATCATAAGTTTAAGATAAATTACTTATCATGAATTTAATTTTCGAAGTGGCACTAATGACAACACTCATACTGAACATAATTTCACTTGCATAGACTGATTTTGGAGATCATGCAATAATTGCAGATGGGCTTTCTGAGGTCCTGGATAGCTTTTCTGATTTCCTTTTCTAACTTTCAGAATTTAGTAAATTAGCATATGTCCATTGATACTTATGTGTAGACACTAGTCCCTAGAGGCAACTATTTTTGGTTTCAAATCTGGGCAAATGCAGTCCCAGAAAATTCTGAATGTGACAAACAAGAAACAGGTGTTGTAAACAAGTCAATGCTGCTAAAAATACAAACTTGCAGAAACAAAGATACTATTCTGACATGGTTTGCACATAAGACTGACATGGTTTGCACATAAGACTGGCATAGCATGTTTCAAGCACACACATATATGTCAGAAGGTGGGGGGGGGGCATACCATATTCTGTCCCCCCTGGTTCAAAAGGTGAGGGGGGGCATGTCCCCCCTATCCCCCACCAAACTGCGCCCATGCTTGTCAACAAACATATACAGGTAAACATGACCAAGAATCAAACTTAGGTCTGCATTTTGGTAGGCCTTCTCTTTATCCCACTGACCAACCCTCTCTACAATACTGTTGTATGTTTTGCCTCCAGGTGTCATTTATTCTATGCTTGTACAGACCACAAAGGTAAGCGGTCTCTTCAGATATTCATTTCATCATAGATTATCTGTTCAAACCAATTTGAATTGTTCAGACTTTTATGGCAGAACAGATGACCAATCACTTTTCAACCGATTTGCTACCTGTATAGTCCAGGTCATTATAGGGAGCATAGATTGGCACAATAGTTCATCCAACCCAGTCTCACAGCATGTCATGATTCAGCAGCACACAATATACATTAATCTATTGGTTTGTGATATTGTCACGAAAAGTGCAAAATGTTCGTAGTGGGAGCACAAACTTATTCTAATACATTCTGTGATGGCTGTGGTTATAAGGTTAGGGTTGGAGTTAGGGGTAGGGTTACAGTGAGTAAAAAAAAAAAACCCCGTCACGAAAATTTTAATCATTTTGTGATGGGAGCATGAAAAAAAGGTGAGGATATGCTCACCGCAATTAAGGCAATCCAGTGCCTTAATTGGCAAACCACCAGTCTCTCCACACCATGCTGTCAGTAGTCCTCTACCTGCTGCTACAAAACATTGATGGATGAGGGCTCAGGACCCTTCAATACTTGGACATTCATTCTCCTGCAGAGATATCACCAAACACCTGTGTCCATTGACCTCATGACTCCATAAGTTGCTCCCAGATGTCTCTCAGCCTCCTAGGCTGAGGTCCCCAGAGACACAACTGTCACTGATAAGTGGATCTCTCAAGAAGTTTGACACTTTCACTACATAGAGATACACTGCTGATGGCCGAGTTCAGGATGTCATTGAAAGCCTGGGCCCTCATTTATCACTGCTGCTTGTACAGGATGTACAGACCCTGCACTGACTCCAGCCATTCAGTCACTTGTGTTTTATTATGTTTCAATGCCAGAGGGGAAAATATGTTTCAGATCAGGTGGTGACATGTGATATGTTTCTTTAGATATGGGCTCCAGTAATAAATTCCGAAGCACAGGCTAGAGGTGGGCGGATCGATCCTAATATCGATAATATCGATACCAGCTGGTATTGATATTGAACAATCCTCGTGTAAAAAGATCAATACCAAGTTTTTTTTCTTTCCCGCACGCACTGACTGCTGCGCACGCAAATTCATCAAAGTCTAGTCTCTGTCTGTAAGAGCAGCGCTGCGCTGTGTCACACAACACAGAGTAGCGCACCCTTGTATTGTGGTTTGTCAGCCCTCTACCTGTGATATTTTTTTAAACAAAAATGTTGATTGTGATAAAGTATTTTGTTGTCACGTACAATGTTGTTATTCATTCGGCTGCTCCCGGTTTTGTTCAGGGTCGCCACAGCGGATACAGCCAGATCCGCATTGGTAATTGGCACAAGTTTTACACCGGATGCTCTTCCTGACACAACTCCAGTTGTTCCAAAGAGGTCTCCCATCCAAGTACTAACCAGATCCTACTCTGCTTAGCTTCTGAGATCTGCAGCAGAACGACTGCTTTGTTGTCACGTACAATGTTTGGTGAAATTCTATCCTAGGTCTTTTGGATCCTTTGGATCTATGAAACTTAACTATGAAAAAGTATCGGTATCGATATCGGCAATACTGGGCCTCTGTTTACTTGGTATCAAATCAATACCAAAACTCCCGGTATCGCCCACCTCTTGCACAGGCATTCCAAAGGTTTCATTTGATAATAGTATTCTGCATTTGCCATCACTAATTTGCAGCACATGGTGTAAAACCTGTGTGAAATCCTGATGGTGAGCTGTGCTGGATCCACTGTGGTGACCCTGAATAAAATGCCACAAGGCCAACAACATCACTAATTTGCAGTACTGATGAGAAGTCTTGGTATCACCCCCAGCAATGAGTTTTATCCCTTCTTAGATTGCATTTGTACTTTACCATTCTGTTTTATATTTCACACCATATTTATCATATTTATCCCAGTGGTTTGTACTCATTAGCTGATGATGTGAAAACAGGCACTGGGGGTGGAGAGCACCAGTGAACACACAACGTGCCCAATGTTCAACAGGTGGCAGACAAACTACATGCAAGTTCAACCATAGCTGTTCATAGTTTTTAATTTTTTTATATAATACATTCCAGCATCCACTAACCATCCATTAGGTGGCAAACATGTCTGTGGGATGACAGACAAAATGATGTTGCTTTTTTCATGTGACCTACTGCAGTGTTTTGTCCTCATTCAATTTTTTATTTTTTGTTTTTAAATTAAAAAAAGAAAAAAGTTTTGTTTTCATTTAGTGACTTAAAACATGATAGCATTTATACTTTTAGAGTTATTAGGCGCACATCTGATAGACTAACTCACTTATCCACTCATCTACAACCCCAAATCAGGAAAATATGGACAATATGGAAAATGCAAATTAAAACAAAAGGATAGTGAATTCTTAAATTGACTTTGGTGTCTATTTAATTGCAGACTGTATCAAACAAAGATGTTTCATGTTTTGTGTGGTCAATTTCATTTCATTTGTTAATATATCCATTCCTGCATTTAAGTCCTGCAGCTTATATTATTATTATATATTATTGTACATTTTGATCATTTTATTTTTCATTTTATTGTTTATTGTATCAACTTTGAATAATCACTGCCATTATTCTACACACTCCGAAACAGTAGGTGGCAGTATGCACCTCTAAATCTAGTATGTATTCTGCTAAGAAACACACAGAAGAAGAAGCAGATTTATTTTTGTTATTAATTGATGTGTTCTGTTTACTTTCAGATTGTGGATGGTGTAAGACTGTCTGACTGTGATTGCTCCTTTCTGCAAAAAAAACCAAACAAAAACAAAAACAAAAAACCAAAACAAAACAAACAAACAACAACAACAACAACAACAAAAAAACTAGACATAAGTATGTCAACCATACTGATCACTCACGGTCCAGGAAACGTTAGCAGGGACCAAAACAATTGTAGCGGAACAGATGAGGCCTTAGAAATACATAACAGAAAGAAATCGAACCATGGTTGACAGTAGCACAAAATTTCAACTCGACAAGATCCAATCAGGAAGGGCGTGATAATAATCCACCCCATGACAGAGTGTCAGTGGAACTGTTGTTGGAATCTGTACAAACAACACAAACTATAGGTCGGATATGAGGAATAACTTATTAATTTTACAGCCAGTTTTCTTGAGACAGGCGATGAATACATGAACATTTCCAAGTCACTGAATATGTGCTGGACTTAATTTAAATCAATCATTAAGAAATAAAAACTCCTACACCCAACCAAGTCACAAGCCCCCCTTCACAGGAAGCTGGATCCACCCTTACTGGAGCAGTGTCAGGAAAGGCATGTGGCGAGAAACTTGTGCCAGATCATCATCATCTGGCACCGTAATGGAGCCACTATGGCAACCCTGAGCAAAACTTTAAATATTAACTGCATACAAATTGATATAAAAAAAAGTGAAAATTGAATAGGGGAAACCGGGGCACGGTGAATCAGTCTAGAAAGTGATTTACTAAGCCCCGGGATCAAGTGGATGACAAATATTACTTGCTGAAGCTTATATGAGTACATTTATTTTTCCATGAATTATTTCTAAACTACATATATTTTTGCAGCAGTTATACCATATTTTTTATCCATAAAGACATCCCCCTTATAAATGAGTGTTTTGTTTTTGGATACATTAAGGGTAAAACTAAGTGGCAAGTGAAGTCAGTTTTTTCCTATCAAAAGTAAATTTTGTGGATGTCAGTGTCTTTGTATTTATTTCTCACAACAGAGGAAAGGTGACCCAAAAAATTGTTATTAGTTAGAAGACTACAACCATCCAACTGATAAGCATGTGTTATGTCTTCTCCAGACTATCAGCTGTTTGATAACATGACTCATGTGTGTCACATGCACCCGGAGCACAGTGAATCAGTCTAGAAAGTGATTTACTAAGCCCCGGGATCAAGTGGATGACAAATATTACTTGCTGAAGCTTATATGAGTACATTTATTTTTCCATGAATTATTTCTATAACTTGTGTATACGAGGTCTGTCAATAAAGTATGAAAGATGTGCGGATGGATTGCAGCGTTGGCTCGCAGCCGCTGCGACGCTCCGCCACAGGAAAAACACCTCTGTTGGAAGCCTTAAGGACAAGTTGGAACATGTCCAGCTGTTAAACAATTTCTCAGATACTCACACCACTGAAAGCCATCAACAGCCGCCTGGATTTTACAAATGGTTATCAACACGGAGGTGTTTTTCCTGTGCCGCCGCACCGTGCCGGCTGCGTCCCGACGCGCGGACCCCTCCGCACGTCTTTCATTAAAAAAATCTCCTTTAACAGTGGAATATCCGGATAAAATGCTGAAACCGACTTCTTCTGAAACTTCTCTGTTCTCTCACGACGTCCTGGATCAATAGAGCCTGAAATGTGGAGATTTTCAGCTTGAAACAGGCTGACGACGGCGCCTGAGAGCGCTGCGCGACGTCTCACACTGTGGGAAGTCCTTAAAGCAACAGTATCACCTCAAAACCTCTCATCAGCCGTTAAAATTTTCACTGAAAACCAGCTTAATTTTTTGAACCGTGTCCACTTCGATGTGTCTCACAGGTTTAGAAAAAATTTTGATCAAACAAAGCGCCAGTCTCTCAGCAACTTCTCAGACAAAGGAATTCCGACGAGGGGCTGGACGACTCCTCCCACAAGGAGTGCTCACAGGCGAATGACGTCACCGACAGGCGTGGAAAAACTCACGCATGCGCAGGAGGGTTCAAGCATGTCTGACGTAAAAACATATGAATGAAATCCATATAGTTTTTGAAAAAAAATAAAAAGGACCTATACTTTATTGACAGCCCTCGTATAAATAACTGTTTTCACATTTGAACAGAAATGATAACAGTTTCTAAAGGACTCATATCACTATATAAGACACTCACACATTACATAGCTGGTTTGCTGGATTATAGTTTGTATATGCATCAGCATATATTTAATAATTTTGAAGAAATCTTTATAATCATGTGTTTTTTTTTTCTAATTCATGGGACATAGTGAATCAAAAATTTAAACACCTGTAAATTACACTTGGGGAGAAATAAATAACACACCCTTATAAACAATAACTTGCTGTATTAAATCCACAATAGAATGACCTCAACCTATGCACAATTTGTTCAAGGGCGCAATTTAGAACTAGAAATTGGGGGGACAAAGTGTGAGGCCCGCAGGGCGGAAGCCCATAGGCCGGGGGTCTAGGGGCCGCTTTAGGCACCCAGAAGCCAACGGTTTCTCGATAAGCTCAGATGCATTTTGAGCATCCAGAACAGTAATTTTAATGTTTTGAGAAGACCATAAAGTGGACAAAATTTTAAGTTATGTTTAAGTACTTTATTCTGAGAGTAGCCATCATTGATTTTATTAACATCCTGGTGTAAATAAGGTATCACCACATGTGTAGAACTCAAAAAAGAATGATAGGTTGAGTTCTCATTAAAAAAACAACTGCAATGTGGTAAAATGTATTCATAAATATGAAAGAACAGGCTCTTAATAATTATTAACTATCGCATACTGTATTTTTTTCTCTCAAGATTTGTTCTTGCATAAGTTTGAAAAAAACAACAGATCATAAGTTTAGGATAAATTACTTATCATGAATTTAATTTCTGAAGTGGCACTAATGACAACTCATACTGAACATAATTTCACTTGCATAGACTGATTTTGGAGATCAAGCAATAATTGCAGATGGGCTTTCTGAGGTCCTGGATAGCTTTTCTGATTTCCTTTTCTAACTTTCAGAATTTAGTAAATTAGCATATGGTCCATTGATACTTATGTGTAGACACTAGTCCCTAGAGGCAACTATTTTTGGTTTCAAATCTGGGCAAATGCAGTCCCAGAAAATTCAGAATGTGACAAACAAGAAACAGGTGTTGTAAACAAGTCAATGCTGCTAAAAATACAAACTTGCAGAAACAAAGATACTATTCTGACATGGTTTGCACATAAGACTGACATAACATGTTTCAAGTACACACATATATGTCAGAAGGTTGGGGGGGAGGAGGGGGGCATATCATATTCTGTCCCCCCTGGTTGAAAAGGTGGGAAGGGGACATTTCCCCCCCCCCCCCATCCCCCACCAAACTGTGCTCATGAATGTGTTTATGCTGCCACAAAACAATGTTTCTGATCCACTGTGCCCCGGCTTCCCCTACTGGTATGTTTAGATAAATTCCACTCAGAATATATTTTTGATCAAATCTCTAACTTTTTTGTCATGTTAACTGGGAAAATCAAACAAGCACAATGGCATATTTCTGTCTTTTCGATCACAGTTTGGTGATATATGATTGACGGGTCCCGTGTGGGCAGCAGGCCGGAACAAACTGGAGAGTTCATTGTGATGAACGTGTTTGAAGTACACTGTCACTAAAAGTGTTTCCTGAACATTACTTCCTTGTGGCTGTCAACGGTAGCTTCCTCTGTGTCGTGCTGTTGAGGCCACCCCAAACACACAGCTGAGCATGTAACATGGGCCCACGTGCACACGCACAGGCAGACACACAAAGGTTCGTTTTCATGGCTGCACTCCAGCTCGTACCCCCTCTCTTTGCAGTGTGTGTGCTCATTTACAAGGAAAAGAAGGGTGGAGGCTGCCTCTCCAGCTCATGCTGACATTAATCCGGTGTCAATTCATTACACGTGGGGAGTCAATGAGCTCACATTTTCGAGGCGAGAGGCGCTGCTGTGTGCCGCTGCTCTGGCCTGTACCCGTCGTCGCCGTCTCTCCATTCGATCTCCCTCCTCTTCGTGATTAACCAGACTCATCACCCTCTATGGTCTGTCGTTTCCTGTTACTTAGTTACCAGTTGCCACGATTTGCCTGGGCCGCTTGTGTTTCCATGGTGACTGTGCCCATTCTGTCGTCTCCTGGCTGCCTCTCAGCTGTGCCGTCCCAATGGTCTGTAGCCGCCCCGGACCCTGACCTACAGCTCTCTGCATCCCTGCCTCTGTGTGTCACGCTCCCATCAGGCTGTCAGTGTGGCTTCACATTGCGGCGTGATGCTGGACTGGAAGTTGAACTTCTGGCTGGTCCATTTTCTGTCAGATTGAGCAGACAAAGAAAGAGTTCATATGACACTAAAAATGTACTCAGTGTCACCATTTCAGCACACGTCAAACAGCAAGTTCATGAAATTTTCAACGCACACACCTCATCAAAACATACGCAGATTCTTTGGCGTTATGTGTGACATGTCTGCGTCCACATGAACACAGTGGATGTGAATGAAAAACATATTAGATTTGAAGGGCAAACATCTGTTGCAGAAACCATCCCCTGCTCAGGATCATTTACAGACGGCGCTGTGCACGTCTGCCAGTGGAATCATTTTCTTGAAAGAAAACCAGTAGTGGGACTAGGTTATGAAAAGTACATTAATCTACGTTTTGGGAGAGTACATACTTACGATATGGTTATGGTTAGAGTTAAGAGAAGAGGAAGATTATACATAGCAAAATAAAAAAAAAAACGTGTCATGAAAAAACGGGCGCTTATCGTGACGGGGGCATGAATACAAAATGTGAGACCGTTCTGGCTGACCATAGGTGGGATAAAATATGGGAAAAGTCTTGCATGAGCAAAGGTTGGTTGATGAATGCTGGTGCATGCAGCGCTCAGCTCACGTGACTGAAATCACTGTCCTCAGAAGACTGACAGTGTTCAGAACAATAGTAGAGATGCTTGAATCTTTGACTGGACTGGGTTGCTTGACGCAAGGATGTTTCACTTCAAATCGCAGAAGCTTCCTCAGCTAAAATTCTTGCTCTGATAGTCTGACTTCTGTCTTGACTCTTGTAGAGAAGAATGACAGAAGCCACAAAAGCTGGAGTTTTAAACCTAACCAGACCCCTCCTACCAAGAGGCAGACTGCTATAGACTAGTGACTAAACAAATTGCTCTAATTAGCACCTATTGTGCTCTAGTTAGCACCCTCCTAATGACAGGGTAGCTGTCCCTCCTAAGGATGGGACTGACGCCTCTCCTGATGGCTCTCCTGACGACTCTTTTGATGATATGTGAATGACTCATTACCATGAACAAAAGACTGAAACTGCTTTGACCTGAGTACCCCATTGTAAACAAGGGACAAAGTGTGTCTCAGACCCCCTCCCGGATTAAGGCTGGGTTTCAACTGTTTCACATACAATGCCTCCTTAAGTCCTCTCTCAAACCATTTCCTTTCTCTGGCTAAGATTTTAACTTCCTTGTCCTAAAATGTGTGGTTAGTGTCTTTAAGGTGGAGATGAACTGCAGACTGAGGTCCACTGGTGCCCTCTCTGCGGTGCTGGTATAGCTTTTGTGTAACAGCTGCTTAGTGTCACCTATGTATTGTTTAGTCACTAGACTATAGCAGTCTGCCTCTCGGTAGGAGGGGTCTGGTTAGGTTTAAAACTCTAGCTTTTGTGGCTTCTGTTATTCTTCTCTACAAGAGTCAAGACAGAAGTCAGACTACCAGAGCAAGAATTTTAGCCGAGGAAGCTTCTGCGATTTGAAGTGAAACAATGACTAGAGAGTCAGTCAGTACTTAGCTTCTCAGATTGCTTTAAGCCCTTCTCACGCAGAAAGCATGTGCATAGTGTGTTAGTGGCAACCACCGGTGTGCTATACTCACCAGCACTTTCCGACAAACCTGTGACTGCCAGTGTTGCCGACCGAACGGTCCGCCCTGCCTTCATTCTGCATGCGTCTGAGACTGACTCTCTGAGTCTGACTCTCTACAACGGAGGGCAACTTTTTCCAGAAAGGGCCAAGATGATGCAGGTTTTCTTTGCAGCCAATGATTCCACCAGGTGATATCACTGATTAATATCATTTTGAGCAGATGGAATCAGTTAATCAGTGAAATCACCTGGCAGTGGCTGCAACGTAAACTTGCACCATCTTGGCCCTTTCTGGACAAGTTGCCCTCCGCTGCTCTACACCTAAAGCGATCAAAGGGAATAATGTGATTATTAACCGTCATATGACAAATTAAAATCTCTTAAATCATTCTAAAGTCAGTTTTAAGCAGAAACGAGGTCATTTTAAGCAGAAATGGGGCGATAATGGGAGAATTGCTGCTGCTGCTCTGAAATGACGTAGGCGCAGCTGCACGTCAGACTCAGACGTGCTGCTGTGGCGCTCCAATCGCTTCCCCAATCTTTTGTTATGAAATAATGTTGAATTTATGTGGAAATGTTTTTTGTACAAAAGCTTCAGATATCTGTCGCTGAGATAGATGATGACTGGAGTGCAGTTTGAAGCAGAATTGTGGCTATAATCAGTGAATCGCTGCTGATGCTCAGAAATGACGCATGCACAGTGAAGGCAGGGGGACCAATTTTTAGGGTGGGCGTTCAGTCGGCGACATCGGGCGTGTGCATTTCATGTGAGTGGGGTTCAGTGGCATTTAACGCATGCATCATCTGCTGCTTCCTAGCCAGTGTTTTATCAAATTTGTCTATTTTATTTTTAAGCTTCACAGTCGGTCACACACACACATGGCGTGTTAGGGGTGTGTAGGGTGTGCCTGCACAAGTGAAGCTGAGTGGTGAGTGTTTTCAACATGACCAAAACCCTTGCCACACCCAGGTGAGTACCAGCAACTGTATGGTGTGATGTGTCTGTGGTGGATCGTGATGAGTTGCGTGGAGAGTCTCCTGCACCTCCAAATGCCACGGTCATGTTGTCTATGTCAGCGAAGCTTTAAAATGGAGGAAAAAGGCTCAATTTTTTTTTTTCGGGTAGAGGGGCGAGGAGGGCATCCCCTGCACACACACACACCCCCCCCCACCCCACCTCCACCACACACACACACACACACACACACACACACACACACACACACACACACACACACACACACACACACACACACACACACACACACACACACACACCTGCAGCTTGAATGACACCTTAAAACCCCAGTGACAAATAATGAGGTCTGTTAACTATAATGAGTATTTCAGGTATATTTTCTAGAAAGAGATGTTGGCAGATCAATTTCAAGGGAATATGTTACAAAAAAATCTAATCAATCCAAATATTTATGCCTGACTTTGTGGTACAAAGGATGAAATGTGCTTCTTCGTGTGGTTTGAGTTACGTTAGCTAATATACAAGAGAAACACATGCTGTAAAATGATTGTAATTCAGTATATGCAACCCTGCAGCCCTCCTGTTCTGTGCACCGGCAAAATTTCCTGTATATTTGTTTTGTAAATTGTTTTGTCAATTGTGCCGCTAGCATGGCCCAAGCAGAGGGTCACCTCTTTGAATCTGGTCTGCTTGAAGTTTCTTCCTCAAATCATCAGAGGGAGTTTTTCCTTACCACTGTCACCTGTGTGCTTGCTCTAGGGGTTGGTAAGGTTAGACTTTACCTGTGTGAAGCGCCTTGAGGCAACTTTGTTGTGATTTGACGCTATATAAATGAAAATAAATTGAAAAATTTAAATAAAGTGAAATTATGTCAGTATAACAATATAGATTCACACCTTTACTATTTAATCATTCCAAGAAAAAAGCTCCAATGATGTGTGCACCTGTGTAGTAGGACTGGTCCGGACAGGATGGGTGACACAAAGGAGGTGTAGTTTTCAGATCCACCATCAGGAGGCAGCACTGTTAAATTGATAATCAGACTTTATCACACATAAACCTCAAGAGTCGAGCAGGATGAAGTTGTCACTGACTGAGGCTGATTCACCATCACTCCCCCACAGTGTGTCTGCCTCTCGTACACTTATTCAGTCTAACACTCACTGCTCTGTCACTCTCACCCTTTCATCACCCCCCCCCCTTTCTGTTCACTGTCTGAACCCTGCTTCTTTACATGCCCCCACCCTTGAGCCTGTTTAAGTTTGTGCACCCCCCTCCAAGATATAGTTTGTTTGTTTTGCACAGATACAACCAGGATTCCCTTCTCGGAAGATCTGCACTTTCTGTTAGCAGCGTAAATATCCCACAGGTGAAACTTTGATTCTGGTTGCTACCATAAGAACATGTTCTGCACCTTATCAAGAGACAGATTTGCTCTGAGGCACAGAGATGATAGAATGTTTGGATAAGGAAGATGCTCCACTGTGAAGAAGAACTAAATCCTGTATAGGCCCTGAGGGCTTTGCTTGGTGCTGAATCATTGGATACAGTTGCATGAAGCAAATGAGAATCTACAATGCTCCCTGGATGGGACGCCAGTCCATCACAGGACACAGGTGATCTGACCAGGAATTGAACCTACAGTGCATCCGGAAAGTATTCACAGTGCTCCTCTTTTTCCACATTTTGCTATTTTTCAGCCTTATTCCAAAATGGAGTAAATACATTTTTTTCATCACAAACGTCTACTCACAACACCCCATAATGACAACATGAAAAAGTTTTTTTTTAACTTTTGCTCATTTATTAAAAAAAAAACAACAACAAAAAACTAAGAAATCACGCGTACATAAGTCTTCACACCCTTTGCTCAATACTTTGTTGATGCACCTTTGGCAGCAATTACAGCCTCACGTTTTCTCAAATATGATACCACAAGCTTGGTGCACCTATCTTTGGGCAGCTTTTCCTCTTTGCAGCACCTCTCAAGCTCCATCAGGTTGGAAGGTGAGCATCAGTGCACAGCTATTTTCAGATCTTTCCAAAGATGTTCAGTCAGAGTCAGGTCTGGACTCTTGCTGGGCCACTCAAGGACATTCACAGAGTTGTCCTGAAGCCACTCCTTTGATATCTTGGCTGTGTACATAGGGTCATTGTCCTGCTGAAAAATGAATCTTCACTCCAGTCTGAGGTCAAGAGCGCTCTGGAACAGTTTTTCATCCAGGATGTCTCTGTACATTGCTGCAGTCATCGTTCCCTCAATCCTGACTAGTCTCCCAGTTCCTGCCGCTGAAAAACATCCCCACAGCATGATGCTGCCTCCACCATGCTTCACTGTAGGGATGGTGCCTGGTTTCCTCCAAACATGACACTTGACATTCACGCCAAAGAGTTCAATCTTTGTCTCATCAGACCAGAGAATTTTGTTTCTCATGGTCTGAGAGTCCTTCATGTGCCTTTTGGCAAACTCCAGGTGGGCTGTCATGTACCTTTTACTAAGGAGTGGCTTTCGTCTGGCCACTCTACCATACAGGCTTGATTGGTGGATTGCTACAGAGATGTTTGTCCCTCTGGAAGGTTCTCCTCTCTCCACAGAGAAATGCTGGAGCTCTGAAAGAATGACCATCAGGTTCTTGGTCAACTCCCTGACTAAGGCCTTTCTCCCCTGATTGCTCAGTTTAGGTGGGTAGGAAGAGTCTTGGTGGATTTGAACTTTTTCCATTTGTGGATGATAGAGGCCACTGTGCTCATTTGGCTCTTCAAAGCAGCAGAAAAGTTTATGTACCCTTCCCCAGATTTGTGCCTTCAGACAATCCTGTCTCAGAGGTCTACAGACAATTCCTTTGACTTGGTTCGTTCTCTAACATGCACTGTCAACTGTGGGACCGTATATGTAGACAGGTGTATGCCTTTTCAAATGATGTCCAATCAACTGAATTTACCCTAGGTGGACTCCAGTTAAACTGTTGAACCATCCCAAGGATGATCAGTGGAAACAGGAGGCACCTGAGCTTAATTTTGAGCTTCATGGCAAAGGCTGTGAATGCTTATGTATGTGATTTCTTAGTTTTTTCTTTTTAATACATTTACAAAAAACAAAACAAAATAAAACTTGTTTCACATTGTCATTATGGGGTACTGTGTGTAGAATTTTGAGGAAAAATGAATTTACTCCATTTTGGAATAAGGCTGTCAAAACAAAATGTGGAAAAAGTGAAGTGCCATGAATACTTTAATGCACTGGAAGTCTACATATTGGTAGTCCAACTATAACTGATCTACCTCTTCTGAATATTGAGAACAAGGTAAAAATGGCTTCACCAAGTTTGTGTTTTGAAATGAATGGGTTTTATTTCTGATCATTGGACTTCTCCGCCTCACAGCAATACTTGAGTCCGGTCTTGATCTCTCAAGACCACCTTTTCACTTAGTTGCGTCTAGGAATTGAAAGCAGTACTGTTTAATCTGGGGTCTGTCTCGGACTACAATAAGTGTACACATTAATTAAACATGATGACAAAATGAATAAATAAATTCACACTGTGTTGATTGGCGTTATATTTGATTGTAGATTGCAAAGTGCAACAATCTCTTCAATCAGCTGGTCCCACTGAGTGCTGTTGTTAAATTTGTTTTCATCAATCACCACAACTTCATTTGCGCATGAATTTCCCAAAGAAGCAAAGTGCAGAGTGTATGTTTTGTAAATTCAGATTTTTGTTTTTTACGTCTCAATCTCAGCTCATTCTTGTCTCTTCCGCAGACTCTGTTTCGACCACTCCAAAGTCTTGGCCTGACTCTCACTCGACTCTTTCAGGTCTTGGTCTTGTCTCTGTCTCCACGTCACGGTGAAGGCATCACTCTCATTGTGAGTGTAATTACAACAGATTGCCTCATTAGGAAGGAGTTGGCGTGACCCTGCCTACAGGTCCAACAGCTGAACCTCACAGACGGTGCCACTGAATTGATTTAGTCACTTTGGACAGCGGTTGTGAGCGATCTCTGCAGTATGAGACAGCAAGCTTAGCATGTACTGGAATCGACATTTCAACAAACTGTGCATGAATAATTTTTTCTTTTTTTATCTGACAGCAGGATAAACCTGACACAGCGAGAGGCCTGAGATGTTTCCTCCTCTGAGGACTGGGCTGCCCATGAGCTCATCCTGCATGTAGGCCAGTCCTGAGTAGACACACAACAAGACCAAATGATGAAATAGATCGAAACAGTCTGCGAGACCCTTGGCCATTCACCATGCACGCCACACACACCAGACACACATACACGACACACGTGCGCGCTTGAGTTGTCTTTATTTGATGAGCTACTAATGGAGTGTTGAGCTGTTCATCATTCGGCCGGGGTGTGGCTTCTGTCCAGCATTCCTCTGTCTGAGTCAGGATGGAGAGATGAGGACGGGGCATCCCACTCACCCTCTGCACGGCCGGAGACACTGCTGCGCTGCTGTCATGGCAACAGCAGCAGTCACCACCACCATCACCACCACGGGCCTATAATGCACAGGCCAGGAGCAGTCAAACACAGGCTACAAACACACAACGAGAGGAGGCAGACAACTCCACGTTCAAGACCACCTTAAAGTCCAATCCGTGGGTTCCTATTCAGTCATCTGTGCATGGGACAGTTTTACATTTTGTTTCATGAATTGCGAATATTTATTTATTTATTTGAGTGTCTTGTCCTTGCTGCTTTTATACATAACTAATGGAGAAATACTCACAATCTGGCTTAGTGGTTAGTGGTTAGCACTGTTGCCTCCCAGCGAGAAGGTCATGGGTTCAATTCCCACCTGTGGCCTTTCTGTGTGGAGTTTGCATGTTCTCCCCGTGTTTGCGTGGGTTTCCTCCGGGTGCTCCAGTTTCCTCCCACATCCAAAGACATGTGGGTTAGGTGGACAGGGATTGGAATCTTTAAATTGTCTGTAGGTGTGCAAGTGAGTGTGACTGTGTTTCTTTGTCTATATGTGGCCCTGTGACAGACTGGCGTCCTGTGGTGTGCCCCGCCTCGCGCTCTATGACTGCTGGGATTGGCTCCAGCCCCCTGTGACCCTTAATTGGACTAAGCGGTTGACGATGAGTGAGTGTATTTCATGAGCACATATGTCATTAATATCTTAGAATTTATTGTCATGTCAGAACTGAGAGTTAGTTCTGAAGGGCAAGATGCTTAGAAAAAGTTGGTTTTAACGTGTTATTTTTCCAGAGTATAAATTACACCAGAGCATACCTTGTGTGTGTATGTGTGTGTGTGTGTGTGGAGCTCACTTTGTAGCAAATGTGCACTCCACAGCATGTGCTGTTACTTAACGCAACAATTTTAATCTTCCCAAAATAAACAGGATGGACAAACAAATGTGCGATGGACAACGTACAGTGACTGATGTTATTTGATGCAATTTGAACAACAGAAAACATCAAATGGACACGAATGGTAAAGTGAACAGTGGACTTATTTCAGGAAGCCTTCAGCTTGCGGTGTGTGTGTGTGTGTGTGTGTGTGTGCCAAAAGGACTTTAAAGGTTCAATAATAAGCAAGATGGGTGAATATACATGCGATGGACACCATAATTAATTTATGTTATTTAATGCAGTTAAACACAGATTGCTGACCCACACAAATGGAAATGCTACAATAAAATGGGAGTCCATTTTTTCAACATCTCTTTAATTTGGGATTTTTGTGCATTGTTGTAGCATATTTTTATTATTATTATTGATGTTTCTTTTGTTTAGTGTGTTGATTCCTGTGAAAGCCTTTTAGAAATCGTTATTGTTGTTATTATTATGAATGAATAAAAAAAAAAAAAAAAAAAAATTTCAGTATATAACTCACAGTGGAATATAACCTCTCAAACTAGTAAAAACCAAAAAGGGTCACCAGCTGCCTTGAAAACAGACATTTAAACCTGTTAGATTTAATGGAAAACAACTGCTGCTTCTTTTGAGGGGTGATCTCCATCTCAATTTCAATTAAATTTATTTCAGTTTATTTTCATTTATATACCACCAAATCACAAAAAGGTTGCCTCAAGGCGCTTCACACAAGTAAGGTCTAACCTTACCAACCCCCAGAGCAACAGTGGTAAGGAAAAACTCCTTCTGAGGAAGAAACCTCAAGCAGACCAGACTCAAAGAGGTGACCCTCTGCTTGGGCCATGCTACAGACACAAATGACAGAACAATTCACAAAACGAACATACAGGAAATGTTTCCGGTGCACAGGACGGTTTATGGAACAGACACCACACCCATCACTGGATGGAGCTAGAGGTGGGCGGATCAATCCTAATATTGATAATATCGATAGCAGCGCTCGTATTGTTATTGAACGATCCTCATGTAAAAAGATCAATACTCAAGCTTTTTTTCTCTCCTGCACGCACTGACTGCTGCGCACGCAGATTCATCAAAGTCTACTCTCTGTCTGTAAGAGCAGCGCTGCGCTGTGTCACACAACACGGAGCAGCGCACCCTTGTATTGTGGTTTGTCAGCCCTCTACCTGTGATATTTTTTTAAACAAAATTGTTGAGTGTGATAATAAATTATTTTGTTGTCACGTACGTTTGACAAAATTCTATCCTCTGTATTTGGATCCTTTGGATCTCTGAAGATTAAATATGAAAAAGTATCAGTATCGGTATCGATATTGGCAATACTGGGCCTGTATTTACTTGGTATCGAATCAATACCAAAACTCCCGGTATCGCCCACCTCTAGATGGAGCTGCACCTCAGACAGAGAGAAAAGAAAAAAGCAGAATCAAGCATCAGAAAGACAAAAACAGTGTAATTTGTCAGCATTAAGCAACAAGAAAAACAGAAGAAATACTATGGTGATCGTCGGCCACTAGCCCTAAGCTTCACTAAAAGACCCAGAATTTAGATAAAGTTGAGGCCGCGGCCTGTCTCCTATACATACCAGGTGGGCATGTTGCACAGACTGGATCAGCGGGTGTGCACATAACACTAATAAAAGTCCAGATATGGACTTCTGTGTCATGTGTCAGACAGATCTAAAACAAGCCATTTCAGTCCAACAGTGTGCTGACAGCAAAGTAACTTGAGAACAGTCAGAAAACTGTTGGAATTTAATGATATTTAACATGGAACTTCAACACATTTAACTGTAATTATGAGCTTAGATAAAAGAAAATTTGCACAGCATAGGATCATCCATCAAAGCTATTTTTGAACGCATAAATCTATCAAAATATAATGTTGTTTTTAAAGGACCTTTAAATAAAGTAAGTCCCTTCGGCTGCTTCCTTGTTTGCACTCGGGGTTGCCACAGCAAATCCAAGGTGGATCTGCATATTGAATTGGCACAGGTTTTACGCCGGATGCCCTTCCTGACGCAACTCCACATTACATGGAGAAATGTGGCAGGGGTGGGATTTGAACCCTGAGCCTTCTGAAACCAAGCATTTGGTTATTTATGCAAACAGGCAATCACGCGATTGACAGCGTTCAAACACAATTCAAATTGCAATAAATAAATAAATACACAAATAAATAAATAAATGGATCAGTGTTTGTTAATGTATTCTGTAAAACAGAATAAATTCTCCCTTCGCCAGCCTCACACCTTGTCTCCAAATCGGACAAACTCTCTCGACCGAGCAGCACACTGGATTATTTGGCGTTGTGATCCATAAAATTGCGTCTTTGCAGACGGGATAGGCCGCACAATGTACAGTGCAAGCGCAAATCCCATTCAAACAGGTGTGCGGAGCCCGAGCAGCATTCCCAGGTGGCGCATGTTGAGCGGATGTGTGGCCGCGCATCGGAGCAGACTGTCAGCATCTTTACGCCTTTTTTTCTTTTTTTTTTTTTTTTGAAGGCTCGAGCAACAACCCACACCCGAAAATAGTGATGGCTGTTAGAAAGTAGGTCGATAGGAACCGAGAGCAACGTTTTTGTTTCCACGCTTTTGTCTGTGTTCTTTGTTGTTAGCAGGGACTGTGGGCTTTTTCCCCCTCTGCCTCTATACCCTTTGGTGAGGAACGTTTTACGCACAGGTGGGAGAGACCCGCTCGGCGTGTAGGACAGCCCCCCCCCCCCCCCCCCCACCTCTCTGCTCCTCAACGGATGACGTGAGGAAGTGACATTTTTCACCGCTGCGGTTCGGGACAACGCTGCAAACAGGTGTGCTGCTGTCCGGATCACTTTTTATTATCATCATTTGGCGCGCTGGAAACAACAAGGAGGCGCCGTCCCAAATCCCGAACCGAGCCAACCTCGACGCGGGACAGAGAAAGGACCGTCGAAGTGTGTTCTTGATTAGCCTGGACTGTTTGAACGGCTTCAGACGGCGAGGAGCGGACAGAGGGCGCGATGGCAACGAAAAAGGCGTACGTGGATGCGCCCAAAAGGAGCCGGAGTCCGGTCGTGTTGGAGGCGGAGATGTTCAGTGAATTTCAAGACTGGTGCCTCCGGACTTATGGAGACTCCGGTAAAACAAAGACGGTCACCCGGCGAAAATATAACAAAATCATGCAGACACTGTTGCAGAACGACGACTCGGACGGCAACAGCCACATCAACGCCAAATTCAAATTCTGGGTCAAGTCCAAAGGATTCCAAGTCGGCACCAACGTTCTGGGAGAGCACAACAAGAAAGGAGCACCGGGGAAACCCGTTCTATATGTCCCGGTCAAGTCAACGGTAAAGAGTGTGCGTGTGTGTTTGTGTGCGCGCACGAGCTGTCCCGTTGTTCCAACCGTTTGCCACGGGGCGCACGCGCCTGTCACGCGAATGAAGTGACAAGTTTTTAATGTTGCCCCGGTTCGCGCTCATCCTTCTCCATTAAAGCTTCACTTTGTCCAGATCCCAGCCAGCGCAGCCCTACTCTCATCCCTGCTGCCATAGCAACGCCGGTGCCTCCTGGCGACTGTGGAAGGTATCATGCGTAGCCATCTCTCCAGCGAGGCTGAAGTCCCGTCAAGCTGCCGGCTTGCGAATCACAGGATCATTGATCGACAATATTTGCTTTGGATCGTGCAATCAGGTCTCGATCAGTGGTGATTTTTGCGCACACGCGTCATGCTCGCGGATCGGGCGGTTCTCCCATGCATGTGCCCCCCTGTGAGTGACTAAAACAGTATTAACACCCATCTTGAGGAGTCGGGTTCCGTCTGTCTGCGCGCGGGTGTGTTTGGATTCGTCTGAACACGTGCGCCCTCGTCCCAGCTCAGCGCTCGCTGCGTGGTTCGATTTATTTTATATGGACGTGCAAATGCAAAATTGTCTGGGTGAAATGTGGCCGCGAGTCTGAGTGTTTGCACCCCACTTTTCATTGTCCTGTGAAGAAGCTGGATGCGGATCAGCTCTCAGGCACCCGTTGCTCTGGCAACACCTGTGCAGTCCAGGATAGTCTGCATCTGCCGCAGCTTATTGTGCAGGTATACCGACAATGAACTGCACAGAAAAGCTTTTAAAAATAAATATTTTAGGGGGGGTGGCTGCTGTGCGTAACTGGTGACCACGCGAGGGGCCGTGGCGGAAACAAAAGAGTCTGTTTGGGACTGATAAGGACGCGCGCCCGCAGTTATAGCGCTCAGACTTCACTTCGAAATGTCTCCGGATGACGGGGCAGGGGAGTGATATTTCTTCAATAGAGTGGAAGTTCACGAGATCGCAATAGGACACGCGTGACGAGCCAACAGTGAGGTGCGCACGCATTCTGCCTTCTATTTTTATTGATTGCTATACGATCAAGACGCGCATCCACTGACTGATCACCAGTGCCCCGGCGAGTCTGCGCGTGTGCGCCCACGTCCAAGTATGGTCTGTGCCAGCAAGGAGACACACCACCATTTTAAATACATGCCTCTAGGGAATAAGATGCACCCCCATGCACCCCATCATGAGCTCTCAAAGAGCAGAAACATAAATTGTGCTAAACCGCTGCAGGTTTATTTTGCAGAGTTCTTTGGATTTTTTTCCCTTTCTTTTCACTGATCCCTCCACAGGTGTTATACCTGTGTGAATGCACAATTTAGATTTAGGCCAACTGCCCACAAAAGTGCTCTAATCTCCACTCGCTATCATGTTCCCCCTCTGGGCAAAAGGGCAGGTGTGATTTCTCTGGGCAGGTGCAGATGAGGTCTGAAATTTGCGTTTCTTTATACGACAGTAATGCGCTTATGTGGCCTGTTTTTAAATATATATATATATATATATATATATATATATATATATATATATATATATTGTCAGTCAGTCTTTGCTGCTGATTTTCTTTCAGTCAAAATGGTTAAGCCTATTTCTTGGAGACCATGTTCCACTATTCAGGCATAACATAAGGTTAAAGATACAGTGTGTAGGATTTAGTGTCATCTAGTGGTGGGATTGCAGATTGCATTATTGCATCACTAGTCACGATTTTGTTATCCCTTCATGTTTTCACCTCTTTGGTGACTGGGCTTCATGCTCCCTTACCTTCTCTTCTGATAAGCAATAGACTGTTTTGCAACATCCCATAACACCCTGCACACACACTGGTTCCGCAGATGAAGATGATCAGTTAAAAAAAAAAAAAAAAAAAAAAACAGATTTGAGAGAGGATAATAAAGAGAATATTAGAAATTGTTTTTAAAAAGTGACTTTTTTTTTTTTTTTTTTTGAACCAGTGCAGCATTTCACAAATTAAATGTTTCACATAAGGAAAGAAGGAAACTTTCTACAGATTTCCTGGTCATGAGCAACGAAACAAAGCAATGCATCCAAATCACATTTTATTTTTTAAAGAAGCAGCGATTACTCCTGTTTCAGACTCAGTAGAAAAAAAATTAAACTGACATACTGAATTTGAAATTAAATCAAACCAGGTTAAACAAGTTCAACAAAAAACATTTTGTGTCTAACTGTGTCTGAAAATGAAACAATGACACAAGTTTAACGGGTGTGTGTGGGGGGGATAACAGTACTAACTGTACTGACTGTAATATATATATATATATATATATATATATATATATATAACTGCTTATCTAAGATCAGATCGCAGGGGTTGGGGTTTATCCCAGCAGTCACAGGGCATGAGGCTGGGTGCACCCTGGACAGGACGCCATTCTGTTGCAGGGCCACACACACATTTGCACCTGCACAAACACATCCAGACCCGCACGCACACCTATGGACAATTAAAAGTTTCCAGTCCACCTAACCTGCATGTCTTTGGATGTGGGAGGAAGCTGGAGCACCAGAAGGGAACCCACGCAAACACGGCGAGAACATGCAAACACCACACAGAAAGGGCACAGGTGGGAATCGATCCCATCGTGTGTTACCTGTGCTGCTCCACAGCCTGTTCAGTGGATTTTTATTTTATTTTTTAGCACTGTTGTCGTGTGTTACCTGTGCTGCTCCACAGCCTGCCTAGTGGATTTTTATTTTATTTTAGCACTGTTGTCGTGTGTTACTTGTGCTGCTTCATGGCCTGTCTGGTGCCTTAACTAAAGCACTCCTTCTGCTGAATCACCTCTGGATTATTTGCACATTGTTCACTTTGCGTGTTTTTAGGAATCCACTAGGTTGCGTAGCTACTAGCTTTTAGCTGATTTAGCATGGCGGCTTCTCCTGTCTCTCCCGCACTTTTCTGCTCTGGTTGTGAAATGTTTAGTTATTCCTCGGCCTCCTTTAGCAGTAATGGTACTTGTAATAAGTGCAGCTTATTCGTAGCTTTGGAGGCCAGGCTGGGCGAATTGGAGACTCGGCTCCGCACCGTGGAAAATTCTACAGCTAACCAGGCCCCTGTAGTCGGTGCGGACCAAGGTGGCTTAGCCACCGTTAGTTCCCCCCTGGCGGATCCCGGGCAGTCGGGAAAGCAGGCTGACTGGGTGACTGTGAGGAGGAAGCGTAGCCCTAAACAGAAGCCCCGTGTACACCGTCAACCCGTGCACATCTCTAACCGTTTTTCCCCACTCGACGATACACTCGCCGAGGATCAAACTCTGGTTATTGGCGACTCTGTTTTGAGAAATGTGAAGTTAGCGACACCAGCAACCATTGTCAATTGTCTTCCGGGGGCCAGAGCAGGCGACATTGAAGGAAATTTGAAATTGCTGGCTAAGGCTAAGCGTAAATTTGGTAAGATTGTAATTCACGTCGGCAGTAATGACACTCGGTTACGCCAATCGGAGGTCACTAAAATTAACATTAAATCGGTGTGTAACTTTGCAAAAACAATGTCGGACTCTGTTGTTTTCTCTGGGCCCCTCCCCAATCAGACCGGGAGTGACATGTTTAGCCGCATGTTCTCCTTGAATTGCTGGCTGTCTGAGTGGTGTCCAAAAAATGAGGTGGGCTTCATTGATAATTGGCAAAGCTTCTGGGGAAAACCTGGTCTTGTTAGGAGAGACGGCATCCATCCCACTTTAGATGGAGCAGCTCTCATTTCTAGAAATCTGGCCAATTTTCTTGGATCCTCCAAACTGTGACTGTCTAGCGTTGGGACCAGGAGGCAGAGGTGTGGTCTTATACACCTCTCTGCAGCTTCTCTCCCCCTGCCATCCCCTCATTACCCCATCCCCGTAGAGACGGTGCCTGCTTCCAGACCACCAATAACCAGCAAAAATCTATTTAAGCAAAAAAATTCAAAAAGAAAAAATAATATAGCACCTTCAACTGCACCACAGACTAAAACAGTTAAATGTGGTCTATTAAACATTAGGTCTCTCTCTTCTAAGTCCCTGTTGGTAAATGATATAATAATTGATCAACGTATTGATTTATTCTGCCTAACAGAAACCTGGTTACAGCAGGATGAATATGTTAGTTTAAATGAGTCAACACCCCCGAGTCACACTAACTGTCAGAATGCTCGTAGTACGGGCCGGGGCGGAGGATTAGCAGCAATCTTCCATTCCAGCTTATTAATTAATCAAAAACCTAGACAGAGCTTTAATTCATTTGAAAGCTTGTCTCTTAGTCTTTTCCATCCAAATTGGAAGTCCCAAAAACCAGTTTTATTTGTTATTATCTATCGTCCACCTGGTCATTACTGTGAGTTTCTCTGTGAATTTTCAGACCTTCTGTCTGACTTAGTGCTTAGCTCAGATAAGATACTTATAGTGGGCGATTTTAACATCCACACAGATGCTGAGAATGACAGCCTCAACACTGCATTTAATCTATTATTAGACTCTATTGGCTTTGCTCAAAAAGTAAATGAGTCCACCCACCACTTTAATCATATCTTAGATCTTGTTTTGACTTATGGTATGGAAATAGAAGACTTAACAGTATTCCCTGAAAACTCCCTTCTGTCTGATCATTTTTTAATAACATTTACATTTACCCTGATGGACTACCCTGCAGTGGGGAATAAGTTTCATTACACTAGAAGTCTTTCAGAAAGCGCTGTAACTATGTTTAAGGATATGATTCCTTCTTTATGTTCTCTATTGTCATATACCAACACAGAGCAGAGTAGCTACCTAAACTCTGTAAGGGAGTTAGAGTATCTCGTCAATAGTTCTACATCCTCATTGAAGACAACTTTGGATGCTGTAGCTCCTCTGAAAAAGAGAGCTTTAAATCAGAAGTGTCTGACTCCGTGGTATAACTCACAAACTCGTAGCTTAAAGCAGATAACCCGTAAGTTGGAGAGGAAATGGCGTCTCACTAATTTAGAAGATCTTCACTTAGCCTGGAAAAAGAGTTTGTTGCTCTATAAAAAAGCCCTCCGTAAAGCTAGGACATCTTTCTACTCATCACTAATTGAAGAAAATAAGAACAACCCCAGGTTTCTTTTCAGCACTGTAGCCAGGCTGACAAAGAGTCAGAGCTCTATTGAGCTGAGTATTCCATTAACTTTAACTAGTAATGACTTCATGACTTTCTTTGCTAACAAAATTTTGACTATTAGAGAAAAAATTACTCATAACCATCCCAAAGATGTATCGTTATCTTTGGCTGCTTTCAGTGATGCCGGTATTTGGTTAGACTCTTTCTCTCCGATTGTTCTGTCTGAGTTATTTTCATTAGTTACTTCATCCAAACCATCAACATGTTTATTAGACCCCATTCCTGCCAGGCTACTCAAGGAAGTCCTACCATTATTTAATGCTTCAATCTTAAATATGATCAACTTATCTTTGTTAGTTGGCTATGTACCACAGGCTTTTAAGGTGGCAGTAATTAAACCATTACTTAAAAAGCCATCACTTGACCCAGCTATTTTAGCTAATTATAGGCCAATCTCCAACCTTCCTTTTCTCTCAAAGATTCTTGAGAGGGTAGTTGTAAAACAGCTAACTGATCACCTGCAGAGGAATGGTCTATTTGAAGAGGTTCAGTCAGGTTTTAGAATTCATCATAGTACAGAAACAGCATTAGTGAAGGTTACAAATGATCTTCTTATGGCTTCGGACAGTGGACTTATCTCTGTGCTTGTTCTGTTGGACCTCAGTGCTGCTTTTGATACTGTTGACCATAAAATTTTATTACAGAGATTAGAGCATGTCATAGGTATTAAAGGCACTGCGCTGCGGTGGTTTGAATCATATTTGTCTAATAGATTACAGTTTGTTCATGTAAATGGGGAATCTTCTTCACAGACTAAAGTTAATTATGGAGTTCCACAAGGTTCTGTGCTAGGACCAATTTTATTCACTTTATACATGCTTTCCTTAGGCAGTATTATTAGACGGTATTGCTTAAATTTTCATTGTTACGCAGATGATACCCAGCTTTATCTATCCATGAAGCCAGAGGACACACACCAATTAGCTAAACTGCAGGATTGTCTTACAGACATAAAGACATGGATGACCTCTAATTTCCTGCTTTTAAACTCAGATAAAACTGAAGTTATTGTACTTGGCCCCACAAATCTTAGAAGCATGGTGTCTAACCAGATCTTTACTCTGGATGGCATTTCCCTGACCTCTAGTAATACTGTGAGAAATCTTGGAGTCATTTTTGATCAGGATATGTCATTCAAAGCGCATATTAAACAAATATGTAGGACTGCCTTTTTGCATTTACGCAATATCTCTAAAATCAGAAAGGTCTTGTCTCAGAGTGATGCTGAAAAACTAATTCATGCATTTATTTCCTCTAGGCTGGACTATTGTAATTCTTTATTATCAGGTTGTCCTAAAAGTTCCCTAAAAAGCCTTCAGTTAATTCAAAATGCTGCAGCTAGAGTACTGACGGGGACTAGCAGGAGAGAGCATATCTCACCCGTGTTGGCCTCTCTTCATTGGCTTCCTGTTAATTCTAGAATAGAATTTAAAATTCTTCTTCTTACTTATAAGGTTTTGAATAATCAGGTCCCATCTTATCTTAGGGACCTCGTAGTACCATATCACCCTAATAGAGCGCTTCGCTCTCAGACTGCAGGCTTACTTGTAATTCCTGCTGCTTTAGACGTAGACTGTGGGGGGGTTCCCATGATGCACTGTTTCTTTCTCTTTTTGCTCTGTATGCATCACTCCGCATTTAATCATTGGTGATTGATCTCTGCCCCCCTCCACAGCATGTCTTTTTCCTGGTTCTTTCCCTCAGCCCCAACCAGTCTCAGCAGAAGACTGCCCCTCCCTGAGCCTGGTTCTGCTGGAGGTTTCTTCCTGTTAAGAGGGAGTTTTTCCTTCCCACTGTTGCCAAGTGCTTGCTCACAGGGGGTCGTTTTGACCGTTGGGGTTTTTCATAATTATTGTATGGCCTTGCCTTACAATATAAAGCGCCTTGGGGCAACTGTTTGTTGTGATTTGGCGCTATATAAAAAAAAAGTTGATTGATTGATTGATAAGCCACTTAACCTCAGTTCGGGTGTTTATTAAATCATATTTTTGGGGACTGCACAGTGGTTCTCCTAACAGTTTTCTTTGTTGTGGACATTAAAAGTTATGAGCGATGTATTTTCTCAATAATCATACATTAAGTGGACCTAACGAGTGAAGCTACCGATTTAATGACAGTTTTGCTCAGCGCAAATTATTAAAATATCTTAAACTAAGAAGTTAGAAAAAATTCGTCCCCTGCTGCCCCCTCTGTAACAGATGACATGGAGGAAGAAACTGTTGAAAGAGACCAAAACCATTTTTTGACCAGGCTGTAAACATGTTTATTTCTGCTC
The DNA here is from genome assembly GCF_902500255.1 of Thalassophryne amazonica. Classification (NCBI taxonomy): domain Eukaryota; kingdom Metazoa; phylum Chordata; class Actinopteri; order Batrachoidiformes; family Batrachoididae; genus Thalassophryne; species Thalassophryne amazonica. The sequence continues at coordinate 102,737,325 of NC_047108.1, read as the reverse complement.
TAAAGTTGGACATTTTAACACAGAATCCTGTGGTAAAGTGCTCTGTTTTGGAGCCAGCCTCAAGTGGCCAGTCAAGGTACTACACTTCTGCATCAACCTCATTTCTAGCGGGCTCAGGCTGCCGCTTGGGTGCTAACTGTAATGCCGCAAAAAAAATAAAATAAAATAAATAAATAAATAAATAAATGACTGTAACTTACCTATATCATCACATTTCTTCACCATCCTTTTTGTTGCCATTTGTCTAACGTGGTGTCTTTTGTCCATCTGTTTAGGTTTTTCCACACTATCTGCTAGCTGTTTGACGCTGGCGGCAAATAGTGGACTTTTCAGGTTCTGCAGTCAGAAATAGAAATAGCACAATCTTGCATAAGAAGTTTTTCAACGTGTTAAATTCCATGTGATAAAGTAAACCGTAAGATTTTTCTCTCGAACCATAGGTTCAGAACTACTGCATGCGCAGAACATGATGAGAAGTTGTGGAATGACCTATATGTACTCGTATAATCCTTAATTTCAAAATTAGGGTTCCCACATTTGTTACCCTGCACAGGGTGTATGTTAGTTTGCCCCTTTTGGGCTCCTGTATCAACATGGCAGTGCAACATGGTGGTCTCCATGAGGGGGCCCACTCCCCTGTAGCTATTAAGTGCTCATTCTTTGCAGATGAAAACGCCTCTATTCATTGTTGCAGGTAATTATTATGCAAATAATGAATGTTTACAAGTTGAATGGTACAGATATTTCATGAGGTGAAAGATGGAACGTTCCATCTTTCACCTCATGAAATATTTGTAACATTGAAAAAAATGAAAAACATTCATTATTTGTTTTATATAACAGCTAAAATAGATCCTTTTCATTTGATATTTTATTAATTTATAAACAACAGAAAAGGGACTTGCATTTTGGTGTGTGTCACTGGTGCTTTGACATCAACAATCCAACACGAACTTTAAGTAGGAGTCCAAAATTGCTCTCAGTCAACTTGGAAAAACAGTTAGATAGTTCAAAAATAATTCGGATGATGTAATCCGTGATGTCGTATGCTAGTTGGTGTACTTAAAAAAAACAACAAAAAAAAAAAACATCATGAAAAATCATCAAAAATCACATCAAAGATTAGTCCAGCTCTTCATCCTAACTTCATCCTCTTCATCCTAACAGCTCTTCGTACCCCCAGACAGCTTACAGCATAGTGGATGTTTGTGTGTGTGTGTTCGAAGAATTAGCACCGTCAATTAGCTCCTTCAAATCATCGTCTGTCAGCAAAAAAACTATGCCATGTTTAGCTAAACTCTGCCCCCACTAGTGGGCGGTGGTTGCATCGTGCAATGGCATGAAACGTACAGGAACCAAATTTACACGCTATATGGAACCAAATTTGCACGCTATATGCAACATAACACAAATGGCAGGAATAATCCGTGTCACGTCACATACAAAGCACCAGTCAAATGACAAGGATCCACTCAGCCGTTATATACACACTAATAAACAGATGGTTATAAATTCTATATTCACACTGTAGCTTTAAGACAGACACAGTCTTCCTGTATTAGTTGTTAAGTTAATATCCTAATGCATTAAGAGAACCTCTCCTGACTCAGATCCACTTGGGAAATTTAAACAAGCAAAATATCAACCAAAAGGTCTTCTTCTAATGATGCTGGATAAGTAACAAATCAGACTATTGATACAAATTTGATTTTTAAAATACTAGACTTTGTATTCAGCTTTGCTTTATAAAAAAAAAAAAAAACTATCCTGTCCTGGGCCGTAGAAGTGACACATTATGCACATTGTGGTCATTGCCTCTCCGTATAAGCTGCAGGGCCCAGGGGGTGTGTCTGTGGAACTCCAGCTTTGGAAGCCCTGCTGCAGCTGCTCCCAGGGTGTGCCAAGTTTCTGTACAGAGGCAGGCATGGGGCTAAGTGACGGGAGGCTGGATGGGGGTAGGGATAGATGGTAGCTGATGTGCAGACAGAGAAGGTCTCTTCTGTCTGTCAGTGAAGCATACAAGGCCGCTACAGTGTTTGACGGGACAGAAAAGAAGAACACTGCAAAGACTCAGCTTCGACGCTCCTTTTGAAACAGTCAGCCAAGCACATGGAATTACTGTCGCTCTCTGTTTTCTGTCCATCTATGTCCTTCGCCCGATGTTGTCTCAAGCTCTTACTGCGCAACCCAGAGCTTGCCCAGTGCTCGGAGAATTCAGCGGCCTTCAGTGCAGAGATGCAACCTCGTTTAGCTCTCATTATGTTCTGATTAGAGGATGCTACAGAAAAGGAGGGGAACAGGAGCAGAAACAGACACTTCGATGCATCACACAATTGCACGCTATGTAAGCACAAGCATTTCCAGAGATGAAGAGTGCTCCCAATTTCAAAAGAGACACTTAAAAAGCCTCATGCATTTCCTTTTAGCTGACATGAGCATTGTACTGAAATTTGTTGCAATAAGACGAGCTGTTGCCTTTTGATACCCTGCAAACTGTAAACTCGGCACCTCTCTGTTCGTTTATTGTAAGTGGGCTTACTGGACTCTTGCAAACATGCACAGTTACACAAACATTTTAACAGTACTAACTGTGGATGCTTGGAAAAATGACATAAATTTTGAATACTATTAACATAATCTTGGTCAAACATTTATCTTTTTACCTGTCTGCTCAGTTGAAAATCGACAATGTAATTTACTCTGGTGAGAAAGGTTTTCCAAAATGTACATTTGAAGGTGTGGCCCTTTCTGATTGTTCAAAAAATTTTATTTGTGTTGAAATCTAATTTGATTAATTTGATTTATTTTATTTGTATAGCACCAAATCACAACAAAGCTGCCTCAAGGCACTTCACATGAGTAAGGTCTAACTTTACCAACCCCTGGAGCAAGCACACAGGTGACAGTGGTAAGGAAAAACACCTTCTTGTGATAATGAGGAAGAAACCTCAAGCAGACCAGACCCAGAGGGGTGACTCACTGCTTAGGCCAGTCTAACAGGTGCAAGGTTTTTACAATACTAAGTCTCTTCAGCTGCTCCCTTGTTTGCACTCCGGGTCTCCACAGCAAATCCAAGCTGGATCTGCATGTTGAACTGGCACAGGTTTTACACTGAATGCCCTTCCTGATGCAACTCCACATTACATGGAGAAAAGTGGCAGGGGTGGGATTTGAACCCGGAACCTTCTGAACTGAAACAAAGCGCATGAACCACTTGGCCACCACCTCCAGGTACAAGGTTTTTACAGATTATACAAATTTTGTTTACAAACAGACGAAACACAAGAGCAACAAAAACACAGTCCTTAATTGAAAATACAGTAGAGTCCATCTTGGGTCTCTAATATATAATGTCCAACACCGGTAGACTGCAGGCCAGGATCTTTAATCAGTGGTGGAAGAGCTGTGGCATCCCGAGGTTAGTCCGGCGCCTTGGTGGTGCTGGTCCAGGATCAGTCAGTGGTATTGTCAGTGCCCCGGACAGAGAGAAAAAGAGCAGAATCAGTCGGCTGGAAAAACTGCACTAAAGCTATGAATTCGCCAGCAGTAAACTGACAGGGAAGCAGAGAGAATACTGAGGTCATCACGGGCATCTAGCCCAGAACTTCACTAACAGACCCAGAATTTAGATGAAGTGAGGTCGAGCCCTGTTCTGCTGCTAATAAGATGAGTTAAAGGGATAGGAAGCATAGTTCCATACTGTGCGAGTATGCTAGCCACATGAGAGGGAGAATAGATGCGCCTTAAGTCTGGACATGAATGTCTCTACTGAATCTGTTTGATCTCTGCAGGGAGATCATTCCACAAAACAAAGGCATGATAAGAGAAGGCTCTGTGATCCATAGACTTTTTATTTACCATAGGGACACAAAGTAGTCTTGCGCCCTAAGGACGCAGAGCCCGGGTCGGTACGTAGGGTGTAATTAGGTCATCTAAGTAGGGACGTGCTACTTCGTGATTAGACTGGAAGCCAGTGAAGAGATACCAAAATCAGTTTAATGTGGTCAAACTTTCTGCTTCTTGTCAAAACTCTGGCAGCAGCATTTTGAACCAGCTGGAGACCCCTAATGCTGGACTGCGGTTGACCAGAGAACAGAACATTGCAGTAGTCCAATCTAGAAGAGACAAATGCATGGATCAGAGTCTCTGCATCAGCCATAGACTGGATGCTACGAATCTTCACTATGTTTTGTAGGTGGCAGAAAGCAGTCCTCATGATATCTCTAATGTGCAGGTCAAAGGACAGCATGACTGTATGAAATAGTGACCAAACCTGACTGCATCTTGAAAATGTGATGCACTTCATGATGGTATCATGAAAAAACAAGCAAATGTAAAACAGGGCTGACATGCCCCTATCTCAGATTTACCAAATCTTGTTATTTGAAAGTACTTCTGTTTCTATGGCATAGACATAGACTGTATATAAAGTGGAAAAATCTCCACGTCACCCAACAGTTTTCTGAAGACCTGGAAGAGTCCTTTAGAAGCTCAGAAACTGCTGCTCTCTGGGTGTCGCCATATTGGCAGTGCTTATTCCCGCCAACCAACTGAAAAAGAAGAGGAGCTTGGTGAGATTGCATGACCTGGGTGGGATGAATGAAGCCCGAACATGCCCTAACCCATTCATATGGCAACAACTTGATGGTGTCATGAAAATTGATTTAATGTAGTAGTTTGTGATACTGTGACGTATCACAAAATTTGGGGTGACATGGGGTGGCGGTGGCGTTGGGGCTATGGCTATGGTTAGGGTTAAAAATAGTGACCGAAACTTGACTGGATCTTGAAAATGTGACACATTTCTTGATGGTATCATGAAACAACAAACAAACGTGAAACAGGGCTGACATGCTCCAATCTCCGACTGACCAACCCAGCTATCTAACACACTAACCTTGGTTTGGGCGGTATATTACTGTAATTTCCGGACTATAAGCCGCTACTTTTTTCACACGCTGTAAACAATGATGTGACTAATTTATGGATTTTTACAGGCTTTCTCTTAGGTCAAAATACGTCAATTGATGCTGTCCATTAATTGGCTGAAAGCTGCGGTCCTAATGCTGCGTAAATTCACACACACAATAAATATAAAGTCTTACCTATTAATTTTAGTAGATTCATCAACACATCCTGAAGAAAACGACATCTGAAAATACTTTGATTCCTTGTCGTGACTGATGAAAAGTCTGTCTCGGGCACTTTGTGCCACAGTTGCGCCTCCATCAGATCAGTCAGCGGAAGCCGTCTCTCTCCCCCCACCCCCCCACTGGGTCTCTGTCTTTGCGCCACAAGTTGAAAAAGTCACAGCGCCTCATTAACGTCTCATTTACCACAGACACCAGGGGATCCTGGCTGCATGCAATGGAATTATCTCATGATCCACAAAGAAAAAAAAAGCAAAATTACTCAGTTCTCCGTGTGGAACAGAGAAGTCGTGTGACACAGTGTACACGTTGGATGACTTGCTCGTCAATATTTACATGTAACACCTTCAGGGGCTAAAAAAGCACTTATGGTACGTATTTAAATAAAAGTATATTTTTTTTTCTGTCTAACATCTTTCAGTGTAAATATCTCATGTTGCAACATGGAGACCTGCAGCCTATAGACAAGTGCAGCCTATTTATATACAATTTATTTATTTTTTTTTAATTGGTGGGTGTGGCTTATATTCAGGTGCACTCTATAGTCCAGAAATTATGGTAACTCATCTTTTTGTGGACTGAGTGGTGGTTTTTATAACAGGTGGCTTGGCTGTGGGTATTAAAAATTTTTATCAAAACTTTACTTCCTCAGTAATCATCAATTAATTGGTCCTAACATAATCAAGCTATTGATAGCTGCTAAAAGTGCTAATGTTGCTAACATATAAAATTAAATAACACAAAATTTTACTGGACAGAAATACTACAGCACAGATGTCATAAATGATGCCCTTGGACAATTAATCACACAGCAAAGCATATTATTACAGATATTTGTAATAAAATGCTCAGAAAGGCCAGATATGATCCTCCACAACAACTAGCAGCCACAGTGAGTGGCATCTGTGCTACCGGAGCTCTGAGTTCCGCTAAAACATCTTAAACCTATGAGTTATAAAAAAAAGAAATTACCCCTGTATAGTTGTCATGGAGGGGCAACAAGCTGTAGCCGACTAAAACCTTTTTGTACCAGGTTGCAAGCATGATTTTTTTTTAACTCTAAAGTTGGATATTTTAACATGGGCTTCTATGGCCCACTTTTGCAGGTTGCTTCATTTGTGACAGCTGGAGGTTGGGACATGGTGTATATAGTATAATTACAGCTACATTTACTGCTGAATTAGTATTTATACTGGGGGGATTCTGTGGCAGATATAGTGATTTACTTGGATGTTGACCCATTGGGAACCACAGGGTTCTAGATCTGGTCATTTGCACTATATACGGAGGGCAGCTGACTTTTGGGGAAAATCAGTTTTCAGTTATGCTACATTTTGTAAGTATTGACATAGAAAATTTCTTGGCCTTTATGAAAGTTTGGATCGAAGGTTTAATCTGTTTTCAGTTGTGTTCAGTTTTCTAAAATAAATTTTTGTCATCAATAAGCTTTTCTGAAGCTGCTTAATCAGTACAATATTCCATGTAAAGATATTAGGGATAACTGAAGTTTTATATTTGCACTGTGACTGTGTTCACATTAGATAAAAAAAATGTCTTTTATTATTATTATTATTATTATTATTATTATTATTATTATTATTATTATTATTATTATTATTATTATTATTATTATTATTATTATTATTTTGCCCGTGTCACTATCAAGACACAATTCTACTGTTTTGTCCGGAGTGTGAACATGTTAATTCTGGGTTTGGGGTCACATGCAAACAGAAAATGTCCAGATTTGAGTCTGCTGTCTGGGATGTTCGAGGATGGACACACTGATGAATTCTGTCAAGTCTGCAGCAACCTCACAGGCCTTTATTTTGAAATACAGGCTCTTATTGTGGAAGTGCGACATAAATAGGTTTGATTACTGAAAATGACTGATTTCTCAAAATATACTGGTCTGATCGCATTGCTCTTTTCACAATCCTCATGAAAAAAAAAACCACATAAGTATGCCAAAGGAGGAAAGTCACTTCTTTCTGGATTTCAATTGATGCTCCGGAAACAGAAGGAGGAAGTGTAGAAACATGAAAGAGGAAGTGCACGCACAAGGCCACGCTACTTTAGATGGAAATTGGGAACATGGAATTTCTCACTTACAACTAGGAAAAAGACTCCCGACTGATACATTTTGTTAAACTAAGCAAAAATGTTATTGAAATTAATGTTAGCATTGACAACTGACACCTACGAGTGTTGTCTTCTTTCCTGTTGTGTGGCTATCCAGCAAAAACTTTGCATGAAATTTGTCCAGCTTTCGTCTGGAGTTCTTCCCAGCAGGATCTCTAATGGTCTGTGTTTATCAGCTGTATCCTTTGATATCTTTCTCTTTTATATTTTAAAATTTTTTTGGCACTTTCAGTCAGAATTGAAGGTTGACTTCATTTCTGCTAACACTAGCGAATGTAGCGTAGCATGTTGAGAAAATGAGTTTTCCAGTTTGTGTGGCATTTTATTAACCCACATGTGTCAAAATCCTAAATTGTTCCAAGAAAAGGCATATCTTTTATCATATTGGCAATATAAGCTTGTGAATCATTTACGTAAAAAAAAAAAAAAGAAGTAAAAAACCCTGATGATTTAATAATACTAACAAAATTAAGGTCATTGTTTGGACGTCTCCTTCTCAAGACAAAATCTGGGATAAACCCTCATCCTCAATCTGTGCTTTAAAAATGGGCTCTAAATATTTGTGCCTCGCCTTTAGCTGGAAAGAGGAACATCATCATTATTATCTGATTAATTAGTCTGCATTTCCCCTGAGAGCTCCTCTTTTGTGAAAAGGCCACAGAGTCAAAAGAAAACTGCCCTTATTATTCTTATTCCATTTAAATTAATGCTATTTTATTTTTTCCCAGCGTTTTGTGTTTTTGTTTCCGCTCTCTCTCTCTCGCAGCACGTATGTTGGTCAACACATGGGTTCACACTCCTGAGTTCAGATATGAAAACCTCAGGAGCCTCTTCTAACATTTCGCTCTCATATTTAGTCATCACGGCTAAAGGTGTGTAAGAATTTAATCACAGGCTTACACTTACACCCAAATAAGCACTTTTATTTACGCTTTGTTATGCCAATATTTGTGTATTTCCTAATCTCTGATTTCAGCTTGTCAACAGATGATGTATTGTGAACAAGTGATGAAATACATACTACATGTACCGTACGTGGTAGCTCGTGCACGTGTTTGTACAAAGAGGGGGTCGCTGATCGCACGCTCTGTGTTTCCTCCCTTCAGCACCCTCTCTGTTGCCATGGAGAGACCGTTCTTTGCTTTCCCATAGGAGGAGAAATTAACACCATTTTTAACTGGCCCGGGGGCCTCCCCCCTGTGTGGGAGATAGACTGAGTTTCGTTGCACGTGTACGCAAAGTCTTTAAGAAGGCAATAATCTTCCTACCACACCGCCACTGTCATTTTAATACCTTTGCAAGGCCAATGTTTGTCAAAGCGGGACCGTATGCTAATAGCGTTAAAATGTTGGAATGGAATCTGCGATGAAATGATGTATGTGAGAGTCATTTGCATACTGTTTTGAGTCGGCGCCGCTCTTTGGGCCAGTCCATGTGGTGGACTCTTGGATATTGGGGATGTCAGACTCTCTACGGAATAATGCTCATCATGACGGAGGAGCACAGGCGTCGGACAGAGGGGTAGAGAACAGAGCACCTAATGTGGATTTAATGACGGGGCCTTTATGGATTGAGTCACAGAGGCGTAAAGAAAAGAGGGAGGGATCAAGGAACAGACAAGGATGGTCAAAAAACAGGGAACACTTAACAGTTAATAGGGCTTTTATTACAGATTTCCTCCCTATAAATAATGATCTTTGACAGTCAAATCCTCAGAATGCACATCAGCACACATGCACACACAGAAGCATTTTCCCTTTTACGTGTCCATTAGCCAGCTGATAGATTTACCAAGAGACAGCAGCGCTTGAAAAGATGACCTGTTGTCACATCTGCAGTGAGATAATCTGAGTCATGAGCAGTGTTGACATAGCCATCTTCACTCCCACTATGCCCTCCTTGCTGAGTGGACACAAACACACAAAATATCCCAGCATGCAGCACTGCTACCACAGTGTAGTATGCAAGCCCCAAGAATGGCAGCTTGAGGCTGTCTCCAAAAGTGAGCAGATTCCCACAGAAGCACATGTTAAAATGTTCAGCTTTAGAGCACTGACTCTGATCACTCACTTATTAGGTTTTCGCTGCTGTGTTTAGTGGAACAACAACCTTATTTATCACTGCGGCGACGCATCAACTCCTCAACTATGACTGAACTCGAAACTAGACTGACTGATATCTTAGCTTCACGTTTGGCACATGCCCAATCAGTAGACAGTCTTGTGAATAGTTTAAACTCAGTGCTCAAAACTACACTCGACATGATTGCACCACCTTTGTTAAAACCACACCCCCCCCCAAACCAAACACAGTCACCTTGGTTCAGTGATAACTTGCGTGACCTCATGTAGAAGGTTAGAGGTCTAGAATGGAAATGGCATAGTTCAAAATTAGAAGTATTCCACCTTGCGTGGTTGATGCTATCTTAGACTATAAGCATGCATTCCTGGCTACAAAGCGAACCTATTACTCTGATGTGATCAACAAAAACAAGCGTAACTCAAAGTTCTTGTTCAACACGGTGGCAACACTTGGGGCATACAATTGGGGCATACAACCCCAATTCTAATGAAGTTGGGACATTGTGTAAAATGTAAATAAAAACAGAATACAGTGATTTGCAAATCATCTTCAACCTATATTCAATTGAATACACCACAAACACAAGATATTTAATATTCAAACTTATAAATTTTGTTGTTTTGCTCATTTTGAAATGGATGCCTGCAACACATTTCAAAAAATTTGGGACAGGGCAACAAAAGACTGGGAAAGGTGATGAATGCTCAAAGAACACATAATTGGAAACAGGTGAGTGTCATGATTGGGTATAATAGGAGCATCCCCAAAAGGCTCAGCCGTTCACAAGCAAAGATGGGGTGAGGATCACCACTTTGTGAACAACTGTGTGAAAAAAATAGTTCAACAGTTTAAGAACAATGTTTCTCAACATTCAATTGCAAGGGATTCCATCATCTACAGTCCATAATATTAATTGAATGAATAGAAGATTCAGAGAATCTGGAGAACTTTCTACACATAAGCGGCAAGGCTGAAAGCTTGGCCCAAGCAGAGGGTCACCTGATTGAGTCTGGTCTGCTAGAGATTTCTTCTTCAGAAGGAGTTTTTCCTTACCACTGTCGCCTGTGTGCTTGCTCTGGGGGTTGGCAAGATTAGACCTTACTTGAGTGAAGTGCCTTGAGGCAACTTTGTTGTGATTTGGCTCTATACCCTGTTCCTGGAGGGCCGCTGCCCTGCATGTTTTCTATCTCTCCCTGTTACACTCTGGGGTAATTAACTCTATCAGGTGTGCTTAGCCAATCAAGAGCTGGAAGACACCACTTTTAAAAAATCAGGTGTGAGTAGGTAGACGTGGAAAACTTCCAGGGCAGCTGGCCTCCAAGAACAGGGTTGGGCAGAGCTTCATTTCATAATTACCAGCCAAAGTCCTCTGCTGTCCTTAGAGTTATGTACGAGTAAATGAAATGAAAATGAAAATAAATTAAATGAAAACGTAAATGAAAATAAATAGAGCAGCATGTTTATACAGCCTGATACAAAAAGTATAACTAGTTTCCTCTTCCATGACACCTGTGTGAGGGACGTTAAGAACTCATGAGTTAAAGACATTTGAAGACATGAATGGGACAGCGCAGTCTCCTTTGAACCTTGCGTGATATCGTGGGATTTGACCACTTTTGGGGACAGGTGCTCTCATTGCGCAATACTAAAACAGCATAACTTCACACATAAAAATGGTGTACTGTCTTGTTTTTGGCTGCAATCTATATATATGTTTATTTGAAATGGGACAATGCATATTAATGAACATTGTTACATGTAAATATGCCAGATTATAGCAGGATGCTAATTTCCATCCATAACCGAAGTAGTTGTGAAAAGTGCAGGTTTTTTCGGTTCCCAGTGGAGAAGGGAAGACAAGGCAAATGGGAGAGGTCATGTTGATAAGTGTTAGCCTACACAGCTAACCAGAGTAGCTCCGTTCTCTCACCTGCAGAACCGCCTCAACATGTTTGAGCTCCAGGTCATAAACAAACCATAGCACCATTTTCCACCACATCGTCACTTTTTCTTTGCATTTTCACTTTGTTTGCTGTGTAATTTGCCCAAAAACTCAGAGAGGGCTGATGGAGGATTATTGCATCATATGCGTCACATTTTAACCGTTTAGTGCCCACCCTCAAATGAGACTGCGCTGCCCAGTTTATACATAATTAGTGGCGTGGTCACTTTGACTGACTGTTAGTGTGCAGGGAAACATGATTCTTTACTGTGCATATGACAATAAAGCTTGACTTGAGTGTGTGCCTTCGCTAGCTGTGGCTGCTAATTGTTGTGGAGGACCGTGTCTGTCGTTTGTGAGCATTTTATAAGAAATATTTGTAATGATATGACTTGTGCAGTTAGCATCTATGCTTATTTATTTTTGTATGCTTACACTGTTCCTACTTTTAGCATCTATCGGTAACTTGATGACATTAGGTCCAGTTTATCCAATGCTAATTTTAATGCTCGAACCAAGGCTACTTGTTATGAAAACCATTTGATTTCATGAACACCAAAACCAAGGTTAGAGCCTGGTAGCTTAGCTTGTTTGGTAACTCGGGTGTAGTGGCTGCATTCTGCGTTGTGTTGTTATGTCTCCGCCCATTCGCTCCCCTCGGGACGCAAACTCACAATCTCCGGCATGGGAGTCGGACTCTCTAACCAGAAGGCTAAAACCCAGGGCTCTGGCCTTGTGACCAGAGAATCCTTTTGAGCTATTGGGAGTGAGGTTTACTAACTACATCTGCACAGCAACACTTGCTGGCCTCCGTTACACGGGCATATCTATATCTACTTATATATAAGTAGATATAGTATATCTTATACTTATACTTAGTATACAACCCCTGGCAAAAATTATGGAATCACCGGCCTCAGAGGATGTTCATTCAGTTGTTTAATTTTGTAGAAAAATAGCAGATCACAGACATGACACAAAACTAAAGTCATTTCAAATGGCAACTTTCTGGCTTTAAGAAACACTATAAGAATCAGGAAAAAAAGATTGTGGCAGTCAGTAACGGTTACCTTTTTTAGACCAAGCAGAGGAAAAAAATATGGAATCACTCAATTCTGAGGAAAAAATTATGGAATCACCCTGTAAATTTTCATCCCCCAAATTAACACCTGCATCAAATCAGATCTGCTCATTGACATTGACCCTATGTGTCTTTTTGCAAGGAATGTTTTTGCAGTTTTTGCTCTATGGCAAGATGCATTATCATCTTGAAAAATGATTTCATCATCCCCAAACATCCTTTCAATTGTCCAAATATCAACATAAACTTGTGCATTTATTGATGATGTAATGACAGCCATCTCCCCAGTGCCTTTACCTGACATGCAGCCCCATATCATCAATGACTGTGGAAATTTACATGTTCTCTTCAGGCAGTCATCTTTATAAATCTCATTGGAAAGGCACCAAACAAAAGTTCCAGCATCATCACCTTGCCCAATGCAGATTCGAGATTCATCACTGAATATGACTTTCATCCAGTCATCCACAGTCCACAATTGCTTTTCCTTAGCCCATTGTAACCTTGTTTTTTTCTGTTTAGGTGTTAATGATGCCTTTCGTTTAGCTTTTCTGTATGTAAATCCCATTTCCTTTAGGCGGTTTCTTACAGTTCGGTCACAGACGTTGACTCCAGTTTCCTCCCATTCGTTCGTCATTTGTTTTGTTGTACATTTTTCGATTTTTGAGACATATTGCTTTAAGTTTTCTGTCTTGACGCTTTGATGTCTTCCTTGGTCTACCAGTATGTTTGCCTTTAACAACCTTCCCACGTTGTTTGTATTTGGTCCAGAGTTTAGACACAGCTGACTGTGAACAACCAACATCTTTTGCAACATTGCGTGATGATTTACTCTCTTTTAAGAGTTTGATAATCCTCTCCTTTGTTTCAATTGACATCTCTCGTGTTGGAGCCATGATTCATGTCAGTCCACTTGGTGCAACAGCTCTCCAAGGTGTGATCACTCCTTTTTAGATGCAGACTAACGAGCAGATCTGATATGATGCAGGTGTTAGTTTTGGGGATGAAAATTTACAGGGTGATTCCATAATTTTTTCCTCAGAATTGAGTGATTCCATATTTTTTTCCTCTGCTTGGTCTAAAAAAGTAACCGTTACTGACTGCCACAATCTTTTTTTCTTGATTTCTTATAGTGTTTCTTAAAGCCAGAAAGTTGCCATTTGAAATGACTTTAGTTTTGTGTCATGTCTGTGATCTGCTTTTTTTCTACAAAATTAAACAACTGAATGAACATCCTCCGAGGCCGGTGATGCATCATGCAAGATATTAGCTATTAGCGCCACAGGTGAACACAGAAACATATATATATATATATATATATATATATATATATATACTTATACAACCCCTGGCAAAAATTATGGTCTTCGTGACCCAGCTGCTGCCCGTGAACTCCCCCTCCTGACCTGCCTGTGTGCAGTACCGATTCGGTCTCCCCACAGCGACTCCCTGCCAGTGTGTGTGTGTGTGTGTGTGTGTGTGTGTGTGTGTGTGTGTGGGAGACTGCCAGCGGGGGTGGGGGCAGCCGGCTTAACCCCTCCAGTCTCCTAGCAACAGAGCGGTTTGGTGCGGGACGGGGTGGAGGGTGTGAGTGTGCAGGCGATGGGGGCTGGCGTACAGTGGCTGGGGAGAGCAAAGTCCTTTAGGATTAGAAAGATAGAGAGAAGGAGAAAGAGGGATTGAGAGAGCAAAAAAAAAAGAAAAAAAAAGAAAGAGGGCAAGAGTTTTGTGGTGTAGCGTTCATGGTGTGTTGTTGCCAGTTAGGGATGCTGACATGTCTCCTTTGCTCTTTAAAACGCTATCCTGCTGAAGGGACAAAATATCTCCAGTCCTATTCAACAGCTGTTCTCCTCGGAGAAGCCTTTGCTACGAGCTCTGTGTTCTGCTTGGTAGACTAGTAGTGCACCTAAAGGCACACAAATACACACACTCAAAGCAAATTGTGTTGAGAGGTGAATGTTTAACTCCCTCTTGACTTGTGCGTGGAAGCTAAAGAGTGTATTTGGCAAACTACAGCTGCGCAGGGCGACCCAAGGCCTTCAGGCTGTGGGACATGATGTGACTAATTTCTGGAAGAATGAAAATGCAGCCTCAGCTCTCAACTCAACAAGTCAAGTTAAATCTGGGAGCATGTGCTGGTGTCACACATCCATGGCACCACAGAACCACCATGGGTCTTGGATGGCAACCATCCAGGCAGACATCCGCTAACACAACACAGTCACAAAAATCTTCCAAATGCCCATTTTTATTTGAGAATGTGAGCGGATGTAAGAACACTGTAAATATTGGTCTTAGATTCAAATTCCTGAGATACAATTATGCCCTAACCTCCAGGCATCAAAAACGAAGCCACCTGGAAGAAGGAATAAAGCAGCAATTGCGTGAATGTCTACTTCAGGCTTCCTCCAAAAGGTATCAGATTGCCGTTGAAGCCCATGTTAAAATGTGCAACTTTAGATGTGAAATAAACATGTTTACACCACTCCACAACAATAAATAAATAAATAAAAACAAAAAGGTTTTGGTCTTTGTCGCTCGTTTCACCATCCAGGCATAATTGGGGCGTGGTTGTTGTGAAGGTGTCGTAGCACGGACCCACAACAGGGGGCGCAAATGAACGGACAATGACTAAACCAAAAGGTAACAATTTAATGTTGTGACGCTACACAACGAAAAGACACAGAAAATATGCACAGTCAATTAGCACCAGGTGACGTGTGGCAGGCTCGAAGATAGGAGACCCCCCCCGACGAGAGAGAAGCCGTACTCCACACGGATTCCACCACCAACGGTCTGAAGAACACCGGAGCCGCCAAGTCCCGTGTCCCCAGGTGGCCTCTGTTCCCGGCTGTCGACCCTGGCACTGCTGGCAGAAAGCAAAAACAGGATGTGTGAGTGTGAGTCCGCACACTCAGTAATACACAGTCCAACACTGATGGGAGGGAGCACCTCCAATCATACACTCAAGCAGCTCCTGTCAGTCACTTATCTGGAGGGAGTGGGAGGCGAAGACGTCGCGGTTCCCACAACACGCCACTCCGACAAAACTGTCCCACAGGAATAAACGGCTGCAAACAGAGATCAAAACGTGGATTAATCCAAATACTGCAGAGAAGGATTACCTCAGGAATGGTAGTCGATTTCTCGGCGAGGAGGTGGAGTTGCAGTCCGGCTTTTATGGTGGTGATGATGATGAACGAGTGACAGCTGGGGCAGGGGATGAACAGCTGTCACTTCTTCTAGGTCTGGCGCCCTCTCGTGCTTGGAGCCCGCACTCCAAGCAGGGCGCCCTCTGGTGGTGGTGGGCCAGCAGTACCTCCTCTTCAGCGGCCCACACAACAGGACCCCCCCCTCAACGGGCGCCTCCTGGCGTCCGACCAGGCTTGTCCGGATGTCTTGCGTAGAAATCGGCCAGGAGGGCCGGGTCCAGGATGAAGCTCCTCTTCACCCAGGAGCGTTCCTCAGGTCCATACCCCTCCCAGTCCACCAGATATTGGAAACCCCGGCCCTTACGACGGACGTCCAGGAGCCTGCGCACTGTCCAAGCAGGCTCCCCGTCGATGAGCCGGGCAGGAGGCGGCGGTGGTCCCGGAGTACAGAGGGGCGAGGTGTGGTGTGGCTTGAGACGGGAAACATGAAAGACGGGGTGAATCCGCAGTGAAGCCGGGAGTCGAAGCTTCACTGCGGCCGGGTTGATGATCTTGAGGATCTTAAATGGTCCGATGAATCTGTCTTTCAATTTAGGGGAGGCGACAGACAGAGGGATGTCCTTGGTCGAAAGCCACACCTCCTGCCCAGGCTGGTATGTGGGGGCCGGGGAACGCCGGCGGTCCGCATGGGCCTTAGCCCTCGTCCGGGCCTTTACCAATGCAGAGCGGGCGGCCCGCCACACCCGGCGGCACCTCCTGAGGTGGGCCTGGACCGAGGGCACACCGACCTCTCCCTCCACCAACGGGAACAACGGGGGCTGGTACCCCAAACATGCCTCAAAAGGGGAGAGGCCGGTAGCAGACGAAACTTGGCTGTTGTGGGCATATTCGATCCAGGCCAGATGGTGACTCCAGGCCGCCGGATGCGCGGAGGTGACACATCGGAGGACTTGCTCTAACTCCTGATTAGCCCGCTCTGCCTGGCCGTTGGTCTGGGGGTGGTACCCGGACGAGAGACTTACGGTGGCCCCCAGCTCCTTACAGAAACTCTTCCACACCTGTGAAGAGAACTGGGGGCCCCGATCCGAGACGACGTCCGACGGTATCCCATGCAGCCGCATGACGTGGTGGACCAGGAGGTCTGCTGTCTCCTGGGCCGTCGGGAGCTTCGGGAGGGCCACGAAGTGGGCCGCCTTGGAGAACCGGTCCACTATCGTGAGAATCACGGTTTTGCCCTGGGACGTCGGGAGGCCCGTGATGAAGTCCAGGCTGATGTGAGACCAGGGGCGATGAGGCACTGGCAGGGGATGGAGGAGTCCCGTCATCCTCCGGTGGTCCGCCTTACCCCTGGCGCAGATGGTACAGGCCTGGACGTAGTCCCGGACGTCTGTTTCCAGGGACGCCCACCAGAAGCGCTGCTGGACTACTGCCACGGTCCTGCGTACTCCGGGATGACAGGACAGCTTGGACCCGTGACAGAAGTCCAAGACGGCAGCTCTTGCCTCTGGTGGGACGTAGAGTCTGTTCTTGGGGCCGGTCCCCGGGTCCGGGCTTCTTGTCAGGGCCTCCCGGACGGTCTTCTCCACGTCCAGGTGAGGGTCTGGCCACGACAGTGGACTCGGGGATGATGGTCTCGGTGGGGTTCAACAACTCTGCTTTGGCTTCTTCTTCATGCACCCGGGACAATGCATCTGGTTTTGGTTCTTGGTCCCGGGGCGGTACGGATCTGGAAGTCAAAGCGCCCGAAGAACAGAGACCAGCGGGTCTTGCCTGGGGTTCAGCCGCTTGGCGGTCCGGATGTACTCCAGGTTCTGATGGTCCGTGAAACCGTGAAGGGCAACGCGCCCCCTCCAGCAGGTGTCTCCACTCTTCAAGAGCCTCCTTCACCACGAGGAGTTCCTGATTGCCGACGTCACTAGTTTCCGTGTCAGCTGGGGTCAACCTGCGGGAAAAAAAGGCACAAGGATGGAGAACCTTATCAGCCTCCACGCTCTGGACAGCACGGCTCCTATCCCTGAGTCAGAGGCGTCCACTTCAAACTACGTACTGGCGATCAGGATCAGGCTGCACCAGAACTGGTGCAGTCGAGAACCGGCGTTTCAACTCCTGGAACGCGGCTTTGCACCGATCCGACCAGGTGAAGGGGACTTTGGTGGAGGTCAGGGCAGTCAGGGGGCTAACTACCTGACTGTAACCTTTGATGAACCTCCTATAGAAATTTGCAAAGCCGAGGAACTGCTGTAGTTTCCTACGGCTTATCGGTTGGGGCCAATCTCTCACCGCCGCAACCTTGGCCGGATCAGGGGCGACGGAGTTGGAGGAGATTATGAACCCCAAGAAAGACAAAGAAGTGCGGTGGAACTCGCACTTCTTGCCCTTCACAAACAGCCGATTCTCCAACAACCGCTGTAGGACCTGACGTACATGCTGGACATGGGTCTCAGGGTCCAGGGAGAAGATGAGTATATCGTCCAGATATACGAAGACGAACCGATGCAGGAAGTCCCGCAAGACGTCGTTTACCAAAGCTTGGAACGTCGCGGGGGCATTGGTGAGGCCGAACGGCATGACCAGGTACTCAAAGTGACCTAACGGGGTGTTAAACGCCGTCTTCCATTCGTCTCCCTCCCGGATCCGAACCAGGTGGTACGCGTTTCTAAGATCCAATTTAGTGAAAATTTGGGCTCCATGCAGGGGCGTAAACACAGAATCCAACAGGGGCAACGGGTATCGGTTGCGAACCGTGATCTCGTTCAGCCCTCTGTAATCAATGCATGGACGGAGTCCGCCGTCTTTCTTGCCCACAAAAAAGAAACCAGCACCCATCGGGGAGGTGGAGTTTCGGATCAGCCCGGCAGCTAAGGAGTCCCGGATGTAGGTCTCCATTGATTCGCGTTCCGGACGTGAGAGGTTGTACAGCCTGCTGGACGGGTACTCAGCGCCCGGGACCAAATCGATGGCACAATCATACGGTCGGTGCGGGGGAAGAGTGAGCGCCAGATCTTTGCTGAAAACGTCAGCAAGATCATGGTACTCCTTTGGCACCGCCGATAGATTGGGGGGGACTTTGACCTCCTCATTAGCCGTAGTGCCGGGAGGAACCGAGGATCCTAGGCACTCCCGGTGGCAGGTTTCGCTCCACTGCGTCACAACCCCAGACGGCCAATCAATCCGGGGATTGTGCTTCACCATCCATGGAAAGCCCAAAATCACTCGGGAAGTAGATGGTGTGACGTGGAACACTATCTCCTCCCTGTGATTCCCAGACACAACCAAAGTCATTGGTTGAGTCTGATGTGTGATTAATGGAAGCAGGGTGCCGTCTAGTGCTCGCACCTGCAATGGTGCCGGCAGAGCCACCAGGGGGAGCCCTACTTCCTTTGCCCATCTGCTGTCCAGCAGATTCCCTTCCGACCCTGTGTCTAATAGTGCTGGGGCATGAAGGGTTAAATCCCCACTCAGGATTGTTACTGGGATTCGTGCAGATTTGCGGGGTTTTCCTGCGTGCGTATTATGGCCCACCCTTAGCCCAGTTTCTAAGGACGGGCGTTGTAGTTTGACCGTTTAGGGCAGTCCCTCTGCATGTGCTCACATGAGCCGCAGATAAAACACTCCCCGCGGGCCAGTCTCCTTTGTCTGATGTTTGTTTTTACTTTGGCCCTGCTCGTGTCCATAGCCTCCTCAGCAGGGGGAGCTGTAGCCACACGGAGCTCTCTGGCAGTGAAGCGTGGGGACGACGTCACTTTGTCGGAACCGGAAGGAGGAGGGACGGCTCGTGCCCGGTCACGCCCCCCGGCCTGCTCCCGACGATGCTCGTTTAAGCGGTTGTCTAAGTGTATAACTAAATCAATAAGCCCGTCAAAATCCTGCGGTTCCTCCTTAGCCAGTAGGTGCTCCTTGAGGACCGGTGACAGTCCATTTACAAAGGCGGCGCGGAGCGCAATGTTATTCCAGCCGGACCTCGCTGCCGTGATGCGGAAGTCGACTGCATACTCGGCTGCGCTACGGCGCCCCTGTCTCATCGACAGCAGAACGTTCGAAGCGGTCTCGCCTCTGTTGGGATGATCAAACACTTGTTTGAACTCCGTACAAAACCCAGTATAAGACGTTAGGAGCCGTGAATTCTGCTCCCAAAGCGCCGTAGCCCATGCGCGTGCCTCTCCTCGAAGCAAATTGATCACATAAGCCACCCGGCTAGCGTCTGATGCGTACATGACAGGGTGCTGTGAAAAGACGAGCGAACACTGCATGAGGAAGTCCGCGCACGTCTCGACACAGCCCCCGTACGGTTCCCAGAGGCTTATGTATGCTTCAGGGTGACGGTGGGGGGGTTCGTTGAACGACCAGTGGAACGTCTGATACAGGCCCAGGACCAGCCAGAGGAGCGGCTGCAGCAGCGCCCTGCTCGTGCGCTTCCACCCTGGCGGTGAGAGCCTCCACCCTCCGATTAAGGAGGACATTCTGCTCGGTCACTAAGTCTAACCGAGCCGTGAAGGCGGTTAAGATCTGCTGCAGCTCACTCAACACGCCTCCTGCTGACGCCTGTGCTCCTGGTTCTTCCATTGGCCGTTCAAGCTCGGGTTGACGCCCCTCGGAGTCCATGACGATGGCCGAGAAATCCTGTTGTGAAGGTGTCGTAGCACGGACCCACAACAGGGGGCGCAAATGAACGGACAATGACTAAACCAAAAGGTAACAATTTAATGTTGTGACGCTACACAAGGAAAAGACACAGAAAATATGCACAGTCAATTAGCACCAGGTGACGTGTGGCAGGCTCGAAGATAGGAGACCCCCCCGACGAGAGAGAAGCCGTACTCCACACGGCTTCCACCACCAACGGTCTGAAGAACACCGGAGCCGCCAAGTCCCGAGTCCCCAGGTGGCCTCTGTTCCCGGCTGTCGACCCTGGCACTGCTGGCAGAAAGCAAAAACAGGATGTGTGAGTGTGAGTCCGCACACTCAGTAATACACAGTCCAACACTGATGGGAGGGAGCACCTCCACCTCCAATCATACACTCAAGCAGCTCCTGTCAGTCACTTATCTGGAGGGAGTGGGAGGCGAAGACGTCGCGGTTCCCACAACACGCCACTCCGACAAAACTGTCCCACAGGAATAAACGGCTGCAAACAGAGATCAAAACGTGGATTAATCCAAATACTGCAGAGAAGGATTACCTCAGGAATGGTAGTCGATTTCTCGGCGAGGAGGTGGAGTTGCAGTCCGGCTTTTATGGTGGTGATGATGATGAACGAGTGACAGCTGGGGCAGGGGATGAATGACAGCTGTCACTTCTTCTAGGTCTGGCGCCCTCTCGTGCTTGGAGCCCGCACTCCAAGCAGGGCGCCCTCTGGTGGTGGTGGGCCAGCAGTACCTCCTCTTCAGCGGCCCACACAACAGTGGTCACTTTAAGTGATAGCTAGTGCCTGCCATTGAGCAAAGTTCAGAGTCAGAGTCAGTGGCTACGTTTACATGCCGTTAATATTCAGGATAAGGTCGATATTCCTGAATCATTAGGCATAACCCGTTACATGCTTAAGCAGACAGAGTTACTCCTGTATACGTGGTCATTGGTATAATTTGGAATATCCCCATCTATACAGCGACGCACGTCTTCCACCGGTGCTTGATTTGGTCTGGCGTTTGTGCAAATCCTGCTTCGCATAACTTTTCGGCCACCTTCTTGTAAATGTCGCTATCGGTACTTTCTACCGTCAATAAAAGACATTATATTCATGTCTTTCATGATACTAATGAAGTACTCGGTTTCCTCCCTCGCTCCAAAAGTGTGGTCTGTGCTGCCACCTCTGGATTTCCCTATGCTTGTTTACCTCTGCTTCTGTGGTGTCCGGTGGGTTGCGCGCACCGCATACAGTAGTTGCTGTACTCAAAAGACCAAGATTCCTTGCAGATAGGACATGTGCAGAACACAAAATAATGTTCCTTTCTATGGGGATATCCAATGCGCGTTTATATGACCTGATATTCGGGTTAGAAAAGGAGTAACCCAGGGGTCATATTCGGGTTTTTAAAAACCGGAATATGAGCATATTCGGGTGTTTACATGGCCGTGCGCAACCGGGTTATTGCTAATATTCCGGTTATGAAAGGGTTATGAAAGGGTTATTGGCTGCATGTAAACGTAGTCTGCAGCAGACACCGCCAGCTGTAGCTGCTAGTTGTTGTGGAGGACTGTGTCTGTCCTTTCAGAACATTTTATTTCAATACCTAAAAAATATGGCTTATTGCACAGTTAATTGTGATATCAGATCATCTAAGAAGTCTGTACCCTGGTATTTGCATTGAGTGCAATGTTTGTGTTGTTTAATTTTGTATGCTAGCAACATTAGCACTTTTAGCAGCTATTGGTAGCTTGATGATGTTAGGTCCAGTATTCCACAATTACTGAGGAAATAAGATGTTCATAACTTTTAATATCCACTCACAAGCAAACTGTCTTGAAAGCCACCACCCAGTCCCACAAAAATATGCTTTAATAAAACACCCTAGTCATAGTTAACCTGTTAGCTTTTAGTTCAGTAACTCTGAGATGGAGGTGTGTTCAGGCTTCATTCATCCTGCCCAGGTCATGTGCAGGGTCTCGGCCATGGCCCACATCTTTACCGATTCATGGCTGGAATGTAGATGGAGTTTGCACTGCCAACATCACAACACCCAGAACAGCAGTTTATGAGCTTCTGAACAGCTCTTTCAGGTCTCTGTAGAAACCCTCTGAGTGACATCACAGAGGGCTTGTCCAGTATCTATCTATCTATCTATCTATCTATCTATCTATCTATCTATCTATCTATCTATCTATCTATCTATCTATCTATCTATCTATCTATCTATCTATCTATCTATCTATCTATCTATCTATCTATCTATCTATCTATCTATCTATCTATCTATCTATCTATCTATCTATCTATCTATCTATCTATCTATCTATCTATCTATCTATCTATCTATCTAATGAAAATCACTTGTACCATCAGGTACCATCAGTCATCAACTCGTCGACTAGTCGGCGACTAAATGTGACATTGAATGAATTAAGCCAATTTCATATCTTCATTGTGAAACTCAAATGTGACATTTGACATTTATTTTAACAAATATAAGCACAAAATCACAAATACAAAAACAAACAAAAAGCATTAGCATGAAGACAATACCTGCATTCATTTGCTCGGCACAGACAACCCGTTTGAGCTGAATATTTACCTGCTAAGGTTCACACACTTTCTTCATTGAGTGAGGGGAGTGGTGGCAGCTCCAGTAGACCTATTCTTTTAAGGGTTAAATGAACATAATGAATGGCTTTTTACTAGACTAGTCAACTAATAAAAAAATAGTTGACTAGTCAGATGTTAGCTAGTCATAGTCGACTATTAGGACTTGTCATCCCATCCCTAGTACGTATATATGTATGTATTTGAACATTCATTCATTCATTAATTTTCAGCCACTTAATCTGGGTCTGGGTCATGGTGGCAGCAGAGCAAGCAGCTCATCCCACACTTCCCTATCCTCAGCAAAGTCCTGTAAATCTTCTTGGAGGATCTCAAGGCGCTCCCAAGCCAGCTGGGAAATATAATCTCTCCAGCGTGTCCTGGGTCATCACTGGAACCTCCTCCTGGTTGAACATGCCTGGAAGACCTCTTTAGGGAAGTGACCAGGGGGCATCCTCATCAGATGGCCAAACCACCTGAAATGGCTCCTTTCGATGCGAAGATGTAGTGGCTCTACTCCGAGTCCCTCCCGGATAATCGGACTTCTCACCCTGTCCAGGAGTATAAACCCAGGTGCCCAGCAGAGGAATTTCATTTCTGCCGCTTGCATGCATGATCTTATTATTTCAGTCATTCTTATTCTTATTCTTACCCAAAGCTCATGACCATAGGTGAAGATAGGAGTGTAAAGTGATTGGTAAATTGAGAGCCTCACCTTCCAGCTCAGCTCCTTCTTTACCACGATGGTCTGGTATAACGTCTGTAAAATTTCAGATGCCACCCCAATCCGTCTATTGATCCCCCTGCTCCAATTTAACCTCACTCGTGAACAAGACCCCGAGATACTTAAACTCCTCCACTTGGGGCATTAACTCTCCCATGACCCATAGGGGACAATCCACTGTTTCCCAACAGAGGACCATAGTCTCAGATTAAGATGTGCTGATTCTCATCCCAGTTGCTTCACACTTGGCCTCAAACCTGCTCAGAGAGTATCAGAGGCCATCGCCTGATGAAGCCAACAGAACCACATCATCCGCAAAAAGCAGAAATGCAGCTCTGAGGTCATCAATCTGTACACCTTTGAGTCCCTGAATGTGGCTTGAAATCCTGTCTGTGAACATCACAAACAGGATTGGTGACAAGCAGCAGCCACTCACTGTATTTGAACAGTGAGCATTTTTGCAATGTTGCCACTTACATCATCATAACGAAGTTGACATGAAACAATCAAGATGTGTTTGTTGCGTTTCAGTTTTAGTTCTCTGGATTTAAAGGTCTCTTACACAGAACGGTGTCTTTTAAGAGTATCCTTGTGCATCTATAAAAACTGCCAGGTCACTCAAGGTACGCCAAAAACACCATTCCGCGTAAGTGTGCCAACATTCCTTGTGCATTATTTCAGCATTGTAAACACCAACTTTCTTGGCAAGCTATGCATTTACCGAGCATCCTCTGTGCTTCCTCTGTGCCTCCTCCGTGCGACCATCAGCGACCATGGAGTCTTGTGTGTCCACTGAGCTTTCTTTGTGCTTCCTCTATGCCACACTTCGGGGACCGAGATGCTCTTTGTGCATCTATTCAGCTATGGAATCCAGGTATAACCATCGGCACTAAGAGGCCTCAAGTCCTAAGGGCGAAGGGCATGGCCGGGCGTGAGCCGTCCCTCTTCCTTCCTGGTCCGAAAGGGTGCTGCCGTCCCCACGCTCCACAGTCGGAGAGCTCCGTGTGGCAACAGCTCCCCCTGCTGACGAAGCTATGGACACGAGCAGGGCTAAAGTAAAATCAAATGACAGACAACGGAGGCTGGCTCGCAGAGAATGTTTTTTCTGTGGCTCGAGTGAGCACATACAAAGAAACTGCCCCAAGCGGTTAAACTTCAACGCCCGCCCTTAGAGACTGGGTTAAGGGTGGGCCATAACATTCACGCGGGGAAATCCCGTAGATCCGCACGCATCCCAGTGACGATCCTGAGTGGGATCTTACCCTTCACGCCCCAGCACTGGTGGACACGGGGTCGGAAGGGAATCTGCTGGATAGCAGATGGGCTAGGGAGGTAGGGCTCCCTCTAGTGGCTCTACCTTCACCATTGAAGGTACGAGCACTAGATGGCACCCTTCTCCCGTTAATCACACACCAGACACCACCCATGACTTTGGTGGTGTCTGGGAATCACAGGGAGGAGATTGTGTTCTATGTAACACCCTCTACCTCCCGAGTGATTTTGGGATTTCCATGGATGGTTAAGCACAATCCCCGGATTGATTGGCCGTCTGGGGTAGTGATGCAGTGGAGCAAAACCTGCCACCGGGAATGCTTAGGATCCACGGTTCCACCCGGTGTGACAGCTAACGAGGAGGTTAAAGTTCCCCCCAATCTGTTGGCGGTGCCTGAGGAGTACCATGATCTTGCTGATGTCTTCAGCAAAGATCTGGCACTCACTCTTCCCCCACACCGTCCGTACGATTGTGCCATTGATTTGATCCCGGGCGCTGAGTACCCGTCCAGCAGGTTGTACAATCTCTCACGTCTTGAGCGCGAATCAATGGAGACCTACATCCGGGACTCCTTAGCTGCCGGGTTGATCCGGAACTCCGCCTCCCCGATGGGTGCAGGTTTCTTTTTTGTGGGAAAGAAGGACGGCGGACTCCGTCCATGCATTGACTACAGAGGGCTGAACGAAGTCACGGTTCGCAATCGATACCCGCTGCCTCTGTTAGATTCAGTGTTCACGCCCTTGCATGGAGCCCAAATTTTCACCAAGTTGGATCTTAGGAATGTGTATCACCTGGTTCGGATCCGGAAGGGAGACGAGTGGAAGATGGCGTTTAACACCCCGTTAGGTCACTTTGAGTACCTGGTCATGCCGTTCGGCCTCACCAATGCGCCCGCGACGTTCCAAGCGTTGGTTAATGATGTATTGCGGGACTTCCTGCACCGGTTCGTCTTTGTATACCTGGACGATATCCTCATCTTCTCCCCGGATCCTGAGACTCATGTGCAGCATGTACGTCAGGTCCTGCAGCGGATGTTGGAGAACCAGCTGTTTGTGAAGGGCGAGAAGTGCGAGTTCCACCGCACTTCTTTGTCCTTCCTGGGGTTCATAATCTCCTCCAACTCTGTCGCCCCTGATCCGGCCAAGGTTGCGGCGGTGAGAGATTGGCCCCAACCGACAAGCCGTAGGAAATTGCAGCAGTTCCTCGGCTTTGCAAATTTCTACCGGAGGTTCATAAAGGGCTATAGCCAGGTAGTTAGCCCCCTGACGGCCCTAACCTACACCAAAGTCCCCTTCACCTTGTCGGATCGGTGCGAAGCCGCGTTTAGGGAGTTGAAACGCCGGTTCTCGACTGCACCCGTTCTGGTGCAGCCCGATCCCAATCGCCAGTTTGTAGTCGAAGTGGATGCCTCTGACTCAGGGATAGGAGCCATGCTGTCCCAGAGCAGGGAGTCCGATAAGGTTCTCCACCCTTGTGCCTATTTTTCCCGTAGGTTGACCCCGGCAGAGCGGAACTATGACATCGGCAATTGGGAATTCCTAGCGGTGAAAGAGGCTCTTGAGGAGTGGAGACACCTGTTGGAGGGAGCGACGGTACCATTCACGGTTTTCACGGACCATCGGAACCTGGAGTACATCCGGACCACCAAGCGTCTGAACCCCAGGCAAGCCCGCTGGTCACTGTTCTTCTGGCGTTTTGACTTCCGGATCACCTACCGCCCTGGGACCAAGAACCAGCGATCACCCTGTCCCGGGTCCACGAAGAGGAAGTCAAGGCCGAGCTGTCAGATCCACCGGAATCCATCATCCCCGAGTCCACTATCTTGGCCACCCTCACCTGGGACATGGAGAAGACCGTCCGGGAGGCCCTGGCATGGAACCCGGACCCGGGGACCGGCCCAAAGAACAGACTTTACGTCCCACCAGAAGCCAGAGCTGCATTCCTGGACTTCTGTCATGGTTCCAAGCTCTCCTGTCACCCAGGGGTGCGAAGAACCGTGGCAGTGGTCTGGCAGCGCTTCTGGTGGGCGTCGATGGAAGCCGACATCCGGGAGTACGTCCAGGCCTGCACCACCTGCGCCAGGGGAAAAGCGGACCACCAACGGGCACAGCGACTCCTCCAGCCGTTACCTGTGCCTCACCGCCCCTGGTCCCACATCGGCCTGGACTTCGTCACGGGCCTCGCGCCATTCCAGGGCATGACCACCATCTTCACGACAGTGGACCGGTTGTCCAAGGCGGCCCACTTCGTGGCCCTCCGAAGCTCCCAACGGCCCAGGAGACCGCAGACCTCCTGGTCCACCATGTCGTACGTCTGCATGGGATTCCATCCGACATCATCTCAGACCATGGTCCCCAGTTCTCCTCGCAAGTCTGGAGGAGTTTTTGTAGAGAACTGGGGGCCACTGTGAGCCTCTCGTCCGGGTACCATCCCCAGACGAACGGACAGGCAGAGCGTGCCAACCAGGAATTGAAGCAGGCCCTCCGCTGCGTGACTTCTGCGCACCCGACAGCCTGGAGCAACCATCTGGCCTGGTTCGAGTACGCACACAACAGTCAAGTTTCATCTGCCACCGGCCTCTCCCCGTTTGAAGTATGTTTGGGGTACCAGCCCCCATTGTTTCCGCTTGTGGAGGGAGAGGTCGGGGTGCCCTTGGTCCAGGCCCATCTGAGGAGGTGCCGTCGGGTGTGGCGCACTGCCTGCTTTGCCCTACTCAAAGCCCGGACGAGGGCCAAGGCCCATGCAGACCGCCGGCGTTCCCCGGCCCCTGCATACCAGACCGGGCAGGAGGTTTGGCTGTCAACAAAGGACATCCCGTTACAGGTGGAATCCCAAAAACTGAAAGACCGTTACATTGGCCCATTCTCCATCCTCAAGGTCCTCAGCCCGGCCGCAGTGAAGCTGAAGCTGCCAGCTTCACTGCGGATTCACCCAGTCTTCCATGTCTCCCACATCAAGCCGTACCTCACCTCTTCCCTCTGCACTCCCGGACCGGCGCCGCCTCCTGTCCGGATCATTGATGGGGAGCCTGCTTGGACTGTGCGCAGGCTCCTGGACGTCCGTCGACGGGGCCGTGGTTTCCAGTATCTGGTGGACTGGGAGGGTTATGGACCCGAAGAGCGCTCCTGGGTGAAGAGGAGCTTCATCCTGGACCCGGCCCTCCTGGCCGACTTCTACACCCGTCACCCAGACAAGCCTGTTCGGGTGCCAGGAGGCGCCCATTGGGGGGGGGGTCCTGTTGTGTGGGCCGCTGAAGAGGAGGTACTGCTGGCCCACCACCAGAGGGCGCCCTGCCTGATGTGCGGGCTTCAGGCACGAGAGGGCGCCGGAGCAACCGGGAGTGACAGCTGTCACTCATCAACAGCACCAGCTGTCATTCATCTTCACCTCAAACCACTTCACCATAAAAGCCGGGCAGCATCTTCACCTCGTCTACCTGTCAGGTAAACCGCTCAGCCTGAGTAAACGCAACAGTAGTAACGTCTTTGCTTCTGTGTGTAACATTACTTTTGCAGACGAACCTGTTTGTACGTAAGGAGTAGTCGTGTGTTGGGGAGTTGGCGTACTCCGCTCCTCGGTTGGGGACTACTAAGTATACCAACAGGATCTGCACTTAATTCTGGAATATTGTGATTAAGAGGTGGAGGTGTTTCCCACCCCCTTCTGACTGTTTGCTGGGTGTTCACGCACCCACCATCACCTGTCTGTTCTTCCTGCCAGCAGTACCAGATCTGACAGCCGGAGGCAGTGGCCACCTGGGGACTCAGCGCTTGGTGGCTCCGGGGTGCTCCAGATCCGCTGGCAGTGGAAAGCGTGTGGGATCCTGCTCTTCTCTGGACAGGCGTCTTCTATCCTCGAGCCTGCCCACACGTCACCTTGAATTATTGACTGCTGTTCTAAATTGTGTTGTCTGTTGTGCACATTCACAACATTAAATTGTTGTATTTTGGCTTATTCCATTGTCCGTTCATTTACGCCCCCTGTTGTGGGTCCGTGTCCCTACACTTTCACAACAGTAAATCCAGCAGAATTCCCCAAGCACATGTACAGTACATGCGTTTCTTCTTGTTGGATTTGTGGTCCACAAACAAAAGCCATACTGATGACGGAATATCCTGCACGGCAGATGTTTTTTGGGGGCAGGATTCAGCGGAGGATGCAGCCCTGCAGTGGGTAGACTGCACACCCCACAGTTGTATGAGATTACTTAAATCCAGTGTGAATGGACCTGACACTCTTGTCCCGAGCGGCAGCGGGGATGTCACCGGGCAAATGATGACACCTCAAGCACCATAGATTTAAGCTGCCATGATGAGGTGGGGGGGGAATCACCATTATTTCATTTATTATCAATACATTTATCCCATCCTGACAGGGAGAGCGGAAAGACAGAGTGCGAGAGAAGGGCCGGATTAAAGCAAACCCGCTCAGTGAGCTGGTTTTAGTTGCCATGGCAACGATCATTACCTCGCACTTGGGAGAGCAGGAGCAAGGAAGAAGGAACGGGACGGAGGTAGGGTATGAAGACGGAGGCATGAGAGGGACACGGGAGAAAATTAAATGTCAGATCCCAGGAACGGTGTAGAAATGTCAGGAAGGGAGAAAAGTGTGACTCCTCAACACCAGGGGACAACTTCTTGAGCTTTGGACTTTCGTCACGTTCTCATAAGAAAATACCTTTTTTTTTTTTTTGTACCTAGAGACAAATCTCCAGGAAATGAAGAATTAGACTCATTTCATATGTGAAAAACCTAATTAAATGCCCCATGTGGTTTGTTCCAGTGAGGGCTGCTGGAACACTGATGTGCGTATTTAAACATCCGTGAGTGCAGAAATGAAGTGCAACGGGGCAGTGAAACAATGAGAGTCCAGCAGGAGGTGGAGGAGAGAAAGCCCCGTGTGGTACTGCAGAAGGCTGGTTGTTGTCCTGGCGATCACTTCTACAGTGTCACATGACCTTTTGCCCAGCACACCTGCCTGAGAGA
The DNA here is from genome assembly GCF_902500255.1 of Thalassophryne amazonica. Classification (NCBI taxonomy): domain Eukaryota; kingdom Metazoa; phylum Chordata; class Actinopteri; order Batrachoidiformes; family Batrachoididae; genus Thalassophryne; species Thalassophryne amazonica. The sequence goes on along the minus strand of NC_047108.1, from coordinate 102,707,557 downwards.
AATCAGTTTCTATGGTGACAGGGTCAGCAGTACGGGAAGCAGAATGTCTGCCGGAGGTGGTGGTAGGATGGGACGGATCGTCTTGTACAGTATTATTTTTAAACCATGCAGAGATGAGGCTGTGGTTTGGCTGACCCTCAGACGAGGTCGCAGCATCTCCACCTGAAACTGCAGAAAGACATTTAAAGAGATCTGGCACAGGACTGACCCAAATGAGGCGGTGTGTTTGACAGTCTCTGTACACATGACTCACCTGCCTGGAAGATCTGTCCCGCTCACAGTCACGTCACGTGGCTGCAGCAATCTCAGCCAAGATTTTCCACTGAAGATGCATCATTCCCTTTACGTCTGTGATCCTGATGTGGGATATTAAAGTAAACTTGAGCCTCTGTTTCTGTTTCAGTGTTCAGATGGGGGTTCAGCCCAAGACAACTCCTCCCTGAAACGTGTAGCTGTGGTTGAAGATTTCTTTGACATCATTTACGCCATGCATGTGGAGATGGGTGCTGACCCTGGCAGAGCGCCCAAGCATGCAGGCCAAAAAAAGACCTACAAAGCGGTGAGTAAACTCAGCCACACACACACAAAAATAAACAGCAACCCAGCTCTCATGTTTTTAAAATGTAACATTGAATTGACATAACAAGAAGAAGAAGATATATGGATTTATTTACTTTTTTTTTTTTGTCAAACTTTAAAACACCAGTGTGAACCAAGTGGACAAAACAAAAACAACAACAAAAAAAAGAAAGCAAAAATAAACAAACAAAACATCCCCCTCCCCCCACACACACCAAAAGAATAAATTTCGGATTCATATCAATTCAGATTATGACAGGGCTAACAGTAACATTTTGCTTGGAAGAAGTGTAGAGGTCATAATTCAAAGTCAAGGATTCACAGCACTTCACTTTTTCCACATTTTATTATGTTACAGCCTTATTCCTAAATGGAGTGCATTCATTTTTTTCCCTCAAAATTCTACTTACAACATCCCATAATGACAACATTAATATTTTTTTAAATTTTTGCAAATTTATTTAAAATAAAAAAAAATCTAAGAAATCACATGTACGTTAGTATTCATTCAATACTTTGTTGATGCACCTTTGGCAGTAATTGGGCACCGCAGTCTCATTTGGGGGTGGGCACTAAGGGAGTAAAATATGACACATATGACGTAATTTCTCTACTTCCAGGGGAAAAATACAGCATTTTCTATGAGTTTTTGGACAGTTTACGTGCAAACAAAGTTAAAATGCAAAGAAAAAGTGACGATGCGGTGGGAAAGTGGACATGTGTTGTGGTTTGTTTATGACCTGGTATGTTTATGCTGTGTATACTGCACAACGAGAGTGGAGGTCCTGTAAGTGGTCAAATTCCACACTATCACACAGGGTTCAAACGAGACTGCAGTGTCCTATTACAGCCTCAAGTCTTCTTGAATATGATGCCACAAGCTTGGTGCACCTATATTTGGGCAGTTTTGTCCATTCCTCTTTGCAGCACCTCTCAAGCTCCAACAGGTTGGATGGGGAGCATCGGTGCACAGACATTTTCAGATCTCTCCAGAGATGTTCAATCAGATTCAGTTCTGGGTTCTGACTGCGCCACTCAAGAACATTCACAGAGTTGTCCTGAGGCCACTCCTTTGATATCTTGGCTGTGTGCTTAGGGTTAATGTCCTGCTGAAAGATGAACCGTTGCCCCAGTCAGAGGTCAAGAGCGCTCTGGAGCAGGTTTTCATCCAGGATGTCTCTGTATATTGCTGCATTCACCTTTCCCTCAATCCTGACTAGTCTCCCAGTTCCTGCCACTGAAAAACATCCCCACAGCATGATGCTGCCGCCATCATGCTTCACTGTAGGGATGGTGCCTGGTTTCCTCCAAACATGATGCCTGGCATTCACACCAAAGTATTCACCAAAGGTCCAAATCATGTCCAATCAACTGAATTTATCCCATGTGGACAATTAATCTGTAGAAACATCTCAAGGTTGATCAGTGGAAACAGGATGAACCTGAGCTCAATTTTGAGCTAAATGGCAAAGGCTGTGAATAAATATATATATACGTGATTTTTATAAATTTGAAAAAAAATATCAAAAAACCTTTTTTTTTTTCACATTGTAATTATGGGATTATTGTGTGCAGAATGTTGAGGGAAAATGAATTTCATCCATTTTGGAATAATGCTGTAACACACACACACACACACACATGAAAAAAGTAAAGCACTGTGAATACTTTTCAGATGCGCTGTACCAATACATTGTGTGCACTTGATACTTACACTGTAGGTAACCCCTGGGGAATGATTTTTAAAGTGACTTGTATGTGTGTGTGTGTGTGTGTGTGTGTGTGTGTGTGTGTGTGTGTGTGTGTGTGTGTGTGTGTGTGTGTGTGTGTGTGTGAACACAATAACCCATTGACTTACATCACCATCCTTATCACATTATTGGGAGGTGCAAAGTTGGGTAGGATTACTTTGAAAGAATACATGTGGATTACATGTACGTATGTACATACATTTGGATTACTTGTAATCTGATTACTTTTGGATTACATTTCAAAGTAATCCTCCCCAACCCTGGGGAGGTGATGGTCAAGTGGTTAGAGGTGGACTTGTGACCAGAGGATCCGAGTTACTCTCAGTGTGTAGTGAGAGCCTTACATGGCAGCATCCTGACATCAGTGTGTATGTGTGTGAATGGGTGAAAGTAAGGCATGGTTAAGTGCTTTGACCATGAAGGCAGTCCAATTACTGGTATATAGTCAGCCCTTGACACGTCCACCACAGATTGCGAGGAGAAAAATTTTGAAGTTATTTTTTTTCCCCTTGTAAACATGATAACTTACCACTTTCACCTACAGTATCTGTGGGGACTGATTTTCGAAGTGTTTTTTTTTTTTTTCTTGTGACTCCTCAATAACGCATTGAGTGCACATAAGCACTTGATACTTACCCCTTAGGTAACCGCTGGGGAGGGATATTTGAAATGATCTATTAAGTGATTTTTGTGCTTGTGCACATGTCAAACTTTGAAGCAGAAGTGTGAAAGCAGCAGCAGCAGCAGCAGCATTAGACCATTACAGGTGCCACCTATCAGTGAAGATCAGGAGCATGGACAATTGGAAAACATGGCAAGGTCACATGGGGGAGGTGATGGTCTAGTGGTTAAGGTGTTTGGCTTGAGACCAGAAGATCCTCGGTTCAAATTCCCGCCTGACTGGAAAATCACTTTAGGGCCCTTGGGCAAGGTCCTTAATCCCCTATTGCTCCCGGTGTGTAGTGAGTGCCTTGTATGGCAGCACCCTGACATTGGGGTGGATGTGAGGCATAATTGTAAAGCGCTTTGAGCGTCTGATGCAGATGGAAAAGCTCTCTATAAATGCAGTCCATTTACCATTTTATTTCACAATTTGGCATAGGCAACATAGAAGCATGCAACACATCCTGCGTTGCATCACATCAACAGTTCAGGCTGTTGGTGGGGATAATGATGATCTGCTATCATCTCACTACGGACCAAAATGTTGCAGAAACATTTTCAGAAGCTTGTTGAGTGTATGTCACAAAGAATGAAGCTAGTTCTAAAAGTAAAAGGTGTTCAAACCTGGTGCAGGTAAGGTGTTCCTAATAAAGTGGCCATTAAGTGTATTGCTACAATGCTTTATGATTCTCATCAGGTAAACACAGAACTTTCAGTAGAGATATATGTTCTGTACAGTGGTGGGCACAGCTAACATGAAAGTTAGCTTTGACAACCTCTATTCTGCTAAACAAATAAACTGCTAAATCATTTAGCTGAAGCTGCTGCTAACCACTAACTTTTACTATATGACTTTAGCTTTGCCTTGGTTGTTTTTGCTCTAAAACCTGGAAAAAACAGACCTAAAAAACTTAAATTTTTATACGATGAAACATACGTGGAGCTTGCTAAAAAGGTTTAGCATACCAAGCTAAGCTGATGGTCAAGATGCTAGCCAATAATTAAGTGAACAAATGAAATTAAGCAGTAGTTTCCATTCAACATAGTTTTTTTTTTTAACAGTACACTAAACTTTATTCAAAAAAATTTTAGCTGAAAATTTAGTGGAACTAAATTTTACGGAAGATAATTGGTCCGCTAATGGTTTTCAAAGGTTGCTGAAAAGCTAATCAGCTAAAAAAAAAAAAAGCTAGCATCAGTTAGCTGTTAGCTGAATAGTTAATTGTGCCTACCACTGGCATTGTATATTTGTTTTGATCATATGACGGGCATCTGAAGCAAACACCCGTTGGAGTTGATATTTTTAAAGTGAGGTGGGTTGAACTGATCAGTTGGAGCAGGATCGGCAATGAGTTCCGAGGCAGCGTGATGCTCCCCTGTGCGCTTTCCTCCCCCCAAGTACTGAAAAAACCCCATAAAAAACAAAAACATAGAGCCATTTCCTCCTTGTGCCCCTGCCCTGTAGGGAGGTCCTGTCACGTCTCATACAGCGAAGCATTTTGAGAAGACGGCATCATCATCGGGGCAGGGCATAATGTGGAACTGCCTCTGTGGCCTTCTGGGAGGTGCACATTCCCCTGTGTGGCCTTTCTCTCTCAGCTGCCTCAAGGGGGCATGAGGGGTGGGGTGGGGTGGGGGGTAGGCTGGGTTGGGCGACGGGGATGGGCCTTGGTGGGCGAGAGGGGGCGGGCACCCCTGCTGACTCTCCATGGTCACGTGAAGGTTGCCTTTACAGGGAAACGCCAGAGGGGGGTGAAGTGGGTAGGATGGCACAGCACTCGAAATAAATGGGGAAGGAAGGGTGAGAAGACAGAGGTTGCTGTACCTGGAGAGCAAGAGTGATGGACTCCATACATGGTTTCAAACATAAAAGTAGAAATTTGTACAAGTCTGTGAGCTTGAGAATGGGAATCGTATGCTGAGATAACGCATAATCACTAAGAGCCAGAAAAACACCTGCACACGGTCTGATTTCAGCCTGAGCACATCCCTCCCTGCCACGTTTGTTGTCGTCATGCCGTCGTCTCCTGTGCTCTCTCTCTCCGACACAGATAGCAGAGACCTACGCCTTCCTGCCCAGAGAGGCGGTGACTCGTTTCCTAATGAGCTGTGGAGAGTGCCAGAAGAGGATGCACATCAACCCCAACACTGCAGAGTTCAAAGGTAAACACACGCATCTGACCTGTGGCTGCTGTAATCTTTCTGAAGGTGATGGCATTTAAGAGACCGAATGCCGCTCAGAAATAGTTGTGGAGCGTCTCTAATCTCACCAGACATTGTGGCAAATCACTGGACACATCTCTGATATCACTTTATAATAAGACTCTATCTATCTATCTATCTATCTATCTATCTATCTATCTATCTATCTATCTATCTATCTATCTATCTATCTATCTATCTATCTATCTATCTATCTATCTGTCTGTCTGTCTGTCTGTCTGTCTGTCTGTCTGTCTGTCTGTCTGTCTGTCTGTCTGTCTGTCTATCTATCTACTGCTCAAAAAGTTAAAGGAACACTGAAAACACATCAGATGTTAATGGGGGGGGGGATCACGCTGTATATGTTTCCTGATATGGACTGGGTAATGTGTTAGGAATGAAAGGATGCCACATTGTTTGATGGAAATGAAAATTGTCAACCTACAGAGGGCAGAATTCAAAGACATTCCAAAAATCCAAGTGAAAAAATGATGCAGGCAGGTCCATTTTGCCAAATTTCATTGCACCAACTCAGTATGGTACTCAGTAGTTTATATGGCCCCCACGGGCTTGTATGAATGCCTGATGACATTGGGGCATGCTCCTAATGAGATGATGGATGGTGTCCTGTGGGATCTCCTCCCAAGTCTGGACCAGGACATCACTTAGCCAGGCCAGGTTGCACCTCAGATTGTCCAGGAGCTGGATGGACCAAAATATTAATGTCCCAGAGGTGTTCTACTGGATTTAGATCAGGCGAGCATGGGGGCCAGTCAATGGTACCAGTGCCTGCATACTCTTGCCACAGAGGTCGGGCATTGCTGTGCATCAGGATGAACCCAGGACCCACTGCACCAGTGTAGGGTCTGATAATGGGTGCAAGGATGTCATTCCGATACCTAATAGCAGTCAAGGTGCTGTTGTTTAGCCTGTATAGGTCTGTGCGTTCTTCCAGGGATATGCCTCCCCAGACCATCACTGACCCACCACCAAACCGGCCATGCTGAATGATGTTGCAGGCAGCATAATGTTCTCCACGGTGTCTCCAGGCCCTTTCACGTCTGTCACATGTGCTTGAGTCGAACATGCTGTCATCTGTGAAAAGTGAAGGGCAGCAGTGGTGGACCTGCCAATTCTGGTGTTCTATGGGAAGTGCCAATCGAGCTCCATGGTGCCAGCCGCTGACCACAGTGCCCACTACAGGACGTCGGGCCATCTGGCCACCCTCATGAAATCTGTTCCTAATTGTTTGGTCAGAGACATTGTGTAAGGCTCTGGCAGTGCTCATCCTATTATTCCTTGCACAAAGGAGCAGATACTGGTCCTGCTGATGGGTGAAGGACCTTCTACAGCCCTGTCTAGCTCTCGCTGAGCAACTGCCTGTCTCCTGGAATCTCCTCCATGTTCCTAAGACTGTGCTGGGAGACACAGCAAGCCTTCTGGCAAATGGCACATGTTGATGTGCCATCATGGAGGAGGACCAGGTACTGCTCCATTGAAAAATCAGTCAGAAAAGATTGTGAAGGAAAAAATGTCTGTGGCTTCCACCTGTAAAACCATTCTTGTTTTGGGTGCCGTGTCATTGCTGGCCCTCTAGTACACCTGTTATTAATTTCATTAACACGAAAGCACCTGAGACTGATTAACACCCCCCTCTGCTACTTATCTGATCAGATCAATATACCGGAAGTTGAATCGTTTTGATGCTATACTCTGATTCTGGACAGACACTTTAAATGTTGCCTCTTCTTTCTGCTGTAGCCATTCTCCCAGTGTGTAGGTCACAGCCCAGAGACCACCTAATGCCACTGGGATCACTGTGGCCTTTACCTTTTACATCTTTTCTAGTTCTTCCTTCAGTTCCTTCCTTCCTTACTTCCTTGTCGATGTCACTTGGACGTGGGACTTCTTGATCTTCGCATGCTCTTACTTTCTGATGTCACTATCCCTTGGAAATGCCACATCTGGACCCTCCCTCTTGCTGATTGTACAGATTGCTTGAATCTTACTTCTACTCCTGAGCTGGGTTCTTAGTACTTGCCTAACTCTCTGGAGGTATTTCGGTGTGGCTGTCCTCCTGGCTGTCATCATGGCTTTCATTAGCCTGTGGAATACCGCAGTATTTGTAATTGTCCTGTATACAGTGGGGCAAAAAAGTATTTAGTCAGTCTCTGATTGTGCAAGTTCTCCTACTTAGAAAGATGAGAGAGGTCTGTAATTTTCATCATAGGTACACTTCAACTATGAGAGACAAAATTAGAAAAAAAATGCAGGAAATCACATTGTAGGATTTTTAAATAATTTATTTGTAAATTATGGTGGAAAATAAGTATTTGGTCAATAACAAAAGTTCAACTCAATACTTTGTAACATAATCTTTGTTGGCAATGGCAGAGGTCAAACGTTTCCTGTAAGTCTTCACCAGGTCTGTACACAGTGTAGCTGGTATTTTGGCCCATTCCTCCATGCAGATCTCCTCTAGAGCAGTGATGTTTTGGGGCTGTCGCTGGGCAACATGGACTTTCAACTCCCTCAACAAATTTTCTATGGGGTTGAGGTCTGGAGACTGGCTCAGCCACTCCAGGACCTTGAAATGCTTTTTACGGAGCCACTCCTTCTTTGCCCGATCAGTGTGTTTGGGATCATTATCATGCTGGAAGACCCAGCCACGTTGCAGCTTCAGTGCTCTCACTGAAGGAAGGAGATTTTGGCTTAAAATCTCATGATACATGGCCATGTTCATTCTTCCCTTAACACGGATCAGTCGTCCTGTCCCCTTTGCAGATAAACAGCCGATGTTTCCACCCCCATGCTTCACAGTAGATATGGTGTTCTTGGAATGCAACTCAGCATTCTTCTTCCTCCAAACGCAATGAGTTGAGTTTTTACCAAAATGTTCTATTTTGGTTTCATTTGACCACAAGATATTCTCCCAATCCTCTTCTGGATCATCCATATGCTCTCTGGCAAACTTCAGACGGGCCTGGACACGTACTGGCTTAAGCAGGGGGACACGCCTAACACTACAGGATCTGAGTCCCTCTCTGCGTACTGTGTAGCCTTTGTTACTTTGGCCCCAGCTCTCTGCAGGTCATTCATCAGGTCCCTCTGTGTAGTTCTGGGATTTTTGCTCACTGTTCTCATGATCATTTTGACCAGACAGGATGAGATCATGCATGGAGCCCAGATCGAGGGAGATTATCAATGGTCTTGTATGTCTTCCATTTTCTTACAATTGCTCTCACAGTTGATTTATTCACACCAACCTGCTTGACTATTGTAGATTCACTCTTCCCAGCCTGGTGCACATCTACAATTTTCTTCCTTTTTGTCCTTCGACAGCTCTTTGGTCTTGGTCGTGGTTGGGTTTGGAGTCTGACTGTTTGAGGCTGTGGATAGGTGTCTTTTATACAAATAATGAGTTCCAGAAGATGCCATTAATACAGTTAACAGGTTGAGGACAGAAGAGCTTCTCAAAGAAGAAGTTACAGGTCTGTGAGAGCCAGAAATCTTGGTTGTTTGTGGGTGACCAAATACTTATTTTCCACCATAATTTACAAATAAATTATTTAAAAATCCTACAATGTGATTTTCTGGATTTTCTTTATCATTTTGTCTCTCATAGTTGAAGTGTACCTATGTTGAAAAATTACAGAACCTCTCTCATCTTTCTAAGTAGGAGAACTTGCACCATCAGGGGCGGACTAAATACGTTTTTACCCCACTGTATCTGCAATCCTGCCTTAAGGTAACTCCACTCCCTCTGTTTTAATCATCTTCCTCTGACTGATTGATTATTGATGATGGATTATACTTTGAATCATATAAATTCTGTCTTTTTGTTATGCACAAAATGTGGCATAATTTCATTTTAGTTCATAAATTAAACGTATGTATTTATGTCAGTGACATGATGTAACAAAGACTCAAGAGGGTCACATTTCTGGGATTGGACAGGTCTAACAAAAATGATCACAGAGTTCCTCTAGTGGCCAATTTGTAGACTGCAGATGCTCTTGGCCACATTGTTTTAACTCAGGTGTTACAAACTAGCTGAATTGAATTAAAACTGCCTTTTCAGATTAATTAAGACTATATGTGTTTCTCTAATGTCATCCTACTAAAAAAAAAAAAAAAAAAATTCCATAAGATTCCTCTAAGAATCCTATGAGGAAAGTCATTCCAATTTCTAACAGAGATACTATAGGATTCCTTTTTATTTTCTGAGTCCCATATAGACCCAGAGGCCTACTGATGCTAGTGCTTATCCATGGATACTGTGGTGTGAGGGAGATTCCAACATAAACCATTCTAACATAGATTACTTTCCCAGTCTGGGCCAGCAGTATGGACTGGGACATAGTGTCTTGTCCAAGGAGGACACTATGTTGAACCCAGGCTTCCATATTGGTAGGTCAACTCTTATCCCTGCAACTGTGTATAGGATTCCATACAACTGGATTATTGTTGAAAAACCCACATGGGATTCCTACAAGATACCTGTAGCACTTTCTGAGTAGTGCACAGACTTAAAGTATCTAATCATCCATCCATTTTCTATACCCACTTACTCCAGTTGAGTGTCATGGGTTGGGGGGGGGGGGGGGGGGGGGGCTGGGGCTGGGGCTGGAAGCCTATCCCAGCAGTCATGGGGTGTAAGGCGGGGTACACCCTGAACAGGACACCAGTCTGTCGCAGGGCCACATATAGACAAACAAACACATAGACAGACACATTCAAACCAAGCTGGTAACATCTCTGCACACTCCTCACACCCTGGACACACATTGTTTAAACCCCTCCCCTCTGGTCAACGTTACAGAGCTCTGTATGTCAAAACAATCAGACACAGGAACAGTTTCTTCCCACAGGCCATCACACTGATGAACAATTGAACCTGCTGGAATAACTCACAAATTCATATACCTCATGTACAACTTAACACGTTTATGCATTATTCTCTTATTGCACATTTTATTTTATTTTACTTGTAGGATTTATATATATATATAATATTATATATATATATATATATATATATATATATATATAATATATATATATATTATATATGTATATATATATATATATAGTTTCAGAATGCTGCAGTAATTTTGTTATTGATCTTTTTTCCTTTTTCCTCTTCCAGAAAATGACAGACCAACCTCACTGGTCCCAGACCTCATTGATTACAACATGCCTCTTACTGCCACCTACCTGAAACAAATGAAACTGCAGTGCATGACAGCCACTGAAAGGGTGAGTGTGTCCATGAATGAAAGGTGTCAGGGTGATTTAAATGAAAGCACATTATTATGATCTCATTATCTGCAATAATTTTATGAACCACGCTGAGGCCCCCTTGTTCACTTCATACGGTTCCCATCAGTTGAAGCTGTGGGGGAAAAACCTCTTTGTGCAGACAGAATAGGACACTTCCTCTTCACTATTAAAGCACCGCCCCCACTGGGAGGAGGAGCTGAGTGTGAAATGGGGATTAGCAAACCCAGTGATGAGAGTGACGTCATCTGGCAAACTGCGCCCATCACTCTGACAGAGACTGATGGAGAAACACACAGACAGAAGCCACCATCACTAAAGTGAAGGAGGCAGTACTGCTTGACCTCACGCATAATTAAGATTACCCAGAACAATGAGCGAGATTCGTGGGTGAGTACAAATCAAGCAAAGCTCAAGCGTGTTGGCATCATATGTTTGCAGCCTGAGAATGAGCAGGCTGACAGTTCTTGTGTTGGAGCAGACTGGTAGTAATTTGTTCCATATCTCTGATTCTGCAGAACTGCTTGAGAGCAGTTTGCTCAAGATTTACAGGCAGTTCAAAAATGCAGTAGGCTTTTGTAGCCCAGAAGATCAGAGCTTAAATCAGTTTGTGTTGCAGCAGCTTCGATTCCCTGCCTGCTATTTTAAGAAATTTTGCAGAACTTTTGGGGATTTGCTCATTATACAAACATGACTAGACTCTCTTTTGTTTTTGTGTGTGCATTGTGGGAAATGAACAAAACACTGTGCTTCTCATGACGAGTGATGAAACCTGTGTTTAGATTTATTTTCCTCACAGCTGCTCATTATCATTTAGCTAAAATCATCACTGCCCTTATATGCCTGTTATGATTTAAAAATATCTTGATAGTTAAAATGGGCACTTGGACTTAAAGCCCACTTTATCAATTATATATTTTCCTAAAGTATAGAAATTAATGATGCTGTATATTCAGCTGTTTCAAAGTGTAGTCTCCCGCTGTAATGATACACGGCTCACTTGGTACCTAATAGAGCTGTCACTGAGCATTTTGGTCTACCTCAATCCCCTCACAGAGGAGATGGATGTGCATTCCCATGAGAACAGGCCTACTTGTATGCTCATGTGGGGGCAATGAGATGATGCAAAGTAATTCAGCCCCGAGCTGTCATACAGAACTTTTCTCATTCAGCAAACGGACAGTGAGGTACCAAATGCGAACAAGCCATAGAGAAATCATCATGAACAGCATCATCACAGGAACTGCCAGATGTTGTCGGGAAAAAAAAATTGTTCACGCTTACACGATTTTTGACTATGACGCCACCATGACTATCAAATTTTTGTGGGTTCTGGGGATGGCTTGGTGGTTTCTTAGTGATTCTTAATAAGTCCTGATGGTACAAGATGCCACCACAACAGTTTTAAACACAATTGTGGAGGTTTTACAGATCCTCTTGCTGTTGTTGGACTGCAGTCTTACTTTGTCTTGGTGCCATTGGGAGGCATTTCTAGCTTTGTAGTACTATAAGCAACAGGTTAATTGTTGTGTCCCCATTGTCATGTACTCATTGTTCTTGAAATGGAGCAATATGTCCACCTGGTGGACACTTACCATTAATGCAGGTGTGACGGAGGCCAGCAGGAGTCGTAGTGCATGTGGTAGACATTAAATCTCACTCCCCAACAGCGAAAAAGGACTCTCTGGCCACAAGGCCAGAGACTGGGCTTTGGCTGACTGGTCACAGTGTCCACCTCAGATGACAGAGATCATGACTTCGTGTCCCAAGTGGAGCAAGTGGGAGGAGTCAATCACAACACAACACAATGCAGAAGCAAAGAGAGTCCAAGCCACTATGCAGGTACACCAACATTTCACCAAGAGCTCCAGTTCTTGGATATTCATCAGTCTTGATGGTAACTACCTTAATCAAACCAGGGGCCCAACCTGCCTGCCACAAGTTCAAGACCATCCAGCCCTTTGTGCTTCAGGACAAACTCATTTGGATCTGGTCATTTGGATCTCCAGCTACCGCAGTATGCCAGGCTGAGGGACACCACATCTGACACTGTGATCAGCAGCACTGGAGCACCCCAGGGCACCATGCTGGCCCCTCTTCTCTTCACTCTGTACACCTCGGACTTCTGCTACAACTCTGAGCTGTGTCAAATCCAGATGTTCGCAGATGACACAGCCATTATTGAATGCATCAAAGATGGTAGAGAGGAAGAATACAGGAGCCAAGTGAAGGACTTTGCTGTTTGGTGTCACACAAACCATCTACAGCTCAACACCTCAAAGACAAAGGAGCTGTTCATTGACTTTGGGAAGTCCAGACTAAGCCTGGGACCAGTTCTGATAGAGGGAGTTGAGGTGGAGGCTGTGGATTCCTACATTTACCTCAGGCTGTGGCTGGACAGCAAACTGGACTGGACAACCCACACCAACCACCTGTACAAGAAGGGACTGGCACAATTTTTTTCGGTGCAACGTCCCATCTCCTCACATTATGAATACTCATGACAGTGTGGCCTAGGTCTTATACAAACTTATTAGAGTCTTGATGGAGTCTTGAAGGTGCTGAACTAAATCATGGTAGTTTTTGATTCACTTGTGATGAATTGTGTCATACCTCGTAATTATGTTATGGTGTTGTATGTGATGGGAGATGGCCCAGATTCATCGTCGCAACTTTGAAGTCATGTATTCCCAGACAGTCAAGGTCACAATTGGGAGCGGGGCTTCAACAGTTGTTTTCATGTAGTTTGGACCTAAAGCTTAGAACAGATCGTGAGAGCATTTTTGGTTCTTAGCTCCATGGTTTACTCATGTTTGTTTGAGTTCTTTATGTAGCAGTTAAAAATAGCTCTGCTCTGAGAGACTTGCCATTTAAAAGAGACACTGTTTCTTCTTCCTGCTGCTGTCAATGACCAAATGAAGGAAAGGTGGATCTGAATGATGGAGATGAGGCAGTAGACATGATCTGACCTGGCAGAATTAATCAGCAAAAAAAGACAGCAAACATACATAAATACCTTTATGGAACATCTCATAAATTTTACTGTAGATGTTGTAATTTACAAACGTTTTTACATTTTAAAGCAGTAAATCCAACACCTTTTTTCTTCCTAATTTAACAGTACCATGTTGTTTATAAAGTAATTTTTTTCTGTAGAATTTAAACATTTTTCAATGGAATCCCATTCAATAGAACTGAATTTTGTTGTGCTGCACCCATTTTTGTCAGGGCCACCACAGGAGGTTTGTCATGGAAACCACATGTTAATCTGTTTTTTCCAACACAAGTCCAGCTGCATGAGATGAATGGGGCTTTGGTAGCCTTGAACCTGGGACATTTTGTTTTGGAGGCAAGCGTGCTAACTGTTTGTACCACTACACTGTCACACTATAGAAACTACTCTGAAAATATAATGAATCGTACATCATATTGCCATATTAACACATTTTTGCTGTGTTTGTACACAGTATGTTATATGAAGATTTCCACCAGAATCATAGCTGTTTAGAATTTAGTAGGTTATATATAATATGATAAAACACATTCTGCAGTTCATTACATTTTCAGACTAATTCATGTGACAGAATGGTGGAGCAAGCAGTTATTGTGCTTACCCTAGTCTCCTCTTAGGTTTTCTTTTCTGCAAATTACAACTATGTTGCACTGTAAAATTTCCAGTATTTTCTTTAAAGGTATTTATACATTTTATTATATATTTTACAAAATTATTCTGGCAACCACAGCTGCCAGTTTTCTGTCTGATTTTTTCCCCTCTCTATAAAAACAATGTTTTTGTTGTTTTTAATTTTTTATATATACACATTTTTACATATTCAGGTTTACATAATATCAGTTTTACATATTAAGGATTCCTCAAATTAATTCTATATTCTGGTTTAAACCTTCTCACGTACTGTGTCCCTTTAGGATGACACTTCAGTGAGTAGTGAGGACATGAACAGCACTGAGCCCACATGGGTTGCAGCTGAGCAGCCGCCAGCGCTGGAGTCCAGTCCACCTAATGGCGAGCGAGTCAGCAACCCAACAGCCACCATTAAAGAAGAGGATGGTGAGACTCCTCAAACCGTACACTGGGTGTTATTTGAATGATTTTGGTTGTACGTCTATTTTTTCACATTTAAGAAAAAAAACTCATGCCTCATTAGTACCTAATAGTATGTTTTATTTTATAGAACGAATACATAACAGGGTTGTCTTAGTGGAGTAATCCAAATAAATCCACTCCTCCACCCCGCCCCAATCCGCTGTGTACCCCTCTCACTCAAGATAGACGGCTTAGACAAGCCAGACAAAGGCCAACATTAACCTTCACAGATGAGACATTTACACAAAAAAGACTGCAATTGGGACAAACCATTGAAAGCCTAAATTGCTCTGCTTAGTTGTGCACGTGATACGTGTAGAAATCCTCACAATCATTAATGTACGCTAAACTGGGTTAAAAGCTGTCATTTGCACATGGAGAATGGAGCCTCCCCTCCTCCACTAGTCCCTCTTCATCCTCATCACATTCCCGTTTTGGTGTTAAAATTCTCAAGATTACCCTAACTTTGATTTATTCTGACAGCTGACCCCGAAACCCAATTCCTCAGTGAATTCATAAGGTGCAGCACAAGGCAGGAAGTCTCATCCTCCATTCATGAACATACACGCACAATAAAAGTATTGCTTACAGTCGTAAACAAGGATATTAATGTGGAACGCTGAGAAACATCCGTCCGCACAGCTCTCACCTCTTCCCTCTCTCCTCCTTTTCCTTCTCATCTGCCAGACGACGAGTCATCAGAGAGCGGTAGCGCCAATGGGCTGCCGGCCCTGACCTCCCCGGAAGCGTTGGCTGTGGGTGGGAACCCCCCAGATAGCGGGGTTCCTTTCGGGGAGGTGACAGAGAACGGGTTGAGTGCTCCACTGGATTTCAGCACCACATCATCGTCCTCCTCCTCAGAGGATCAACAGCCGGTCAGTCTGTGTGACAGACCGCTGCCTGTGGGGAGTTCACCTCTAAATTCTTACCCTGCTGACCCCAACAAGAGACACACCATCAAAATGGAGTACACCAACAAGGTAGGAATCACATTAATCAGCATTTTTGGTTGTTTTTACTGGCTTGTGTGCACATGTGTGTTTCTCTGGACAAGATAACTCAAAAATGGACAGATGGATTTCCTTTAAATTTGGTGGAA
Source organism: Thalassophryne amazonica (assembly GCF_902500255.1). NCBI lineage: Eukaryota > Metazoa > Chordata > Actinopteri > Batrachoidiformes > Batrachoididae > Thalassophryne > Thalassophryne amazonica. The sequence goes on along the minus strand of NC_047108.1, from coordinate 102,691,878 downwards.
ATAATACTTGGAGACATATCAAGAGGTGATTAGATTTTGGAGTAGTTTGTTCTAACATCAAGGTCAAGGAAAACATGGTCTAAAAAAAAACAAATTTTTTTGATAAGTCAACAATCAAAAAGTCTAGATCAGTGATCTAAAGTAGTTTTTCTCAAAGAGTGGTCTGCGGATCTCCGGTGGACCTCTGGTGGTCTGCGGACCTCTGGTGGTCCATGACCGAGTGGCCCGTGAGTATACTGGTAAAATATCACATTTGAAATTAATATGATATTGTAACTTAAATGTTTGTCAAACTGTTTTAAAATGACCCCAAAGTCTAATAGATAGAAATATACTGCTGGAGTGGTAAGCAGACCTATTGCTTTTGGATATTTGAGGAGTTAGATGGTATGCAAAAAGAAAAAAAATGGTTAAGAGATCCCTGATCACTGATCTAACGCACATACTGATCAGCAAAATGTCTGATTGATATGGTATGAATGAGAGAAGTCATATGATGAAGTCATACAATCAAAAACACTATTTCAGATATACTGTATGTATATTTACGTGTACATTTATATTGTGGTGTGTGCAGTATACAGGCTATGCATCAGACCTCTGATGCCTTTCGTATTATTTTTAAATAATTCTTATATTTAGAAAACCAGATTTCTGTGGTGTGTTGTGAACCATGATGGTGCTTTTGTGAATTTGTGTATCTGCAGTCCCCTCCTTACAGCTCAGGTAGCTACGATTCTGTGAAAACTGAGCTGAGCATTAATGCAGAGGACCTGACTTCCGCTCGGCCACAGATTATTGATGATGATGACGACGACCATGACGACCATGATGACAGTGATAAGATCAATGATGCTGAGGGTTTGGACCCTGAGAGACTCAAAGCCTTCAATGTAAGTAAAGGTGCCCTGACACTTGCACGACTTTGATCCGCGCACTTGCACACATGTCGTCGTGATGATCCCACCCGCTGCATTCCCAGTTGGACGCAGTGCTTTGTTCCACTGGCTGTCACGCGCTGTGCGCTGGACGCTGCGTCGCTAAAATAATTATTTTGTAGCGGATTAATCATTTTCTCTTCGAGTTGGTTGTTGAAAACAGCTTGACTCGCTTCCTGAATCACAGAGGAGTGCTCCAGCCGCAACTTTTCTCGTGTGCGCATGCTGAACAAGGGGGAGAATGCATTTGGAGTCGTCTAAAAAGGTAATTATTTGTCATGTTTACATTGTCATGGCTTGGTAAAACAGTTGCATGTTCTTTCCTTCTTGTGTGCAGCTGCAAAAGTATGTTTGTGATGCAACCCTCGCACTGTTCACTTCTTCTTTACTCGACTTGACGAGCTGCACGTAGTGTTGGCGAGTAGATCACATTCACTACCACTTCATGTTTGTTGTACAACATTTATGTGTGAAAGATTTTTTGAACATTTCAAAATTCTCTTTGCGCAATTGCACGTACCGGCGCCCCTCTCACGTTCAGTCTACACCCGGTAACGACGGGTTTACCCTCCTGCACGACACAGTGCGTGCAAGTGCGTGCATCAAAGTCGTGCAAGTGTCAGGGGGCCTTAACCTTCTTAACTGTGTGTTTTGGTCATTATATCATTATTATTTTAGTTACTTGTTTGAGGCCATTCACTGTTATTATTCATGTCTGTTGATAAATTCAGTTAAACTTATTTAAACAGTAAAAGTCGCCCCGAGGTGCTATACATATGCAAGGTTTAAACTTTTCCCACCCCATGTGCAAGCACATTGGCAACAGTGGTGTGGGGAAAACTCCCTCAGGTGTTTCTTGGATTATATGAAGAAACCTCAAGCAGACCAGACTCAGTGGGGTGACCATCTGCTTTGATTATGCTACCAAAATAAAATAAAACAACATAACACAGAATTGTCAGATCATGTAGTGATAGAAATGTTGAAGCTAAGCAGCCATATATCATCCAGCTCACTCTTCCCCACAAAACTCTGTCATAATTATGTTTAGAAACCAGTCACCATTTGTTTTATTATACATCTGTGTAGTTAATAAATAAAATAATCTTCACAGATGATTCGCTCGCCGCGCACGTAAAAAAGAAGAAGAAAGAAACTCCACTCCCCCTCCTGCGGGGCTGCTGCTCACTCCAAAAACTCTGTCATAATTGTGTTTAGAAACCAGTCACCATTTGTTTTATTATACATCTGTGTAGTTAATAAGTAAAATACTCTTCATGGACGATTTGCCCGCGCACGCACGTAATAAAAAAAAAGAAAGAAACTCCGCTCCCGCTGCTGTGGGGCTGCTGCTTGCTCCAAAAACTCTGTCATAATTGTGAAATAAAGGACAAAAGAGACATAAGTCCTGCTCACAGGCTGCTACCAGAGACAGGACATGTTCACATCTTCAGTCAAACTCCAGACATCTCCACGTCACTACATATTCAGTCCCTGATTGGTCATTGCGGCGCGACAAGACGAAAAAGTTCAGATTTTTCAACTTGGGGAGGAGGGCAACGCAACGTGACGTGACGCAATATCGCGCTACAAACGCGCCAATCGCTCAAAATCGCTTCACTCGCGTCGCTTCATTCGTGTCCATCGTGTCACGCTGCGTGACTTGGCACCAAAATGCCTTGTTCCATAGGGATTACATGGCAACCTGTCGCTGCTGTCACTCACATCGCGCCCGGTGTGAACGCGGCATAAGAGGTGGACTCCCCAAACTAAGTGGAAATACTTGGTTAAAAGACAAACACATTTGACGTCCTTCATGTAGACTTTGTTTTGCAATCAAATTTATAACAAAATTACACACAAAAGGTAGGTAACAGTAAATTTAAATATCAATGAATCAAAATTGAGGTAGTGGTGTATTTTACTGTTATTGCATTGCAATTTTACAAACATAAAATGAATGTATTCAGACAGGAAGGCAAACTGGGTTGTACGGGACAGTCAGGTGTTTAGCAGTTGAGAACATAAAGTTGCTGAAGAAAAGAATTAAATAAACAGAGATGGCCAACACATATACAGGGCTGGAAATTTGAATCTGCCTGGTCATACCCACAGCCTCAGCCTAAGCTTGTTGTTGTTTTGCTGATTATGCTGTGGCTGTGCTGTGCTGAGTGTGCTGTAGAAAAGGATTAAATAAAAAGAGATGGCCAACACATATACAGGGCTGGAAATTTGAATCTGCCTGGTCATACCCACAGTCTGCTATTTTGGGGGTAATTTTCAGTTCAACTTTTAAAAAACTGGTACCAGTTTGTTCCGCATGTCATGATGATTCAGAATATATATAGTTTTTAGGGCTACATATTATAGTTTGGGTGGGGTGGAATTAGAATTGACCACTTTATACTTTTTTGTACTCAGGCTTTCTTGATGATATCATCAGGATGGTGGTGGTGGTGGGGGGTAATTAGAATTCTGACCACTTTTTAATTGTTGCACTCAGGCTTTCTTGATGACATCATCAGGATGGTGGTGTGTGTGTGTGTGTGTGTGTGTGTGGGGTGGGGGGGGGGATTAGAATTCTGAGCGCTTTATAATTTATGTACTCAGGCTTTCTTGATGACAGCATGAGGATGTGGGTTACACAAAAGGCTATTTCTTACATAAAAGGCTATTTTGGGGGTAACTTTCAGTTCAACTTTAAAAAAAAATGTTACCAGTTTGTTCCCCGTGTCATGAGGATTCAGAATATATATAGTTTTTAGGGCTACATATTATAGTTTGGGAGTTTATCCCGGACAGACAGACAGACAGACAGAATTAACCCTTTATGTATATATACTCAACAAAAATATAAACGCAACACTTTTGGTTTTGCTCCCATTTTGTATGAGATGAACTCAAAGATCTAAAACTTTTTCCACATACACAATATCACCATTTCCCTCAAATATTGTTCACAAACCGGTCGAAATCTGTGATAGTGAGCACTTCTCCTTTGCTGAGATAATCCATCCCACCTCACAGGTGTGCCATACCAAGATGCTGATTAGACACCATGATTAGTACACAGGTGTGCCTTAGACTGCCCACAATAAAAGGCCACTCTGAAAGGTGCAGTTTTGTTTTATTGGGGGGGGGGGGGGGGATACCAGTCAGTATCTGGTGTGACCACCATTTGCCTCATGCAGTGCAACACATCTCCTTCGCATCATCCATGAAGAGAACACCTCTCCAATGTGCCAAACGCCAGCGAATGTGAGCATTTGCCCACTCAAGTTGGTTACGACGACGAACTGGAGTCAGGTCGAGACCCCGATGAGGACGACGAGCATGCAGATGAGCTTCCCTGAGACGGTTTCTGACAGTTTGTGCAGAAATTCTTTGGTTATGCAAACCGATTGTTTCAGCAGCTGTCCGAGTGGCTGGTCTCAGACGATCTTGGAGGTGAACATGCTGGATGTGGAGGTCCTGGGCTGGTGTGGTTACACGTGGTCTGCGGTTGTGAGGCTGGTTGGATGTACTGCCAAATTCTCTGAAACAACTTTGGAGACGGCTTATGGTAGAGACATGAACATTCAATACACGAGCAACAGCTCTGGTTGACATTCCTGCTGTCAGCATGCCAATTGCACGCTCCCTCAAATCTTGCGACATCTGTGGCATTGTGCTGTGTGATAAAACTGCACCTTTCAGAATGGCCTTTTATTGTGGGCAGTCTAAGGCACACCTGTGCACTAATCATGGTGTCTAATCAGCATCTTGGTATGGCACACCTGTGAGGTGGGATGGATTATCTCAGCAAAGGAGAAGTGCTCACTATCACAGATTTAGACTGGTTTGTGAACAATATTTGAGAGAAATGGTGATATTGTGTATGTGGAAAAAGTTTTAGATCTTTGAGTTCATCTCATACAAAATGGGAGCAAAACCAAAAGTGTTGCGTTTATATTTTTGTTGAGTGTATGTAGATGAAGGAATAACAGTATAGTGCAGGGGTAGGCAACCTGTTCCAGAAAGAGCCATGAGGGTGCAGGTTTTCTTTGCAGCCACTGACTCCACCAGGTGATTTTACTGATTAATATCACTTTGAGCAGATGGAATCAGTTAATCAGTGAAATCACCTGGTGGAGTCAGTGGCTGCAAAGAAAACCTGCACCCTCATGGCTCTTTCTGGAACAGGTTGCCTACCCCTGGTATAGTGGGTGCTATGGAAAATGCTTCTTATAACTTAAATTGTAAAAAGGACAATCCAAAGGGACTACAGCTTTGAAGGAAATACATAAATAAATGGTACATGGACTGCATTTATATAGCGCTTTTCCATCTGCATCAGACGCTCAAAGTGCTTTACAATAATGCCTCACATTCACCCCGATGTCAGGGTGCTGCCATACAAGGCACTCACTACACACCGGGAGCAATAGGGGATTAAGGGCCTTGCCCAAGGGCCCTTAGTGATTTTCCAGTCAGGCCGGGATTTGAACCCATGATCTTCTGGACTCAAGCCCAACACCTTAACCACTAGACCATCACCTCCCCCCACATAAAACTGGGAAGATGTAAAAAAAAAAACAAAAACCTGCACGATTAGTGATTTAATTTCCATACGAGTATTTTGTGTTTTTTATATCCCTTTTACGATTTATCCTTTTTTCATTCGACATCCAATACTCACCCATCTCCTCATTACTGTTCTCTCTTTTTTGCTTCAAATTTGATGCACTTACTGTTTTCCCGCTTCACATCGCTTTCTTCCTCTCCTCCCTCTTTTTGTCTGCCAGATGTTTGTACGTCTCTTTGTGGATGAGAACCTGGACCGCATGGTGCCCATCTCTAAACAGCCCAAGGAGAAGATCCAGGCCATTATTGAGTCCTGTAGCCGGCAGTTTCCAGAGTTCCAGGAGCGCTCCCGCAAGCGCATCCGCACCTACCTCAAATCCTGCCGCCGCATGAAAAAAGGCGGTTTTGAGGTTTGTAGCATTTAAAACTGATGTTGTTTTATACATATATTGTTTCTTTTCAAATTCCTAATATGCCAAAATCCTGTAAACTCTTGTTGCCAGATACGGCCAACACCTCCTCACCTCACCTCTGCCATGGCTGAGAACATCCTTGCTGCTGCCTGTGACAGCGAAACCAGAAATGCTGCCAAGAGAATGCGGCTCGATGTCTACCAAGTGACGGTAAACACGAATCTAACCAGGAGAGACCTGAGAATGTGAATGTCTGTGCATCATTAACACCAAAAACACTGAATTTCCTGCAGGAAGAATCTGGGAATGTTGACAAGTCCAGCTCAAGAGACCCTCCGTCTGCCACGCCGTCAGGTTTCTCAATTTCCGCATCAGCTTTTGCCCAAGATCAGCTCTACACCAACGGCGGCCTCAGCTACAACCTGCGGGGATACGGCACAGTCAGCAACAACCAGCAGAACACTGATGCGGCACAAACAAACGGTGAGCCACTTTATCGATATTGCTGAAAATTTTTAATTATACTGCATATATTGGGATCCAAAGGTGGAACAAAGTCACCAGCAAGTCACTCTCAAGTCATGAATCGGCAAGTCACAAGTCAAGTCTCGTCATGAATCTGCAAGTTACAAGTATCAAGTCATGAATCAAGTCAAGGCCCAAGTCACTCTCAAGTTATGAATCGGCAAGTCACAAGTCTCAAGTCAATTCCCAAGTCACTCTCAAGTCATTAATCGACAAGTCACAAGTCTCAAGTCATGAATCTGCAAGTCACTAGTCTCAAGTCAAGTCCCAGTTCACTCTCAAGTCATGAATTGGCAAGTCACAAGTCTCAAGTAAATTCCCAAGTCACTCTCAAGTCATGAATCTGCAAGTCACAAGTATCAAGACAAGTATCAAGTCATAATGACCACCAATTGTTTGCAAGCTGACTTGAGCCTTGACTTGAGGCTTGAGAGTTGCTGATTCATGACTTGAGGATGACCTGACAGTGACTTCGTCCCACCTCTGTTTGGAGCTGTCAAAAACGATATTTTGGGGAAAAAAATAGATTCCTGCACACTACTTTTGCTAAAATTTATTACTTAAGTCCTGTGTCTTATAATTTCTAAAACAGTCTGCAGAGTGTAGAACACCAGGATTGTGTTAAATGTGGTTATTATGTGACGTATTGTTTGATATTTAATTGAACAATAAACAGAATAACTATGAAAATCTTTTACAAATGAATGTACATAGTAATCCATCAGTAATAGCTTAACCTCAAAGATGATTTATTAAATATCAACATAAAACATTAATTTATATACATAAAGGGCTAATTCTGTCTGTCTGAATGTGTGTCTGTGTGTCTGTCTGGGATAAACTCCCAAACTATAATATGTATCCCTAAAAACTATATACAGTGAGGAAAATAAGTATTTGAACACCCTGTGATTTTGCAAGTTCTCCTACTTAGAAATCATGGAGGGGTCTGAAATTTTCATCTTAGGTGCATGTCCACTGTGAGAGACATAATCTAAAAAAAAAATTCCGGAAATCACAATGTATGATTTTTTAAAATAATTTATTTGTATGTTACTGCTGCAAATAAGTATTTGAACACCTGTGAAAATCAATGTTAATATTTGGTACAGTTGCCTTTGTTTGCAATTACAGAGGTCAAACATTTCCTGTAGTTTTTCACCAGGTTTGCACACACTGCAGCAGGGATTTTGGTCCACTCCTCCATACAGATCTTCTCCAAATCTTTCAGGTTTGGAGTGTCAGCTCCCTCCAAAGAATTTCTATTGAGTTCAGGTCTGGAGACTGGCCAGGCCACTCCAGGACATTGAAATGCTTCTTACGGAGCCCCTCCTTAGTTACCCTGGCTGTGTGTTTGGGGTCATTGTCATGCTGGAAGACCCAGCCATGACCCATCTTCAATGCTCTTACTGAGGGAAGGATGTTGTTTACCAAAATCTCGCAATACATGACCCCATCCATCCTCCCTTCAATACGGTGCAGTCGTCCTGTCCCCTTTGCAGAAGAGCACCCCCAGAGTATGATGTAATTTCCACCCCCATGCTTCATGGTTGGGATGGTTTTCTTGGGGTTGTTCTCATCCTCTAAACATGATAAGTGGAGCTGATTCCAAAAAGCTCTATTTTGGTCTCACCTGACCACATGACCTTCTCCCATGCCTCCTCTGGATCATCCAGATGGTCACTGATGAACTTTAAACGGGCCTGGACATGTGCTGGCTTGAGCAGGGGGACCTTGCTGCCCTGCAGGATTTTAAACCATGACAGTATCATGTGTTACTAATGTAATCTTTGTGACTGTGGTCCCAGCTCTCTTCAGGTCATTGACCAGGTCCTCCTGTGTAGTTCTGACCTTTCTCAGAATCATCCTTACCACACAAAGTGAGATCTTGCATGGAATCCCAGACCGAGGGAGATTGACAGTCATCTTGTGTTTCTTCCACTTTCTAATAAATAATCATAACAGTTGTTTGTCTTCTACCAAGCTGCTTGCCTGTTGTCCTGTAGTCCACTCCAGCCTTGTGTAGGTCTACAGTTTTGTCCCTGGTGTCCTTAGACAGCTCTTTGGTCTTGGCTATGGTGGACAGGTTGGAGTGTGGTTGATTGAGTGTGTGAACAGGTGTCTTTTATACAGGTAACAAGTTCAAACAGGTGCAATTAATACAGGTAAAGAGTGCAAAATAAGAGGGCTTCTTAAAGAAAAATTAACAGGTCTGTGAGAGCCACAATTCTTGCTGGTTGGTAGGTGTTCAAATACTTATTTGCAGCAGTAACATACAAATTAATTATTAAAAAAAAATCATACATTGTGATTTTCGGATTTTTATTTTTATTTTTTTAGATTATGTCTCTCACAGTGGACATGCACCTAAGGGCCCTGTCCCACTGGGGAGAGGATCAACTGTGCATGAATTGAGTATATAAATGATGGGTGTTCGTTGTCGTCCACAACAAAAATGGCCCAAAATGCCAAATGTCCCAGTATGAATTACGGATATATTAATAATACGTATATAGCGAATATATGATGAACAATCACGGTTATATAACGCATGTAGTGAGGAAACTGATCCGACACATTGAGATTATCACGGCAGTATTACGGATGTATTATGAATGCATCGCGCACGTGTTGCGCGTGCACGGCATCTGCATTGCGGCCATAAAATAAGTGCACTCAGGACGTCGGCATCACTATTCACACCAACGATACGGCCTCTGGAGCAACTGCTGGACTTTACAAGTTGATCACAGAGTTAATGTTCATTTTGTTCTGCGAGGGTTAACTGTTCATGAGTTTGGGGAGCGGGAGGGGGGAAGCCACTCGGGGTGTGAGACGGTGTTTTTGGGGTTTTTTTGGTTTTTTTGAGAGTGTCACAGAAAACAGACTTCAGCGTCTTCCTTTTGTTGGTGTTAAATAAAAGTCCTGGAATGCAGCAGGTACGTCTTTGTGGATTTACACAGCCGGACCGGCACTGACTGGCAGGTATGTCGCTTTCTGCCACACATAGTACTTTGTGTTTACATGACATGTTTGTTATGCATTCACAGATTGTCCGCAAATCAGCTGCAAAGCAGATGTAATAAAAACGCTTTATTCGTGGCTAATATGTATGCATTCGCTGCAACATATTTTAGTTTGTGATGTGGACATGATGGGCACGATATATATCTGTTCTACACACTGTCCCGGTCCGCTACCAAGCCGCAAATCCCCGTCAGTTGCGGATATCAGCGGTTAACGGCAGATATACAGCGCATAGTAGGAGTATGTATTGTGTATGAATTGAGTATATATAGAGAATGTAAGGCGGATGTCATCCGCATCCAGATTTTTGAACAGCTCAAAAATCCTGGCTGCGGACATGCGTGCCTCTGCGGATGATCACGGACGTGTTCGGATGACGGCCGACTCATACAGACATGTTACATGGATATTGCGGATGTTTGGCGAATATGGGCCAATTTTGTGCGCAATTCATATGCAAATCCTCCTAAACACCTGTGGAACAGGGCCCTAAGATGACAATTTCAGACCCCTCCATGATTTCTAAGTGGGAGAACTTGCAAAATCGCAGGGTGTTCAAATACTTATTTTCCTCACTGTATATTCTGAATCCTCATGACATGGGGAACAAACTGGTACCATTTTTTAAAAGTTCTGGGCAACCAATAATTTAATTCTTTATTCTATTCTCTTTACCTATTTATCTACTATCTGGGGTACCCGGCGCTGCCTGGTTTAACCTGTTTTAGACATAGGTCAAATGCCAATCATTTTAATCAAAACAACTGCCCAACATTTGTTTTTGTAATGCTGATGTCTTACAAATGTAATATTTAATGGGCTAAGGTTTGTCCGGCAGAACTATAAGAGGTGGACTCCCCAAACTAAGTGGAAATACTTGGTTAAAAGACAAACACATTTGAAGTCCTTCATGCAGACTTTGTTTTGCAATCAAATTTATAAAAGAATTACACACAAAAGATAGGTAACAGTAAATGTAAATATCAATGAATCAAAACTGAGGCAGTGGTGTATTTCACTGTTTTTACATTGCAATTTTACAAACACAAATATTTCTTCATGAAATTCACTTAGTTTTTTCTGACCATTAGTTTTAAAGAGCCTCTTGATAGACAATGTTCCTTGTCATGCCACCTGGCGAGTGGATGTACAGCTGTTCTGGGTTACCAATCCTGGAGCAGCCGACATACAACTGGCCATGGGAGAACACAGGCTCTGCCAGTTTCAGTCCAACCACCTTAAGGGACTGTCCCTGGGCCTTCTTGATAGACATTGCAAAGCTGGGTTTGACTGGGAACTGCAGACACCTGAACTCAGATGGCATGTCTGATGGGATAAGTGCAATCCTTGTATAAAGACATCTTCTCCCTTGGCCTTGCCTGTCATTACTGTGGCCTCCAGGACTCTTGACATCAACTTCTTAATTGTGAGTCGCATTCCATTACAGAGCTTGGGTGGGTTGAGATTTCACAGGAGCATGACTGTGGTGCCAACTTTGAGCACCAAGCTGTATGGTGGGAGGCCTGCTGGTGCCAGGTTGTTAAGGAATTCAACTGGGTAGTTAACCACCTCATATGGATCGGGCACTGTGTCAATTGTCATGTAGCTGAAGGCCTGTCCTGGAAGCTAGGCCAGAAGCTTAGCATTGATATCATCCACTGCCATGTTCTTTGGAGCAAGGATAGTACGCTTGCTCAGCCAGTTGTGGTTCTGGTAGTTACGGGGGAGGTTTGGAAAGACTTTGGCCACCAACTCACATATGTCATGAACAGTGTGACCAAAGGGCAGCTTGACCTAGTCATCCAGAGTGTCAGGTTGCCCAGTAACCATAAAAGATAAATAGATAAAAAGAATAGATTAAAGCATTAAATTATTGGTTGCCCAGTAACCATAAAGAATTAAAGTGAAAGTTCTTTTTGTCTAAGATTTCTAGCAATAATGATTAAAGAAGAATTCTGTAAAAGATAAACAGATAAAGAGAATAGATTAAAACATTAATACAGTAACCACAAAGAATTAAAGTGAAAGTTCTTTTTGTCTAGGATTTCTAGCAGTAATGATTAAAGCAGAATTCTGTAACAGATAAACAGATAAAGAGAATAGATTAAAACATTAATACAGTAACCATGAAGAATTAAAGTGAAAGTTCTTGTTGTCTATTTCTAGCAATAATGATTAAAGCAGAATTCTGTAAGATAAATAGATAAAGAGAATAGATTAAAACATTAATACAGTAACCATAAAGAATTAAAGTGAAAGTTCTTTTTGTCTAAGATTTCTAGCAGTAATGATTAAAGATGAATTCTGTAATAGATAAAGAGAATAGATTAAGGCATTAAATTATTGGTTGACCTTAATTGTGTCTTTAGGAAGTAAAAGATGTCTTACCTTTAACCTTTATGTATCTTGCCAGCTCTTTCTGTCTTGTCATAAATGATGAAAATACAAAGTTTTCAGACAGCAAATCTTCAAACTGTACTGGGTTGTACACCAAAGGTAATTATATTTTACAGATTCAATATAATGTTATGTTGAATCAAATAACTTCTTTGGTTGATTGTATTCTGACAGGAAGGCAAACTGGGTTGTACAGGACAGTCAGGTGCTTAACAGTTGAGAACAGTTGAGAAACCACATGGTACAACACTGTATGGTTTATTTTGGTTGTAATTTTCAGTTCAACTTAAAAAAAAATGGTACCAGTTTGTTCCCCGTGTCATGAGGATTCAGAATATATATAGTTTTTAGGGCTACATATTATAGTTTGGGTGGGGTGGAATTAGAATAGACCACTTTATACTTTTTGTACTCAGGCTTTCTTGATGACATCATCAGGATGGGAGGGGGATTAGAATTCTGACCGCTTTATAATTTTTGTACTCAGGCTTTCTTGATGACATCAAGTAACCATAAAACATAAATAGATAAAGAGAATAGATTAAAGCATTAAATTATTGGTTGCCCAGAACTTAAAAAAATGGCATCAGTTTGTTCCCCATGTCATGAGGATTCAGAATATATATAATTTTTAGGGATACATATTATAGTTTGGGAGTTTATCCCGGACAGACAGACAGACAGACAGACAGAATTAACCCTTTATGTATATAGATTACAGAATTCAGATTCCCCCCCCCCCCCCCCACCACCACCACCACCATCTTGAGGATGTCATCAAGAAAGTCTGAGTACAAAAATTATAAAGCAGTCAGAATTATAATTCCACCCACCCCCCATCCTGAGGATGTCATCAAGACAGCCTGAATACAACAATTAGAAAGTGGTCAGAATTCTAATCCCCCTCCCATCCTGATGATGTCATCAAGTCCCCCCCCCCATCCTGATGATGTCATCAAGAAAGCCTGAGTACAAAAAGTATAAATTGGTCAATTCTAATTCCACCCCACCCAAACTACGTATAATATGTAGCCATAAAAACTATATATATTCTCAAACCTCATGACATGGGGAACAAACTGGTACCATTTTTTAAAAAGGTGAACTGAAAATTACCCCAAAATAGCCTTTTATGTAAGAAATAGCCTTTTATGTAAGGCCATACAATGTTGTACCATGTGCTTTTCATGCTGCCACTTCTGTCTGTCCAGGATAAACTCCCAAACTATAATATGTAGCCCTAAAAACTATATATATTCTGAATCCTCATGGCATGGGGAACAAACTGGTACCATTTTTTAAAAAGTTGAACTGAAAATTACCCCCAAAATAGCCGGCTATGAGTATGAAGGCATATTCAAATTTCCAGCCCTGTATATGTGTTGGCCATCTCTGTTTATTTAATCTCTTTCTACAGCACACTCAGCACAGCACAGCCACAGCACACTCAGCAAAACAACAACATCCTTAGACTCAGGCTGTGGGTATGAGCAGGCAGATTCAAATTTCCAGCCCTGTATATGTGTTGGCCATCTCTGTTTATTTAATCCCTTTCTTCAGCTACTTTATGTTCTCAACTGTTAAGCACCTGACTGTCCTGTACAACTCAAACAGTGAAATACACCACTGCCTCAATTTTGATTGATATTTACATTTACTGTTACCTACCTTTTGTGTGTAATTTTGTTATAAATTTGATTGCAAAACAAAGTCTGCATGAAGGACTTCAAATGTGTTTGTCTTTTAACCAAGTATTTCCCCTTAGTTTGGGGAGTCCACCTCTTATAGTTCTGCTGGACAAACTTTAGCCCATTAACTATTATATTTATAAGACATCAGCATTACAAATACAAATGTTGGGCAGTTGTTTTGATTAAAATGATTGACATTTGGCTTATGTCTAAAACAGGTTAACCCAGGCAGCGCCGGGTACCCCAGATAGTTAATTTTAATAGATTCATGAATAGCAGTGTCAAATGTACATCATTTTTTAAAAGGTAAAGTGGAATTTTTTTAGGTCTCTGTTCATTTTTATTAAAAACAGTATTTTTTGCCCCCCCCCCAAACCGTCAGTGTGTCAACAAAAAAATTGAACTGTCAAAACAATCTTATTTATTTATTTTTTAAAAAGAAAATCTTACACTGTTTCCATAAAAGGAACAAATCACTAATCCAATTTGTATTTATTTATTTGTAGGTATACAGGTATAATTTATATAAAATAAACTGCTGGACGCTCACCTAAAAGAAATGATATATTTTTAAAGGGAAAGAGTGGTTATTTATTTACTTATTGGTATTACATATTTAGCTACATTTTCATTATTTAAACATTGCAGGTGCAATGTCCTTTTGCACAGTGCTTTATATTATCGCTGAGTCACTGAAGTTATTTGAAAACAATTTCAAAAGTGCTTTAATTGTCTGAAATAAAATAGAAACCATTTAAAAATACAGATTAGAAATGAGAAATCGAACTTGGATTTCTGTTCTCCTTTTTACCATTTTCTTTTCCCTTTGCTATTCATTTCTGAAATTATTTATTATATCTCCCATTTGCCCATGTTGTGAAGAATGAGTGTCCGGAAGTGTTAAATAACCATTTTCAAATATTTTCAATATAAGGAGCATAATGTATCTGTATGTGATATATTAATTTTGAAAGTTAAAAAAAAATTTGTAGTTTAGACAATTTGGATACAAAATATGTGGAAAACTGAGAGATTTCTCTTGGTAACAAGGCTTTATGCTTTATATTTTACAGTCCCAAATGTACATCAAGTATTACATATTTCTTTAAATCATGGCATTATGTCCACAGGTCCCACAGATCTAAGTATGAAATCCGTGGGTCCAAACTCGTCCTCCTCCAGCTCCAACAGTCACGGACAGGGAGGCGGTGGTGGCGGTGCTTCGGCCCAGCTCAGCCCCCCAGAGGTCACAGCAGTGAGGCAGCTCATCGCAGGATACCGTGAGTCCGCCGCCTTTCTTCTCCGCTCAGCAGATGAGCTGGAAAACCTGATCCTACAACAGAACTGAGGCCCGTCTGGGGTGAACTGGACCAAACCGTGCCAAGACCTCCTCCTCGCCTGCCCGTCTTCTGTTGCGCTCCGTCAGACTGAAGTCGACACAAAGACACACACTGCAGCGTACAGTGAGTCCTTTACGTGTGGTTCCTTTGGTACCGTGATGTACTTGGAGGGATTAGAACATATCACAGGCTGATGTTTATTTATGCATTTGGTTCACTTTGACCTTAGTGCCCTGTTATCTGTAGCCACTCAACCCATTCATGTCATTTCACCACTGAAGCCTCCATTTGTCTCAGGAAGTGATTTAAAACAAACAAACAAACAAACAAAAAACCTGACTGCATTCAAACACAGGGTGACAAGTGAGTATCAGAGGTATTAACCTTAAATTAGTCCTGACCATGACTCTTTATCAACTCGTCTATGCTGATAAATGGATGTTTGATCGTTGCATAGCAGCAGTGGTGAGCACTAACCTAAAAATTAGCTTTGATAACCACTGGCCGTTAATCCGCTAATTGATAACAGTAAACCAATAAACTGCGGAAACATTTACCTGAAGCTAACTACTATCATTTATCATATGACTTTAGCTCTTTTTTGTTTGTTTATTTATGTTTTTAAAACCCTGAAAAACAAACTAAATTTTAACAGGTTGTAGTGTAATAATGGAGGTTCCCAAAAAGGCAAAGTGCACCAAGATCAGATGATCATTAAGAGTCACATAATTAAATGAACAAATTAAATTAAGCGGTACTTTACATTTGACATTCACTTTGTCCACATTACATTAAGTGTTAAACAAATAACAAATATTAAGAAATAAAAATACACATGGAAAATCATTTTAATAATGGAACTAATGCGTTTACTGTGGATCTACCTCCTGCTCCTCCACCTCCTTGAGGTGATGCGTGTTGTCTTCATGCAACATCACAATTTCGCTTATTAAATTAGTGTATAACCTCCAACAGGAACAAGCGTATGATTTGTAGGGCTAACAAAATGTTTTGACAGATGATGTTTATTCCAAAAAATGTTAGCTGACAAATTAGCGGAACTCAATTTCAAGGAAGCCAGTTGGTCTGCTAATGGTTGTCAGAGTTAGCTGAAAAACTAATCTGCTCGTGAAAAAGTTAGCTTTGCTAATTAGATGTTAGCTGATTAGCTGAGCTGTGCACACCACTGCATAGCAGTTACTTACTGCAATTACCTGCATTTTAGTTTGATGTAAAATATACTGTACAGAGGCATGATGTGATTGGGTTGTCTTAATCAGATTTTGACAAATCCTGTATTTCTAAATAATAATCCTTAAATTCTGTCCAAATTCACCTCAAACCTTTGGAACAGGACTTTGGGAACATCCACAGATGACTTGCTGCTGAAAGATGTGGCAGCGTGCAACTGACCTGTTAACCTCAACACTGTAGGACAGCTTGTTCATTGAAAAGACAAAAAAAAAAAAAAAAAGAGGAAATTACAAACAAGCGCAGAAGAAAAAAACATGAACTGTCAAATTCTGTCGTGAAAATTATACCTCCAACTTATCGTGTGAAGTGGTTTCCAGAGTTTTAGATGTGATTATTACAAGACTCAATGCCCAATGTGAATTTAATTTTAATTATTTTATAGCTAGTTTTTGTAATTACAGCAATTTAAAAGGAAGTGATTATAATAAAAGAAGTTTTTAAGGATCCCTAGTCTGCAAATTGAGGTTGCAGACAGCTGTCAGAGAAAAAAGGAGATTCATAAATTGCTTAGACACTTGATTTTAACCAGTGTGACTAGAAAAACGGAAAAAGGTGCAATATTAAAGATAATCAGTGATACTTACTGAAATGGCTTTGTCACAATTGCTTAAGTGTTTGGAGGCAAAGAAAAAGTACTTTACTACATCCCCATCCTGCTCTAAGTGTCACATTATAAAAAGAAAAGAAAGATAGAGAGAGAATTGATATCCCAAGCAGCATTGTAGCCACTTTCAATGTTGTTGTTTGTTGTGAATACTGATCTTTATTGCTAACCTCATAACTGAGGCACTTTACTAGGATCAGTCATCTACGAGTCATAAAAAGGAAATGGGACCTGGCAGAAAAATGAGACTAAATGTTGCACGTGTTTTTGCTTTCAAGTGATTTGGGGTCATTTTGTGCAGAAATTGTTCAGTGAGTATTCTGTTATTGTGAGTTAATGGGGTACACTGAGCTCGCATGCATTCCTTATTGGTACTCAGATGAATGTGGTGATATTTGGGGGTGACCTAGGCATCCATATGGCTTTTTTAAAATTAATTAATTTTTTTGTAGTGCAACAGCTGCCTGCTTCTCTTGGGGAAAAAAAAAAAAAAATCTCCTTCATCCATTTCACTTCTCCTGACCTCAGCTGTTTCCTTTTTTTGTGTTTCTCATCACTATTAGAAAAGCAGCAAAAGACAATCTTTGAAAAAGATGTAATTACATCACAGTTTACACTCCCAGCTTTCTGCTACGCCGTGTTTGTGTGCACGCTGACGGCACACGGACCAGATCTAGAGCACAGTCTCACGACAGTCACTTTTAATGGTGAGTCACTCAGCACAAAAGTAGTTTGTGTGTGAGTGTGTGGATTCTTTTTTAAAAATCCATTGTTTTCGATGTGAGCATTTGCGTGGATGGCAAACTTTTCTGTGGCTTCAGTTTGAGTATCAACCTGTGAAGATGTTCAGTAGGCTGAAACATTCCAAAATGATTCTTCAAGCAGCCAACTTGGCACCTTATTTATTTGTCAGAGATATATTTCTGTATTGATCATAGATTTGTCACATATATTGGTTATTTATCATGAAGTGGCAAGTGGTTGGTAGAGAACACGTTTCCATATTAAAACAATGGTAAATGCAGAAAAGACAAATACAAAAAACAAAAACAAAACAATAACATCTGCATCATTTCAACAGGTAATTTGCATGAAAAATTGCAAATAAAAAAAACTTGCAAACACAAATAGCACAAATATAGCACATGTAATAGTTTAATTTGATAACGTATCTTCTGCAATTTCACACAACATATTCAAAAACGCAATTCATAATTCATTTATTGTGTGAAGTATAAACATGTATAAAAATACAATAAAAGCACACATCATTAGTCATTTAAAAAATATTACAGTAAAATTAATAAATAAAAAACTCATAAGTAGCACAGTAAAAGTCATCATCAAAACCATAAAAAAAAAATCATCAATCACAATAAAAAAAATCAAACTCCATAAAAATCATCATAGTACTTTTTTTTTTTAAGTAATAGTATTTGGAGCATTTACCACATGACGAGGGAGGCTATTCCACAAAGTTACAACTCTGATAAAAAAGTTCTTAAGTCATATCTGCATCTTTGCACCTCAAACATGCAAGAGTGACTTCTCAAACCTAAATAAACTCTATTTTGTAAAAAATAAATAAATTAAATAAATAAATAAAATTCAGGCCTCATTAGATTAGATTAGATAGAACTTTATTAATCCCTTGGGAAAGCTCCCTCAGAGAAACTGAGGTTTCAGCAGCATTGTATAGCAGCACACAGGGTAAGAAGCACACAGAGTATCAGAAATAAAAATAAAAAATAATTTGCAAAATGTAAATACATATATAAATACCAGAAATACTGCTCACTACTGGCTTACTGGTTACTACTGTTCCTCTCCTTCCTGTCCTCTGTCTTCCTGTTACTCCTCCTCCCCCTGAGTGAGGACTTGTACAGTCTGACGCCTGAGGGACAAAGGAGTTTTTCAGTCTGCTGGTCCTGCACTTGGGAAGGAGCAGGCTGTGGCTGAAGAGGCTCCTCTGGTTGCTGATGACGGTGTGCAGAGGGCGATATTTTCAAAACTGTAAACTCTAAACCTCAATAAGGTCTCCATGAATCTCTCCTCATATGGTAAATTAACCAATTCTGGTACAATTTGTGTGGCCCTCCTCTGAACGTTTTCCAATACATTTGCACCACAAAGCTCCACAACACAACAGAAGTACTAACAACACAAAAAGAGGTTTGGACTCAAGTTCTTTGAGTCCAAACCTCTTTTTGTGTTTAACTGATGGACCATTCATCAGCTGAGCACATTTATTACACTGCACCCCAGCAAAATGTGCGTGTGTGTGCGTGTGTGCATGCATGTGAACAAGTTAACTAAAAAAAAAATGGCTGGGCAGATTTTAAATAAACTTGGTGGGAGTATTACTTGAAAACCTTTGGAGGAGACTGGCGTCATGATGAAGTCACATGGAAATCCGAAAAGGAAGCCGTGTTTGTTTAGAGCACACAGGATTTGCATCAGCCCTCTGATGCTTTTCATGATTATTTATTAATGATTTTATGCTTAACCTAACTATATTTTTATGTTTTATTATTTTACTTGCAATCCATTGAACAGTAGAGGTCAGTAAATGTCCTCCAGGCGGAAAACCTCTTTTTGTGTTTTGAGCTTCACAAAGCCGTTGTTTTTTTAAGGCGTGTTGTGTGAATTTGCAGCAGACATATTATTAAATTGCTGCATGTGTTACACGTGGTATTTGCATTCTTTATGTTTGCAAGAATTTTTGATGCAACCACCTGTTATTGAAGAGGTTGTTTATATTTTCTTCATTTACTAGTGTCTTAATTTGGAAATGTGGTCTTCTTCTCTTCCACCATATGAACGGTCATTTTATAGCATCAGTCACTGCTCAGCATGTCCACGTTGGACTCAAATATGCTAAATTAGGATTTTCCAGTTTATTATAACATGGCGAGCGGGCTGCATTACATTACAGCTATAAGTTCTAATATCTAATGCAAGTTTGGAAGCACTTTATAGCTCAGGATAAAGGTAACGTGAATGTGTCATTACCTCAGTTGGTATATCAGCTTCAGTTAAGACATGGTTCTGCTTTATTCATCACAATATTAAAAAAACAAACAAAAAGTCAAACCTGTGCCATTGATCTTGTGGGTTTGCATGATCTGTCCTTATATATTTGTGCAGGACCACAGACGTCTTCCTCCTGCGATCTGCTCGTTTTTTGTTGCGTAACCGTAGCAGCCACACAGATCCATTTGTAACTGATCACCCCAGATATTTGCTTGCAGGTTTGTATGCTGTCTTAAGTCTATGCTGTGTGACATTTTAGGTGTGTGCTGAAGTTACTGTGACCTGTGACAACCAATTTGTTGTCATGTAATTGCTTTTTAAAAAAAATTTATTTTATTTTTTTTTAATTCCCAATGGATTTTTCTCTTTGTATTAACTGGACAGTGTAATCTGTTGGTGTTGATTAAAAATGCCCTGGTAGCTTGTGGATTGCTAACGTGGTCAGATATATGTAATGTATAGCTGTACAAAGAGTGATTTAAAAAAAGAAGATGTTTTAAACCTTTCTTTTTCTGTGAGTACAGCACTGTTTTAAAAAACTGAAAAAAATCTTGGTGGTTTGAACCCTTGCCTGTTTTGAATTATCATTTGGTGGTGGTCTGTATTACTTCAATTGTTATTTATATGATTTCAGTCGTTGCCTCTCCTGCACTGCTGAGAGACTGTAGCTCAGTGCAGGAGGATGTACTGTATTCCCATGTGCAGTTTTGTACTTTACTCCCCTCTAGTTTTTGACTCAGTGAAAGTGTGATGTTTACATGTACAGTTTTTCAAAAGAGTTTTCGTTTCTTTGCATTTTAAGATCTATCCCACCCCACCCCACCCCTTCCCCTTCCCACCACACCCAAATCCCCAATCTGTGTACATTTGCCCAGATATTTGTTCTTTCATGACATCACGTGCAAACGTGACCTCTTTTGACGGCCGGTCACGTGGTCAGAGTGTGCCGTGGTTGTTGTGGTGTTGTGTTGACTTCCAGCTTTGAGAAAACCAATTTTGGGTCAGAGGGAGCTTCACAACATCTCAACGCAGACCACCAAAAGATATATTATGGAACAACAAAAGTTTAATCAGCTGTTTTAGAATAATACGATGGCCTAAGAGAAGAGCGGTGGGATGTACATTACAGTAACGCGTTCCAGGGAAAAGTGACAGGTACACTTTGACCTGTTGTAATATCTCCTCAGTAACATAAAAGCCATTCCCCTCTCCTGGCCTTTGAAGGGGAACCCATAAACCTCAGGAAATACTAAATCTCCAAGTTTAGTTTTTATCCACTGATTTCTTCTGAAATGACAGTTAAGTCTCTTACAAAAACCATTAGCATTTATATAAGATGCCTATTGTTTTGTACACTTATCATTGTGATTTAAAAGTGGAGCTTTTTCCAGTACCTGTGACTTTTTTCTTTTTTTTTTTTTTTTTGGAGTGTTTCTAGGTATGGATATTTATTATATGTGAAAATACACAAAAGAAAATGTTGAACTTGTTTCATTTGTATGTTTCATGCAAAACTGTCCAGGTGAGATTTGCTCTGCCTCTTACATATCATTAATGAGGGACCTGTGTTTGTTTGGAAATATTGCTTTTTTCAGTGTTGCATCAACGCTATGGAAAAAAAAACAAAAAAAACAAACCCATTGTGGTTTGCCAGCTGCAGAGTTGGCGCTCTTCTTCTCTTGAGATGTCAGTAATGGAATAAAACAGTGCGATGAGCTATCAAACTGAAATCAAGAATGTGATTCATTTATTTTGTCTGTAAACATTTTATTCTCAAAGGACAAAATAGCACCATATATTGTTTTTATTGCTTGATGATGAAAATGATTGTCCAGTAGAGAGCAGCAGATGTACTGCGAGCAGTGAAATTACAGGCCAGAGGTTTGCAGAAAGCATGATGCTTTTGGAGTGTTTGGAAGAATAACGACTAAAATTCCATGAAATATAAAAAAGCCAACTTATCAAAATTGAAAAACTGCACAAAAATCCTCCCCTCCCAGCATTAACAGAACAACCAACAGAAGTTGAGCACAGTTTTTGTGCTGTTTATACATTTCATTATTCAGATACAGCTTATACCTGCACATACAGTAGTGTTCAGAATAATAGTAGTGCTATGTGACTAAAAAGATTAATTCAGGTTTTGAGTATATTTCTTATTGTTACATGGGAAACAAGGTACCAGTAGATTCAGTAGATTCTCACAAATCCTACAAGACCAAGCATTCATGATATGCACACTCTTAAGGCTATGAAATTGGGCTATTAGTAAAAAAAAGTAGAAAAGGGGGTGTTTACAATAATAGTAGCATCTGCTATTGATGCTACAAACTCAAAACTATTATGTTCAAACTGCTTTTTTAGCAATCCTGTGAATCACTAAACTAGTATTTAGTTGTATAACCACAGTTTTTCATGATTTCTTCACATCTGCAAGGCATTAATTTTGTTGGTTTGGAACCAAGATTTTGCTCGTTTACTAGTGTGCTTGGGGTCATCGTCTTGTTGAAACACCCATTTCAAGGGCATGTCCTCTTCAGCGTAAGGCAACGTGACCTATTCAAGTATTTTGACATATCCAAACTGATCCATGATACCTGGTATGCGATATATAGGCCCAACACCATAGTAGGAGAAACATGCCCATATCATGATGCTTGCACCACCATGTTTCACTGTCTTCACTATGAACTGTGGCTTGAATTCAGAGTTTGGGGGTCGTCTCACAAACTGTCTGCAGCCCTTGGACCCAAAAAGAACAATTTTACTCTCATCAGTCCACAAAATATTCCTCCATTTCTCTTTAGGCCAGTTGATGTGTTCTTTGGCAAATTGTAACCTCTTCTGCACATGTCTTTTATTTAACAGAGGGACTTTGCGGGGGATTCTTGCAAATAAATTAGCTTCACACAGGTGTCTTCTAACTGTCACAGCACTTACAGGTAACTCCAGACTGTCTTTGATCATCCTGGAGCTAATCAATCGGTGAACCTCTTGTGTGGGCCGCCAGAAGAGGAGGTACTGCTGGCCCACCACCAGAGGGCGCCCTGCCTGAAGTGCGGGCTTCAGGCACGAGAGGGCGCTGCCGCCACAGACACAGCCGGGGGTGACAGCTGTCACTCATTCATGCTTCATCATCTCACTCCATAAAACCCGGACGTCATCTCCCCCTCATTGCCGAGATATCGTCGAACCGTTCAGGTAGTATTCTCAGCCTTAAAAGTAAACTGTATGTCAGTCTGAACTCTTATTTGCAGCCGTTTTCCTGTGGTGTTCCTTGTCTGTGAGACCGGCGTTCGGTATGACCAGCGACGGAGTCGCTTCACACCTCTACCAGATAAGTGTTTGAGACAGGAGCTGCACGAGTGTGTGTTAGAGGTGGAGGTGGACTCTCCACCATTGTTGCTACTGGGTGTGCACACACCCATATCTTATTGTCTCTGCTCCTTGCCAGCAGTACCAGATCCGACCGTCAAAGACGGTGGCCACCTGGGGACTCGGGACTTGGCGGCTCCAGTATTCTCCCGGTTCGGTGGCAGAGGAAATCGTGTGGTTCCGGTTCATCTCAGGACAGACGTCTTCTATCCTCGAGCCTGCCCACACGTCACCCTTGTGATTGACTGTAAATTTAACATTCCTCTGTGTTGTGCTCATTCACAACAGTAAAGTGTTCATATTTGACTCTTCCATTGTCCGTTCATTTACGCCCCCTGTTGTGGGTCCGTGTCACTACACTTTCACAACAGAACCTTTGCCATTCTGGTTATTCTTCTATCCATTTTGATGGTTGTTTTCCGTTTTCTTCCACACGTCTCTGTTTTTTTTGTCCATTTTAAAGCATTGGAGATCATTGTAGATGAACAGCCTATAATTTTTTGCACCTGCGTATAAGATTTCCCCTCTCCAACTGACTGACTGAATGCCACACTACTATTATTGTGAACACCCCCTTTTCTACTTTTTTTTTACTAATAGCCCAGTTTCATAGCCTTAAGAGTGTGCATATCATGAATGCTTGGTCTTGTTGGATTTGTGAGAATCTACTGAATCTACTGGTACCTTGTTTCCCATGTAACAATAAGAAATATACTCAAAACTTAGCTAAACTGCAGGATTGTCTTACAGACATAAAGACATGGATGACCGCTAATTTCCTGCTTTTAAACTCAGATAAAACTGAAGTTATTGTACTTGGCCCCACAAATCTTAGAAACATGGTGTCTAACCAGATCCTTACTCTGGATGGTATTACCCTGACCTCTAGTAATACTGTGAGAAATCTTGGAGTCATTTTTGATCAGGATATGTCATTCAAAGCGCATATTAAACAAATATGTAGGACTGCTTTTTTGCATTTACGCAATATCTCTAAAATTAGAAAGGTCTTGTCTCAGAGTGATGCTGAAAAACTAATTCATGCATTTATTTCCTCTAGGCTGGACTATTGTAATTCATTATTATCAGGTTGTCCTAAAAGTTCCCTAAAAAGCCTTCAGTTAATTCAAAATGCTGCAGCTAGAGTACTGACGGGGACTAGAAGGAGAGAGCATATCTCACCCATATTGGCCTCTCTTCATTGGCTTCCTGTTAATTCTAGAATAGAATTTAAAATTCTTCTTCTTACTTATAAGGTTTTGAATAATCAGGTCCCATCTTATCTTAGGGACCTCGTAGTACCATATCACCCCAATAGAGCGCTTTGCTCTCAGACTGCAGGCTTACTTGTAGTTCCTAGGGTTTGTAAGAGTAGAATGGGAGGCAGAGCCTTCAGCTTTCAGGCTCCTCTCCTGTGGAACCAGCTCCCAATTCAGATCAGGGAGACAGACACCCTCTCTACTTTTAAGATTAGGCTTAAAACTTTCCTTTTTGCTAAAGCTTATAGTTAGGGCTGGATCAGGTGACCCTGAACCATCCCTTAGTTATGCTGCTATAGACGTAGACTGCTGGGGGGTTCCCATGATGCACTGTTTCTTTCTCTTTTTGCTCTATATGCACCACTCTGCATTTAATCATTAGTGATCGATCTCTGCTCCCCTCCACAGCATGTCTTTTTCCTGGTTCTCTCCCTCAGCCCCAACCAGTCCCAGCAGAAGACTGCCCCTCCCTGAGCCTGGTTCTGCTGGAGGTTTCTTCCTGTTAAAAGGGAGATTTTCCTTCCCACTGTAGCCAAGTGCTTGCTCACAGGGGGTCGTTTTGACCGTTGGGGTTTTACATAATTATTGTATGGCCTTGCCTTACAATATAAAGTGCCTTGGGGCAACTGTTTGTTGTGATTTGGCGCTATATAAAAAATTGATTGATTGATTGATTGATTGAAAACCTGGATTCATCTTTTTAGTCACATAGCACTACTATTATTCTGAACACTACTGTACATGCTTGGTATCACTGCATGACACACCTCCACTGTATGCTTTTGGAGGCCAGTCAACACCTTGGTACCACCCAGTGCCGGTGTCGCAGACCGAACAGTCCCCCCCAAAAATTGGTCCGTCTGCCTTCACTACGCATGCGTCATTTCAGACCACAGCAGCAGGTCTGAGATGGAGCCTCTTCACCCAAAGCAATTAAATTGATTTAAATTGATTAATGGGATTATTAACCATCAAACGACAAGGTAAAACCTCTTAAATCATTCTAAAGTCAGTTTTAAGCAGAAATGAGGCTGTTTTAAGCAGAAACTCTGCAAAACTCCATGTCGTTGGAAATGACCGACGCACAGTGAATGCATCAGCTAGCAGCGCTCTGATCACTTCATCCATTTTTTTATGATGAAATAATGCTGAATTTATGTGGAAATGCTTGTTGTACAAAAGCTACAGATATCGCTGAGTGGAGTGGGGTTTTAAGCAGAAACGAGGTGATAATCCGTGAACTGTGGCTAATGACGCATACGCAGTGAAGGCAGGGTGGACTGATTTTTAGGGGGGACCATTTAGTCTGCGACACCGGCCCTAACCAACTTGGCTACTGAGGCAAGATTTTTAATGGCGCTCCCCAGCCCGGGCGCACACGCACAGACACACAAACACACACACTCCTCTTAGCGATCAAGGTATGTCAAAATGACGGGGAGAAACTCCACTCAAAGAATTTACCAACAATTCCCACCCCAACGAAACAGTTTATTTTGGGTAGGTCAGTTTAGACAAACGTCACCCTGAAATGCCTTAGGATTTAGCAAATCATGGATGAAGGTACATTAACACTGCTAGCTACATGATGCAATGCAAGGGAAAAAAAATTCATCATATTATTGTGCTGAGCTGCGGGGAAGAATAAAGACCAAGCCAGAGCTTTTGTCTTTTCTGCATTCTGCCACAAGGAGGTGTTTTTTATTTTTACACACAAAAACACAGAGACAATGTTGGAAGTCATCAAACACACTACACTTTACACGTATGGTAACAACAACATGACACTCAACCAAACTGACTAAATCAATTGAACTACAAAACACAACAAATCAATAACACCAACAACACTGTTAAACTAACTTGAACCACAATAACAAGACTTAAAACCCCAAAACCCCGAACTCCTATAATGCATTGCAGCACAACAATTTACAGTCTTAGCGACCGGCCCAGCGATCGCTTCATTGTTTTTACTGTCCCTGTCTTGGTCCCGTTGTTCTTCCTCTTCTTTTCTTTTTTCCTCCCCTCAGCACCAGACAGTTTGGGCCGTTCGACATTGTTATTAAGTTGTAATGATGTAATGACCCGGAAGGGCTCATCAGACACTTTAGAGGGGGGCGACGAGGAACCTATTGGCCCCTCGTTACGAATGCAGCTTGAATTCTGTTTGTTTTTCCAATTCGTGTGATTGATACAGCATTTGTGCTCTAATGTGACGGGGCCCTTAGAAAGTAAAATGAAACACTTAGAAATAACCAGACCAGAGAACATTTTGAAACAAGCCAATGCAGATTTTGCTTTTGCTGTCTTACGTTCCATAAAAATATGACTGAATTAGACTGCACTATCAAGAATACATGTGTAAAAGGTATGTATGAAAATGTATGTTCTTGTTCTTATCCTATTTGTTAATTTCATGTATTTACAGAGATTGAAGTTGCTCTCATAGTATTATGTAAACTTTGAACAGAGAAACCTGCAGGATGGCAGGCCCTCGCATCAGTGAAGACACGGGATAAAGGGATATCTTTAGATCTAAATGTCTCCCTGAGGTATTGCCAGGAATAGCGTCCGTTCACTGGTGGAGGAGTTTGAAAAATGAGAGATGTTTTGAATGCCCGTTGCAGCTTTAAGCTCCCGTCTGAATCATGCCTTTGGACCTTTAAATGCCAAAAATGTTCCTGTAATACATCACACAGTACTGTTTCATGTTGAAACATTAAGATCTGGACTGTGAACAAACTTTCTTCAGATTATTCTTAGATTTTGCAAACTGCAATATGTTCCCAACATATTTTTTTCGAAGAAAAGTTGATTCAGTGAATCACAAAGTAATGCTACTTGCACCACATGTTGTTTGAAGTAAAACATCAAGATTGCAGGATAAACCTGTATTTCATAGTAAGGATTCAATACAACATCAGCCATGTGCCTTCTAGCAAAC
The DNA here is from genome assembly GCF_902500255.1 of Thalassophryne amazonica. Taxonomy (NCBI): domain Eukaryota; kingdom Metazoa; phylum Chordata; class Actinopteri; order Batrachoidiformes; family Batrachoididae; genus Thalassophryne; species Thalassophryne amazonica. The sequence goes on along the minus strand of NC_047108.1, from coordinate 102,664,512 downwards.
TGTAGCAGAAAGTCACTTCTTCTTTTAAAGAAAATCCTTCTCTGTTCCTTTGGAGTTATTATGAGTCTCTTGTGGCTTCCCTCACTCGTCTCCTTCTTGTGCAGTCACTCACTTTTTGAGAACAGCCGACTCCAGACGAATTTATCATGTGATTCAATGATATAATATATGGTTCTGTGTGGCCTTGACATTTGATCAAACCTGCCAAAAAAAAAAAAAAAAAAAAAAAAAAAAACCCACTTTATAATCATGACCTCAGGACCTCCTTGAGTGTGACCTTTTAAGGCCATCCAAACTCAGAGGTCAAATGACCAAAAGAAAGAAAAGATAGAACTTCATATTAGTGTTTAATAGGAACTGGAGGTGTAATGATTTATCGTAAACTGTGATAATCATATCATGAAGCCTGTATAAATTTGCATTTTTAATTTTTTTTTATTTTTTAACCCGAGGCCATCAAAATATGGCCATCGGGTATTGTGAAGGCTTTGCGTCCATCTGTCCGTCTGCCCGTCTGTCTGTGCTCAATATAAGTCCAGTCCTCTTACTGCCAGGGTCTTCAAATTCACAGTGAACATTCTTGAGACACAGACCTTGGACAAGTTCTGGCTAACCTTGAAGTATTTTAAGAGATTTTCTTTAAAGAGGTTAAATAGTCACATTCTGTTTCATATTTTTATGCTATGAATCATGCAAATCCCTTTTTTTTGAGGGGTGGGGGTGACAGCCAATCAGAGTAGAGCGACACAGTGATGTCACTGGCAAGTCTCTCTCTGGTGCTCCAAAACCTTCATTTATGTGTAAATATAATGTGTTTCTCATATATTGTGTAAAAGCTAGCGAGAAATAAACACTTCTAAAACTGAAAACACTGTTTTTGGAACCTGATAACACCTCTGGAGTGATTTACAAGACATTTCATGGATGTTAGTGTGGTGATGTTACTGGCTGGTCTAGCTAGCTGCTAAGTCCATTTCATTTGTGTGTAAATATAACATCTTTCCCATATATTATGTCAAAGCTACCAACAAATAAACACTTCTAAAACTGAAAACACTGTTTTTGGAACCTGATAACACCTCTGGAGTGATTTACAAGACATTTCATGGATGTTAGTGTGGTGATGTTACTGGCTGGTCTAGCTTGCTGCTATGTCCATTTCGTTTGTGTGTAAATATAACATCTTTCTCATATATTATGTCAAAGCTACCAACAAATAAACACTTATAAAACTGAAAACACTGTTTTTGGAACCTGATAACGCCTCTGGAGTGATTTATAAGACATTTCATGGACGTTAGTGTGGCGATGTCATTGGCTGGTCTAGCTAGCTGCTAACTCCATTTCGTTTGTGTGTAAATATAACATTTATATTATGTAAAAGCTACCAACAAATAAACCCTTGTAAAACTGAAAATGCTGTTTTTGTAACCTGATAACACCTCTGGAGTGATTTACAAGACATTTCACAGATGTTAACATGCACACTAACGTCTGCTAACTCAAAGCTAACTTCCACTTTTGCCAAAAGCTCATGTATGCGCACACACGTCCTCCTGCAGACGCCATTAAAATGTAAGTAAAATACACTCAACAAAAATATAAACGCAACACTTTTGGTTTTGCTCCCATTTTGTATGAGATGAACTCAAAGATCTAAAACTTTTTCCACATACACAAAATCACCATTTCTCTCAAATATTGTTCACAAACCAGTCTAAATCTGTGATAGTGAGCACTTCTCCTTTGCTGAGATAATCCATCCCACCTCACAGGTGAGCCATATCAAGATGCTGATTAGACACCATGATTAGTGCACAGGTGTGCCTTAGACTGCCCACAATAAAAGGCCACTCTGAAAGGTGCAGTTTTATCACACAGCAAGATTTGAGGGAGCGTGCAATTGGCATGCCAACAGCAGGAATGTCAACCAGAGCTGTTGCTCGTGTATTGAATGTTCATGTCTCTACCATAAGCTGTCTCCAAAGGCGTTTCAGAGAATTTGGCAGTACATCCAACCAGCCTCACAACCGCAGACCACGTGTAACCACACCAGCCCAGGACCTCCACATCCATCATGTTCACCTCCAAGATCGTCTGAGACCAACCACTCGGACAGCTGCTGAAACAATCGGTTTACATAACCAAAGAATTTCTGCACAAACTGTCAGAAACCGTCTCAGGGAAGCTCATCTGCATGCTTGTCGTCCTCATCGGGGTCTCGACCTGACTCCAGTTCATCTTAACTGACTTGAGTGGGCAAATGCTCACATTCGCTGGCGTTTGGCACGTTGGAGAGGTGTTCTCTTCACGGATGAATCCCGGTTCACACTGTCCAGGGCAGATGGCAGACAGCGTGTGTGGCGTCGTGTGGGTGAGAGGTTTTCTGATGTCAATGTTGTGGATCGAGTGGCCCATGGTGGCGGTGGGGTTATGGTATGGGCAGGCGTCTGTTATGGACAAAGAACACAGGTGCATTTTATTGATGGCATTTTGAATGCACAGAGATACTGTGACGAGATCCTGAGGCCCATTGTTGTGCCATACATCCAAGAACATCACCTCATGTTGCAGCAGGATAATGCACGGCCCCATGTTGCAAGGATCTGTACACAATTCTTGGAAGTTGAAAATGTCCCAGTTCTTGCATGGCCGGCATACTCACCGGACATGTCACCCATTGAGCATGTTTGGGATGCTCTGGACCGGCGTATACGACAGCATTTACCAATTCCTGCCAATATCCAGAAACTTCACACAGCCATTGAAGAGGAGTGGACCAACATTCCACAGGCCACAACTGACAACCTGATCAACTCTATGCGAAGGAGATGTGTTGCACTGCATGAGGCAAATGGTGGTCACACCACATACTGACTGGTATCCCCCCCCCCAATAAAACAAAACTGCACCTTTCAGAGTGGCCTTTTATTGTGGACAGTCTAAGGCACACCTGTGCACTAATCATGGTGTCTAATCAGCATCTTGATATGGCACACCTGTGAGGTGGGATGGATTATCTCAGCAAAGGAGAAGTGCTCACTATCACAGATTTAGACTGGTTTGTGAACAATATTTGAGGGAAATGGTGATATTGTGTATGTGGAAAAAGTTTTAGATCTTTGAGTTGGTGGTTGGCTCTCACTTCGGTATTGTATCACTTCCTGTTCCGGAGCACAGTGGTGTTTTGCTGTATCTGTTAGCTGTTTAATCTGCGCAGTTAGATTGATCTAGTTATCTAGATAATGATTTGTTTCCCAGTGTAATCTTCACGTGCCTTAACTAAAGCACTCCTTCTGCTGAATCACCTCTAAATTATTTACACATTATTCACTTTGCGTGTTTTTAGGAATCCGCTAGCTTAGCGCAGCTACTAGCTCTTAGCCGATTTAGCATGGCGGCTTCTCCTGTCTCTCCCGCACTTTTCTGCTCTGGGTGTGAAATGTTTAGTTATTCCTCGGCCTCCTTTAGCAGTAACGGTACTTGTAATAAGTGTAGCTTATTCATAGCTTTGGAGGCCAGGCTGGGCGAATTGGAGACTCGGCTCCGCACCGTGGAAAATTCTACAGCTAGCCAGGCCCCTGTAGTCGGTGCGGACCAAGGTAGCTTAGCCGCCATTAGTTCCCCTCTGGCAGATCCCGAGCAGCCGGGAAAGCAGGCCGACTGGGTGACTGTGAGGAGGAAGCGTAGTTCTAAACAGAAGCCCCGTGTACACCGCCAACCCGTTCACATTTCTAACCGTTTTTCCCCACTCGACGACACACCCGCCGAGGATCAAACTCTGGTTATTGGCGACTCTGTTTTGAGAAATGTGAAGTTAGCGACACCAGCAACCATAGTCAATTGTCTTCCGGGGGCCAGAGCAGGCGACATTGAAGGAAATTTGAAACTGCTGGCTAAGGCTAAGCGTAAATTTGGTAAGATTGTAATTCACGTCGGCAGTAATGACACCCGGTTACGCCAATCGGAGGTCATTAAAATTAACATTGAATCGGTGTGTAACTTTGCAAAAACAATGTCGGACTCTGTAGTTTTCTCTGGGCCCCTCCCCAATCGGACCGGGAGTGACATGTTGAGTGGTGTCCAAAAAATGAGGTGGGCTTCATAGATAATTGGCAAAGCTTCTGGGGAAAACCTGGTCTTGTTAGGAGAGACGGCATCCATCCCACTTTGGATGGAGCAGCTCTCATTTCTAGAAATCTGGCCAATTTTCTTAAATCCTCCAAACCGTGACTATCCAGGGTTGGGACCAGGAAGGAGAGTTGTAGTCTTACACACCTCTCTGCAGCTTCTCTCCCCCTGCCATCCCCTCATTACCCCATCCCCGTAGAGACGGTGTCTGCTCCCAGACCACCAATAACCAGCAAAAATCTATTTAAGCATAAAAATTCAAAAAGAAAAAAATAATATAGCACCTTCAACTGCACCACAGACTAAAACAGTTAAATGTGGTCTATTAAACATTAGGTCTCTCTCTTCTAAGTCCCTGTTGGTAAATGATATAATAATTGATCAACATATTGATTTATTCTGCCTTACAGAAACCTGGTTACAGCAGGATGAATATGTTAGTTTAAATGAGTCAACACCCCCGAGTCACACTAACTGTCAGAATGCTCGTAGCACAGGCCGAGGCGGAGGATTAGCAGCAATCTTCCATTCCAGCTTATTAATTAATCAAAAACCCAGACAGAGCTTTAATTCATTTGAAAGCTTGACTCTTAGTCTTGTCCATCCAAATTGGAAGTCCCAAAAACCAAGTTTTATTTGTTATTATCTATCGTCCACCTGGTCGTTACTGTGAGTTTCTCTGTGAATTTTCAGACCTTTTGTCTGACTTAGTGCTTAGCTCAGATAAGATAATTATAGTGGGCAATTTTAACATCCACACAGATGCTGAGAATGACAGCCTCAACACTGCATTTAATCTATTATTAGACTCTATTGGCTTTGCTCAAAATGTAAATGAGTCCACCCACCACTTTAATCATATCTTAGATCTTGTTCTGACTTATGGTATGGAAATAGAAGACTTAACAGTATTCCCTGAAAACTCCCTTCTGTCTGATCATTTCTTAATAACATTTACATTTACTCTGATGGACTACCCAGCAGTGGGGAATAAGTTTCATTACACTAAACGTCTTTCAGAAAGCGCTGTAACTAGGTTTAAGGATATGATTCCTTCTTTATGTTCTCTAATGCCATATACCAACACAGTGCAGAGTAGCTACCTCTGTAAGTGAGATAGAGTATCTCGTCAATAGTTTTACATCCTCATTGAAGACAACTTTGGATGCTGTAGCTCCTCTGAAAAAGAGAGCTTTAAATCAGAAGTGCCTGACTCCGTGGTATAACTCACAAACTTGTAGCTTAAAGCAGATAACCCGTAAGTTGGAGAGGAAATGGCATCTCACTAATTTAGAAGATCTTCATTTAGCCTGGAAAAAGAGTCTGTTGCTCTATAAAAAAGCCCTCCGTAAAGCTAGGACATCTTTCTACTCATCACTAATTGAAGAAAATAAGAACAACCCCAGGTTTCTTTTCAGCACTGTAGCCAGGCTGACAAAGAGTCAGAGCTCTATTGAGCTGAGTATTCCATTAACTTTAACTAGTAATGACTTCATGACTTTCTTTGCTAACAAAATTTTAACTATTAGAGAAAAAATTACTCATAACCATCCCAAAGATGTATCGTTATCTTTGGCTGCATTCAGTGATGCCGGTATTTGGTTAGACTCTTTCTCTCCGATTGTTCTGTCTGAGTTATTTTCATTAGTTACTTCATCCAAACCATCAACATGTTTATTAGACCCCATTCCTACCAGGCTGCTCAAGGAAGCCCTACCATTATTTAATGCTTCGATCTTAAATATGATCAATCTATCTTTGTTAGTTGGCTATGTACCACAGGCTTTTAAGGTGGCAGTAATTAAACCATTACTTAAAAAGCCATCACTTGACCCAGCTATCTTAGCTAATTATAGGCCAATCTCCAACCTTCCTTTTCTCTCAAAATTCTTGAAAGGGTAGTTGTAAAACAGCTAACTGATCATCTGCAGAGGAATGGTCTATTTGAAGAGTTTCAGTCAGGTTTTAGAATTCATCATAGTACAGAAACAGCATTAGTGAAGGTTACAAATGATCTTCTTATGGCCTCGGACAGTGGACTCATCTCTGTGCTTGTTCTGTTAGACCTCAGTGCTGCTTTTGATACTGTTGACCATAAAATTTTATTACAGAGATTAGAGCATGCCATAGGTATTAAAGGCACTGCGCTGCGGTGGTTTGAATCATATTTATCTAATAGATTACAATTTGTTCATATAAATGGGGAATCTTCTTCACAGACTAAGGTTAATTATGGAGTTCCACAAGGTTCTGTGCTAGGACCAATTTTATTCACTTTATACATGCTTCCCTTAGGCAGTATTATTAGACGGTATTGCTTAAATTTTCATTGTTACGCAGATGATACCCAGCTTTATCTATCCATGAAGCCAGAGGACACACACCAATTAGCTAAACTGCAGGATTGTCTTACAGACATAACGACATGGATGACCTCTAATTTCCTGCTTTTAAACTCAGATAAAACTGAAGTTATTGTACTTGGCCCCACAAATCTTAGAAACATGGTGTCTAACCAGATCCTTACTCTGGATGGCATTACCCTGACCTCTAGTAATACTGTGAGAAATCTTGGAGTCATTTTTGATCAGGATATGTCATTCAAAGCGCATATTAAACAAATATGTAGGACTGCTTTTTTGCATTTACGCAATATCTCTAAAATTAGAAAGGTCTTGTCTCAGAGTGATGCTGAAAAACTAATTCATGCATTTATTTCCTCTAGGCTGGACTATTGTAATTCATTATTATCAGGTTGTCCTAAAAGTTCCCTAAAAAGCCTTCAGTTAATTCAAAATGCTGCAGCTAGAGTACTAACGGGGACTAGAAGGAGAGAGCATATCTCACCCATATTGGCCTCTCTTCATTGGCTTCCTGTTAATTCTAGAATAGAATTTAAAATTCTTCTTCTTACTTATAAGGTTTTGAATAATCAGGTCCCATCTTATCTTAGGGACCTCGTAGTACCATATCACCCAAATAGAGCGCTTCGCTCTCAGACTGCAGGCTTACTTGTAGTTCCTAGGGTTTGTAAGAGTAGAATGGGAGGCAGAGCCTTCAGCTTTCAGGCTCCTCTCCTGTGGAACCAGCTCCCAATTCAGATCAGGGAGACAGACACCCTCTCTACTTTTAAGATTAAGCTTAAAACTTTCCTTTCTGCTAAAGCTTATAGTTAGGGCTGGATCAGGTGACCCTGAACCATCCCTTAGTTATGCTGCTATAGACGTAGACTGCTGGGGGGTTCCCATGATGCACTGTTTCTTTCTCTTTTTGCCCTGTATGCACCACTCTGCATTTAATCATTAGTGATCGATCTCTGCTCCCCTCCACAGCATGTCTTTTTCCTGGTTCTCTCCCTCAGCCCCAACCAGTCCCAGCAGAAGACTGCCCCTCCCTGAGCCTGGTTCTGCTGGAGGTTTCTTCCTGTTAAAAGGGAGTTTTTCCTTCCCACTGTAGCTGTTTTGTCCGTTGGGGTTTTACATAATTATTGTATGGCCTTGCCTTACAATATAAAGCGCCTTGGGGCAACTGTTTGTTGTGATTTGGCGCTATATAAAAAAAAAAAAAAAATTGATTGAATTGATTGATTGATTGAGTTCATCTCATACAAAATGGGAGCAAAACCAAAAGTGTTGCGTTTATATTTTTGTTGTGTAGTTTGTATAGCCGCGGTGCTCTGATCACTTCCTCTGTCTTTTATGAGGAAATAATGCTGGATTTATTTTGAAATGATTGTTGTACAAAAGCTTCAGATATCTGTCGCTGAGAGATAGATGATGACTGGAGTGCAGTTTGAAACAGAAAGGAGGTGATAATCAGTGAACTGCGGCGAAGGCGGGGCAGACCGATTTTTAGGGGGGACCGTTCGGTCTGTGACACCGGCTTGCAAGGCCTCAACAAGAAATTGAAAGACTCAATTTTATTAACAAACTAGTTAAAACCAAATAAAACTAAAATGCAAGACCTAAAACCAGCGAGACAAATGCGTGGGCTCCTGTCTGCTCCCACTTTAGACATCTGCTGGACTTTGATTTTTAATTTTTATTTATTTAATGTTTTTTAGGTGGGGGGCAATTAGCCAGGTCTCTGGTATTTTTCAGCCTGAGCCTTAATTATGGAGATCCAACTTTTCAGCTCTGACACGTCCAAACAAAATCTGTCCAGAATTGAATTACAGTGTGAAATGTGACGTCATATTTATATACAGAGACACTTGGAAAAGGCTAAATGTGGTCAATTCATTATTATATTAACATGCTAATGAACAACAATATTGTGTGTAACTAACAAAAACGTGTCAACAAAAGAAAGATACGATTGTTTTTAATTGCAAAAGATGGGGGAAACAATTTTATTGTAATATTTACAAAACAGTATGCAGCCTATTGAATCACAATATTGTAATTTTATCTTGTGAAATTACAGGAATATAGGAAAGATGCCTGTTGCCAGGAATTTCCTGTCATTTTAACCTGTGAAATGATGCGAAATTCCTGGCAGCTCAGTTGCTGTAAAGATAAAATAAATGACACCATTTTACTGTTTACAAAAATCACATTAGTCCACTGTATCAAATTTACAGTAAAATTGTATATTACTGTCAATTTTCTGCAATTAGGTCTGACGAATTTCCTGTAAAAATACAAGAAATTTCTAACAGTGCTGAACACCTCACAAGTACACAATTATTTTACAGCAAAAGTCACACAGACAAAAACACTGAAAAATTTTTACACATTTGATTTCATATATCTTCAGTTATAATAATAAATGAAAACGAACTCAAGTCGTCACAATAACCCCATCTCTTCCATCTCCAGGATGACGATGGAAATTTGACAGGATGGGAAGGTGATGTTGGGAATAAAGTCTATGAGGATGTTGGTGGAGGTGTTGATGGCTCAAATGCTCCATTGTCACTGCTTTCACTGGTTTGTCTGTTTAAAACCATTTCCCTGGTGATGCAGCCCCCCTGCCCGCTGGTCACTGCGTAGGTTCTGTTCCTGAAGCATGAAGACAAGTCTCAGTTTGAAGCTATAGAACAGATAATTGCTCTGAAAAAAATCTGAATTTTCTCACAAAAATTTATCAAAGCACACACTTTTGAGAGTCAGATGCATTCTGGGTGCCAGGCTGGTTCTGTTTTGCAAAGAAAAATGAAGTCCACCAGTGACCAGAATCTTGCCTTGGAAGTCCTGTGTGAAACTATATATAGTTATATCTATCTATCATAACAATATCTGTAATTACATGCAGCATGCACAGTAATGCCTAAAACCTTTGAAAAAAAGTGATGATTAGCTCCATTTAATAGAAACAGATAGAACCCATCCATCTTCAACCACTTATCCAGGATTGGGTCGCGGGGGCAACAGCTCCAGCAGGGGACCTCAGACTTCCCTTTCCTGGGCCACATTGACCACCGTTGACTGGGGGATCCTGAGGCATTCCCAGGCCAGTGTGGAGATATAATCTCTCCACCTAGTCCTGGGTCTTCCCCGAGGTCTCCTCCCAGATGGACATGCCTGGAACACCTCCCTAGGGAGGCACACAGGGGACGGCATCCTTACCAGATGCCCGAACCACCTCAGCTGGCTCCTTTCAACGCAAAGTTGCAGCGGCTCTACTCCGAGCTCTCACCTTATCTCTAAGGGAAACACCAGCCACCCTCCTGAGGAAGCCCATTTCGGCCGCTTGTACCCACGATCTAGTTGTTTCGGTCATGATCCAACCCCCATGACCATAGGTGAGAGTAGGAACAAAGACTGACCAGTTGATCAAGAGCTTCGCCTTTTGGGTCAGCTCCCTTTTTTCTCACAACAGTATGGCAGAGTGAATGCAACACCTCCCCTGCTGCACCAGTCTCATGCTCCATGGTCCCCTCACTCATGAATGAGACCCTGAGGTACTCCTTTACTTGGGGCAAGACCTCATTCCCTACCCGGAGTAGGCAATCCATCGGTTTCCTGCAGATAGATCCCATTTAATAGAAACAGATAGATCCTGTTTCACATTAACAACATAATTCTTTATCAAGAGGTTTTGTCTAATTTATAATAAAATATGGTTGTATTTGACTTGGTTTTTCAAATCATATTATTATTATCTGCGACAGACTGGCGTCCTGTCCTGGGTGTACCCCGCCTTGCGCTCTATGACTGCTGGGATAGGCTCCAGCCCCCCGCGACCCATAACTGGACTAAGCTGTAGAAGATGAATGAATGAATATTATTATTATATACCTGGGTGGTGTGGAAGCGCCTCTCCTGTGTGTTCTGCGCTGCTGCAGGAGCTGCTGCTAGAGTTAGACCCTATCCGTCCTGAGCAAAAATAAATCGTTTAATGTAAAACTGATTAACTCAGATTGAAACAAGAACATGCATTCATCAAATCTAGAAAAAAAACCCCAAAACAAATTAAACCATGCAGTATGGTCTGACTCACTTCTGTAATAATCATGAGTGGCAGTGAAGGCGCCACCTGATGGAATCGCTGCCATTTTCTCTGACTTTAGGTGGAAAACCGAGATGGAAAACTGTGACCTTGAGGTAAGACAAGAACAAGATATATAGCAAATCATTTATTAAGCTGGAAACAAACTGTAAAATGTACATAACAGTTTTTACATTTCCTCCCATAGTTTTTATTTTTATGTCCTGATTTCCTGTTGTCACCCACCATAGTTTCCAGTTTTCCAAAAAGCAAGTACACAATTTTTCACAGGCTTAAAAATCTTATGTAGGTATATGGAGACAAAGTTAGAGGGCATTCACAGAAAACATAATTCTGGACTGTTTTCAGGGACACTTTGCTGCATAGTTTCATGTCCAGTCTGCAGGGCTCCAGTACAGAAAGTTAAAACACTAACACCTGCTTCTGCTGCTCAAATAGCCAGAATCAGTGGGCCGATTGGCACGTGGGTGAGAACACGTGCACTCACTCATGTGAGAACACGTGCACTCACTCGTGAACTCTGAATACGGTACATGAGCTGTCTGATTGACTGTGAAGGCAGCTGTCAAAAGATAACAGCTGTGCCGCGCCGCTGAGCGTGTTTCTACACATTGTTAAAGTCACAACCACAATAAGTTATGACAACAACGAAAACAATAGTTTTATACAAAAAATTTTATATACACGAGGTCTGTTAGAAAAATATCCGACCTTTTAATTTTTTTCAAAAACCATATGGATTTGAATCACGTGTGATTGCATCAGCCAAGCTTGAACCTTTGTGCGCATGCGTGAGTTTTTTCACGCCTGTCAGTTGCGTCATTCGCCTGTGAGCAGTGGTCCACCCCCTCATCGTTTTTTTATTGCGAATAAATGTCTGAACGATTTGGAGCTTTGCTGCATCAATTTTTTTCCAGAAACTGTAAGAGACCTCCAGGTGGACACCGTTCGGAAAATTAATATGGCTTTCAGGGACGATTTTATGGGGATTACACAGATTAAGGAGTGATTCAGACGGTTTAAAGACCGCCCACAACTGCTGAGAGCGCGCCGCGCTCCGAGCGCCAATTGACAGGCTCATACCCCGCTGAAACAACCAGATCATTTCCAACGTGAAGGCTTTGTTGATCAAAAAAAATTGATTGATTGATTGATTGATCAATCAATCAATCAATTTTATTTATATAGCGCCAAATCACAACAAACAGTTGCCCCAAGGCGCTTTATATTGTAAGGCAAAGCCATACAATAATTACGTAAAAACCCCAACGGTCAAAACGACCCCCTGTGAGCAAGCACTTGGCTACAGTGGGAAGGAAAAACTCCCTTTTAACAGGAAGAAACCTCCAGCAGAACCAGGCTCAGGGAGGGGCAGTCTTCTGCTGGGACTGGTTGGGGCTGAGGGAGAGAACCAGGAAAAAGACATGCTGTGGAGGGGAGCAGAGATCAATCACTAATGATTAAATGCAGAGTGGTGCATACAGAGCAAAAAGAGAAAGAAACACTCAGTGCATCATGGGAACCCCCCAGCAGTCTTTCGCCTCGCTCCCGACGGCGTTCCTCCAACCGATTGTCTAACCGTATAACGAGATCGATAAGCCCATCTAAATCCGCGGTTCCTCCTTAGCTACCAGCTGCTCCTTCAGAACCCACGACAGTCCGTTTATGAAGGCGGCGCGGAGCGCAACGTTATTCCAGCCGGACCTCGCAGCCGCGATGCGGAAGTTGACTGCATAAGCGGCTGCGCTCTCGCGTCCCTGTCTCATTGACAGCAGCACAGTTGAAGCGGTCTCTCCTCTGTTAGGGTGATCAAACACTGTTCTGAACTCCCCCACAAACCCAGTGTATGCTGATAACAACCGTGAGTTCTGTTCCCAGAGCGCCGTAGCCCAGGCGTGTGCTTTACCCCAAAGCAGAGCAATCACATAAGCTATTTTACTAGCATCTGACGCGTACATGACGGGACGTTGTGCGAAGACGAGCGAACACTGCATAAGAAAATCCGCGCACGTCTCCACACAACCTCCGTACGGCTCAGGAGGGCTTATGTATGCTTCAGGGGATGGTGGGAGGGGTTGTTGAACCACCACTGGAATGTTTATATCCTGCACAGGGTCGACAGGAGGACGAGCTGCAGCAGCGCCCTGAGCGCTCGCCGCCATCTGTGCGGAGAGAGCCTCCACCCTGTGGTTCAGGAGGATGTTTTGCTCGGTCATTTGATCCAACCGAGCCATAAAGGCGGTGAGAATGTGCTGCAGCTCACCAATCAAGTCTCCTGCAGACGCCTGCACTCCCTGCTCTCCCATTGGTTGTTCAACAGCCGGGTGACGCCCCTCGGAGTCCATGACGCTGGCCGAGATATCCTGTTGGGAAAGTGTAGTGACACGGACCCACAACAGGGGGCGCAAATGAACGGTCAATAGATGAGCCAAAAGGTAACAATTTAATGTTGTGAATGTGCACAACGAATATACAGACAATCTCAGAATATCATTACAGTCAATCCACAAAGGTGACGTGTGGGCAGGCTCGAGGATAGAAGACGTCTGTCCTGAGAAGAGCCGGAACCACACGATTTCCGCCGCCCCAGAACCTGGTGAATACTGGAGCCGCCAAGTCCCGAATTCCCAGGTGATCACCGTCCCCGACTGTCGGATCTGGTACTGCTGGCGAAGAACAAAGACAGTCAAGTGTGGGTTTGTGTACACCCAGTAACAACAACGGTGGGAATGCCACCTCCACCTCTCACTCAATATGGTGCAGAGTACCGCAGTGATTCCTCAGGGGAAAAGAGTGCCATCCTGCACTCACTCAGCCTCCACAGAAAAAGGAACCGGTACTCCTGCAAACACTCACAATATACAGATATATTGCAAAAAAACACAAACGGCTGAGGATATTACCTCCAATGAAGTATGATATCTCGGCAACGAGGTGGAGATGACGTCTGGTCTTTATGGAGTGAGATGATGTTGAGTAGATGGGTGACAGCTGTCAAGAGGTAATGAGTGACAGCTGTCACCCCCGGCTGTGTCCATGGCCGCAGCGCCCTCTCGTGCCTGAAGCCCGCACTTCAGGCAGGGCGCCCACTGGTGGTGGGCCAGCAGTACCTCCTCTTCCGGCGGCCCACACACAACAGCTATTGCGTAAATGCAAAAAAGCAGTCCTACATATTTGTTTAATATGCGCTTTGAATGACATATCCTGATCAAAAATGACTCCAAGATTTCTCACAGTATTACTAGAGGTCAGGGTAATGCCATCCAGAGTAAGGATCTGGTTAGACACCATGTTTCTAAGATTTGTGGGGCCAAGTACAATAACTTCAGTTTTATCTGAGTTTAAAAGCAGGAAATTAGAGGTCATCCATGTCTTTATGTCTATAAGACAATCCTGCAGTTTAGCTAATTGGTGTGTGTCCACTGGCTTCATGGATAGATAAAGCTGGGTATCATCTGCGTAACAATGAAAATTTAAGCAATACCGTCTAATAATACTGCCTAAGGGAAGCATGTATAAAGTGAATAAAATTGGTCCTAGCACAGAACCTTGTGGAACTCCATAATTAACCTTAGTCTGTGAAGAAGATTCCCCATTTACATGAACAAATTGTAATCTATTAGATAAATATGATTCAAACCACTGCAGCGCAGTGCCTTTAATACCTATGGCATGCTCTAATCTCTGTAATAAAATTTTATGGTCAACAGTATCAAAAGCAGCACTGAGGTCTAACAGAACAAGCACAGAGATGAGTCCACTGTCTGAGGCCATAAGAAGATCATTTGATCCGGGACATTCACTGTACTGTATGTGTGGACAAACATTTACTTAAATATATTCGCAAAATTTATCTTCAATATCAAGGTCAAGGTTACTTTATTTGTACCAAAAGGTAAATTTGGTTTGGCAGTGAGTCACTCCATTCATAACAATCACATAAATACAGATAAAAAATACCACAAATATAATAAAAATATAAAAATACAATGAGCAGTGCAAGTACAGGCCAATAGCATGGCACCCAGAAGAAAGTCACAAAGCGTGTGCCATCTCAATGCAAAATAGATAAATTAATTAAATATACATTCAGAGTCATCTGTTAAGTACACTAATAGCAGCAGGAATAAAAGTGCTCTTGTAGCGCTTAGTTCTGCAGAAAGGAGCTTTATACCTCCGTCCTGAAGGGAGCAGTTCAAACTGATCAAAAAGAGGATGTGAGGCGTCCTTTAGAACTGCCTCAACCAATCTCTGGACCTGCCTCATGTACAGAGAGGTTGGATACAGCTGAGACTCTCCTCCAATGATTTTGCTCGCCCATTTTACAATCTGATTCAGACTATTTTTGTTTTTAACTGACAAATTTCCAAACCATGACACCAAACAAAAGATACAACAGATTCGATATAACAACGATAAAACATTGTTAACAGTGATTTGTCAATGTGAAAGGATGCCAGTTTTCTAAGACAGAACAAGCGCTGGTTTTTTACACACCACTTCACAATTTGACTCAAAAGTGAGTTTGTCATCAATAACAGTACCCAGATATTTATAGGTGCTCACAGTTTCTACAGCCTGACCTTTTAGGAGAGTTACTCCATGTTTGTGGGAGCCCTTCCTAAAGTCAATGACCATATCTTTAGTCTTCAATACATTCATCTGTAGAAAAGACTTCTCGCACCAATCCAAGAAATCATCAACAACAGGACCGTGGCCAACCTCATTGTCCTGTAGCAAGCTGACAATAACAGTGTCATCTGCATACTTAAGAATAGTCCTCTCCTCCCTCCAACTTCTGCAGAGATCAGTGTATAAAATATACAAAAGTGGAGAGATAGCACTGCCTTGTGGTGTCCTGATGGAGGACTGGGTCTGATCAGACAAGACCCCATTTACTCTCACTTTTTGTGTCCTGTTAGTGAGGAAGCTCAGAATCCAGCCCACAAGATTACAACTTAGATTAAAATGATCTAAAAGTCTTGAGGCTAAAATGTGCGGCTGAACTGTGTTAAAAGCAGAAGAAAAGTCAATGAATAAAAGTCTGACATGTGCACCTTTCCCTTCAAGGTGTCTGAAAAGTAAGTTCATTAAAGTGACTGTGGCATCCTCAACCCCTCTATTTGGCCTATAGGCAAATTGCATAGGGTCCAAGTTGGCACCTACTTGATTAATAATTTCAGTTCTCACCAATTTCTCAAAGGTTTTCATGACAATGGACGTCAAAGCTATAGGCCTAAAGTCATTTAGAACCTTTGGAGTACAATTTTTGGTGGCAGGGACAACAACAGCGTCTTTCCACACATTTGGCACAGTTTGCATTTCCAGAGACATATTAAAAATAAATTGGAAAATAAGACTCAGCTCTTCTCAGTATAAGAAAAGCACTGTTATATAAACACAACTTTGCTTTACATCAGTTTTCTAGACTTCTGTCTATTTTGGAACAGGATTAATAATTACATTTTTTACTGTGTTCTCATTATTTTTATTAAAAAGTAACTGATTCTATTCTGTATTTGTCAATTCTTTGACAACTGTATCCTATATTAAATGTTTGGGCATTTGAATGTTGAAAATAATGACTCTGTTGATGCTGCAAAGCATGATGTTTTAACATACCTTTCAGATTAGGATGCAAATGCCAGCACCAGCTGCAGCTCAAAGTGAGGATGGCTTGAAGCTGAAGATGTACCAGATCTTTCACCGTCCCATCTGTTGTTACATTTTGCGTGGATCAGCCGGTCTCTGAGCTTCTGCTGTCTGTCACGCCACAGGATCACTTTTTATAGGCCCTCCTACACTGTGGGCGGGGCCTGTCACAGCTCAGGACACAGAACATGCACACGTTCCGTTTGGTCAACATGCAAACTCAATGACTCAAGACAAAAGGACACAGAAGAAGATATTCACTCACAGACCTAGAGTGATCTAACTTGGGGCCTAGAAATTCAATATAGAGTCAAAGGGCCCTATCTTTCAACCAGAGCAAAGTGCACAGTGCAGTGCAAGTGTTATTGCTAGTTTCCACTCAATGCCTGACGGTTTTCACAGGAAGCACCTACTTGCATTCATGGAACATCACTGTACTCTGGTACAGGCAAATGTACTCAAAGAACTTCTCACACAGCATGTGCTTGTTGTTCTGCTGCAGGGCTCTGATCCTCCGCTTCTGACTGTCATAACAGGTCAGGGCACACAGGTTTCTGCTGAGTTTCTGCCGGTGCCAGACAGGGCCCGGCCAACCTGCTGAGCCCAGCCACCCGATGCCACGTCTGGGAACATGTGCTGATGCCGTGCTTCACCATATCCACAACACTATGGAACTGCCTTGGGTTCTGGATGGCAACCACCCAGGTAGATACTGAGCACCCAGTGTGTTAGTCTAAAAGTATACTGTGGTCAGGTGCATAGCTGGTGCATTATTCATGAATGGCACCAGAAAGAGTTTGCTCCACAGTCCTGCAAAAACCTTCTCCGAAGTAAGTCCAAAGCAGTGTAGCTCCACGAGTCATGACATACAGTTCATGCACAGGGGTGCCCATTATCACATCACCCCTCGAAACAGAATAGGAAACAAAAAATGATTAAGCAAATAAAATTAACTACAAATACAAAGCTTTAATAACTCTGGCTGAGTGGTCACCACTATTATCTCACAGCAAGAAGGTCCAGGGTGGGCTTCCAGTCTGGACCTTTCTGTGTGCCGTTTGCATGTTCTCCCCATGTTCGGGTGCTCTGGCTTCCTCCCACATCCAAACAAACACATGCAGGTTTGTGAGAGGGAGTGTTGATGGGTTTATCTCTGTGTATCTTCTCTGCAGCCGACTGGCGTCCTGTCCTGTCTGTACCCCACCTGTTGCCCAGTGAATGCTGGAATAAGCCAGAGACAAAGAGGTGATGCATGCAGTGGAATCCCACATCCTCATCCCTCCAAAAAAAAAAAAAAAAAAAAGAGCATTATTTCATCTGTGTGGAAGGTGATGACCTCAGTTTTCTGGTATGCAAAGCAACAATGAATCCATGTCTGTTATTGCAACCTGTTTTAAATGATCAGGATTAAATTTTCTATACCGAGGTGAATCAAGTACAACACCACCATCGGAAGAAATGTGTTGACCTCAAAGGGGACAGTGTTAAAAATACATGGTGTCACACCACTGAAGCACCACAGTTAGCCTATGAACTTCTCAGCCAACGCTCGACCATAAAAACAGCACAATGATGTTTTATGAATTCACACACAACAGTCATGAAATGGTAAAAATGCATATGTAAGTGTTCTGTTGTCCATTTATCCCTTGTTCACAACACTTTAAACAAACACCACCTGCCTTTGTCAGACCAAGCAACTGATGACAGCGCTGTCAGGCCAGGAGGTTATAAACAGAACAAAGATCCTGCTTGAAAAAAATCCCATCATCTGTTCTTCAACAGACAAAGCTTCTGTTGCAGTGTCAGAATTATTTCACCTGCGTACATCTTAGAAAAAAATGTACATTTGAGATGATAAAACTATATATATATACGAGGGTAGGCTGAAAAGTTCTAAGGCTGACTATGATGCAGTTGTCGAATTGAACAAATTCAGAGTTATTTTTCTACATAGTCTCCCTGTAACGCCACAAACTTCTTTCAGCGCTGCTTGAGTGCTTCGATTCCCTTGGCATAGAAGTTTTCATCTTGAGAGTCAAAATAGTCCTCAACAGCAGCCATCACCTCATCATTGCTCCGATAGTGCTTCCCAGCCAAGTTTTTTTTCAGGTTTGGGAACAGATGAAAGTCCGAGGGTGCCAAGTCAGGGGAGTATGGTGGGTGATCTACCAGTTCGAATCCACACTCGTGGATAGTGGCCATGGCCACTGTTGACTTGTGAGCTGGGGCATTGTAATGATGGAACAGCACCCCTTTCGTCAGCTTTCCTGGTCGCTTCTTTTTGATAGTCTCGCGTAACTGTCTCAGTAGGTTAGAATAGTACTGTCCATTTATGGTTTGTCCCTTTTCAAGATAGTCCAAGAACACAATGCCCTTGGCATCCCAGAAAACTGAAACCATGACCTTCCCCGCAGACGAAACGACCTTGGCCTTCTTTGGAGGTGGTGACCTTGGGTGTTTCCACTGCATTGATTGTTTTTTTTGTCTCTGGTTCAAAGTGGTGAACCCAACACTCATCCTGGGTAAGAAAACATTCCATGTAATTGGCTGGATCCTCTTCAAATTGCGCCAAGTTTGCCTTCGACATGACTAGCCTGGTGCGTTTCTGATCAGGCGTCAGAAGACGTGGCACCCACCGAGCTGACACCTTTAACATTCCAAGTTCTTCATGCAGAATGTGTTCAATTCTCTCACGGGATATTCCCACAGCATCTGCTAGCTCATTAATCATTGATCGTCTGTCGTCCATCACCATTTCATGAACAAGGTCAATGTTTTTCTGGGTTGTGGCTGTTGCAGGCCGCCCAGACCTTGGGGTGTCTTCAAGGCTCTCTCTGCCCCTCTTAAATTCAGCTGCCCACTTCTGCACTGTAGATATGGAGGGAGCTTCATCCCCTAATGTAGCAACCATATCCGCATGAAGGTCCTTGGGCTTTAACCCCTTCATATGCAGGTACTTAATCACACCGTGATGCCAGATTTTGTCCATTTTTGCCGTTTCCCTCTACCATGAACTTTCAAACTTGGCTATGAACCACAAACTATCTCACAACCTGGAAGAAAACAACACAGTTAGTCATCAGAAGAGTTGAACTTAATGCATGCCAAGTTTTATTGAAATGGCATTTCTCAATTTCTTGGTGAGCCTTAGAACTTTTCAGCCTACCCTCTCGTATGTACAGTAGTGTTCAGAATAATAGTAGTGCTATGTGACTAAAAAGATTAATCCAGGTTTTGAGTATATTTCTTATTGTTACATGGGAAACAAGGTACCAGTAGATTCAGTAGATTCTCACAAATCCAACAAGACCAAGCATTCATGATATGCACACTCTTAAGGCTATGAAATTGGGCTATTAGTAAAAAAATAAAGTAGAAAAGGGGGTGTTCACAATAATAGTAGTGTGGCATTCAGTCAGTGAGTTCGTCAATTTTGTGGAACAAACAGGTGTGAATCAGGTGTCCCCTATTTAAGGATAAAGCCAGCACCTGTTGAACCTGCTTTTCTCTTTGAATGCCTGAGGAAAATGGGACAAACATTCCATTATGTAAAGCCATACAATTGTGAAATTATAATCAAACATTTTACATTCTACTGGCATGTAGAAATAAATTCTGGCAACAAACGGTGTATGAACCACATCATAGATTGACTAATGGCACCTGGTGTCAAATGAATTTACAGGTTTTATTCATGATTGTGTCTATAGTAAAAAAAAAAAAAAAAAAAATCTTGAGGGTAGTTTTAAAATAGCACTTTAAAAAAAATCTCTCTTTCTTATTTGCTTATTTATTTTTTACAGTGTAAGGGATTCACTGTGATACTGGCATTTTGAGCTCATTGGTTTATGTGACATCATCAGAACATGTCATTTTAATCACTGACAAAATTGATTCTTAAACCAATCAAAGTTATGGATGAATTATTATTTGCTGATCAGCTATGGTGTGCTGATTTGGACAAAACCCATGTTCATGTTTGAAAATAATTATTATCTTTCAAGAAGTAAATGAAAGCTAATTAGGAAAACTGCAATTAATGTGTTATAATAAAGTTGCATCACGCTCAAAGTGTGTTCAGTCTGAGGGAGGGTGTGCATCCATTTTGTTATCACATTTTGTCACATAATTTGCAACCTGTTGCTCCATAGATCTGATTAAATTTGCAAAATAAATACAGTAAATAAAATAAATTAGAACTGTGTTGTATTCTAATGCAAACTAACAGAACATCTCCACAAACTACACAAACAAGTATGAAAAAGCTGAGCATCTGAAGTCACTTCATATTATTTATTGTATTTGATTGCATTGTAAGCACATACAGATTTCTCTACTCATTGAGCATATTAATAAAATATAGATGCAGAAAACAGAGCTGTCATTAGTGCTTAATGTTACAGGCCTCTAGTTGCTAAATCTAGAAATACATTTGTGACTCTGGTTTTGATACATTTCATATGATTGTGTTTATTGATTTCTTTGATGTTTTATTCTTTGTGTCTTATTTATTCGCCTCTGGGTGTTGTCTTTTATTTCCATTTGTTATTTCCCTGTGTCTTTGCTTTTGGTTATTGGTAATTATTTTTCCTACTCACCCCTGTTTGTCTGATTTATGTTATTCTCTGAGTTTTCTCTTTTTAATTATTTTCTCTTTGTATTCTGTTCATGTGCGTCAGTTCAGTTTTTAATCTCTCCTTGGTTACTGTTCAAGAACGGGTCGATTGTCTAGTTGTGGTCAAGAATTGTTGTGCTATTTCAAGTGTATTCGTTACTTCTGCATCTGCGGGTTGTAAGTATATTTTGTGTCTTTATTTTCTGCAGTGGTTCTAGTTTTGTTGGTTCATTTGATTTCTCTGTGCCCCCACAGTTTGTTCACAACCTTTTGGGATGTTGAATTTCAGTATTACCTTGTATCATTAAAGCACCTTGGTTTTGCACCTTCACTCTTGTGTCCTAGCTGACCTGCTTTTGGGATTCAATTTTGCCTGGTTCCTGGCTCCCAGTCGCAACAGAGAAAGATTATCCACAGGTAAAATTTGAATGCCTATAAATTTGTAAAGGTTTAGACCCAGATAATGTGAGTTAATGTCAGATGGATACAGGTGGATTATTGGTTATGGTTGACATAGTTCTTGCACCTTGGCAGAAGAATGTTCTCTCCTGAGTCCCCCTTAAATTGCAAATCATGCTTAAAACCTTTCATAAATTGGTTCATCTGCAACATCAGTACAGTCACCATTCAGCATGGTAGGTCTAATAAACTACGATAAGAAGGCATTGTTTCAGTGTTGTATGTTAAGAAAGAAATAAAACCATTGACAATTAATTCAACAAAGAATGCATGTTGTTTGAATTCTTTGTTCAACTGTGTGGTGGAATTTTACAAATACACTATGTTTTTGTGACTTCTGTACACTTCACCCATTTAATAGGCCACCTGGTAGGAGTGCTTCTCTCAAGCATTTCTTAATTAGCAGCTTCTGATAATTTGAGGGACATTATGAGACTTTATGGGTCCACCTTGCTAAGCCTTGGAGATAAAACCAGATGTAACATCTTCCAGCTTTGGGATGACCCTCAGAACAATAGCTGATTCATTGCTCTGACTGTTGCAAGGAGAAATAAAATACACAAGGGCATTTTCAGCACAATTTGATTCTTTATTTCTGATCAGCACTCACACAATTTTTCACAACAAACTATTGGTGAAGTCCTGGCAACACAAATTCCTGGAGGGTATGTAGCACAGTGCATCTGAAAAGTATACACAGGACTTCACTTTTCCCACATTTTCTTATGTTACAGCCTTATTCCAAAATGGATGAAATTAAATTTTTTTTTCCTGAAAATTCCACACTCAATAAACCATAATGACAAAGTAAAAAAGTTTTTTTTTTTTTTTTTTTGTTTTTTTTTTTAGATTTTTTGCAAATGTATTAAAAACAAAGCAAAAAAAAAAAAAAAAACTAAAATCACATGTACATATGCATTCACAGCTTTTGCCATGAAGCTCAAAATTGAGCTCAGGTGCATCCTGTTTCCACTGATCATGCTTGAGATGTTTCTACAGCTTAACTAGAGTCCACCTGGGGTAAATTCAGTTGACTGGACATGATTTGGAAAGGCACACACCTGTCTACATGTAAGGTCCCACAGTTGACAGTGCATGTCAGAGAACGAACCAAGCATGAAGTCAAAGGAATTGTCAAAGGAATAATTATGTTACCTATGCCATTTATCTTGTATAGGTAACATAATTATTATGCAATTCAAACAATATACTTTATGTATTTTAAATAAATACTGTCATTATTATTGATTTTGAGTAATTATATTTTATTAATACTAAATACATAAAGCTGAGGATTATGCATTTCAAATAAATAAGATTTATTACAGTAATGAATATGCACCATGTAAGGTTTATTTGGTAGGTTTGTATTAAAATTATCTAAAAAAAAGTAAATGGGAATTTGTCATTTAATAAAATTACATAAATCTTAAAAGTTAGGGATAAATATTTCTGTGAGTGCACCCTAGGGACACAAAGTAGTCCTGCACTCTGAGAACGCAATGCCCGGGCCAATACGTAAGGTTTAATTAGGTCAGCTAGGTAGGGAGGTGCCAGTCCATGAACAATTTTATAGACTACAAGTAGTAGCAGAACCATAAAATCTGATCTCACTGGGACAGGAAGCCAGTGAAGGGATGCCAAAATGGGTGTAATGTGATCGAACTTTCTGCTTCGTGGCAAAAGTCTGGCTGCAGCATTTTGAACTAATTGGAGACCCCTAATGCTGGACTGCGATAAACCAGAAAATAGAATATTGTAGTAGTCCAATCTAGAAGAGATAAACGAATGAATCAGGGTCTCAGCATCAGCCATAGACAGGATGGGACGAATTTTCGCTATATTTCACAGGTGGAAGAAAGCAGTCCTACTAATATTTCTAATGTGGAGGTAAAAGGACAATGTAGGATCAAAAATTACCCCAAGGTTCCTCACTTTGTCGGTGTGATGTATGACACACGAGCCTAGGCTGAGCTTAACTGGTCAAATTGATGCCGATGTCTCACTGGACCAAGAACCATCATTTCAGTCTTATCAGAGTTTAAAAGTAGGAAGTTTCTAGACATCCAACGTCTCACTGATGCAAGGCAATCTTCTAAGGATTTTATGTGAATGAGATTACCAGCAGTTATCAGCATGTATAACTGAGTATCATCTGCATAGCAGTGAAAGGTAATCCAAAAACACTGCAATATGTGCCCAAGGGGTGCTATATAAAGGGAGAAAAGCAGGGGGGCCAACTAGCTAACTAAGGTTAGAGGTAGCGTTACTGTACAAAACACAGCGACTGGTCAAGTATGACGTCAACCATGCAAGGGCACTCCCAGTAATCCCAAAATGATTTTCCAGCCTATCAAGTAGAATATGATGATCCACAGTATCAAATGGAGCACTGAGATCTAACAGCAACAGAACCGTAGTGGTGTCTGAATCCATTGTAAGCAGACGATCATTCACCATTTTAGTGAGAGCCGTCTCTGTGGAATGATATTTTCTAAAAAAAAGACTGAAGCTCCATCCAACCTGATGAGCCTTGAGAGGTGCTGCAAAGAGGAACAGGCAAAAATGCCCAAAGATAGGTGCGCCAAGCTTGTGACATCACTGTATTTCCACAAAGAGAGAGAGAAATAATGACAAGTGAGTGTCTTTTTTTGCAACTCAGGCAACTTCCTGCAGCCACAGGAAAGACTTAATGTATTTTTTTTTCAAGCATTCGACTCCACACAGCTGATATGTACATGGTGTCATGAGGAAATTGTAAAATAATAATAATAATAACAATAATAATAATAACAAAGATTGAAAAAAATGTGAACATTAACAATAGCATAAAGTCACTTTTATACCTATACATTTAAAAGTCAACTAGTTTATTGAAAATTAAAACCTCCTTTAACTGTGAACTCTGAATGCTTTGTTTTGATGCAGTCTTACATAAGACAGAAAACAAAAGTCTGAACAAATGTAGCTTTGTCATTTTAAAACTGTATGGAATAGAAAGGAAATTTAATTGTTTTTGAACACATGCAGTTGCAAAAAAGCCAAACCTTATAATAACGGCTCATGGGAACCCCTGCGCTCATGGGATAGATAAAAATACATTGTACGAGTATAGTATGAAGTTCAAATATATATAAAGGGATTATGCAACATCTGTTAATTTTTCTTTAAGATAACTGACCTCGCTTTGGCAAATCAAAATTCAAAAGTTTGATTCTTGTCTCCATCTGCTGGCATTCCACCACACAGCAGCTTTACATGTCTATTTATAAAACAAAATAAACAGAGGCCAGTCCAGGGTGCACCCTCACCTCCACCCAATGACTGCTGAGACAGGCACCACCAGCACCCCCGCCCCCCATCCTAGTGACCCTTGACAAGACTAAAGGTGCCCTGACACTTGCACGACTTTGATCCATGCATTTGCACGACTTTGATCTGTGCATTTGCACGCACGCTGCTTTAGAACATGAATGAATGCCTGAATGAGCAAATATATGACGTGTTTTGTGGACATGTAAAAGGTGTATGACCAGGTGCTCTGTGGGGTGTTGGGTGCTGTGGGAGTGTGGGTGCTGGAACCGCTGCAATGCATCATTTGGTCTCTATACAACCAAAGTAGGACCTGTGTCTACATTCTCAGTATTACGTACTTCAGGGGTCCAAAACCCCCTGTTCCCAGTACGTGTTGGACTCCACCAGGGAGGTGATTTCAGACCTACATGTCTGCTTCTTGTAGATGATGTGGTTTGCTGGCTTCACCAGTAACCTCTGATGTGCACTGTGCAGGTTGGAGGGCGAGTGTGAAGCGACTGGGATGGGGATGAGGATCAGCACCTCCAAATCTGAGACCATGGTGTTCTGTCACAAGAAAAGGTTGGATTGTGCTTTCTGGGTCAGGGGAGGGTTATCGCCTCAAGTGGATTACCTGACGTATCTCTGGATCTTCTTCATGAGTTGGGCTAAGATGGAGTCTAAGATTGATAGATAGATGAGGATTGCTTCTGATGTTTTGTGGATGCTGCACAGCTCCATCATGGTGAAGAAACAGCAGAGCCAGCAATCGAGAGTCTCAATTTACCAGATGATTTATGCTCATAAACTTTGGGTGATGACCAACAGAACAAAGTTGTGGATACAAATACCTGAAATGCACCAGGAATCTGGGACTACACTCAGGGACAGGGTGAGAAATTTGAGTATCTGGGAGGGACTCGCCATAGAGCCGCTGCATCTTTACATCACAAGGAGTCAGCCGATGTGGTTCGGTCATCTGGTGAGCATGCCCCTAGGTGTCTGCTAGGGAGGTCATCTAGGCACATCCAACTGGGAGGAGGTCCCAGGGAAGACCCAGGACACGATGGAGGGATTATAACTCCCAGCTGTCTTGGGAATGACCCGGGATCCCTCAGGAAGAGTCTGAGAACTTGAGGATAAGAAACCTTGGGATGAGGATTTTGGTCTGCTGCCACTATGAGCCGGACCCAGATAAGTGGCAGAAAATGAACTGATGAACGAGCGGAGATGTAATGCAATAAAAGACATTTTTAATTTTGGGGAAATGTGTAAACAGGACTATTTTTCCCTGTAAGAAAGCTAAAAAGACACTAGCAGCACTGACGTGTCATTTCAACTGTACAGTTTTTTTCAGTATCCAGTCAGCTGACCGCATGAAATTCAGTGAGATGTGAAAGAAAAATCTTCCCTTAACAACTCCAAATGTTCAGGAACATTTATTCACCAACAGCAAATCAGATCAATGATCCACATTTTCTTTCAGACACACAGTTACCATGCTACAACATAAATGTTAAGTTTTATACTTTGTATGGTTCAGTGTATGTACAAGCAACCTCAACCATTAAACTGTTCTTTGCCTAATTTAATGGTTACATTACAACACCGCAGCAGGTTAAATTAAAGCCATGACAAAGTAGGAAATAAATAAAAGTCCAAAAATGCATCATATAACCATTTCACTATAGATACACTATATACTATATTGTTTTTTTTTATGGAATCATGACCTGATTGTTAATCCTTTATATATTTTTAAACAGTGCATTCAACTTAAAACATTTATAGTAGCATTTTTCAGTGTGTCAATGAAAAAGCTATGACAGGTACATCTATTTTTCATCAAAGGTTACAGGAAACATCATACAAGGGCCACAGAGGTCAACATCCATACTATTAATAGCAGAGGGTGGCCAACAGGAGCTCACCAATTGTAAACCACTGAAACACATATTATCCTTTATGAAACTGACAAAGATGGAAAAGGTGTTCATGACCATTTATGGCAATTTGCAGATATATTGCAATTTTTGGAGCGAAAATAAAAAGATAATTCAGAGCTGCCTGTAGCACTGGCTCACAGAAGATGATATGCATTTGAGCATCTTTTACTCTACAAGCATTCACACAACTCAACAATGACAGACAACCACTATGTGTGACAAAATGTCCATTTTCAGATTTCAGTTTGAAACACAAGGACTAAAAACATGACAAAAATATTATTCCTCCCTTCCCATGTGAATATCCTGCAGGCAGCTTTTCTTTACAAACCTACAACAAACAGTGTAAAAGCATCTTAACAACACATGTACTTGTTAAAGATGACCCGGAGTTAAAAACATGTCAGCCTCTGATCAGAGATGGCTGGATTACCTCGAGTTCCTTGGCTTTGTGCAACTTAAGTAAACAAATAATGAGGTAAAATTTATATTCTTCAGTCTTAATGAAGTCTTTGAAATAAATGAAGGTGGCAAAAAGTCCAAATGCCATACCAGACTGAAAAGATGAAAGTCTGTATTTTAAAAATGCCTGTGAGAGTTTTGCATTGTTAATTTGGACCCACTTTTCTAAATCCTCATTAAGTTAGATAGAAATTCTTACAAGAAATCTTAACAGATTTTCACTTTAATTGCTAAAACAACCCATTCCATGTTGGATAAGAGCTTGAAAGTCGGCGACATCTTAAAAGGATGCACGGAAGTGAAAGTGTAAGAAAGAAAACATAAGATATAAATAAAGGTAAAAATATCATGTCAAAGTGTATGCAAATAAAGTTATGTGCCTCAATGAGCCAGTGATTTGCACGAAAGACAAAGAAGTGCACCGCCAAATAGCGCTGACAATCTGACCATGATCAACTTAAATACCATTTTTAATATGCAAATCAGGTATGAAAATTGTCGTAGCTTGATAGTGCTGTTCTTGAAGGTTTAATGATGGCACCAACTCTCTGTATCCAGCACCTCCCTGAGCCATGCCTTTACCTTTAGTGTAAAACTAAACTAGCCCCGTCCCGCTGAATTGTATCTACACATATTGCACAAACGTTATGAATCTTGCAAAAGATCAATGAAAATTGGGGCATTTTTTTCTCTCTCTCAACAGTGCATGCTACACCATGATGCAAAATATGGGTCAAAGACAGCTGGGTAGGCAAACTGTGCAGTTAAAGGCAAAGAATTGCAAAATAAAACCTAAAAAGGAAACCTTCTTGGGGTTTTTTAATATATTGTTTAGGGGGAAATGAGCAGTGAGTCAATCAGGGATGGTGGAAAGGATTCCTTAGTTTCATTAGTTCTGTTCATGGGCCATGCTGACAAGTCCTTCCCCTCTGCTTGGCTCCATTTCTGAAGCCAAAAGATGGACTGCCCCTCTCTTTCATGTCATTTAGGTGGACCAGGGAAGCAGGCAAGACTGCAGGCCAGAATCAACAGGAAGGGATGGTTAGTTGAAGCCGGTGTCAGTGTGGTAGGAGTGGTGACCATCTGCTGTTAACTGCGTTGTCTCTGTTGCTGAAGGTTGCAGCACAATTGGGTCACCACCAGCCTCTGCAAAAGAAAGGAGAAGAAAAAAAACTATTTGCATGGGGGTGTATTTGCTGTCTTGTGCACCATCAGGTTACATAGGAGGCGTTTCTATTAGTACTGATTGATTAAGTCAGCACAGTGCAATAATCCCTCCAAGGGAGTAGAGAAACCTTTAGGAACAACTCCACCAAGCAAGCACCCCAAAGGTGCCGGTATTTTTGGTTAGCAAAGTCACAGAGCCACAGCAGAAACCCAGAATGAATGAAGGGTTCAAACTCCCAAGAGGATCACCTACAGGAACCCCTGGGCTGCACAGAGCAGCCACTACAGGCCCAAGGTAGACATGCAACCTGAGTTATGGAGTTTCCAGCAGCCCAAGAAGGTGAAAAAGGGAATCACTGCAGGATCCCAAGCAGGGCTTTGTCCCCATCCTGAGCTGGGCAATACACCATAGGAATAGTCTAGCTGGCAAGTAATAAAGAGGAGGGACAGGCCACTTTAGCCAGCCACAAGGGGACCAGGGTAGCCATGGCCCTATGTGCTCACATTTGGTGCAGTCCCGGGTGGGAGTCTTATGGTGTGTCCTCCTTGGCTCTTCAGTGGCTGGCCTGTTTGGCTTATGGATATACCTGTGGGAAAGGGCACCAGCACTGGCCTAGAAACAAGGCCACAACCTCACTGAGGACGGCTCAGCTAGCAAAAATCAACTAGACTCAAGGCAAGTTTGAGAGCAAGTGCTGGTGCCATGCTTTGTCGCATCCACGACACCATGGAACCACCTTGGATCCTCAATGGCAACCACCTAGGTAGACAACTGGTCTATCACAACATCTCTAAAATACTCAACTGACCATAAATATAGCTGCACCCCACAAGAGCAGGATCTCTGCTACCAAAGGCAAGAGAAGTTCAAGTGCTAAACCTGTACCCAAACACCAAACAGAAAACCAATTTAAAAAGAAAGTGGTCACCTCTCTCATCAGATTGTAGTTGAGCCTCCAAGTCCTCAGGAGACACGTAAAAGTCCTGTTCCTGACCCTCCCGAGGCCGTGGTTTACACCTTCCACAGCAACAATTACAGCAGCAGCACAGGCAGCAACAGAAGTAGCAGCCAGTGGCCACGCCGCAAAGTACAAACAGAGCCTGAGGGAAGGCAAAGATAAAGGGACAAAGTGAAGAAAAGTGACATCACAAAAGCAAAACATAATGAACCTGCACCCTCCTCAAGGTTTACCTTTGCCCACCAGCTTGACAGAACAAAGTACGTGTTCACATTCTCTTCTCCAAACTGTTCAGCCACATACAACCCCAGGGAACCGTATTTGTCGTAAATATTACGTTTTGTTGGGTCATTCAGAATTGCATGGGCATTGTTTATCTCTTTGAATTTATCAGCTGCCTCTGGATTGTCAGGATTCTTGTCAGGGTGGAACTTCAGTGCCAGTTTCCTGGGTGAAAAGTAAGTGACAAAATCAGAGTAGAAATAGCAGAGATGATGCACACCTCGCTGTAATGAGAGCTAGCTAATGTCACAGAGGAATGTCTGAAATATGGACACTACCAGTCAAACATTTGGACACACATTCCCAGAAAACGCTTGACTGGTACTGTATTTGATATGAAATATGAATTACAAGACAAAATAATCCAAGACAATTTCTTTCTTTTGTGATACAGCCAAGTTCATAAGTATAGTGTGCACCATGCCTCCACCTTCTTTCCTTAAGGGAGAGCCAGCAAGTGAAAGAGCCAGTGAGTGGGATGCCTGAAATATGATTTTAAAATGAAATTTTAATTTCAACACACATGAAGACCAGATCATTGCTTTCCTTTATGGTAGAGTCAGGTCCATAATTACTGCACCATGTCTCTGCCTCCTTTCATTCAGGAAGAGAGCCAATGAGTGAAGGAGCCAATGAGTGGGATGCCCAAAACACAAATTTGATGTAAAATATGAATTTCAACATAATTTTATGTGCAGCATGCCTCTGTCTCCTTTCATAAAAGGAGAGAGCCAGTGAGTGAGGCAGCCAGTGAGTGGAATGTCTGAAATATTAGAAATAAAATATGAATTTCAGCACAATATTTTGTGCAGCATGCCTCTGTCTCCTTTCATAAAAGGAGAGAACCAGTGAGAGAGAGAGCTAGTGAGTGAGACAGACAATAAGTAGGATGCCTGAAATATTAGCCACAAAATATGGATTTCAGAACAGTATTTTGTGCAGCATGCCTATATCTCCTTTCATAAAAGGAGAGAGCCAGTGAGTGGGATGTCTGAAATATTAGAAATAAAATATGAATTTCAGCATAGTATTTTGTGCAACATGCCTATGTCTCCTTTCATAAAAGGAGAGAGCCAGTGAGTGAGAGAGACAATAAGTGGGATGCCTGAAATATTAGCGACAAAATATGGATTTCAGAACAGTATTTTGTGCAGCATGCCTATATCTCCTTTCATAAAAGGAGAGAGCCAGTGAGTGGGATGTCTGAAATATTAGAAATAAAATATGAATTTCAGCATAGTATTTTGTGCAACATGCCTATGTCTCCTTTCATAAAAGGAGAGAGTCAGTGAGTGAGAGAGACAATAAGTGGATGCCTGAAATATTAGCGACAAAATATGGATTTCAGAACAGTATTTTGTGCAGCATGCCTATGTCTCCTTTCATAAAAGGAGAGAGCCAGTGAGTGGGATGTCTGAAATATTAGAAATAAAATATGAATTTCAGCATAGTATTTTGTGCAACATGCCTATGTCTCCTTTCATAAAAGGAGAAAGCCAGTGAGTGAGAGAGACAATAAGTGGGATGCCTGAAATATTAGCGACAAAATATGGATTTCAGAACAGTATTTTGTGCAGCATGCCTATGTCTCCTTTCATAAAAGGAGAGAGAGCCAGTGAGTGGGATGTCTGAAATATTAGAAATATAATATGGATTTCAGAACAGTATTTTGTGCAGCATGCCTATGTCTCCTTTCATAAAAGGTGAGAGCCAGTAAGTGAGAGAGACAATAAGTGGGATGCCTGAAATATTAGCCACAAAATATGGATTTCAGAACAGTATTTTGTGCAGCATGCCTATGTCTCCATTCATAAAAGGAGAGAGCCAGTGCGTGAGAGAGACAATAAGTGGGATGCCTGAAATATTAGCCACAAAATATGGATTTCAGAACAGTATTTTGTGCAGCATGCCTCTGTCTCCTTTCATAAAAGGAGAGAGAGCCAGTGAGTGGGATGTCTGAAATATTAGAAATAAAATATGAATTTCAGTATAGTATTTTGTGCAGCATGTCTATGTCTCCTTTCATAAAAGGAGAGAGCCAGTGAGTGAGAGAGACAATAAGTGGGATGCCTGAAATATTAGCGACAAAATATGGATTTCAGAACAGTATTTTGTGCAGCATGCCTATGTCTCCTTTCATAAAAGGAGAGAGCCAGTGAGTGGGATGTCTGAAATATTAGAAATAAAATATGAATTTCAGCATAGTATTTTGTGCAACATGCCTATGTCTCCTTTCATAAAAGGAGAGAGCCAGTGAGTGAGAGAGACAATAAGTGGGATGCCTGAAATATTAGCGACAAAATATGGATTTCAGAACAGTATTTTGTGCAGCATGCCTTTGTCTCCTTTCATAAAAGGAGAGAGAGCCAGTGAGTGGGATGTCTGAAATATTAGAAATAAAATATGGATTTCAGAACAGTATTTTGTGCAGCATGCCTATGTCTCCATTCATAAAAGGAGAGAGCCAGTGAGTGAGAGAGACAATAAGTGGGATGCCTGAAATATTAGCCACAAAATATGGATTTCAGAACAGTATTTTGTGCAGCATGCCTCTGTCTCCTTTCATAAAAGGAGAGAGAGCCAGTGAGTGGGATGTCTGAAATATTAGAAATAAAATATGAATTTCAGTATAGTATTTTGTGCAGCATGCCTATGTCTCCTTTCATAAAAGGAGAGAGCCAGTGAGTGAGAGAGACAATAAGTGGGATGACTGAAATATTAGCCACAAAATATGGATTTCAGAACAGTATTTTGTGCAGCATGCCTCTGTCTCCTTTCATTCAAGGAAAGAGCCGATGAGTGAGTGAGCCAGTGAGTAAATGAGCCAGTGGAAGAACTAGTGAACTGAATGGGTAAACTGAGGAACCAGTTCAGGCAAGGACTGATAAGAGGCTAAATTAAGCTGTAGTTAGGGCTCAATGTTGTATAAATAAAGTGAATGGAATGTCTCACCTGTAAGATCTCTTAATGTCATCATTGGTGGCCACCTTGTCAACTCCCAACACATGGTAGAGAGACTCACCGGCGGTGGACAGAGAGCGCTGTCTCTGGTGCTCAGACATTTTGCTTCACACGTCGACAGGCTGGCCACAGAAACAGACAAGAAAAAGCGCTGCTAGGGCTGCCTGTCATTCACAAACCTATGGGATCACAACCACTTTGTTCAGGATTTTGTACCATGTGCATCTACTCTAAAAATAATAACAATAATAACTAAACTGAGGCCTGTGACAGGATCCTCCCAAGTGCAGGCAACAAGCTGGTGCAGTGCTGCCTTGATTACAGATCAACAGCTCAACATGATATATATGTACAACACCGTCATATGACAAAGAGCCATGAAGGGAAAACATATACAGTCTCTGCATCCATCTAGTATTTATGGATTTTTTTATGCAATCCCACAACTGAATGAGCTTTTTCCAGCTTTAATCCTGCAGGTTTTCTGTGCGATTTCTTGGCATCAGTACTGATGCTGCAAGACAGCGGGATTTACTGAAACGATCCAACATTCAGGACACAAAGGCCAAATGTTTCATTCTGAAACAAAAGAACAGAACAGCTCCTGCAGCCTGTTCAAAGCCCTGTATGGCATATTTAATCATTTTCACCAAAACCACTGTGCACCCGTCATTTAGGTGACATCATTCTCTCGGATGTGAATCTGGAGCTGTCGTGCACGATCAGCGTGAGGCGTTCAAAGGTGTGAAATCATGATTTGGAAACATAAGCATCTTCCCCAGCACGGCCATAGCGCACAGCATCCATGTTGCTTCGCTTCCTGGCCTGGTCTGGTCTTGATGCAACCCGGGGATGGATCGTCAACAGCAGCACCGTTCGAACGAGCAGATCCTCGAAGGAGGGGTAAAAAAAAAAAAAAAAAAGGTAAAATCGGAGGAAAAGGCTCACCTTTCAGTCGAATGTGATGCGCTGCAAAGCAAACGATCCCAGATTGTGGAGAGTGAAGCGTGACTATGGCTGCATGTCGGTCGTATCCGGATTCCGTGTGGATCCCCACGACACAACCATGGACAGCTGCAGCAGGACGCAGGCTCCGCCCCCCGCAGCAGAACTCAGGCTCCGCCCCCCGCAGCAGGACTCAGGCTCCGCCCCCCGCAGCAGGACTCAGGCTCCGCCCCCCGCAGCACCCCACGGCGACCCGACGTGCGCGCGCCCAAAAGCGCCGAAGCGACAGGCAGCGAGATGACGTTGTAGTGTGTTGTAACATAAAAACTGGACTATTTCTCCGATTAAAAAGACATTCAAAATCAGTTTAAGGGCAGTTTGCACGCTGGGAGCGCCGAGCAGCAGTGGCGGCGCCAGAAAATTTTTGTTGGGGGAGTTGAAGAGAGTTGGAGGGGCTCCACAAAATGTCATTGAAATGAACAATATATAGTAAATTGCTTTATAAATACCAAGGTGTATGTTTTAGTCGCCCGTGCTCCTCTAAAATGTGGTATCAGTGCACACACACGTCACTTAGAATGATTGCAAGTTCAGTAAACTTGCACATAGGTATAAATAAAGATAAGTGAAGTTTTAAGAGTGGCTGTAATAAATATTTAGGAAACCTAAATTTTTGGAGTATGGAGTTAAATTTGTCTCATTAATACTTGCAAATGCACAGAGGGTGATTTACAAATATCCTTTGATTTGTACTCGTGCTTTGTGATCCGCAAACACAAATTTCTGATTTGTAACTTGTGTGTGGGTTTTTGCAAATAAATGTTTATTTGCAAACTGAAAATTCTGGTTGTGAAGGGTGATTCAGCATTAGTGGATCACCGAACACACACATTCATCACTTTGCTCAGTTATGCAATACTGAGACATTCTCAGCACAAAACTGCAGTTGAGATCCACAAATATGTCAGTCGCTATTCACATTATTGGCAGAATTATTGGGGGGGCTGAGGGAGGGCTTGGCTCATTATTGGGTGGGCTTAAGCTGCCCCCCAAGCCCACCCTTGGCGCCGCCACTGACAGTTTTAGTCAGTTTTAAGAGGTACTAAAGTCTGCTTTAGGCGCAGATCCTCTCTGCAAACGTTTTTTACTCACTGTGGTCATCATGTCTGGATCTGATCACTGATCACCTTTGATAACCTCATCACTGAGCTTTGATCCTGAAAACTGACCTTGAGTGTGGCCTTGTCAGCTCCTCTCACTAGGCCACCATGGCCTGTTGGTGAGTGTGATGGGTTTGGTCCTTGTCTTGTGTGAGACTTGAAATACATCCCTACTGGTCTTTTGACCAGGCCTAGACTCATGATTTCCATGGGCGCAATTTGGTGGGGGATAGGGGGGACATGTCCCCCAACCTTTTCAACCAGGGGGGACAGAATATGGTATGCCCCCCCCACCTTCTGACATATATGTGTGTACTTTAAACATGCTATGTCAGTCTTATGTGCAAAACCATGTCAGAATAGTATCTTTGTTTCTGCAAGTTTGTATTTTTAGCAGCATTGACTTGTTTACAACACCTGTTTCTTGTTTTGTCTCATTCTGAATTTTCTGGGACTGCATTTGCCCAGATTTGAAACCAAAAATAGTTGCCTCTATGGACTAGTGTCTACACATAAGTATCAATGGACATATGCTAATTTACTAAATTCTGAAAGTTAGAAAAGGAAATCAGAAAAGCTATCTGGGACCTCAGAAAGCCCATCTGCAATTATTGCTTGATCTCCAAAATCAGTCTATGCAAGCGAAATTATGTTCAGTATGAGTGTTGTCATTAGTGCCACTTTGGGGAAAATTAAATTCATGATAAGTAATTTATCCTAAACTTAAACCAGTGGCCTATGGGCTTCGGCTCTGCGGGCCTCACACTTTGTCCCCCCCAATTTCTAGTTCTAAATTGCGCCCTTGATGACTTCCCCTGCTAAACTACTGATCTTTGATCAGATCTAATAAGGGTGGGAGGCTCATCTATGTTGTTGTTCTTGTTGTCCATTCAGCTGCTCCCATTCTGTTCGGGGTCGCCACAGTGGATACAGCCAGATCCGCATCAGTATTTGGCAGAAGTTTTATTCTGGATGCCATTCCTGACGCAACTCCAGTATTACCTGGAGAAACACACACAGCCTCTGGTGTTCCAAAGAGGTCTCCCATCCAAGTACTAACCAAATCCTGCACTGTTTAGCTTCTGAGATCTGACGGGATCAGGCTGACACAGAGCAGACTATCTTGTCCATTCTGTTGACACTCGGAGCTTCCAGTACTTGTGCTGACATTTTATTCCACCTATCCACCACATGTGAAAAGAACTTTTGAGGAAGACATGTTGCAATGCTGCTTTTCCAGTCCTTTGGTATTTGACTTGTTATCCAGTTTTAATATGCTATTGCAGCCCAGTTTTTTTTCATCCTCCCAGCACAAAATTATAAAAATTTTCGTGATGGCGGGGAGGGGGGGGGGGTACTCACTATTACTAACCCTAGTCCTACCCCCAACGAATGGGTTGGCTATTGTCCAACTTGTGGATATTGTGTGCATATTTGCAGACCTCTGTCATATCACCTCTCACTCTTCCACATGCCATACTTGGGATTTTCATGTTTTTTAAGCCTTTCTTCATAATCCAACCCTGGTATAATTTAGGTTGTTCTATGTAACACACCTTCAGTAAGATTTTTGCCTCTCTCCAGAAATGGTGACCAAGCTACGTTTCCAAACTCCAGCTTAGGGTGGACAATAGTTATGAAAAGCATCTTCATGATCCAGCCCAGTCTCACGTTTTTGTTTTTTTTTCCTCCTGTCATGAAAATTTGACTTATTTCGTTTTTTAAAACTCACTATTACTAACACTACTCCTACCCCCAACCCTAACCTTAACCATAACCTAATCCTACTCCTTCCCCCACCCTAACCATAACCACACCCACCCCTCACTTCACTTTTAATTTCGTGCAGCCATCCCGGAATGAATTGGAATGATTTCGTGCTGCCATGACGAAAATGAGGCACTTTTCGTCACAATATCACAAACCAATAGATTAATGTATATTTCGTGCTGCTGAATCACGACTTGCTTTGAGTAAAGGTGGGCGATACCGGGAATTTTGGTATTAATCCGATATCAAGTAAATACAGGCCCAGTATCGCCAATATTGATACCGATACCAATACTTTTTCATATTTAAGCTTCATAGATGCAAAGGATCCAAAAGACCTAGGATAAAATTTCACCAAACATTGTACGTGACAACAAAATACTTTATTATCACAATCAACATTTTTGTTTAAAAAAATATCACTCAACACAACTTAAAACAAAATCTCCTGAGGTAGAGGGCCGACAAACCAATCAATCAATCAATCAATTTTATTTATATAGCGCCAAATCACAACAAACAGTTGCCCCAAGGCGCTTTATATTGTAAGGCAAGGCCATACAATAATTACGTAAAAACCCCAACGGTCAAAACGACCCCCTGTGAGCAAGCACTTGGCAACAGTGGGAAGGAAAAACACCCTTTTAACAGGAAGAAACCTCCAGCAGAACCAGGCTCAGGGAGGGGCAGTCTTCTGCTGGGACTGGTTGGGGCTGAGGGAGAGAACCAGGAAAAAGACATGCTGTGGAGGGGAGCAGAGATCAGTCACTAATGATTAAATGCAGAGTGGTGCATACAGAGCAAAAAGAGAAAGAAACACTCAGTGCATCATGGGAACCCCCCAGCAGTCTAAGTCTATAGCAGCATAACTAAGGGATGGTTCAGGGTCACCTGATCCAGCCCTAACTATAAGCTTTAGCAAAAAGGAACGTTTTAAGCCTAATCTTAAAAGTAGAGAGGGTGTCTGTCTCCCTGATCTGAATTGGGAGCTGGTTCCACAGGAGAGGAGCCTGAAAGCTGAAGGCTCTCCCTCCCATTCTACTCTTACAAAACCTAGGAACTACGAGTAAGCCTGCAGTCTGAGAGCGAAGCGCTCTATTGGGGTGATATGGTACTATGAGGTCCCTAAGATAAGATGGGACATGATTATTCAAAACCTTATAAGTAAGAAGAAGAATTTTAAATTCTATTCTAGAATTAACAGGAAGCCAATGAAGAGAGGCCAATATGGGTGAGATATGCTCTCTCCTTCTAGTCCCCGTTAGTACTCTAGCTGCAGCATTTTGAATTAACTGAAGGCTTTTCAGGGAACTTTTAGGACAACCTGATAATAATGAATTACAATAGTCCAGCCTAGAGGAAATAAATGCATAAATTAGTTTTTCAGCATCACTCTGAGACAAGACCTTTCTAATTTTAGAGATATTGCGTAAATGCAAAAAAGCAGTCCTACATATTTGTTTAATATGCGCTTTGAATGACATATCCTGATCAAAAATGACTCCAAGATTTCTCACAGTATTACTAGAGGTCAGCGTAATACCATCCAGAGTAAGGATCTGGTTAGACACCATGTTTCTAAGATTTGTAGGGCCAAGTACAATAACTTCAGTTTTATCTGAGTTTAAAAGCAGGAAATTAGAGGTCATCCATGTCTTTATGTCTGTAAGACAATCCTGCAGTTTAGCTAAGTGGTGTGTGTCCTCTGGCTTCATGGATAGATAAAGCTGGGTATCATCTGCGTAACAATGAAAATTTAAGCAATGCTGTCTAATAATACTGCCTAAGGGAAGCATGTATAAAGTGAATAAAATTGGTCCTAGCACAGAACCTTGTGGAACTCCATAATTAACCTTAGTCTGTGAAGAAGATTCCCCATTTACATGAACAAATTGTAATCTATTAGATAAATATGATTCAATCCACCGCAGCGCAGTGCCTTTAATACCTATGGCATGCTCTAATCTCTGTAATAAAATTTTATGGTCAACAGTATCAAAAGCAGCACTGAGGTCTAACAGAACAAGCACAGAGATGAGTCCACTGTCTGAGGCCATAAGAAGATCATTTGTAACCTTCACTAATGCTGTTTCTGTACTATGATGAATTCTAAAACCTGACTGAAACTCTTCAAATAGACCATTCCTCTGCAGATGATCAGTTAGCTGTTTTACAACTACCCTTTCAAGAATTTTTGAGAGAAAAGGAAGGTTGGAGATTGGCCTATAATTAGCTAAGATAGCTAGGTCAAGTGATGGCTTTTTAAGTAATGGTTTAATTACTGCCACCTTAAAAGCCCATGGTACATAGCCAACTAATAAAGATAGATTGATTATATTTAAGATCGAAGCATTAAATAATGGTAGGGCTTCCTTGAGCAGCCTGGTAGGAATGGGGTCTAATAGACATGTTGATGGTTTGGATGAAGTAACTAATGAAAATAACTCAGACAGAACAATCTGAGAGAAAGAGTCTAACCAAATACCGGCATCACTGAATGCAGCCAAAGATAACGATACATCTTTGGGATGGTTATGAGTAATTTTTTCTCTAATAGTTAAAATTTTATTAGCAAAGAAAGTCATGAAGTCATTACTAGTTAAAGTTAAAGGAATACTCAGCTCAATAGAGCTCTGACTCTTTGTCAGCCTGGCTACAGTGCTGAAAAGAAACCTGGGGTTGTTCTTATTTTCTTCAATTAGTGATGAGTAGTAAGATGTCCTAGCTTTATGGAGGGCTTTTTTATAGAGCAACAGACTCTTTTTCCAGGCTAAGTGAAGATCTTCTAAATTAGTGAGACGCCATTTCCTCTCCAACTTATGGTTTATCTGCTTTAAGCTGCGAGTTTGTGAGTTATACCACGGAGTCAGGCACTTCTGATTTAAAGCTCTCTTTTTCAGAGGAGCTACAGCATCCAAAGTTGTCTTCAATGAGGATGTAAAACTATTGATGAGATACTCTATTTCACTTACAGAGTTTAGGTAGCTACTCTGCACTGTGTTGGTATATGGCATTAGAGAACATAAAGAAGGAATCATATCCTTAAACCTAGTTACAGCGCTTTCTGAAAGACTTCTACTGTAATGAAACTTATTCCCCACTGCTGGGTAGTCCATCAGAGTAAATGTAAATGTTATTAAGAAATGATCAGACAGAAGGGAGTTTTCAGGGAATACTGTTAAGTCTTCTATTTCCATACCATAAGTCAGAACAAGATCTAAGATATGATTAAAGTGGTGGGTGGACTCATTTACATTTTGAGCAAAGCCAATTGAGTCTAATAATAGATTAAATGCAGTGTTGAGGCTGTCATTCTCAGCATCTGTGTGGATGTTAAAATCGCCCACTATAATTATCTTATCTGAGCTAAGCACTAAGTCAGACAAAAGGTCTGAAAATTCACAGAGAAACTCACAGTAATGACCAGGTGGACGATAGATAATAACAAATAAAACTGGTTTTTGGGACTTCCAATTTGGATGGACAAGACTAAGAGTCAAGCTTTCAAATGAATTAAAGCTCTGTCTGGGTTTTTGATTAATTAATAAGCTGGAATGGAAGATTGCTGCTAATCCTCCACCTCGGCCCGTGCTACGAGCGTTCTGGCAGTTGGTGTAACTCGGGGGTGTTGACTCATTTAAACTAACATATTCATCCTCCTGTAACCAGGTTTCTGTAAGGCAGAATAAATCAATATATTGATCAATTATTATATCATTTACTAACAGGGACTTAGAAGAGAGAGACCTATTGTTTAATAGACCACATTTAACTGTTTTAGTCTGTGGTGCAGTTGAAGGTGCTATATTATTTTTTCTTTTTTGAATTTTTATGCTTAAATAGATTTTTGCTGGTTATTGGTGGTCTGGGAGCAGGCACCGTCTCTACGGGGATGGGGTAATGAGGCCACAGATTGTTAGCTCACATTAGGAGATAATTTCTGTACCTGGATTCTCAGGTGCTGCAACCTGGTCTGACAGCTAGAGGTGGGCGGACCGATCCTAATATCGATAATATCGATACCAACGCTGATATTGATATTGAATGATCCTCGTGTAAAAAGATCAATACTCAAGCTTTTTTCTCTCCCGCACGCACTGACTGCTGCACACGCAGATTCATCAAAGTCTACTCTCTGTCTGTAAGAGCAGCGCTGCTCTGTGTCACACAACACGGAGCAGCACACCCTTGTATTCTGGTCATATCCTTAAACTAGGTTTAACTTAAAACTTAAAACTAGGTTTTAAACTAGGTTTAAGGATATGATTCCTTCTTTATGTTCTCTAATGCCATATACCAACACAGTGCAGAGTAGCTACCTAAACTCTGTAAGTGAAATAGAGTATCTCGTCAATAGTTTTACATCCTCATTGAAGACAACTTTGGATGCTGTAGCTCCTCTGAAAAAGAGAGCTTTAAATCAGAAGTGCCTGACTCCGTGGTATAACTCACAGACTCGCAGCTTAAAGCAGATAAACCGTAAGTTGGAGAGGAAATGGCGTCTCACTAATTTAGAAGATCTTCACTTAGCCTGGAAAAAGAGTCTGTTGCTCTATAAAAAAGCCCTCCGTAAAGCTAGGACATCTTACTACTCATCACTAATTGAAGAAAATAAGAACAACCCCAGGTTTCTTTTCAGCACTGTAGCCAGGCTGACAAAGAGTCAGAGCTCTATTGAGCTGAGTATTCCTTTAACTTTAACTAGTAATGACTTCATGACTTTCTTTGCTAATAAAATTTTAACTATTAGAGAAAAAATTACTCATAACCATCCCAAAGACGTATCGTTATCTTTGGCTGCTTTCAGTGATGCCGGTATTTGGTTAGACTCTTTCTCTCAGATTGTTCTGTCTGAGTTATTTTCATTAGTTACTTCATCCAAACCATCAACATGTCTATTAGACCCCATTCCTACCAGGCTGCTCAAGGAAGCCCTACCATTATTTAATGCTTCGATCTTAAATATGATCAATCTATTTTTATTAGTTGGCTATGTACCATGGGCTTTTAAGGTGGCAGTAATTAAACCATTACTTAAAAAGCCATCACTTGACCCAGCTATCTTAGCTAATTATAGGCCAATCTCCAACCTTCCTTTTCTCTCAAAAATTCTTGAAAGGGTAGTTGTAAAACAGCTAACTGATCATCTGCAGAGGAATGGTCTATTTGAAGAGTTTCAGTCAGGTTTTAGAATTCATCATAGTACAGAAACAGCATTAGTGAAGGTTACAAATGATCTTCTTATGGCCTCAGACAGTGGACTCATTTCTGTGCTTGTTCTGTTAGACCTCAGTGCTGCTTTTGATACTGTTGACCATAAAATTTTATTACAGAGATTAGAGCATGCCATAGGTATTAAAGACACTGCGCTGCGGTGGTTTGAATCATATTTATCTAATAGATTACAATTTGTTCATGTAAATGGGGAATCTTCTTCACAGACTAAGGTTAATTATGGAGTTCCACAAGGTTCTGTGCTAAGACCAATTTTATTCACTTTATACATGCTTCCCTTAGGCAGTATTATTAGACGGCATTGCTTAAATGTTCATTGTTACGCAGATGATACCCAGCTTTATCTATCCATGAAGCCAGAGGACACACACCAATTAGCTAAACTGCAGGATTGTCTTACAGACATAAAGACATGGATGACCTCTAATTTCCTGCTTTTAAATTCAGATAAAACTGAAGTTATTGTACTTGGCCCTACAAATCTTAGAAACATGGTGTCTAACCAGATCCTTACTCTGGATGGCATTACCCTGACCTCTAGTAATACTGTGAGAAATCTTGGAGTCATTTTTGATCAGGATATGTCATTCAAAGCGCATATTAAACAAATATGTAGGACTGCTTTTTTTGCATTTACGCAATATCTCTAAAATTAGAAAGGTCTTGTCTCAGAGTGATGCTGAAAAAACTAATTCATGCATTTATTTCCTCTAGGCTGGACTATTGTAATTCATTATTATCAGGTTGTCCTAAAAGTTCCCTGAAAAGCCTTCAGTTAATTCAAAATGCTGCAGCTAGAGTACTAACGGGGACTAGAAGGAGAGAGCATATCTCACCCATATTGGCCTCTCTTCATTGGCTTCCTGTTAATTCTAGAATAGAATTTAAAATTCTTCTTCTTACTTATAAGGTTTTGAATAATCATGTCCCATCTTATCTTAGGGACCTCATAGTACCATATCACCCCAATAGAGCGCTTCGCTCTCAGACTGCAGGCTTACTTGTAGTTCCTAGGGTTTGTAAGAGTAGAATGGGAGGCAGAGCCTTCAGCTTTCAGGCTCCTCTCCTCTGGAACCAGCTCCCAATTCAGATCAGGGAGACAGACACCCTCTCTACTTTTAAGATTAGGCTTAAAACGTTCCTTTTTGCTAAAGCTTATAGTTAGGGCTGGATCAGGTGACCCTGAACCATCCCTTAGTTATGCTGCTATAGACTTAGACTGCTGGGGGGTTCCCATGATGCACTGAGTGTTTCTTTCTCTTTTTGCTCTGTATGCACCACTCTGCATTTAATCATTAGTGATCGATCTCTGCTCCCCTCCACAGCATGTCTTTTTCCTGGTTCTCTACCTCAGCCCCAACCAGTCCAAGCAGAAGACTGCCCTTCCCTGAGCCTGGTTCTGCTGGAGGTTTCTTCCTGTTAAAAGTGAGTTTTTCCTTCCCACTGTCGCCAAGTGCTTGCTCACAGGGGGTCGTTCTGACCGTTGGGGTTTTTACGTAATTATTGTATGGCCTTGCCTTACAATATAAAGCGCCTTGGGGCAACTGTTTGTTGTGATTTGGCGCTATATAAATAAAATTGATTGATTGATTGATTATTCACCTGAATGTCAACATGGTGAGAAAATTTTAAGCTTGTGTCCACATTAACAGCTAGATTCGTCGCAAGTTCCATCTCTTTCATCTCAACAGTTTCACTACTGCTGTGCTTTCACATACTATACTTATGATGTGTATTTTTCTGCTAAGGTGAAGCACTTTACATTTATCAGCATTGAAATGTAGCTGCCAAGTGTCTGCCCAGTCAACAAGACTATCTAAACCACTTTGAAGTTTTTGCTGTTTGACTACTGTTTCTACACTGTTATACACCTTTGATCCTGATTGCTGCTTTTTGATAGTGATCATTGACTGTTGATCCTGATCTTTGATCATGCTTGATGACCTCATAGTAATCTTTGATCCCACATGTGGACCTGTGATCTGTACCACTGACCTTGGATCCTAACCTGATCAGTGACTCTTGATATCACTAACCTTTGATCTTGAACACTGAGCTTTGATCCTGATTACAGGATATAAGGAGTCCTGATCCAAGTCCAACATTAAGGGTCAAAATCAGGATCCAGATTCACACTTAACCTTCTTTGGCCCATGCCCTACTTCTCCACAAAAGCTCATTATAATCATTTCAACAGTTTTTGTTGTTGTTGTTTCTTTGTTTATTTGCTTTCTGTGCAAATCTTCTAAACAAACACAAACTGATGTGGTTGAAGTACACAACAGACACACATTCCTTACTTGGCAGCTAGAAGGGCAATCAGTATCTATACCTTCCTGTAGGGTGCAGTTTCTTTGAGTGAGGTCACAAAAATAATGAGCTCAGTTGTGTCAGAAATCGTTCTATTTGAACTGTATTTACATTCTGCTGTTTTATTTAAATGTCTGCATTCTTGGTATAAATTGCTTTATAGTGGCAAAAAAAAAAAAAAGAAATAAAATTAAAAAATTAAAACATTCACAGTGTAACTAAGAATTCCTACCCAGAACATGTCCACTAGTTCACTTTTTATTTAATTACAAATCTCACAATGTACATATTACAAACCCAATTCCAGTGAAGTTGGGACGTTGTGAAAAATGTAAATTAAAACAGAATGCAATGATTTGCAAATCCTCTTCAACCTATATTCAATTGACTACACCAAAAGACAAGATATTTAATGTTCAAACTGATAAACTTTATTGTTTTTGTGCAAATATTTGCTCATCTTGAAATGGATGCCTGCAACACGTTTCAAAAAAGCTGGTACAGAGGTATGTTTACCACTGTGTTACATCACCTTTCCTTCTAACAACACTCAATAAGCATTTGGGAACTGAGGACACTAATTGTTGAACCTTTGTAGGTGTCGGTTTTGAATGCAATGCTGCCTGAGCGAAGATCACGGGTATTCAGTGTTAGTTTTCAGCCTTGCCACTTATGTGTAGAAAGTTCTCCAGATTCTCTGAATCTTCTGATTATACTATGGACTGTAGATGATGGAATCCCTAAATTCCTTGCAATTGAATGTTGAGAAACATTATTTGTAAACTGTTGGACTATTTTTTCATGCAGTTGTTCACAAAGTGGTGATCCTCGTCCCATCTTTGCTTGTGAATGGCTGAGCCTTTTGGGGATGCTCCTTTATACCCAATCATGACACTCACCTATTTCCAATTAGGTGTTCTTTCAGCATTCATCAACTTTTCCAGTCTTTTGTTGCCCCGTTCCAACTTTTTGGAAATGTGTTGCAGGCATCCATTCCAAAATGAGCAAATATTTGCACAAAAACAACAAAGTTTATCAGTTTGAACATTAAATATATTGTGTTTGTGGTGTATTCAATTGAATATAGGTTGAAGAGGATTTGCAAATCATTGTATTCTGTTTTTATTCACATTTTACACACCGTCCCAATTTCATTGGAATTGGGGTTGTATGTAAATATTAAA
This sequence comes from Thalassophryne amazonica, assembly GCF_902500255.1. Taxonomy (NCBI): domain Eukaryota; kingdom Metazoa; phylum Chordata; class Actinopteri; order Batrachoidiformes; family Batrachoididae; genus Thalassophryne; species Thalassophryne amazonica. The sequence continues at coordinate 102,619,524 of NC_047108.1, read as the reverse complement.
TATTAGGTACGCATTTAATGTACATAATATTTACAAATAAATTTATGTTGAGTGTGTTTTCTATTAACCAAAGCCAGTGTAATCTTGGACTACTCCTGTGCCAGCCAACACCTTGTATGGAAGCTTGTGACCTTTATGTGTGTGACTGAATATGACTGTAATTTACTTTGGATAAGTAAATAATAATAAATGTAAATAAATGAAATGTTTTAAAAAATGTTTAAGTAACGTAAATATCCAAATTTTCTGAAGAACAATTTTAACACATCACATTATTACATTTTCTTTCAACACAAAGTTAGGTCTATCTTTAAAATGCTGCTCAGCTGTAGGATTAGTTTGTATTTTATTTAAATATTCTATCCAGTTTATATTTAATGTAATGTTTGCACTTAACGTTTGTGTAAAATCTGAATAATTTGACCTTGTTTCAACAGATATGTTCTTGTCAACAACAATAACATTCCCAGACTTAAAAATTACAATCATTAAGCAATACGAGCCGAATACAAATGTAAAGAGATGTTTAACTACAAAAAATACAGATAGTCACATTAAACACATAAATCAACTGTTTTTTTTTATCAAACTCCTGATTGTTGCGCTATTGAAAGTGTTGTTTATTTTATTTATTAAAAAACATATTTGTAATTAGTAAATCTTCATTTATGAATATAAACACACAGTAGCAAAATAAAATGAATAATATAATACTGTTTTTTTTTGTTGTTTTTTTTTTGTAGAATAACAGATAAACAGTATATGTAAGAGAAAAATCATCCCGAATGTAACTGTTCCTTGGTAACCGTGACGTCATCGTCATCACCAATCAGGCCCCTCGTAGCGCTGACGTTGCAGTATCGCGAGATGGTCACATTAGCTTGGTTGGTTAGCTAGCCGCGAAAAGCAAAGCTAGATTGTCTACACACAGTTCTACTTTTCTTTAAAGCGCTCAAAGTAAACTAAGCATTATTTTTTGTTTTTCTTTGCACGTCTGCACGAAAGGATCATCGTCGGACCCAGTATTTGTGCGGTAAGTTGTGTCCACGCACATAGTCCGCTAACCATCAGGAGGAAACGGGTTTGTTTAGGAAGCCTCGGAGAATTTCCTAATTATGATGGCTTTTCTTTTACCTTAGCACTGTTATAACACATACAAAACCTTATAGTCGTGATTTATGTGTTGTTTATGTTAATAGTGTGTATTCTTTTTGTCTGTTCTTTTTTTTTTTTACTAACATCTATCTTTGCACTGTAGCGTTGCTCTGCATGTAGTTACACCGTATGACCACCAGGGTGAGTCATTCTTGTTCACTTTTAGCTATGTTTCCAATGAAGTTTCCACTTTTCAGGATCCCAATGATGAGTTATGCCGAAAAGCCAGAAGACATCACAAAAGAGGAGTGGATGGATAAATTAAACAATGTTCACATTCAAAGGGCAGATATGAATCGACTTATTATGAATTACCTGGTGACAGGTGAGGGATCTTTGTGATATACTTAATGTGGATGTAAAATGGTATATGCTTTTAATGATTGATCATTATACACCCCATAAAAATACTATGTGTACATGTGAGGAGTTACTGTTTTGATGTTATTCTAAACTGAAGGGCTGCAATTCATTACATTGTTTTATCTGCAGGCTGTTTTCTAACTACCAGTTAATATGTTTAGTTTAAACTGTCAGGAAAAAATAGTGTACCTATTTGTGTATTTGTTTTTTACAGATCAGGGCAGTAGCTTCATTTTTACTTTTTTTTTTTACAAGTCCAGCAGTTCAAAGTCCAGATATTTTAAGCAAAATCCAAATGTGTGAAAGTTTCTGCCACCACCATTTTGTCTGTACTATTCGGTTTATATGAGCAATGTCTGTCCTTGCAGGTAGCCAGCCATATACCAGTGAGTCTTAGTTGTAGGTTAGGGTTAGGTAAGGTCTGGTCATGTAAACAACCATGTATGTTGTGAGATAAAGACTTTAGCATTGGTAGCGCCACAACAGAACTGATAGCCTTATGCATAACAATGATTTCCTGTATGTTTTCATGTTTCAAGAGGGATTCAAAGAGGCTGCAGAAAAATTCCGGATGGAATCAGGAATCGAGCCAAGTGTGGATCTGGACTCTCTGGATGAAAGGATAAAGATTAGAGAGATGATCCTGAAAGGACAGATACAGGAAGCTATTGCACTCATCAACAGCTTACACCCAGAGCTGCTAGACACCAATCGATACTTGTATTTTCATCTTCAGGTGCGTTTGTTACATCCATGAGGAGTCATCATGTGTGGACCTCTGTAATTTGAATAGTACTTGGTGCCAGTTTGTGGGATTGCATTAGCTGGAGAAGGGCAGCTTGATGTTTATACCAGCAAAGCTTGGAGACTGAAAAAAAATTAAGAAGGCATTGTTTATAAAGCAAAGAAGTTTTGCTGAAAATGTGTTGTAGTGATCAACCAAGCACAAATTGTAGGCAACATCTCAAGCTTCCTTGTGTTCTTTATTTACTTTTTGTATTTATTTCCAGAACTTCAACATTAATTGCTTGTACTTTGTTTCTCCTCTTGCAGCAACAACACTTGATTGAGTTAATCAGGCTAAGGGAGACTGAGTCAGCTCTGGAGTTTGCGCAGACACAGCTGGCCGAGCAGGGGGAGGAGAGTCGTGAGTGTCTGACAGAGATGGAAAGAACACTAGCCCTTCTGGCGTTTGACAATCCAGAAGAGTCACCCTTTGGAGACCTCCTGAACATGATGCAGCGACAAAAGGTAAACTGTTCATGCCTGCAGTGGTATCAACAAATACAGGCAGGTAAAGAAGATTGAATGGGAAAGTGTGTCCAAATAATTGACTGATACTGTGTGCTTCTGCTGATCTTATAGAACTGTGGCATTCTGGGTCAGTATTGACAAAATTTATAGCATCATTTTTTACAATACACAAGCGTCATTCAACATCACACTCAAGGTAAATTTTTGCCACAGGATATGTGATTGGCATGTATTTAACAGTTGACCCAGTTAGAAATTTAGCGAAATGTCAAATGCGCCATCTCCTTATGCAAAAGAAAGTGTACTTTCAAAAATGGACTGCTCAACACTGAAATTTGATGGTATCTTTCCCTTTTATAAGTTGTTTTGTAGAGATGGGATGAAAACCTTAAGGAATACTGCTTAAAAACAAGAAAATGCTGGTGATTACATATCCTCTTTGGCAAAGGTAATAATTGTGCAGGAATTTTTAAATGTAAGTTGACTGCAACACATTTCTGGATGCACAGGTATGGAGTGAAGTGAACCAAGCTGTCCTGGACTATGAAAACAGGGAGTCAACACCAAAACTGGCTAAGCTACTGAAATTACTGTTATGGGCACAGAACGAGCTGGATCAGAAGAAGGTGAAATATCCCAAAATGACTGACCTCAGCACAGGCACCATCGAGGATCCCAAGTGAACACTACAGACAAGATCAACCACCTTCCACATCCTCTTTATTTATGATCAGTCAGTGACTGTGTGATAACCAGGTAACATATATGTATAAACAAATGCTATGTTTTTCATGTTTCATTCATGAGAGGTAAGACTTGATGTGCAAACTGTAAATTGCTGTATTTGCAAGGTGACAAATTATTTAGTTTAAATATTGATCCTGAATTTTTAAATAGATCTCTGAGACAACAGAATTCATATAGCTGTTTTTATATTTTGTCTTTCTAAAGCTTAAGCCAGTAGTATTATTTATTGTGACTATTTTCTGTCTTACAAGACATTATATTGCAGCTTGAGAGTTGGTATTATAAATGTTTACACAGTTAATAATACTGTGCTGCAATGTGCAGAGCCAGAAATATTGACTTCATGGGAGAGAGATCCAAAGTTTAGATAAGCAATGTTTGAATTTCAGTTTTTAGAGAAGGATATGTTCATTTTGCATTGGCCTGCAGGACTGTAAATGGGCTGTTTATTCACTTCAGAAATCAATTCAAAATCTAACTGAATCACACAAAAAGTGTACTAAATGAAAGCTATACTTTATTGTAGTAATTGTACTGTTTTTGTTATACATTTAATGAATGATCGCAAAAATAACACACCAGGGGCCAAATGTATAAACTGGTGGTTTATCTTCTACTCGACAAATTTTTAAGTCACAGTTGTGAGTGGCAGTTTTTGGAATTTTGCCTCTACACCACCGCAGTGGAGGTGAATTGAAACAAGATAAGATTGTTGTGTAGACTTTCCGCTGTAATTATAAAAAATATCATGTTAATCATTTAGGAATTACACTCATTTGTATACAAGGTCCCTCATTTTTGGAGCCCATATATAAATGGACTACGTATAAGGGTTATTATTAATACATATCACTTTTAAAGCTACTTTTCTTGAGACAGATTAGGTGTTGGATAAATTAACATTTTTGTCACTAAATTCATCTGGGACTTCATTTCCATGATTAAGAAGAACAAACAAAATGGTAACTGTGGTAAATCTGTCTAGTAGGTAGTTGTCAAAAACCTGAGTAACTGGGCAAGAACAAGACTAGTGAATGAAGCCATCAAGACACCCAGACAATGCTGAGGGAGTTATGTTTGTGTGGGTGTGATTGGAGAAGCTCTGCATAATGTCTGTATCACCAGTTATACTACTTGATGGTGAAGTGACACAGAGAAAGAGTTTCTTTAAAGGAAGATGCAAAATTTCAGCTGAGGTTTTGCAGAAGGCACCTGAGACTTGGGCTGAGATTTGATCCATTTCTGGTTTTAAAAGTCCTTCTCTGTGGCACTTGGTGATGAAGCTGTTACTGGTGGTGCTGCAGTAGGCAAAAGTTGCACTGTCCCCATTTTGTTCAGTCACATCCACAGTAACCTTTAAATCCTTCATTGTTGTCATGGCTGTCTGGATGTTGTACAGTGAGGCAAAAAAGTATTTGATCCACTGTTGATTTTGCAGGTTTTCCCACCCACAAAGAATGGAGAGGTCTGTCATTTTTATCGTAGGTACACTTCAACTGTGAGCGACAGAATCTTAAAAAAAAAAAAAATCAGAAAATCACATTGTATGATTTTTAAATAATTCATTTATATTTTATTGCATGAAATAAGTATTTGATCCAATAGAAAAACGGACTTTAATATTTGGTACAGAAAGCTTTGTTTGCAGTTCAAGAGATCAGTTGTTTCCTGTAGTTCTTGACCAAGTTTGCACCCTGTAGCACGGATTTTGGTCCACTCCTCCATACAGATCTTCTCCAGATCTTTCAGGTTTGGAGTTTCAGCTCCCTCAAAAGATTTTGAAGAAGTTGAGGTCTGGAGACTGGCCAGGCTACTCCAGGACCTTGAAATGCTTCTTACAGCCTCCTTAGTTGCCCTGGCTGTGTGTTTGGGGTCATAGTCATGCTGGAAGACCCAGCCACGACCCATCTTCAATGCTCTTACTGAGGGAAGGAGGTTGTTTGCTAAAATCACAGGATACTTGACCCCATCCATCCTCCCTTCAATACGGTGCAGTCGTCCTGTCCCCTTTGCAGAAGAGCACCCCCAGAGTATGTTTCCACCCCCATGCTTTACGGTTGGGATGGTTTTCTTGGGGTTGTTCTCATCCTCTAAACATGGTAAGAGGAGTTGATTCCAAAAAGCTCTATTCTGGTCACATCTGACCACATGACCTTCTCCCATGCCCCTCTGGATCATCCAGATGGTCACTGGTGAACTTCAAACGGGCCTGGACATGTGCTGGCTTGAGCAGGGGGACCTTGCTGCCCAGCAGGATTTTAAACCATGACAGCATCATGTGTTACTAATGTAATCTTTGTGACTGTGGTCCCAGCTCTCTTCAGGTCATTGACCAGGTCCTCCTGTGTAGTTCTGACCTTTCTCAGAATCATCCTTACCCCACGAGGTGAGATCTTGCATGGAGCCCCAGACCTAGGAACATTGACAGTCATCTTGTGTTTCTTCCATTTTCTAATAATTACTCCAACAGTTGTTGTCTTCTCACCAAGCTGCTTGCCTGTTGTCCTGTAGTCCATCCCAGCCTTGTGCAGGTCTGCAGTTTTGTCTCTGGTGTCCTTAGACAGCTCTTTGGTCTTGGCTATAGTGGACAGGTTGGAGTGTGATTTATTGTGTGAACAGGTGTCTTTTATACAGGTAACAAGTTCAAACAGGTGCAGTTAATACAAGTAAAGAGTGCAGAATAAGAGGGCTTCTTAAAGAAAAATTAACAGGTCTGTGTGAGCCAGAATTCTTGCTGGTTGGTAGGTGACCAAATACTTATTTCATGAAATAAAATGCAAATTAATTATTTAAAAATCATACAGTGTGACTTTCTGAATTTTGTTTCCAGATTTTGTCTCACAACTGAAGCGTACCTATGATAAAAATTACAGACCTCTCCATTCTTTGTAGGTGGGGAAAATGTGCAAAATTAACAATGGATCAAATACTTATTTGCCTCACTGTATCACGCCAGTAATCTAAGCACATCACGTTTCATTTCAACTCTAATGTGGTGATGGTGGTGTATGGAGTAACATTATAAAAATTCTTAATGTCCAATCATTTATGGACCTGACTGTATTTCTACTCGCTTCAGCCACATCTGACGTAACATTTATAAGGGTGTTCATACAATTGAGAGCTAGGAGATGTTGTTTTAAACACCACCTGCTAGCTATCAGCTATGTGAGAAGAGCAGCAAGAGATTCCAAAAGTACAGTACTGGGGATCCCTGTACTTTGGGGTGGAGACTGGGTGGCATAAATGTTTCCAGAAGAAAACAATCCATATGTCATTTTCCCCTCACACACACAAAAAAAAACATTACAAGGGGAATAACATGGAATTGGACTGTGTGCATGTTCCATACATAAGACAATGAGTACACACTGTTTTCATTTGCGATTTGATTTTGATATGCAAAGTGGAAATGTGAGACAAATTCTGACATAGAGTTCTCTTTGCTACTCTGTCAGTGTTTATGATGTTATAGTGTACACGATTATTGAAAGATTATTTTGAAAGACCATTTTGTATGGTTTTATTTCAGTCTGCTGTTTTGCTTTGTATCTTTCATTGTGAAGCACTTTGTGACGTTTGTGATATAATTATTTCTGACATCTTGGTAATAATTAAGCCACTGTAATTAGGTATTTAATGAGTGGTTATTGTGGTTACTATAGCCGAAATACACAATGCTGTGCATAATATCAGAGGACCAGTGTGCCGGTGCCGTGTACCTACAAATAATTTACAGTTGCAGGTTTTTGATTGACTTATTAATTGACAGCAGCATAGTTGCTGTCAAAAGGTGTGTGTGTGTGCGCACGCGTGCCGGGGTCTCTGTTAAGGTTTTGCCAATATGATTTAGGTAAACGTGTGATTCTCTCTCTCTCTCTCTCTCTATATATATATATATATATATATATATATATATATATATATATATATATAGTGGGGGGGGGAACAAAAACGAACATAATCATATGTAAGCATTATAAAGGGTCTGTCTTTTTTTTCTTTTTTTTTTTTGTATTATCCACTGTGGTACTGAATGTCAGGAGGGTGCAGCTGCATCCACTCGTGATTGAGAGTGGATGCAGGGGGAGGTGATGGTCTAGTGGTTAAGCGTTGGGCTTGAGACCAGAAGATCCTCGGTTCAAATCCCCGCCTGACTGAAAAATCATTAAGGGCCCTTGGGCAAGGTCTTTAATCGCCTGTTGCTCCCGGTGTGTAGTGAGCGCCTTGTATGGCAGCACCCTGACATCGGGGTGAATGTGAGGCATAATTGTAAAGTGCTTTGAGCATCTGATGCAGATGGAAAAGCGCTATATAAATGCAGTCCATTTACCGTTAAGATTTCTTTGTGGGGGTTGGGGATGGAGTAGGTAAGGCTTTACAGATTTGACATAATACAAAACCATGCATGTTTTTTATTTTTGTATGTATGCAGATTTTCAATCTTGAACATTTTATGCATCTGAGCACTGAAATACAGTGGATGACCTGAGTTGTGTTTTGAAATTAGTACTTAACGGTAACCTGCTTAACTGTAACAGCTTTGGCAGTTCATGGCTCTTGTTAGTCCCAACTTCCTGAATTCAAATTTTATGTAAAGAGGAACCACAGATATTTTATGCAGGAATGTTTTTTGTTTATTTTAATTTTTTGCTCCCCCATCCAAAAGCTGTGAAGCTTGCTTACATAAACACAGCAAAGGGGACTGCATAGGTGGATATGCTTGGTTTTAAAGTAGACTCTGGATATTGTCTAGGGCAGGGGTGGGCAACTTGTTCCAGAAAGGGCCAAGAGGGTGCAGGTTTTCTTTGCAGCCACTGACTCCACCAGGTGATTTCACTGATTAATATCACCTTGAGCAGATGGAATCAGTTAATCAGTGAAATCACCTGGTGGAGTCAGTGGCTGCAAAGAAAACCTGCACCCCCTTGGCCCTTTCTGGAACAAATTGCCCACCCCTGGTCAAGGGAATTCATAGTGTATGGTTTGGTGGGACTTACTCTAACATGGAAGCTAAAACTCAAAGGCTGTAGTGTCTGTTGAGCTTCTTTTGGTGTTGGTGAGTCAGGTTTAATCAGTGTTACCCAACTGACAGCAACCAGAAAACAAAATGTGCACACCTTTAATTTGGCTGGAGTAAATAGGCGGCTACTTTCCGGAGTTGGGGATGGACAGTTGTTAGTAAGTCAGGACTGAGGACGCTTACATCATGTGGTGGAATGTGGTGTAGGATGCATGTCACAAATGCATGCTCACAGACCTGACCCCTGCAAACCTCAGATGATTTTCTAACAGACTGGTTGTATTAATTTGTGATGTGATGAATCAATGCTTGGTGCCAGCCTCACTTATGCTTTTTGTCTGTCTAGGTTAAAGTAGATATTTATTAAGTTATGATGTTGGCATGATTGGTACACAGCTTGGAATGAAAGCTGCTCCACAGGTGCAGCCTTCTATGGTGAAATAGGTGTGGGAAAAGTGAGTGATAATGTTGCCTGCTTTGAAAGCTCTTGAATTGCTGTTTTGCTTTGATTGACTGGAGGAAAAAAGTAAATGAGTGCATTTCTATAGCGTTCTCTCATCTGAGGCAGATGCTCAGTGCTTTACAATGATGCTCCACATTCACCAATGTCAGTGTGCTGTAATGAAAGGTGTTCACCTGCACACCAGGAGTAACTTGTGAATTAAGAACCGTGCCCACGTGTTTTAGTTATTAAATCTCCCCCCACCCCAATCTGATGGAGATTTGAACTGAGGATTCTGTCTTTTCATACTCAACATTTTAGCCTCGAGGAGTTCATCACCTCCCGTAAAGGTTATTCAATCTGAACAGTCATTTTAAAAAAATAAAAAAAGTTATGGCTTTTGCTGTCAGTTTAACACTTTTACCACTGTGAATATCTTCACATTACCTGCATGTAAAAGTATATTTTTCTTTTCATTGAGAGGCTGTTGTGCCTCTTTTTTTTTTTTTTTTTGTCCTTTGGGGGTGGGGGATGTTGACTTTTATATAAAACAAACTTGCTGCTAGTTGTCCGTCATTTCTTTTTTGGTTGTATTGTCTCTGATATTGGCTTTGTCAAATACTGAGACCCAGAAAGTTCATATGTTTTATTATTCAGCATTTTTAAGGTCAGATTTGCAATGATTAAAATAAAACAAAAATCTTTTTGGAATCAGTGTTTTTCATTGCGAATTGGACTTTGTGCAGAATTCTGAAGAACATCCAGTGGTTTTTCCCAACTAAAATCACTTTTTGGTGCCTGCACTCAGTCTTCTAAATCACACCCAATTTTGCGGAACACGTCTTACCTGTCTGGCCTGTTGACCTGAAGGTAAGAGAGAGCTTCCTTTTTGTGACAGTCATGTAGAAGGAAACCTGTGTTCTCTGAATGGCTGAACAGCACAAACTGGAAAATGACAGCAACAGCTCTGATGATTTTTTGTTGGACTTGTCCATTTTCACCTCACAGGCTTCTGTCAAAGAGGAAGTAGACCAAAATCTGTGGGCCAGGTAAGATGTCAGTCAAAACAGCTTATGAGTCTTCTTCCAAGTTCTCTTTAATCAAAAAATAATTCTGTTGTTGTGTTCATAGGTTTGCTAAATAACATTGTTCATGGTGGAAGTTTATTTTTAACAAAACATTTCTTGTTTTTGATAATTGCAGACCTCTTGCAAGAAAATGGACTAGTATGCTCTTCTTGGGCACTTGCCTCCTGTATTGTGCCAGGATGGCAATGCCTATCTGTGCTGTCTCCATGGCTGCCGGTTTTGGCTGGAGTAAGATCGATACAGGCTTGGTTCTGGGTGGATTCTTCTGGGGTTACTGTGGTACACAAGTCCTGGGAGGACATGCCAGTGACAGGTAAGCTCCATCAAGGCGGATGTACTTCTGGTTTTGTTTGTTTGAGTAGTATAGTTGTTTCAAGTATATTTTCATTAATGACAGGACTTGTTTCTGTTTAGGCTCTCAGTTGTCCAGGTGGTTTCCATAGTAGAGAAGATTGAATCTTCGACTGGACTGGGTTGCTTGACGCGAGGATGTTTCGCTTCATATCAGAAGCTTCCTCAGCTAAAATTCTTGCTCTGGTAGTCTGACTTCTGTCTGACCCTTGTCGAGAAGAAGGAGCAAGAATTTTAGCTGAGGAAGCTTGTGTGATTTGAAGCGAAACGTCCTCGTGTCAAGCAACCCAGTCCAGTCGAAGATTCAAGCTTCTCTACAATGACAGGGCTTGTTTGTTTTTAAGTTTCAAATACAGAGTTAAGTCAATAATTTGGATTTTGCACAGTCAGTCACAATTTGTGCCATTTTGGCTCTTTATAGCCCCTCAGTAAAGTAGAAATAATTTGCTTCTACTATATAAGTTAAGCTTTAAAGCTACATTGTGCAGGATTTAGGGATGTATATGTATGTGAACACAATTGGAGTATAGTATTTATAACATCTGTTTATTCGTGTATAATAACCTCCAACAATTAATGTGTTTTCATGAGCTCAAAATGAGCCCTGCACATCTACATGGTAGCGGGCCCCCTCACTGCAGCACTGTGAAAGACTGCTGGAAAAATGGAGTAATCAGTGATTGCCCCTCTGTACTCGGTCTACTGGTTGCTAGTAAGAAGTTTAAGAACCCTCATTTTTGTGAACTAGTCGATCATAGCTGTTACGTATCACAAGAGAAGGCAAGCTCCTCATCACCAAAGAAGTGAAAACTTGAAGGCAACCACTTCGTGACTCGTGACTGACACTGGCATAATACAGTCTGCAGCCTCACCATAGAGGGTGACACAGGAGTAGATTTTCATTCCTGTCCTGTCCCACTCCCACAGGAAAAATTCCTGTCCCATCCCAATCCCGGGCCAGAGTTAAAAAAAATTCCTGTCCCGTCCCGCTCCTGGTAAAATGACTCCCACTCCCATCCCGCTCCCATTTTTTTCCTTCTTTTAGTTTTTAGGCTTTAGTGTTCTGCAGTTTTATTTCAGAAGATGTGGCAACAGAAACAGTTCATCTGTGGTATTACAGGGAGGCACTTATTGCCTTAATCCAAATAATTAAAAAAAAGTCACTAAAAGACACAAAAGATAAAAATAATGCATGGCCTGTGATCTTACAGTTTTTCAAAATGTGGTGGTGGACATGTAATGATTTTGACATTTGTCTTCTATTTATGTAACTGCAGACTACATATTTCATGTTTTGTGAGATCAGCTTTATTTTTATTTATTTTTTGTTAATGTATATATCCATTCCTACATTTAAGGCCTGCAGCATTTTCCAAGAAAAAAACATCAGAAATGTCAGAGGATGAAAACATGAACATTTCCAAGTGACTAAATACTTCTTAGACTTCATTTATATCGATCATTCAGAAATACAAACAGTGTGGTACTTTATGGTAAATTTGTGTCAGGTAGGCAGTTCTCAAAAACTAAATGTCCATGCTGGAAGAAGACAAGTGAGGGAAGCCACAAGACACAACTCTGGAAGAACTTTTGGCTTCTGTGGATGTGAGTGGAGAAACTAGGAACAGTACAACATTTTTGTTTTTTTATTTTCATTTTACATACAGTCCCTGCTTTTTTTATTTGTGGTTGTTTCTGTTCCGTTTCTGAAATTAAAGAACTGCTATAAGGAAAAGTGTTAACTTTTTTTTTTTTCAAACTTTGTAGAACAATCGCAAACACCAAACTCAAAAAAAAAAAAGAAAATACACAAACATGCAAGAAAAACTGAACAATGCAGACTGATTTGACTCCCATGATTTTTGAAAATAATAAGAGGTAACTTACTTTGACATAAATGAAACACAGAGCTGCAATCTAATAACTTTGAAAAATAACACAAATCAGCAGCTTGTATTTTTAGTCTGACAGAGTTCATTTCCTCTTTTTTTCTCCTCAGTCACGTTTTGTGCTTGAACATAAAACAGCTACATTAAGCCATCTAAAATAAATATAAAATCTAAAATAAATATCTTTGGAAAATAACAGCCTGTTAAAGTTCAGAGTTCTCAACTATTTTGAGATTTCTGCTTCTGAACATCACTGCAGAGTTTCTCCACATCAGGTTTTTTTGAACACGTGTGTGTGATTTTTATTCTGTTCATTCCTATGTTCTTATTTTTAAGGAATTTTGACTATTTATTTAAAGTAGACCTGCATTGAAATAAATGTGGTCAGATCTCAGAAAGAAATAGCTGATATGTATTTATAAGACACTTATGAATGCAGTAAAGTAAATCTGCAAGCCCAAATTTGTAATTCAGCGGAGAAATCTTCGTTTAAAAATGACAAATTTGCAGCTAAAATTTGGCCCTCAGCGAAAACTGTTTGTACATCCGGGTCATTGCAGTGACATCCGGCAGAAGACGGCGTGCTCCCGCCTTCAGTCCAATCCCACATTGAAATTGACTTTATCTGTTAATAATGTTACTGTTATACACATCCTGGTTTCAGCATCCAAAAGTAAGCTGCAATGAATGCGAGATACAGCTCTGCATGATCAGATCAGCGGCGAGCGACATCGACAGCAGGCGCCGTTCTTCCCCGACACCTCTCTCTGCCTCCGCTGCGCTTACTAAGTCTGCATGTTCGGTAAACGCCGAAGCGGGCCACTCACACCGCCTGTGTCTGCTGTGCAGCCGCATCACCTCTCTGTCTACTGAATGGAGGTGCAGCCAACTTGGCAAAAGTCCAGAGACTACGCTCGCTGTTTTGATGCGGAGCGGCCGGTAACACCTGTTGCTGCAAGGACAGACTTTCCGCAGCGCCGCACGTCTCGGTAATCGGAGCCGCAGAGCTCCGTGGCCACTGAGAGAGGTTTATATCTTTTTAATGACTTGGATTCTTTGCGGGTCCCGCCACCGTACCCCGCGACGGTAACACCGGAGGCGAAAGACAGTAGATTTTCAATGCGACACCACTCAATCAAACGGGCGTATGAAAAAGTCCCCCAAAATAATTTTCAAGCACAAATAAAAGAAATGTGTGCTCACCAACCGTGCCGCAAGACAATATGAAGTTTTAAAAAGTAGATCCTTCCGTATAAGACAAGAAAAAGGTGCAGATGCAAACTGACGTAAATCCACAAATTACATTTGGCGCGCGCAATGCATGCTGGGATAGGGTCTTCTCTCTGACGTCTCGGCAGCGTCCCAAATGTGATGACAGTTTTGCGGAGGGCTAAATTTTAGCTGTAAATTTGTCATTTTTAAATGAAAATTTCTCAGTTGAACGACAGATCTGGGCTTGCAGATTTACTTTACTACATTCAGAAGGATCTTATGTGTAAATATGTCATTTTTTGGTCCAAAGATCTGACTGCATTTATTTCAATGCAGGTCTACTTTAAACTCATAAGTTTAGTTTAACTTTCACCGACACGTGCACATGGTGTGAACAGGACGTACCATCAGAACAGTACAGGGAGAAGTAAAGGCAGCGTCACAGTTTTGTGTTGCTTTTCACTCTGTGCTCAGCGCGCCTCTCCCGCGCCCCCTCCCCTCTCTCTCTCCTCGCAGCCAGCCGGCTCACTCACACACACACACAGATGGCTGCAGTGATCGAACCCAGTCCTAATTTTAGACAGCTTTAAGCAAAGCCACCAGGTTTTTTTTTTCCCCTCTGGCGTCTTTTTTTTTTTTTTTTTTTTTTTTTTTGGAAAATTGACAGCCCAAATGACAGCTCACTGCCTAAAACCTTGGTTCCCGCTCCCGTCTGCTCCTGTGAACTTTTAATCTATACCATCCCAATCACGTGATAAATAGCAAAGTTGACTCCCATCCCGTGGGAATCCCACGAGAGTCCTGTGACCAGTGGGATTCCCGAAAACATGTCAGCCTCAACCTCACCATTAGATGACCATTAGTGCCGTGCACATGGACAGACTGCAACCAGTTTGAAAAGGACTGTCAGATAATAACACGCAGCAGGCGATCTGACTGTCACGTCACCCACGTGAGCCCTGTTCCACATGACGTGGTGTTTTGTTGCACGCCGTCCATGCGCCAGCAGATGTGGATATGAATGAACTGCTTCTCATTCATATCATTTTCATGAGTATGTGTCAGTGACCATGTGTCATCTACAGAGAAACAGACGGATCATATTTTTATTGCCCGCTTGATGAGAGGGATTTAATACAATGCGGTTTGCTTTTTTTTTTTTTTTTTTTTTTTGTATTTAATACGTCCATCTGCTTCCTGATATGAGGCAGTTTCCAGCACCTGTCACAGGACAGCGATGGTAGCTCACTGGTAAAGTTTCCAACTGGCAATCAGAGCTTTTGGAAGGCGCGGGTTCGAATCCCGTGGGTGGCATGTATTATTATTATTATTTTCAGCTGCGTGATGTGGTACACACTGCTGGCAAAAGCTGCTGTGTTCCCGCATGCACTGAACCATCACAGCATGTATTTTTCTTATTTTTTTATTTATTGTTTTCTTCATAGCTGCTGCACAATGTGTTTACACATTGTGCAGCTACTTCAGAGTTGTCTCTGTGTTTTGGTGGCTTCCCTCACTTGTCTCCTTCTTGCATAGCCACTCAGTTTGTCACAATGAGATTGCTTGTGGTTAATTTATTAAGGTTTTCACACAAGCACTTTGGACTTTAAGGAGTTTATCAGTGTTTCTTGTTCTGTCAGACTCGGAGGGGAGCGCGTGTTGTTGCTCTCTACTGCATTGTGGACTCTGATCACAGCTGCTACGCCTCTTCTGGCCAAAGTAAGCACTCACAGCCTCCTCCTCATGACTTTGGCCAGATTGCTTATGGGGCTGGTGCAGGGTGAGTAAATGTTCTTCAATAAGATTCCTCAACTGCTGCATCTAAACAAACCACACATTGTTTTCACATACTACTTACCTTATGTTCTTTACATGCTCAGATTTTGAATTAAAATGAATTTCCAAATGAAATCAAGTGGGTTGCGGTCGAGGGCGGGTGGCCCGGCGGCCCGGTCCGCGCTCACAGCCCCTGGCTGTTGGGATGTGGAATGTCACCTCGCTGGGGGGGAAGGAGCCTGAGCTTGTGCGGGAGGTTGAGAGATACCGACTAGAGATAGTCGAGCTCACCTCCACGCACAGCTTGGGCTCTGGTATCCAACTCCTGGAGAGGGGCTGGATGCTCCACTTTTCTGGCGTTGCCCACGGGGAGAGGTGGACGAGAGGGTCGCGTCCCTACGCCTTCGGGTCGGGGACAGGTCTCTCACTGTTGTCTTGGCCTACAGGCCGAGCGGCAGTGCAGAGTACCTGACCTTCTTGGAGTTCCTGGGAGGGGCACTAGATAGCGCTCCGACTGGGGACTCCGTTGTTCTCCTGGGGGATTTCAACGCCCACGTGGGCGGCGACAGTGAGACCTGGAGGGGGGTGATCGGGAAGCACGGCCTTCCCGATCTGAACCCGATTGGTGTTCAGTTGTTGGACTTCTGTGCTAGTCATAGTTTGTCCATCACAAACAACATGTTCGAGCACAAGGATGTCCATAAGTGCACATGGCACCAGGACACCCTGAGCCGGAGGTCGATGATCGACTTTGTAGTCGTATCATCTGACCTTCAGCCACGTGTCTTGGACACTCGAGTGAAGAGAGGGGCTGAGCTGTCGACCGATCACCACCTGGTGGGGAGTTGGATCCGCTGGGAGGGGAGGAAGCCGGTCAGAACTGGCAGGCCCAAACGTATCGTGAAGGTCTGCTGGGAATGACTGGCGGAACCCTCTGTCAGCGAGGTCTTCAACTCCCACCTCTGGGAGAGCTTCTCCCAGATCCCGGGGGAGGTTGTAGACATGGAGTCCGAGTGGACCATGTTCTCCACCTCCATTGTCGATGCGGCCGCTCGTAGCTGTGGTCACAAGGTCTCTGGTGCCTGTCGCAGTAGCAATCCCCGAATTCGGTGGTGGACACCGGAAGTAAGGGATGCCGTCAAGCTGAAGGAGTCCTACTTGTCTTTGTTGGCAGGTGGGACCCTGGAGGCAGCTGACAGGTACCAGCAGGCCAAGCGTGCCGCAGCCCGTGCAGTCGCAGAGGCAAAAACTCTGGTCTGGGAGAAGTTCGGGGAGGCCGTGAAGGACGACTGTCGGTCAGCCTCGAAGAAATTCTGGCAAACCATCCGATGCCTCAGGAGGTGGAAGCAGCTCTCCACCAGCACTGTCTACGGTGCGGGTGGGGAGCTGTTGACCCTGACTGGGAATGTTGTCAGGCGGTGGAAGGAATACTTCGAGGATCTCCTCAATCCCATCGTTACGTCTTCCAAAGAGGAAGCAGAGACTGGGGACTCTGAGGCAGACTCATCCATTACCCAGGCCGAAGTCACCGAGGTGGTTAGAAAGCTCCTCGGTGGCAAGGCTCCTGGGGTGGATGAAGTCTGTCCTGAGTACCTTAAGTCTCTGGATGTTGTGGAACTGTCTTGGCTGACACGCCTCTGCAACATCGCATGGCAGTCGGGGACAGTGCCTCTGGATTGGCAGAGCGGGGTGGTGTACAAGCGGCCGAGATGAGTTTCCTCCGCAGGGTGGCTGGGCGCTCCCTTAGAGATAGGGTGAGGAGGAGGAGCTCGGAGTTGAGCCGCTGCTCCTCCACGTCGAAAGGAGTCAGTTGAGGTGGCTCGGGCATCTTTTCCGGATGCCCCCTGGAAGCCTCGTTGGAGAGTTGTTCCGGGCACGTCCCACTGGGAGGAAGCCCCGGGGAAGACCCAGGACACGCTGGAGGGACTACATCTCTCGGCTGGCTTGGGAACACCTTGGGGTTCCCCCGGAGGAGCTGGGGGAGGTGTGTGTGGATCGGGAGGTCTGGGCGGCTTTGCTTGAGCTGCTACCCCCGCGACCCGACTCCGGATAAAGTGGAAGAAAATGGATGGATGGATGGATGGCTGGGTGGTGGTCCCTCTGTTTAAGAAGGGGGACCGGAGGGTGTGTTCCAACTACAGGGGGAACACACTCCTCAGTCTCCCCGGTAAGGTCTATTCCAGACTACTGGAGTGGAGAATTTGACCGATGGTCGAACCTCGGATTCAGGAGGAGCAGTGTGGTTTTCGTCCTGGTCGCGGCACACTGGACCAGCTCTAGACGCTACATTGGGTGCTCGAGAGTTCATGGGAGTTCGCCCATCCAATCCACATGTGCTTTGTGGATCTGGAGAAGGCATTTGACTGGAGAGGTGTTCCGGGCACGTCCCATCGGGAGGAGGCCCCGGGGAAGACCCAGGACACGCTGGAGGGACTATGTCTCTCGGCTGGCTTGGGAATGCCTTGGGGTTCCCCTGGAGGAGCTGGGGGAGGTGTGTGTGGATCGGGAGGTCTGGGCGGCTTTGCTTGAGCTGCTGCCCCCGCGACCCGACTCCGGATAAAGCAGAAGAAAATGGATAGATGAAATCAAGTCAAACTGAGAATTGATGGACATTTTGTAGAATTCAGTTTGAGACTCTGATGTCTTACAGGTGTTTACTTCCCCTCTCTGGCCAGCCTGTGCTCACAACGTGTCGTGG
This sequence comes from Thalassophryne amazonica, assembly GCF_902500255.1. Lineage (NCBI taxonomy): Eukaryota > Metazoa > Chordata > Actinopteri > Batrachoidiformes > Batrachoididae > Thalassophryne > Thalassophryne amazonica. Next base: position 102,601,526 of record NC_047108.1, on the reverse strand, counting down.
AGAGTGAGAGGGGGTTTTTGATGAGCAGCATGTACAGCGGATGCTATTTAGGGTATGTTGGCCACACGCGCATGCACACTCACAAATTAATAAATTGCTGAACCTGTCCCTTACCCTTGCTGCTCTCTCAGAACTGTGTTGGCAGGTGGGCTGGGCTCCCTGATGTTGGAGGGGAACGGATGGGAAAGCATCTTTTACTGCACTGGTTTAATGTCTGGACTGTGGGCGCTTGTTGTTTGGCAGTGTTTAATGAAAGGTACGTCAGCCACACTGCAAATCAAGACTGGATTCTTTATGGTTGATTTATACACACCTGATTGAGTCTCAAGTCTTGTGCCTCACCAGTGGGCTCATCAGTGGATTGTCACTTGTCTTCAGGAATTTTGTACACTCAACAAAAATATAAACGCAACACTTTTGGTTTTGCTCCCATTTTGTATGAGATGAACTCAAAGATCTAAAACTTTTTCCACATACACAATATCACCATTTCTCTCAAATATTGTTCACAAACCAGTCTAAATCTGTGATAGTGAGCACTTCTCCTTTGCTGAGATAATCCATCCCACCTCACAGTTGTGCCATATCAAGATGCTGATTAGACACCATGATTATTGCACAAGTGTGCCTTAGACTGCCCACAATAAAAGGCCACTCTGAAAGGTGCGGTTTTATCACACAGCACAATGCCACAGATGTCGCAAGATTTGAGGGAGAGTGCAATTGGCATGCTGACAGCAGGAATGTCAACCAGAGCTGTTGCTCGTGTATTGAATGTTCATTTCTCTACCATAAGCCGTCTCCAAAGGCGTTTCAGAGAATTTGGCAGTACATCCAACCAGCCTCACAACCGCAGACCACGTGTAACCACACCAGCCCAGGGCCTCCACATACAGCATGTTCACCTCCAAGATCGTCTGAGACCAGTCACTCGGACAGCTGCTGGAACAATCGGTTTGCATAACCAAAGAATTTCTGCACAAACTGTCAGAAACCGTCTCAGGGAAGCTCATCTGCATGCTCGTCGTCCTCATCGGGGTCTCGACCTGACTCCAGTTCGTCGTCGTAACCGACTTGAGTGGGCAAATGCTCACATTCGCTTGTGTTTGGCACGTTGGAGAGGCGTTCTCTTCACGGATGATGCGAAGGAGATGTGTTGCACTGCATGACGCAAATGGTGGTCACACCAGTTACTGACTGGTATCCCCCCCCAATAAAACAAAACTGCACCTTTCAGAGTGGCCTTTTATTGTGGGCAGTCTAAGGCACACCTGTGCACTAATCATGGTGTCTAATCAGCATCTTGATATGGCACACCTGTGAGTGAGATGGATTATCTCAGCAAAGGAGAAGTGCTCACTATCACAGATTTAGACTGGTTTGTGAACAATATTTGAGGGAAATGATGATATTGTGTATGTGGGAAAAGTTTTAGATCTTTGAGTTCATCTCATACAAAATGGGAGCAAAACCAAAAGTGTTGCGTTTATATTTTTGTTGAGTATATTTATTCTTCTTTTTATTATAGGCTGTGTTGATTTCCACAAGCCATTTGATTAACTGATTCAGGTGACTTTGTGGGACATCCTGAGAACTTTTGGAATCCCCAATAAGCTGCTAATTGCCAGCCTATACTTGGAAACTGTGTGTGGATTGGTGGCAGAGTCTATGACGACTTAAATTCTGGTGTCCATCTGGGATCTGTTTTGGTTCCTTTTTTGTTCAATGCTTACTTGAACTGTGTTTTTTGCATAAGGTTGGGAATTTCAGCAACGTGGTTGCTTTTGTTGTTGAGGAAAGGTTCATTGATCTTCCCTCTGTGCATGATGCTGGAATTTTTGTGGAAGCAATGAATGCCCCGATTACAAGACTAAAATCCAGGCTTCTAATAACTTCCTGGACAGAGCCATCAGTGGTGTATCTATATGTGGAGGAAGTATTGAAGTTGTGTTATTGCAAGAAAAAGGATGTCCAAGTCTTTGGGATCCTGGTGATTCCAGGCTGATTCTAAGTAAGTCCTGTTGGCTTCTCCATTGTCAAGTCGCCACAGCAGATCCAGGGTGGATCTGCATGGTGATTTTGGCACAAGTTTTATGCTGGATGCCCTTCCTGAAGCAACTCCACATTCCATGGAAAATGGGCAAGGGTGGCCTTGAACCAGGAACTTTTAGCTCTGGAAACAAGCGCATTTAACCTCTGACTGCATGGTTGTGAAATTTGGGCTCTAAAGATGTCATCACATTGCGAGGGACTGAGTAAACTAATTAGTAATGGATCTAAATACTGTTTACTGATAAATGATATCAGTTATCATTTGCCTGTCTTTATGGTTCTTGATTTGCATCCCCTTAATGAAATATGAGTGTTCAAATCAGTCCACATACTTCAGAGTGAGAAACGAGGAAACAATTTGCGAATTTAGAAGAGAACTTTTACAGCAAGACTGGTTTGGAGTTTATATGGATGATGTGAATGAAGCATACATATTTTTCATAAATACATATTTGTTACTTGATAACAAATGGTGTCCACTAAAACTATATAAGAAAATATCAAGAAGTGGAAAACCTTGGTTTATGATAGGAATTCTGAGATCATGCCAAAAGAAAAATAAACTGTATAGAAATTATTTTTAAAAAATGGACACCCAACATTGAGATCAAATACAAAACATATAAAAATAAATTAACAACTATTATGAGATCTGCTGAGAACGATTATTACAATAGAATATTGAGGGAAATCATGGGAATATGAAACCAACATGGAAAGTATTAAAAAGTGTAATGACACTTAACTCCAAACCAAGACAGCTACCTGATTAGTTTATTGAGAATGATGTTGAATATATGAACAACAAAACTACTGCTAATGAATTTAACATGCTTTTTTCAAATATTGGAGCTAATATTGCAGAATCCATGACTACAATTAAAAGAAATCATTCATAATGGGAAGTAAAATAATGGCGTCTCTTTGTTGGGGAAGTCAGTGAACATGAAGTCTTAACTATAGTAAATAAATGGAAAAGTAAATTATCTACACATAATGACGGATTAGGTATGACAATTGTTAAAAGAGCTATTAACTGCTTTCTTAAACCGCTGACCTATATTTTTAATCTATCCATACAAACCAGTGTTTTTCCTGAGTAAATGAAAGTAGCTAAAGTGATACCTATTTTTAAAACTGGGGATGAACACATTTAACAACTGTAGACCAATGTCACTGCTTTCACAGTTCTCTAAAGTCCTTGAGAAATGGTTCACAAATTTTTTTGAGAAATGTAAATTAGCGAAAAACAATATGGATTTAGATCTCAGCGATCGACAACCTCAGCACTCATTGAATTGATAGAAACAATTACAACTGCAGCTGAAAGAAATGAGTACACTGCGGGAGTGTTTATTGATCTTTGCAAAGCATTTGATGCTATAAATCATGAGTTCTTATTATTAAAATTATATAAGTATGGGATTAGGGGCACGGCACGTTGGTGGTTTCAAAGTTATATCACAAATTGTCAGCTGTATGTACATATAAATGAACTGAATTCTGATTATAGAGAGGTTAAATGTGGAGTTCTGCAAGGATCAGTTTTAGGGCCTTTGCCTTTTCTTTTGTTTATTAATGACATATATGAATCTTCTGAAATGCTATTTTTTTTTTTTTTGCCAATGATACCAGTATATATTATTCAGGAAGTAATCTGTTGGAAATAACAGAAGTAATAGGGGAAGAAATGTTAAGTGAGAAACTGGTTTAATGAAAATAAGTTGGCTTTAAACTGGGATAAAACTATCATTTTTGGCAATCGAAGCACCAATGATGTGAAAATTACCATTGATGGAGTTAATGAAGTTAAGTTTCTTGGTGTAGTGTTGGATGAAAAATTAAATTCGAAAGCCCACATAGATTATACAACAAAGTTAGTCAAAGCATTGGTATTTTATTTAAAGTAAAAGATTTGTTTGAATGTAATTCTTTGTGTATGTTGTATTGCTCAATGATTCTCCCATACTTCAGTTATTGCGCTGAAGTCTGAAGACATACATATAACAGTACCACTAAGCCATTTTTTGCTACAAAAGAGAGCCATTAGAAGTCAACAAAAAAGGTTATAGAGATTTTAAGGTTGTGCTACTAGTCTATAAAATTATTCATGGACTATCACCTCCCTACTTACACAAAAGTGGAGACATTTTAGCAAAAAGTACAATAATTTATTCAAACTTCACAGTGAAACATAACTGGTGTATAACATGATGATGACAAAGGTGTCCCATTCTGTAGCATGAACCTCTGCAGCGGTGACTCTGAGAAAACCATCTGAAACACACACATACAGCATACATATTTTAATTAGTGCTGTCAGGTTATTAAAAAAATAATGTGATTACAAGGTTTGTGATTAGTTAATCTAAATGAATCATTTAATTGCAGGTATATTAAAAAAAACTCAGATCTGTGTGTGTTTGGGATATTTAATAATCAGGTAAAAAATGATCAGGGTTATTTTTGTTACATATCAAGGAGGTATTAAACAAGCTGTAAATTGGTCTTAAATTGGGAGAACTGTCTAAGTGTAATTTGGATGGGTTAAATGCAGGCAAATGTCATTGTATTTGTGTACAATGACAATAAAAGGATATAAAGAATGTCTATAAAAACAGAATTGTGGGAGTTTGGAGGCTGATTCTTTCTGCACAATATGACTCCTTTAATAATCTTATTAGATTTCATATTTTAAATTTGTCCATTGAACATTCAAATCTGGACGAAAAACAAACGTTTTTAATGTGTTTTAAGCCTGTTCGAGTTCAGTGACGACATTAACGGTCATTAAAACCGAATCAACATTTTGTGCGTGAACGTCAGTAAATGCACAAACTCCCACATTTGAGATTTAACAATAAGTTATTGTAGTATATTGTTAGAATGATCTGGGATCATCATTGATCGATTAGTTCACCCTAAGGGAGCGCATCGGTATTTGATTTGTTGGGTCTGTTTTTCTGTGTAGTACCTGAGCGGCAGAATAAAAGTTACATACAAAGTGTTCACCCAGAAATATGCCTCACCGTTTAATTTTATAGTGTAACAAGTACACAACATGGTGTCAGAAAAGGGTTTTTTTTTCTTCAGCCACATGAGACATGAGACACCATTAGTTTTCGTTGTTACTCCACTGTGGTAAGAAGAAAGTTAAGTTTTACGTTTGTATCGAGTGACCGAACGTCAACGTTAGCATGGACCAGTTCAAGCCACCTGCACCGCTAGTGCTAACAGGCAACCTTAGCGAGAATTGGCGCCGATGGGAGCAACGTTTCCAGCTGTACATGACGGCCACAAGTGCGGACGAGAAGGATGAACCGGTGAAGATTGCCATCATGCTACACACGGTCGGTGAGGATGCGTTGGAGATCTACAACACCCTCGATGTTGAAACAGAGGAAGTGGATGGTCAACCTGGTGAACCTACACTCAAAGATATACTGGATGCCTTCAGAAAATACTGCACTCCAAAGAAGAACATTGTGTTCGAGCGCCATCAGTTTTGGTCACTACCCATGCCAGAAGGAGTCAATGTTGACCAGTTTGTGACGGAACTTCACCAGAAATGTAAAAAACTGTGAGTTTGGAATGACCGAGAATGACATGATAAGAGATAAGCTTGTGTTTACTGTGCCTGATGTTCGTGTGAAAGAGTGACTATTGAGAGAAACGGACTTGACTTTAGATAAAGCAGTTGATATCTGCAGAGCAGCAGAAGTCGCTAAATCACAGATGCGTGCCATGCAATCAGCCCAGCCAGAGGCGTCAGTGGAGGCTCTTCACAAGGTGTCAGCTAGCTCGGAGAAGGGGAGAGCGGGCATGAAAAGTAAGCCGAGACCACAAGAAAAAACAAAGGCACAAGCAGCAGATGTAAACACATGCAGAAAGTGCGGCGGGGCGCATAAACCTCGTCAATGTCCAGCGTTTGGCATCATATGCCACAACTGCAACAAGAGGAACCACTACGCGAAGATGTGCACGTCAACACAAGATAGACGAGCCACTGCCCGAGGCGTGCATGATCTTGAGGTCGAATCTCTGTTCATAGGGACTATGTCCTGTGCTGGACCCAAAAACAGTCAGCACGATAATGCGTGGTACACAACAGCCAAAATACAAAATACAGAGGTCAAGTTCAAATTGGACACTGGGGCAGACGCAAATGTACTCCCTCTGAGCATTTTGCAGAAGATTCCGGGTCCTCATCAGCTGCAGCCCACCCACATAGCTCTCGTGGCTTATGGAGGAACACGTCTGAAGCCAGAAGGTACCGTGAGTCTTACCTGTGATGTGGCCAGGGTGAAGTCAGATCTTCAGTTCTTCATCACCAAGCACTCCTCCACTCCAATATTAGGCAGAGACGCATGTGAACAGCTGAAGCTGGTGAAAAGAATGAAGACCATTGCAGTCAAGGCACCAGCCACAAAAGAGGAGTTAGTGGACGCCTACCCCTCCGTCTTCAGTGGTCTGGGACAGTTTCCTGGGGTGCATCACATTCACACAGACCCACATGTGACCCCAGTAGTGCATGGCTGCAGGAAAATCCCCATCACTGTCATGGACAGGCTGAAAACCACGCTGGAAGAACTCGTTGAAAGAGATGTCATTGCACCTGTGACAGAGCCCACAGAATGGGTAAATAGCCTTGTCATTACAGAGAAGAAAAATGGGTCGCTCAGGGTGTGCTTGGACCCTCGTGACCTGAATGAGGCGATCAAGAGACAGCACTTCTCAATACCCACCCCAGAAGAAGTACTCCACAGGCTGTCAGGGAAAACCATCTTCTCCATCTTAGATGAAAAGGATGGATACTGGCAAGTGAGACTGGACAAGCCCTCCTCGATGCTCTGCACATTAAGCACACCGTGGGGCAGGTTTCACTTTAAGAGACTTCCCTTTGGCATTAAGTCCGCCAGCGAGGTTTTCCAACAGAAAAACTGTGAGACATTCGGCAACATCGAAGGAGTGCACATAATTGCAGATGACATGATCATCGCCGCTGCGTCTGAGGAAGAGCATGATGCCATTCTGCAGAAAGTCATGGACATGGCACAGAGAAACAATATCAAATTCAACAAAGAGAAAATTCAATACAAGGTGGACTCGGTCAGATACATGGGACATGTTGTCACCTCAAAGGGCGTGAAGCCGGACGAGTCCAAGGTGTTAGCCATCAGAAACATGCCACAGCCTGAAGACAAGAAAGGACTACAGAGGCTACTGGGAATGACAAGGTATCTCTGCCAATATATCCCAAACGAAGCCATGATCACAAGCCCACTCAGAGAGCTGCTGCGAAAAGATGCTGCCTGGCACTGGAGCCATGAACACACTGCTGCACTAGGCAAGCTCAAGACCGCCCTCATGCAGGCCCCAATACTCCAGTTCTTTGACCAGAGCAAGCCACTCACCATACAGTGCGACGCATCAAAAGACGGACTGGGAGCCTGTCTGCTGCAGGAAGGGAGGCCACTGTCTTATGCTTCACGAGCACTCACAGAGTCGGAAAAGAATTATGCTCAGATAGAGAAAGAGCTGCTGGCAATAGTTTTCGCAACCAAGCGTTTTCACCAGTATGTCTATGGCAACACAGTGACTGTACAATCAGACCATAAGCCACTAGAAGTCATTTTCAAAAAGCATCTGAGCAAGGCACCAGCACGACTTCAGCGCATGCTATTGCAGCTCCAACGGTATGACCTGAGAATAACATACACTGCAGGCAAGGACATGCACGTTGCTGATACCCTGTCCCGCGCTGTTGTCACTGACTGCAAGGATGACGCGAAAGAGGATCTGTTCGAGGAGAGAGTAGTGCATGCAATGGAAGCCACAGATGCACTCGATGCAGACACTCTCGCAAAGCTCAAGGGGGCCACGGCGACAGACAACGTACTGCAACAGGTGATGGAGCTACACAACAAAGGCTGGCCGAGACGACGGAGCAGTGTTTCCATCAATCTACACCAGTACTCGCCTATGCGAAACTCCATCAGCATCAGGGATGGCATACTGATGACTGGTGACAGGGTTGTGATTCCACAGAGTGTGAAGCAACTGATGCTTGACAGACTGCACCTCGCACACCAGGGGATACAGCGGATGAAAGCACAGGCAAGAAAAGTGATGTACTGGCCAGGTATGACGCAAGACATTGAACACATGGTGGAAAGCTGCGGCCCATGCCAAAAACTCCAGCCACAGAATCACAAAGAACCTCTGATTCCACACGTGGTACCTGAGCTGCCATGGCTGAAAATTGGGGCTGACATCTTTGAGCTACACGGACAGTCATACCTCCTGATGGTGGATTACATGTTAAAATACCCAGAGGTGCTCCACTTACCTGACAAAACCGCCTACGCAGTCATACGCAAGATAAAGGCTGTCTTCGCCAGACATGGAATCCCAAAAGAGCTGGTAAGCGATCATGTTCCTTTCGCCAGCTCTGAAATGAGACAGTTTGCGTCGTCATGGGGCATAAAGCTTGTCCACTCCAGCCCTGGATATCCACAATCCAACGGCCTTGCAGAGAGAATGGTAAAGACAGTAAAGCATGCACTTATAAAGGCAACACAGACTGGCACAGACCCGCACTTAGCTCTCCTGTCACTACGAAACACTCCAGTGACTGGCACAGAGTTTTCACCAGCACAAGTCCTGATGGGAAGAGTACTGCGAAGCACCTTGCCAAGCTCCACAGCTGTCCTGCAGCCAGCTGTCCTGCATGGATTTCACTCTAGGCTGAAACACCTACAAGCCAGGCAAGAGCACTACTACAACCGCAACACAAAGACTCTGCCAGAGTTTGCTCCTGGTACCACAGTTCACATGGCAACACGTCGTGGCTGGGAACCAGCTACTGTCTTAAGCAAAAGATTGGAACCACGTGCATACAACGTACAGACTCCCAGTGGTGTCACATTCCGGAGAAACCGACGTCATCTGAGGAGAATCCACCCCAGTCTACACAGAGAAAACGACAATGACATGCTGGAGCGACCCATTGCTTCACAGAGAGAGGACAGTGCATCACAGGCCCTGCAAGACCAGCGCACTCCTGCCTGTGAACCAAACAACCCCACTCCAGCTGCTCCCACCTACAGCACCAGAAGTGGGAGACTTGTAAAGATGCCTACAAGGTTCAGGGACTATGAGTTCACATAATGCTTATGGCCACCTTACAGAATTGTCAAGTTCTGACTTTTACATTTACGTGTTTCAGTTCAATGAGTTAATATTTACTTCCACATCTTTATAATCAACAGAGCGACTGAAGTTAAAAAAAAAGGGGGGGGACAGAGACAGAAGAAGAAGAAAAAAAAAAAATTTAAGACGTCACTTATATGATGTGATTCAAAGGTTGTTTTTTACAGTATAAGGATATCATTTAAAATGCCTAATGCAGGAGTTATTTCTTGTTGTGATGTTAAAGTTAAAGATGACCCTCATGCTTAAAAAGGGAGGACGTAGTATATTGTTAGAATGATCTGGGATCATCACTGATCGATTAGTTCAGCCTAAGGGAGCGCATCGGTATTTGATTTGTTGGGTCTGTTTTTCTGTGTAGTACCTGAGCGGCAGAATAAAAGTTACAAAGTGTTCACCCAGAAATATGCCTCACCGTTTAATTTTATAGTGTAACAAGTACACAACAGTTATCAAAGCAAGTTACTTTGGTTAAAAAAAAAAAAAAAAGTATTGACATTAACACGTTTATTGCTCAGAAACGCGTCTTTATTCACAAACCAAGTCACTGACGTCAAAACAAAATGGAGCAAAGTGTGACTGAAGGCCTGATAGGTATTGTAATTAATCTAAATTAACGCTTTATTTTGACAGCCACAATTTTAATAGTTAATAGAGACAGCCTGCAGCTATTAATTATTTACGAGCTACTTAGGAAGCTAACGATTAGCTTACCGTCATGCTTTGCCTTTTCATCTCTAGCCACTTGTATCTTCTCGTCTTCATCTTCATATGAATTCCCAAAGTCTTCTGTACGTCTCAAGCGTGTTTTTCTCGCTGCCAGCAACTTTCTTTTAAAAACTCACACAGCAGTAAACACACGGAGTTCGCCATTGTTTGTTTGTGTCGTGTATAAAACGACGTCACTGCAGTTTGCTCTGCTGACCCCGCCCACGTTGAAGAGGTACCATTTGCAGTGGAAAAGCTCGCGCTTGGAACCAGACCGAGTAGAGCCGAGTAGTACTGGAGCTTTGTAGTGGAAAAGTGGCTTTAGCTGACCTAATTAAACTTTACGTACCGGCCCAGGCTTTGTGTTCTCAGGGTGCAGGACTACTTTGTGTCCCTGGGGTGAATAAGAAGTCTGCAGGTCATAGATTTTTCTCATGTGCTTTCTCTTATTGTGCCCCTGTTCTGTGGAATGTGCCCCTGCGTCAGTAAAACAGTCAGATTCTGTGGAGACTTTCAAGTTCAGACTTAAGACGCACTTATTTTCCCTTTCATATGACTAGCATACTGGTACAGTTTTTTTTTTACGCGTTTTACTCTTTTAATTTATTTTATTAGTAAACAGAGCGTGCCGCAGCCTCAACTTTACCTAAATTCTGGGTCTTTTAGTGAAGCTTAGGGCTAGCGGCCGGCGATCACCTTAGTGTTTCTTCTGTTTCTATTGTTGATTAATGCTGACAAATTATACTGTATTTCTCGTCTTTCTGATGCCTGATTCTGTTTTTTCTCTCTGTTTAAGGTGCAGCTCCATCCAGAGATGGGAGTTGTATTTGTGCTGGCGACCCTCCTGTCCTGTCCACCAACAGCATTTCCTGTATATTTGTTTTGTGAATTGTTCTGTAATTTATGTCTGTAGCATGGCCCAAGCAGAGGGTCACCCCTTTTGAGTCTGGTCTGCTTGAGCTTTTTTCCTCAGAGGGAGTTTTTCCTTACCACTGTTGCTCTGGGGGTTAGTAAGGTTAGACCTTGTGTGAAGCGCCTTGAGGCAACTCTGTTGTGATTTGGCGCTATATAAATGAAAATAAATTGAAATTGAAATTAGAGTATACTAACAATCTGTTTATTGCAGCCAATCAATTAAAATTTAAAGATTTTGTTGACTAAAAAATTGCGCTTATGTGAAAAGCTAAATGTTGTATTTTACCAGATGAAGTCCAACATTTATTCAGTCTTGTTACACAGGCCACTTGTCATAGAAAAAAAAGTAACTTTTGGGTTAAGTACTCACGAAGTACCACAAAACAGAAATGTCCCTCTGTGTATGGAGTTAAGCTTTGGAAAGCAGTGAGTGAAGAAATGAAATGTTGTACATGTTGTACATGTTGTAAGAAAAATTGTTGATAACTTTATTGTTGAAAACTGTTGATACGTAAGACAGATATGTCACTGTTAATGATATTTATTTAATGTTTGGTGACTGACGAGACGGTGTTGGGGTTGGAATTGTGGAAGTTTCTGGATTTTTTTTTTATGATGTAAGGGACAATGTTTACAAGATTTACAGTGAGGAAATAAGTATTTAAACACCCTGCGGTTTTGCAAGTTTTCCCACTTAGAAATCATGGAGGGGTCTGAAATTTTCATCTTAGGTGCATGTCCACTGTGAGAGACATAATCTAAAAAAAAAAAATCAGGAAATCACAATGTATGATTTTTTAAAATAATTTATTTGTATGTTACTGCTGCAAATAAGTATTTGAACACCTACCTACCAACCAGCAAGAATTCTGGCTCACACAGACCTGTTAATTTTTCTTTAAGAAGCCCTCTTATTCTGCACTCTTTACTTGTATTAATTGCACCTGTTTGAACTTGTTACCTGTATAAAAGACACCTGTTCACACACTCAATCAATCACACTCCAACCTGTCCACCATAGCCAAGACCAAAGAGCTGTCTAAGGACACTAGAGACAAAACTGTAGACCTGCACAAGGCTGGGATGGACTACAGGACAACAGGCAAGCAGCTTGGTAGAAGACAGCAACTGTTATGATTATTTATTAGAAAGTGGAAGAAACACAAGCTGACTGTCAATCTCTCTTGGTCTGGGATTCCATGCAAGATCTCCCTTTGTGGGGTAAGGATGATTCTGAGAAAGCTCAGAACTACACAGGAGAACCTGGTCAATGACCTGAAGAGAGCTGGGACCACAGTCACAAAGATTACATAAGTAACACATGATGCTGTCATGGTTTAAAATCCTACAGGGCAGCAAGGTCCCCCTGCTCAAGCCAGCACATGTCCAGGCCCGTTTGAAGTTCACCAGTGACCATCTGGATGATCCAGAGGAGGCATGGGAGAAGGTCATGTGGTCAGATGAGACCAGAATAGAGATTTTTGGAAACAACTCCACTTTCCATGTTTAGAGGATGAGAACAACCCCAAGAAAACCATCCCAACCGTGAAGCATGGGGGTGGAAACATCGTACTCTGGGGGTGCTCTTCTGCAAGTGGGACAGGACGACTGCACCGTATTGAAGGGAGGATGGATGGGGTCATGTATTGTGAGATTTTGGCAAACAACCTCCTTCCCTCAGTAAGAGCGTTGAAGATGGGTCATGGCTGGGTCTTCCAGCATGACAATGACCACAAACACACAGCCAGGGCAACTAAGGAGGGGCTTCGTAAGAAGCATTTCAAGGTCCTGGAGTGGCCTGGCCAGTCTCCAGACGTGAACTCAATAGAAAATCTTTGGAGAGAGCTGAAACTCCAAACCTGAAAGATCTAGAGAAGGTCTGTATGGAGGAGTGGACCAAAATCCCTGCTGCAGTGTGCAAACCTGGTGAAAAACTACAGGAAACGTTTGACCTCTGTAATTGCAAACAAAGGCTACTGTACCAAATATTAACATTGATTTTCACAGGTGTTCAAATACTTATTTGCAGCAGTAACATACAAATAAATTATTTAAAAAATCATACATTGTGATTTCCAGATACTTTTTTTTTTTTTTTTTTTAGATCATGTCTCTCACAGTGGACATGCACCTAAGATGAAAATTTCAGACCCCTCCATGATTTTTTTTTTTTTTCCCCCTGTCTGTATATATAGTAATGGTAAATGCCACACTGGCAGAACCATTTATGAACATTAATACACATATATGCAATTTATTCTTGCAGGACAGAAGGTATGTAGTGCATGAGTGAATGTGGTGTGCATGTGTGACCCCCATCCGCCCTTCCTGATCACCCTACAAGATCCTACTCAAAGCCGACTGACAACTTCTATCAGGAGGGACCGACCACCAAAACAACGTGAAGACAGACAAAAACGAAAGACAAGTGGTGAAGACAATAACTGTGAAGTGAGACACCGAGTAGACCGGGCCCCAACATAAAACATGCCAGAACAAACCACCACACATGAACAAGCAGTGACAACGACAGTCTGTTGTCTACTTAGTGAGCATTCATTCCCTAATCTAGGACACCAGAGTCTTGATCCCCTTGAGAGCAGCCAAAACCGAATTGTGGTTTCGGCCACGAACACGTGACCAGCCACACACAGAGACCCAGATCACATTTATATATCCGATCACTACTGTGGCTGGCGTGTTGGGCCAAGATAAAAGACCAGAACCTTACCATAAGACATGGACCACTCCGGCGTGTCGGAAGCCATGCGGCCGACCGCAAGCGACAACGGAAAAGGGCTCAGGACGCAGGGCCCCAGGAGGAACCAGGCGAAAATGGGAAGCGGAAGGGCACAGGGACCAGGAAGGGCAGCCACCGGAGCAGCATGACGGACCAACAAGGGAGCGGCCCAACTCGCTTGGAACGCACCCCCGAACCCCCCAATGGAGTCACAGGAAGTAACCTCACACCCGAGGGAAGCACACAGAGCGCCGGCACCAAGAGGGGGGGCCCACAACTGCACCATCCCACCCACGGCACTGGAGGGAGGAGCGAGCGGGGATGGGGGGCAAAGGAGCAACTGCAACCAGAGCGCAGGCAGGGGCCACTGGTACGCGAGAGCGGGGCCCGGCCCCCAGGAAAGAGGCGATATCCCCCCCCCCGGACCAGGAAGCACACGAGGACCCCCAGATACCCCCAGCGCCCAAACCACCCCGGATCCCACCCCGGAACTAAGCCCAAGGTCGGGAACCGGCTAAGCGAGAACGAGGCAACACCCCACCTCACGGAAACCGCGGCCCCCAAACCCGCAGCAGCCGTCCGCCCACCGTGCCAGACTCCCACCCCCCCCAACGAACCACAGGGCCCCAAGACCACGGCAGAGCCGGCGAGGCAGACCCCTCCACCCCAGACCCCACCAGCCATCCAGGGCCCAACCTCACATGCCACACTCACCCTACCTACCACCACCACCATAATTGTTATGGTTAACTCCGTTGTTGTGTGTGACCCCCTAAGTGAGCAAAGATAGTGTTGCATTAAAAGCAGGACAGGAGACGGCAGGTGGCAGACTACTGTGGGAGGCTGCGGCACACTGTTGCACCACAACCTGCCCTACAAACCCACCACCGCCTGTGACCCCGACTCTGAAAAGTGAGTGTGTTTACTAACTGTTGAAATATAGTGTGTGCATTAAAATAGCAGGGCAGGAGTGGCAGATGGAGATCAATCCATACCCAACACCTGGTTGCAGAACTATATGATCCCTATAATGTGCTACTTAAACCCCAGTATGATGTGCGTGCGTGTACTGTGCTGGTGAAGTGCATTAAAAGGGTGTGACATGTGAGGGCCAACCCCAAGCGGCTGGTGGAAGGAGAGGCGCGGTGCAGGGAGCAGGCCACACACACCGGCCCTACTGGGCACCGCGGCCCACCTCCAGGGGGGAAAGGGGGCAACCACCGAATGCGAGTGTGCAGTGCTTGTGTACGTGAACAGAAGATGAACAGATAATGCACAGACAAAAATTAACATCTACTGGATGTCCACTGGCAAACTATGAACAACTACGGGACAAAGTGGTAAACAAATGTGCAACCACCGGTGAAACTCTCCTTCTGATGTCTGCTCAAAGTTGCGAGCAAGCGCAAACCCTTCAGACGGACTCTCCAGACATCAGCTTTCTCATTTAACGAATGAGAAAAGGACTTGTACAGGACAAAAATAGACATAAACAGATGTCTCAATTTCATTTCCATTGCTCATCCATTTCCTCAAACTGTCACAGTGTGACAGCTGCATAACAAGTGGTCTAAGGTGATAATTAGAGGTCTTTGGTACTCTTCTCTCCAGAGACTCCTTGTGTACAGTTGGAATGATTTTGTGTCTAATGAGCACTTATTTAGGGAGACTCGAATGAGGTGTACTGCTTGTGTTATGAAGAAACTTCATCTCCAATGATGTGGCCATGTGGCGTGTTCCCTCGGTGTGATCCACCACAGAGATTAATGATGAGGACCTCAAGGGGGTGCCCACGTATCACCAGTCTGCAACAGATGGATGGCTATGATGATATCAGGCACCAGATCTGACTTGTACATATCAGTGTATTTTTCTCCTATCTTTCAGGCCGAGCTTTGCCCACATCAGTGAAATCCATGAATGAATCGCACTGGAATTTGGCGAGGATCCAGCTGTGGCTGAGTTTTCTTCAGAGAACTCCTGTGTGGTACTGACTTTTTAAATCTTTCACTTTTTACAAATGCGCATTTATGATCATGCTTATTAACCTACTAACTACTCGCTCTCTGTCATGTTCTCTCTCAGGGCCATGGTCTGTGCTCACATGTGTATGACCAGCACCAATTACACTTTGCTGGTGTGGTTGCCAACATACTTCCATGAATCCTTTCCGAATGCCACCGTATGTGTTCTTTCGTCCTAACTTTTTTTTTATGCTTTACTGTGTTTTCCGTTTTAGTCAAGGTTTTGATGGTCAATTCTTGATCTACTTCAGACAAAATGAACAATTAATGAATTCTCCACTGTTCTGTTTTTACAGGGATGGAGTTATAACATAATTCCTTGGCTTCTTGCAATCCCATCAGCGCTGAGTGGAGGATGTGTTTCAGATTTTCTCATCTCTAACGGTTTTATTCAAGTCTTCACATACACACTGCAGTTTAACACTTAACCTACAGTAGCATTAAAAGCAAAACAAAAAGTTTGACAGCTTCTTTCTCTGGGCCATCAGAAGCTTAAACTCAAAGCCCTGTAACTGATTTTGTCCAGAGTGGAACTAACTGTAATACCAACACCAGCCTCCTGAAACACGAGTTGTATTTGCATTTATTCATGATGTGAGCTTTATGTTTACAATGTCTCTTTGTATTTACTTTTCATTGGGTTGTACCCTTTAATTTGCACTGTAGCTCACACAATTTCATGGATCAGGTACTGTGACAACAAAGGTATTCTATTCTATTTTATTCAAAAAAAAAAAATAACAAACATGTTCTAGCTGTTAAGTTAGTATATCTAAATTAAAATGTCTTAAAAAATTTTCAAAAACCATCCATGACCTGAGAGCTAAGGTGAATAATGACCAATTTATTTTTTATTAGTACTGTGAGTTTTCTGTACACTGTACAGTAAAATGAGAGGTGCTAGAGTTTTGGCCCTGAAGCTGTTCTGCTGTCATTGTGGCACTATTAATAAATAAACATGTTGGATTACAACTGTCACTTTAAATTAATATAAAAAAATAGTGCTGTTCAGTGATCAAACTCGGTGCACAAAATCCCACATTTGAGATATAATTGTGACAGAATGACAAGTTATGCTGTGTTTACACATAGGCAGGACGCGTTATGTCATTTTTCTGTCATTCGTGGCACATTCCTGACCATAGGTTTCTTAACAGTGCGTGTCAGTGCATGATATTCGTGGAGCTTGTTTTTGGCTGTCAAAAAATCTTCGGCGAATGTCACACACCACCTTCATTTCTCCTCATGTTGTGGTGTTCACAACTGAGCATGTTGATACGTGGTGATATTTAATAGACTGTGAGAGCGTTCGTAGTGGTTCCTGTGATGGTTCTTGGAGCCCAAACTGTCATGTGTCATTAAGAATTGTTACGAAAACTGTCAAGTTTTGAGACGATTGTAACGCGGCGTCACATTTCACTGTGCACCACTACGTATCACTTCTCTCTTGTGCACACAATTAAACCCTGCTACACTGCATTCAGTTTTATTGCTGCAGTATGCTGAAGAAGGACACTGACACCAAGTCGGCTAAGTCCTACAGGTGTTCCACCTGCTGTTGTGCTTGATGTTCGGGAAAACGAGTCTGAGCCAGATGAGAGCCGCGTGCAGCCAGACATCTGGCTCTCTCCGTCTACTCCGCCTCCTCCTTTCTGCGCACCTCACAGCTTTGGAAGCATTGGGGGGGGGTGCGTATGGAGACAATTTGCCTGATTCACAATGTGACAGAACGTAACTATGCGCTGTTATGCAAGAGTGCGCAGCAGCGCGGGACATTATTCTTGACTGTGCGTAATGGTTCCTGCTAATATGCCAGCAACACATGCCATTAATCGTAGTGCATGGTAACAGGTTGCAACAGTTCCTGAGGAGACCTGACGCCTCTGTCCTGAAACCACATTCGTGATCAGCAGCCAAGAATGTATACTTTGTGGCATTCGTGACTTGTCGTCGTTATGTATTTAAGTATTTAACAGGTATTTCACCTACGTGTGTTGCTAAGCACACGGAAACATTAACATGGCTGTTTTTATTGCTCACGTCAGAGAGCAACACAAAGTGCTGTAGATGTTCTGATAGTATTATTTTTTGTTGGTACTATTTAAAAAAAAAAAACAACAAACAAACAAAGATAATACTTCTGGGACCTGTACTATGAAGCGGGGTTACTGGCTTATCAGGGTAAGTTTTGATCGAGGTATGCTGCCATGGCAATTTACGCTGCGTGCCAAACCTGCTCTGAGCAGGTTATGTTCTAGGTTAGCTTGAGGTTTTCGTTTAACCACTCCCTTTATAAGTACCGCCCATCCACCTTCAATTACTCCGAAGACATTGCCGGCCTACCTGGATGATCCGTTTGATATTGGGGCACAAATTGTGAGGGGCTCTCCTCGCAGGGCGAGGGTTTTTAAAGACCACCAGAATCCGCTGACATACCTGGACGTATTCTCTATGAAAGATATAGATTCTCAGCCGAGGGAATTCGTTACCTTTGTCAGCTGATCGAGCCAGAAGTCTGTAACATCACCCATCGTAGCAATGCCCTGACGATCGAGCAGATAATGTGTCTTGCACTTAGATATTTTGCCAGTGGACAATTTATGTATTCCATCAGTGATTGATGCTGAACATCTGAGCAAGAATACTGTATGTTGTATGATTCGCAAAGTAGTACTTGCTCTATCTAAACTGTTGGATGCATTTGTCGTTTTCCCTGGCCATTTATCCGCAATGCAAATCAAAGAAGGGTTTTATGCAATCGCGGGTAATTACTAATATCAAAATAGGTCTAATGCATGTCCATTAATTAGGCGAAGTGGGGCTTATCAATGACAATTTCTCCAGTCGTCACCTTAAGTCACTGGTTACTGTAGAAGTCTTACAGCCATATAGTACAACCCCTGGCAAAAATTATGGAATCACTAGCCTTGGAGGATGTTCATTCAGTTGTTTAATTTTGTAGAAAAAAAGCAGATCACAGACATGACACAAAACTAAAGTCATTTCAAATGGCATCTTTCTGGCTTTAAGAAACACCATAAGAAATCAGGAAAAAAAATTGTGGCAGTCAGTAACGGTTACTTTTTTAGACCAAGCAGAGGGAAAAAAATATGGAATCACTCAATTCTGAGGAAAAAAATACGGAATCACCCTGTAGGAGCCATTGATTGCACGCAAATCCCAATCAGTGCACCCCTGGGAGAGCACCAGGGCGATTATGTCAATCGCAAATCTTTTCACAGTATCACAGCAAGAAGGTCGTGGGATCGATTCCCGCCTGTGGCCTTTCTGTGTTGAGTTTGCTTGTTCTCCCCCTGTTTTTGGGGTTCCCTCTGGGTGCTTTGGCTTCCTCCCACATCCAAAGACATGCAGATTAGGTGGACTGGAAACTTGAAATTGATTGTAGGTGTGCGTGCATGTGTGAATGTGTGTTTGTCTGTGTGTGGCCCTGCGACAGACTGCTGTCCTGTCTAGGGTGTACCCGGCCTCATGCCCTATGACTGCTGGGATAAGCTCCAGCCCCCCATGACCCTTAATTGGACTAAGCGGTTGAGTGAGTGACTTACATGCCATTCCAGCAGGGGGCAGTAAATCATTTTTATATTAAAAGCATGGATGCGTGATTTTATTTAGTGAGTTCAATCTAAGTGCATATAATTCTAAATACGTTAAAACATTAATGGATGACGCAAGAAAGTGAATACACTTATTTCCATTGTGGTCCATTTAAAAAAATCAAATGACAAAATAATAATAATGCCTTGGATTTATAGAGCACCTTTCAAGATCCCCAAAGTGCTTCACAAGCTGCATTATTCATTCACTCGCACATTCACAACAATTGATTAATGTCCGAAGTACATAAAATAGAAGTAAAAATAATAATAATGTGTATATGATAATAACAACCTAAACAATTTCTAAAAACATTAAGACAATAAATTAACATTAAAAATTACATAGTTAACCAGAAATAAAAGGGTTGAATTCTTCTTTTATCAGTAAGATTAAGAGGTTCATTTCTCAACCAGCTACACACTAACTAGCTAAGCCAGAATAGTTGTGATCACTAGCTAACATACTACTTGTTGACTGTGTTTGGAATTGTTTTTCTGTTGGGTTAAATTTAGTAAAATTGCATTGCGTGGCTAACTAATGTGAGAACCCATTGTTAACTTTGATCATGTCAAAGATCAGCTGTAGCAGGAAGACTTATGATTAGTCATCAGAATTTATCGCTTCCTTTGGCGCCACTTGTTTAATGTTGATACTGTAGTTAAGTAAATTTTCTATCTTGTGTTTACTCTCTCTAGGATATGGTGTTTCACATGTTAGAAAGATAATGCAGGTGAGTACGAAATGACCTAACATTACTCCATTGTACCAAAATTATTCTTTTAAGTGATTTACAAAAAAATAAGAAATGGTTTCTGTCTAAACAAACATGTTGGCATCTTACATGTCTTTCAGGCCAGCAATTACACAAATACAAATTAGCCATGAGTGCTTCCTCTTGTCTGTAGGTCAGATATACTAAAATTCCCACCTCATACTCCTCTGTGTTTCATCTTCATCTTCAGTTCCTTGCCATGGGAATGTCGAGTATGTTCCTTGTGCTGCTGTCTGGGGTCGATTCTTTTCCGTTGGCTGTGGCAATCATCTCCGTGGCTCTGAGTTTCACGACATTCAGTATCAGGTACAGATTAATAAGAAACGTGTGTTGTGGACCCATCGGTTGTAATTCTGGATTTTTCCACAAAGATTTTAGTTGGTAGACTGCTCTTTTATGTTGAGCTTAACTAAATGAACATAAAATGGAAGCTGCAGCCCTGGTGGGCTGTGATGGTACTGCAGCTGGGCAATGAGGGATCATTAAAAATATAAGTAAAATGTAAGGTCATTAAAAATAAATATGAAGTTCAGAATGACCTAAAAGTGGTTTATTTTTTTTTTAAATGCTATCAGAAGTAAACACACAAGGTTATGGGGTTTAAATGATGTGCCACTCTGCTTGGTGTGCACCTGATCCCATCAGATTTTAGAAGTGACTTAGAGTGGGTCGGAATTAGATCTTAGCTCTAAGTTCACATGGGAAGACCAGGAGCTGTGTGTGTTTCTTCATGTTAAAGTGAAGTTGCTTCTGGAAATGCCCCAGCGTTCTTAAATTTGAGAATGGCCACCTTAGTGGATAAATTTAGTTTGCAAATTGAGAGTGTGAATTTGTTGCAGCTATGCAAATGAGAAAATTTTTGTGCTTTTAAATTTTATTGAAATGCTTTTAATGAGATTATCTCATTGCTTTCTTTGTGTTTCAGTGGTGTGTGTGTGAATGTGCAGGATCTCACACCATCATGTGCTGGCGCTCTCTTTGGTGAGTCTCCAGAAATGCATTGAACATTGAAGTAAAAGTCGAGAACAAATTAATTGGACAGTGCCGTCTCGTTTGAGGGTGAGCGCTAAAGCGCTCAAATATGACGCAATAATCTTGCATCTGGGGACAGTCCTCATATGTCCCCATCAGAAACATGGCAGTTTCTCTGAGATTTTGGGCAAATTACACATCAAACAAAGTGAAAATGTAAAGAAAAGGTGAGGATGCGGTGGAAAGTGAACATGTGTTGCGGTTTGTTTATGACCCGGAGCTCAAACGTCTTGAGGCGGTTGTACAGGTGAGAGAAGGCAGCTTCTCTGGTTAGCTGTGTAGGCTAACATGACCACTCCCATTTACCCTGTCTTCCCTTCTCCACTGGGTACCAAAAAAACTGCACGACTGCTTCGGTGATTGCAGCCGAAAGCAAAACAGTACACGATTTTTCCGTGTGAAGTGATGATGTGTTTATTTTGAACAATGGCGGGTTGTCCCCAGAATTGTTCAGAACCTGATATATCACACACGAGTTCAAACGAGAGTGTGCTGCCCTATTAATGTCCTGTCCTTGATGTTAACCACCCAGCCAAACAACTGATCCATCCCTGTCTGCTGAGAGAAGCCATCTAGTTGCCACAGTTAGACAATACGAGGGCTTCACCTTGGTCTTTTCCCCAGTTGCTCCAGTTCCTCAACACTGAGGCACCTGTGTGCTGGATCATGTCCAGGGAAGCACACTGTGCTGCATGGGGTTGGTAAGATTAGACCTTACTTGTGTAAAGCTTCATGAGGCAGCTTTGCTGTGATTTGGCGCTTTTTAAACAAAATGAAATGGCCAAAAATATCCTAGCACGTGTACCAGTAGTACGATTCATCTCATTCTTGTTGAGTCATTGGTTCCCAATACAGGTCCTCAGGGACTGTGCACACTTTCCATCACATTCCTGCTGTGCCAACAGCATGACGTTTTTACATATTCTTGAAGAATAAAAAAAGTTTTTTCCACATGTTGTCTTTGTTTTTTACCATAAAATTACACTGAACAAGGATTTAGATTTTTTGTTACCCATCTGAGAATTTGAATTTACCGCCTCCGAGTTGACCTACTTTTTCGCTGCGACGGATGTGACATCATTCGAGTAAATGTGTCTGTCTGTTTACCGATACGGCAGACACAGACAGCGACGGCATAGTGCGCGGTTATAGAGAAGATTTAAGTGACATATTGATTGTTTTTGAAGAAGATGAGGAGGTTTCTGATGAAAGGAAGCCACGGTAAAAATAATCAGCGGCTCCAAACCGTGTATGTTCCAGCCATGCAACTAAAAGAGGATGTGAAGCGCAGCTGTCAGAGAATGACATCAACGCTGTCGGATATAAGCTGCTTACAAAACAGACTGGTTTGTTCACTCGCCACCTTTTCTTATTAATGATCATTTATTCCTGGCACGGTGTGTTTGTGTATGAAAAAAAATTATTTGAGCAGCACAGCGTGCTTAAATTCAGGAGTTTGTTCTAAAATCACAGAAAATAAAGTTTCTGTACATTCTGTATATATTTAATCATTTATAAGTCAGTTCTCCTGCAAGGCCAACCATCACCAAACTCCACGTCCATTTCCCTGCTGTTACTCACTCACTCACTCGCTCATCTTCACCTGCTTACGCCAATTAAGGGTCCCGGGGGCCAGACCCTATATCCCAGCAGTCACAGGGCATGAGGCGGGGTACAACCTGGACAGGACGCCAGTCTGTCACAGGGCCACATATAGACAAACACGTTCACACCTGCACACACACACCTACAGGCAATTTAAAGTTTCCAGTTCACCAAACCTGCATGTCTTTGGATGTGGGTGGAAGCCAGAACACATGGAGAGAACCCACGCAAACATGTGGAGAACAGGCAAACTCCACACACAAAGGCCACAGGTGGGAATCGATCCCATGACCTTTTTGCTGTGAGGCAACAGTGCTAACCACTAATCCACTGTGCTGTCTCCCTGGCATCAAGGTTTATTTATTTGTTTGTTTGTGTAAAACAAATTTCCACCTGTTCTTTTTTTGAAAATGATTTAGGAATTCCTATTTTGACCTTTTACCCTGATGAATTAGCCCCTCACCATGTTTCAGTAGCAGGCTTACAAAACGGGCCCATTGACGGGATAAAAAAAATAATAGAATATAAACAGTTAAACTTTGCTATATTTCAGTCCAGGGTAATGTCATATGTAAGAATTTGAAGTAGCACCAAAGTTAAGTTGATACAATCACTTCAAAAACCTGCTTGGAATCTTAAGCGAGTCGTATGCTGTATGAAAAATGACTTTGGTTAAATACCTCTTATTTGTTTTCTTTTATAGGTTTTATGAATACAATCGGTGCTTTCATGGGTATGTATCATTATTATTTCAAAAAATGAATTCAAGAAATTCAAATCATGTCATCTCCCTCACATTTATCTTGAATGCCTGTTGTTCTTGGTGTGTTTTCTGCAGGACTGGTGCTCATCTCGTTGTCAGGCTACTTGATTGAGGTCACACAGTCGTGGTCCTCGGTGTTCTCCCTCATCGTTTTAGTTAATGTCACAGGCCTCGCTATCTTCCTGGTCTTTGGTGATGCTCATCGTGTCGACCTGAATCACTGCAACCAAACCAAGAATATTAGATGAAATGGGTCATTTTACACCTCCATGCATCGTCATTTAAAAGGTTATTGTTAGCAGTTGACATATTTTTGCTCAAACTGCTCATGCATTTTGTGGTGTGAAATAGTCAGGTATGCATTTGGACTATTTGCTACTGCATACCACCGCAGTGGAGCTGAATTTAAACAAGATGTGACTGTTTAGTAATTAGTCATATTTATTCATAGTCCCAGTACAGTCAGTTTTATTTAGACAAGTCAGGGAATGGCTACATGAACACTGATTAGACTTTTGACTTTGACTTTGGTCATTGATTCATTATAACATTGATTACTTGTTGCCTTCAGTGGTTTTGATGGTAGAAACTCTGCATCGTCCAACGTTTGCGTGTTGCACCACCCGTCACAGTTTCATGGTGGACTTGGACAGAGAATGATTCATAAAAGAAATCTGATCTCGTCTTGTCTCCCACTTGCCTTTTTGCAAAATGTAGCTGAAATTTCACCACTTAAGAAAATCCTTCAGTAGTCCACTCCACCACAAACCTGTACAAATGGTGATGCAACAGAAAAAGGTGCACTATGCAGTTTCTCCAGTCATGACCACAGACACCTATATCTCCTTCAGAGTTCTCACAGGTGTCACTAGTCTCCTTTTCATGGCCACTCCAGACAGATTCACAGTTTTGCATTTCTTAATGATTAAAATTAGTGATCTGGAAATGTTTATCTGTCCATCCTGTGACTTGTGTAATGAAAACTGACTGTAAAGGTGAAGATTTGTGTTAATAACAATCTATGCATTTAGCTTGTCCAATTACTTATGGTCTCTGAAAACAGAGAGACTACACACATATACAAATAGCTATATTTCCAAATGGTTAATGCAACAGTTATGTTAAAGCTATTGAATTAAAGATAAGTCTTGTGGTGGTGTACAGAGACAAAATTGCAAAAACTCTAAATAGCCAAATACTTATGGACCTGATTTTTTTCTGTGAAGGCTCGTTTTTCATAGTAGAGAAGCTTGAATCTTCGACTGGACTGGGTTGCTTGACGCGAGGATGTTTTGCTTCTAATCGCAGAAGCTTCCTCAGCTAAAATTCTTGCTCTGGTAGTCTGACTTCTGTCTTGACTCTTGTAGAGAAGAATAACAGAAGCCAGCAAAAGCTGGAGTTTTAAACCTAACCAGACCCCTCCTAACGAGAGGCAAACTGCTATAAGCTAGTGACTAACAATTCATCTAATTAGCGCCCATTGGGCTCTAGTTAGCACCCTCCTAATGGCAGGGTAGCTGTCCCTCTGAATGATGGGACTGACACCTCTCCTGATGACTCTCCTGACAACATGAATGACTCATTACCATGAACAAAAGACTGAAACTGCTTTGACCTGAGTACCCCATTGTAAACAGGGGACAAAGTGTGTCTCAGACCCCCTCCCTGGTTAAGGCTGGGTTACAACTGTTTCACATACAGTGCTTCCTTCACTCTCTCAAACCATTTCTTTTCTCTGGCTAAGGTTTTAACTTCCTTGTTCTCAAACGTGTGGTTAGTGTCTTTAAGGTGGAGATGAACTGCACACTGAGGTCCACCAGCGCCCCCTCTGTGGTGCTGGTATAGCCTTTTGTGCAACGGCTGCTTAGTCTCACCTATGTAGTGTTCGTTACAGTTTTCCTGACATCTGATAGAATACACCACATTGCTCTGTTTGTAACTAGGGTTCCTGTCCCTGGGGTGAACTAATTTGTGTCTCAAGGTGTTAACAGGTTTAAAGTAAACTGAGATTTTGTGCTGTCTGAAGATCCTGTATAGTTTTTCCCCTATTACTGCTAAATAAGGGAGAGATACTCCTCTTCTTCTTGGCTCTGTCTCCTGTCTGTCTGGTCTCTTTGTTCTTTGGGACTTCTGCACTTTATGCAGGGACCATCGTGGGTACCCACATACTGTGAGGGCTTTCCGGACATGTTGTTGTTCTTTAGCCCTTCCCTAGTCTGTAGTTGTGGGCACCTGTAGGGCTCTGTGTTGAAGAGTCCTGCTCACCCCGAGTTTGTGTTCAAGGGGGTGGTTTGAGCCAAAGAGCAGATATTGGTCAGTGTGAGTGGGTTTTCTGTAAACCCCTGTCTGGAGCTGCCTGTTCTCTCCAATCATAACATCACAGTCCAAGAAGGCTAAATGGTTGTTTCTGGCATCCTCATGTGTGAATGTGATATTGGAGTCCACCGAGTTGATGTGCCAAGAGTCAAGACAGAAGTCAGACTACCAAAGCAAGAATTTTAGCTGAGGAAGCTTCTGCGATTAGAAGTGAAACATACTCGCGTCAAGCAACCCAGTCCAGTCGAACATTCAAGCTTCTCTACTATGGACCTGATTGTAATGCAGAATATTAGCGGACAGCTTGGTCATGAATGAATGTGGAAGGAGACTCTTCAAAATTAAGTAACCTGAATATTTATACTTATTTTGAGTATTTTTGTTTTGCTGTACAATGATGTGGTAGTTTACTGGTTATCACTGTTGCCTTACAGCAGAAAGGCCGTGGGATCACTTCCCGCCCTTTCTGTGTGGAGTTTGCATGTTCCCCCCATGTCTGCGTGGATTCTCTCCGAGTTCTCCGGCGTTCTCCCTCATCCAAAGACATGCAGGTTAGGTGGATTGGAAATTTTAAATTGACCATTGGAGTGCGTGCATGTGTTTGTTGGTCTATATGTGGCCCTGCGACATCACGCCCTTTAACTTCTGGGAGTAAGCAGATATAGAAAATGGATGTACAATAATCTGTCACTTTGTAGCTGAAATGTTGCAGATCTATACAGTCATATCCTGTTTTTATGAATTGGTTAAAAAACAAAACTTAGTGAAAAAGGCAGATCTTTGGATAGTTGTGGATAAAGCAGTTTTTCCTCCAAAATAAGTTGCAGCTACACTGTGTAAGCCCTACAGTGGAGTGGCGTGCTGTCTAGGGTGTACCCTGCCTCACATCCTGTGACTGCTGGGATGGGCTCCAGCCTGTTATGTATCGCCCCTCTCACCCTGCCACAAACACCTCACACAATGCCACACACTTGCCAGAACTTTGCCAGCGTGTGGCGAGGGTCTTGGTCATGTTCAAAATGCTAAAATAGGCAGGGGGAGGGGAGAGACGGAGAACCCAGATGAACAACATGCACGCACAGCAGTCACATGCACGTGATTGTGGCTGAAAGTCAAAATTGATCATGGTGATCATTGTTTCAGGTATTAATAGGTCCATAGTACTCACAGGTTGTCAGGGCAGGTGAGGTTGATGTTACAGCTGCTTTTTTTTGTTTTTGTTTTTGAGAATTAAATGTAGGACAAAACTGATCACATGGTTTTGTTTTGCTTGACAAAAACCATGGCACCATGTAGATTTTGCTGTTACAGTAAATATATGTATTTTTGTTTTTATGTCACTGTTAATTTATGTTGGGATTTATCTCAAGTCACATTCCGATCATTCATATATGATGACCTGCTGACACATCTCAGGGAATTTATTCTGAGCCTTTCTAGTGCCTTTTGGAACAAATACCTAAGAGCACTCCTCCACCAACACCACTGTCTTTGAGACTAGAACATATTCACAGGATGTTGAATCAACTCAACCCACTTCTGTGGCCAAGAATCCAGAGAAGAGTCAGAAACCTGGTGTAAAATTGTGCTACAGTTGTTACTGAAAAAATGTCCAAATTTGATCACCCTCAACATTTAAATACACCCTAAAGATGATCTCCAAATCCTTACTGAAATCTATTCACTACTTTTTCAGATATCTTGGAAACAGTCAAATATGAGTGTTTATTTAACGGTGATTAAAGATACAAAGCCGTTTGGAAAATGAAGTATATTTGTGTTGGGAAATGGCTACTTCTGTACCTCAGTGTCAGTAAGGACATTTAACCTGTTTATGAAGACTTCAAGCCTGACTTGAACTTTGACCTTGACTTGAGTTTTGACAGTTTACTTTGAAATGATTTGACTGTCCTTTCCTGAACCATTTTTAAAGTGCACTTTTGTGTATTTATTAACATGTTATAGCTTTATCCGGTTGTTTTAAGTGTTCAGTTTAACTGGTTGTTTATGGTTTGGTTATGGCTCCTTTTTAAAATATAGTGTATTTGGAAAAACAATGCATGCAGGTATTAATAGTTCTTCCCCGGTTTATTTGACAGATTGTTTTTATTATTATTATGTAAAATAAAGTACAAGTGATGAAGCTGGCTGCATTGGACTTCAAATTATGTTGCTGGTACAAAAATAAACAATTCAGCCTTGAATATCCTGTTGAACGTGCTCAAGTGACTAAATTCAAAAGATAATCTGACAATAAGAAGACGAGTTATTTGGAAAATAATTCCTGGTTTATAAATAGTAATTTCTTGTTTAACACTGACATTGAACGTGAAGTCTTTCTTTGCAGCGGAGCCTGAATGCATCAGAGAACAACAATAACAACTGACAACTGAGTGTTTCTTTCTCTTTTTGCTCTGTATGCACCACTCTGCATTTAATCATTAGTGATCGATCTCTGCTCCCCTCCACAGCATGTCTTTTTCCTGGTTCTCTCCTTCAGCCCCAACCAGTCCCAGCAGAAGACTGCCCCTCCCTGAGCCTGGTTCTGCTGGAGGTTTCTTCCTGTTAAAAGGGAGTTTTTCCTTCCCACTGTCGCCAAGTGCTTGCTCACAGGGGGTCGTTTTGACCATTGGGGTTTTTACGTAATTATTGTATGGCCTTGCCTTACAATATAAAGTGCCTTGGGGCAACTGTTTGTTGTGATTTGGCGCTATATAAATTAAATTGATTGATTGATTGACAAGTTAGACTGCAAAATTTACTGTGCAAGTCTGTTTCACAACAAAACGAAATTGGTAAGCACAACCTTAACTCAAATTTTTA
Organism: Thalassophryne amazonica; assembly: GCF_902500255.1. Classification (NCBI taxonomy): domain Eukaryota; kingdom Metazoa; phylum Chordata; class Actinopteri; order Batrachoidiformes; family Batrachoididae; genus Thalassophryne; species Thalassophryne amazonica. The sequence continues at coordinate 102,572,946 of NC_047108.1, read as the reverse complement.
AACTGTGAGGCTCTACACACATCAGTTTCTACAGTTGTGTTCAAAATAAGTATTTTTAAAAAGTAAAGCTCAAAATCGTTATAATAGCTTTGATTTTCATACACACACATGCATTGGGAACACTGCACATTCCAAATCAAAACATGAAGAAAAAAATGATCAATTTACTGTATAAACTAAAAAATACCTAAAGATTTATCTTTTCTGTGAATCACTGAGCTAATATTTAGTTGTATGAAAATTCAGTAAGGTATATTTTCTATTATGCATTTCAAATATAAGGTGGAACTCTACTAGTGTATACTAAGGTACTCCTAAATATTAAAATAAAAAAAGAAAAAAAAAACAAGGGGCAGAGCCACCTAGGTGCCTGATCTTGACAACCAGGGATGGTATTCCAGCCCAGGATGACTGGACTACCTTCCATGATTCCTCTGCATTCATTGGTTTTCCCTCAGAAACAATATTTTTGATGTCAACCACAAGTTTTCTATTGGATTAAGATCTGGGTTTGTGCTGGCCACTCCATAACATTAATCTTGTTGGTCTGGAACCAAGATGCTGCTCACTTGCTGGTTTGTTTGGGGTTGTTGTCTTGTTGAAACACCCATTTCAAGGACATTTCCTGTTCAGCGTAAGGAAACATGACCTCTTCAAGTGTTCTGATGTATTCAAACTGACACCACAGTATGAAAAACATCCATGTATCATGTTTCCTTCACCATGCTCCACCTTCTTCACAGTGTAACTTGGCTTGAATTCAGTTTTTGGGGGGGACATCTGACAAACTTTGTGGACCCTAGACCCAAAAAGAACAATCTTGCTTTCATTAATTCACAAAAAGTTGTGGCATTTTGTCTTTAGGCCAGTCAATATGTTCTTTTGCAAATTGTAACCTCTTCAACATTTTTTTTTTTTTATTTTATTTTACAATGGGACTTTGTGGGGGCTTCTTGCCCATAGGCATGTTGTAATTGTTACAGTGCTCACATAGACCTTCTTTGATCAGCCTGGAGCTGATCATTGGCCGAGTCTTTGCCAGTCTGGCTATTCTTCAATCCATTTGAATGGTGATTTTGCTTTCTGCACATCTAGATAAATGCAATACGAGTTATGTTTGTCTCCGAGCTAGCCCCCCCAATCTCCTGATGTTTTTTAATATTTATTGAAGTATGAAGTATGTGTGTGGGTGAGTTGTGTGTGAGGGTGGTCATTGTTTTTGAGGATGCACAAGCAAATTGCGTTGTGCTGATTGTTGTGCAATGACAATAAAGGTGATTCTGATTCTGATTGTGGTCTTTCTGGTTTTGTTGCCATTTTAAAACATCCAAGCTAATTTTATCTGAGCAGCCGATCATTTTCTGCTCTTTTTGTGTTCTCCTCTCCAATCACCTTTTTAATCAAAGTACACTGTTCATTCTTTTGAACAATAACTGGAACGACCCATTTTACTCAGAATTTCAGACAGAAATGATCAGCATGTACAACGTTTACTGCCTTTGTCCTTAAATAAGGGCCACAGAAAAAAAAAAATCCAGACACTGCTATTTTTTTTTTTATTATTTATTTTTTTTTTTTTTTTGGAACAGCCCAGTATTACGTTTCTGTAAAGTAACAACAAATTTGATGAATTTTTCTTCATGATTTGATTTGGAATGTGCTGTGTTCCCCATGCATTTGGGTGTGTATGAAAATAAAAGCTATTAGGATTTTGAGCTTTACTCACTTTTCTTTACATATACAGTAGTGTTCAGAATAATAGTAGTGCTATGTGACTAAAAAGATTAATCCAGGTTTTGAGTATATTTCTTATTGTTACATTGGAAACAAGGTACCAGTAGATTCAATAGATTCTCACAAATCCAACAAGACCAAGCATTCATGATATGCACACTCTTAAGGCTATGAAACTGGGCTATTAGTAAAAAAAAAAAAAGTAGAAAAGGGGGTGTTCACAATAATAGTAGCATCTGCTGTTGACGCTACAAACTCAAAACTATTATGTTCAAACTGCTTTTTTAGCAATCCTGTGAATCACTAAACTAGTATTTAGTTGTATAACCACAGTTTTTCATGATTTCTTCACATCTGCGAGGCATTAATTTTGTTGGTTTGGAACCAAGATTTTGCTTGTTTACTAGTGTGCTTGGAGTCATTGTCTTGTTGAAACACCCATTTCAAGGGCATGTCCTCTTCAAGTATTTTGACATATCCAAACTGATCCATGATACCTGGTATGTGATATATAGGCCCAACACCATAGTAGGAGAAACATGCCCATATCATGATGCTTGCACCACCATGTTTCACTGTCTTCACTGTGAACTGTGGCTGAATTCAGAGTTTGGGGGTCGTCTCACAAACTGTCTGTGGCTCTTGGACCCAAAAAGAACAATTTTACTCTTATCAGTCCACAAAATATTCCTCCATTTCTCTTTAGGCCAGTTGATGTGTTCTTTGGTAAATTGTAACCTCTTCTGCATGTCTTTAACAGAGGGACTTTGCGGGGGATTCTTGCAAAATAAATTAGCTTCACACAGGCGTCTTCTAACTGTCACAGCACTTAGAGGTAACTCCAGACTGTCTTTGATCATCCTGGAGCTGATCAATGGGTGAGCCTTTGCCATTCTGGTTATTCTTCTATCTATTTTGATAGTTGTTTTCCGTTTTCTTCCACGCGTCTCTGTTTTTTTGTGTGTGTGTTTTTTTTTAAAGCATTGGAGATCATTGTAGATGAACAGCCAATAATCTTTTGCACCTGCGTATAAGTTTTCCCCTCTCCAATCAACTTTTTAATCAAACTACGCTGTTCTTCTGAACAATGTCTTGAACGTCCCATTTTCCTCAGGCTTTCAAAGAGAAAAGCATGTTCAACAGGTGCTGGCTTCATCCTTATATAGGGGACACCTGATTCACACCTGTTTGTTCCACAAAACTGACGAACTCACTGACTGAATGCCACACTACTATTATTGTGAACACCCCCTTTTCTACTTTTTTTTTTTTACTAATAGCCCAATTTCATAGCCTTAAAAGTGTGCATATCATGAATGCTTGGTCTTGTTGGATTTGTGAGAATCTACTGAATCTACTGGTACCTTGTTTCCCATATAACAATAAGAAATATACTCAGAACCTGGATTAATCTTTTTAGTCACATAGCACTACTATTATTCTGAACACTACTGTACATATATGTGTGTGTATCCATATATATATATATATATATATATATATATATATATATATATATATATATATATATATATATGTAGGCTGCGTGCTCGTGCTGTGCCACGTTGGAATCCATCTATTGAGGTCCGTTTTCAGCACCGAGGTCAGTGCGCGTGCACCCGCATCGTCTGCACAGACAGCAGCGCGCGCACACCCAGCCGAGCGCGAGGACTGGAAACCACGTCATGACGTTTTTGCTTTGAGGACCGCGGTATTGATTCGATATTTTTCACTGTCCATTTGATTTAAAGCTGACGGTCTGAGTGGACTGGAGCGGGTCTTTGTCCTCAGCGGGCCCGAGCTGATCCCGATCCGGATCCCTGCGCTCTCTCAGCGGTATTGTTCGCTTTTACCTGCATGGATTCGTTTCTTTAAAAAAACCTCCGCTATAGGCGCCTCATCATGCTGCGGACCGAAGGCTCCTTCTGGAAAGAACTGGACTCATTCATCACCGATTTGTTTGCAAACGGAGCAGCTGAAGCGCTTTGTCTGCGCGCAATGCGCCGCACATTTTGCGCCACCATTTATGCCAGTTAATGTGCGTGCGCGCCTGAGTGCGCAGAGGCCCACGTTTGTAGTGTTAATGCGCTCGTGGTGCTCAGCCATCACGCACAGATTCCCGCTCCTCGTGTTCACGGCGGACCTTGATTTATTAGACATACAATTAAGGCACGCGGTGAATGCCAAGAGAGGAATCACTCTGCAGCATCATCAGCATCAGCAGGAACCGCCGCCGTGGATACATCAGGCTGAAGCATGACAATTCTTTGGTCTTTCAGTATTTGTGATCCTGTTCGTCATCACAACGATTCGAGCTGAAAATAAACATCAGTGAAGTGTTTACAGAGGGAGAATGTTTAAAAAAAAAAAAGTGTGGCTCTACAGTAAATATGAATGTGCTCCGATTGTAATTCCGTTTACCGTAAAACTGCCCAACATGATCCGGGGAAATCTGCAGGCTATGGAAAGCACGGTCTTCTTAAGAACAATGCTCTTCTTGGAGATTTATTGTTAGCATTAAAATAAATAAATGAACCAGGGGCACTCACTCATCTGGGCTTCACATATTTTTGCACATATTTATGCAAAACGTTTCACATTTGTGTGCATTGGCCTTTCAAGGTCCCCCAATGGCAAATTTCATGTGACCAAAAGAACAGCTGTGCATGGCTTTGGTGCGTCTTCAACCAGCTCCTAAAAAAAAAAAAAACAAACAAGAAAAACACACACATCCTAAATATCCCCAGGACAACAGCATTGGGCTAAAATGTTGACCTTGGTTTGACCTTGACTTTTGATCTTTTTTTCCCCCCTCAAATCAAATCAAATCAAATCACCTGGTCCAAATCAGATCAAACCTCTGGTGGATTTTGTTCACACAGAACTGAAAACAATACCCTTGCATGTGTTAGGTTTAAAAAAAATGTATGCAAGTGGCCTCAAATCAGTCCTGGACATAAAATGCAGATCAGTAAACTGCTTAAGTAATTATATGAGTGGATTTCAAAAGAATTTTGTTTGATTCAACCTTTTAGCCATATTTACATCATAATCTTGCATTTTGTGATTTGAGTGGTTAAAAATTAGGGGGTCCACTCTGGCTCAAAAACACCTCGTCTTGAACAGATAACCTCCAGCTGTAGATGCATGTGTGTATGAATCTGCAGTCCATCCAGCACTTCACTTTTCCCACATGCAGTAAATAAAAATTTTTTCCCTCAAAATTCTACTCACTACACCCCATAATGACAACATGAAGGTTTTTTTTTTATTATTGCAAATGTATAAAAAAAAAGTCACATGTAAATAAGTTTTCACACCCTTTGGTCAATACTTTGTTGATGCACCTTTTGCAGCAATTATGGCTTCACCTCTTGAATATGATGCCACAAGCTTAATGCACCTATTATTGGGCAGTTTTGCCCATTCCTCTTTGCAGCACCTTTCAAGCTTCATCAGGTTGGATGGGGAGCATCGGTGCACAGACATTTCCAGATCTCTCCCGAGATGTTCAATCAGATTCAGGTCATTCATCTTCACCTTGAAAAACATCCTCACAGCATTATGCTGCCACCACAATGCTTCAGTGTAGGGATGGTGCCTGGTTTCCTCCAAACATGACTTCTGGCATTCACACCAAAGAGTCCAGTCTTTGTCTCATCAGGCCAGAGAATTTTGTTTCTGATGGTCTGAGAGTCCTTCAGTGCCTTTTGGTAAACTCCAGGCAGGCTGTCATGTGCCTTTTACTATAAGGAGTGGCTTCTGTCTGGCCACTCTACCATACAGGCCTGATTGGTGGATTGCTGCAAAGATGGTTGTCCTTCTGGAAGGTTCTCCTCTCTCCACAGAGGAATGCTGGAGTTATAACAGTGACCACTGGGTTCTTGGGCACCTTCCTGACTAAGGTCCTTCTCCCCATATCACTCAGTTTAGATGGGCGACCAGCTCTAGGAAGAGTCCTGGTGGATCTGAACTTCCATTTATGGATGGAAGCCACTGTGCTCACTGAGACCTTCAAAGCAGCAGAAATGTTTCTATACCTTTCCCCAGATTTGCACCTTGAGACAATCCTGTCTTGGAGGTCTACAGACAATTCCTTTGACTTCATGCTTGGTTTGTGCTCTGACATGCACTGTCAGCTGTGGGACCTTATATGTAGACAGGTGTGTGCCTTTTCAAATTATGTCCAACCAACTGAATTTACCCCAAGTGGACTCCAATAAAGCTGGAGAAACATCTCAAGGATGGTCAGTGAAAACAGGATGCACCCAAGCTCAATTTTGAGCTTCATGGCAAAAGCTATGAATACTTATGTACGTGTGATTTCTTAATTTTTTATTTTTAATAAATTTGCAAAAATCTAAAAAAAAATTTTTTTTTCTTACATTGTCATTATGGAGTATTGTGTGTAGACATTTGAGGAAAAAAATGAATTTCATCCATTTTGGAATAAGGCTGTAACATAAGATAATGTGGAAAAAGTAAAGCACTGGGAACACTTTCCGGATGGATTGCAAGATAATACAGCATGAAAAATACACAAAAATGACAACGTACTCACAGTGTAAAAATAATCATCCGATTGTTGGTATTTTAGATGTGCATTTAATAGATTTGTGTAATATATAGTGATGATATGAGATTGAACCCCTGTCGTCATTTCAATATCAGTAGTTCAGAATAATCCAAAACAATCAAAATGCCATTTATTGTTTCAAAAATCAAGAAAGACACTTAAAACCAGACCTTTTGACTTCCCTGTCCCAGTTTAGCTTCTGATCCTTCTTAGTTAGGTGGGCATCCCCAGAAAAGATGATCATTGTTACCCCCAAAACCTGTACACCTGAAACCTTTTCAGATATCTTGAACTGATATCTATTGATATTTTAGGACTGGATGTCAGTATCTTAGATTGTGTACTGTTCCCTGGGCCATTTAAAAAGGAACGGTAGTAGTAATAGAGTAGTACTCATCTGGTTAATGTATGAATGCTCCTTAAAAAAAGACATAAAAAATAAGACAACTGATTATTTACCGTTCCTTTTAGCAGCCATGTTCCACAACAAGTAATCTGTTTTTCTTCAAACCCTAAACTTTAGCGTGAAAATTAGAGATTTGATGGAAATTTTTCCTGGCATAATGTTGAAATAGGGGTAGGAGGAGGATATGGGGGGAGTTTTAAATCTCCCATCACATACATTACTGCACTGATTATACGGAGTTAAGCCGTAGGGTTACTTGTCAGATTCACCCACATTGGACTGTCATAATAAAAACGTTAGTGGTTTTTCCAAACCCCAAATGTGAAAATGAAATATTTTTGCCCTTAATTTGACGAGTGTTGCTCCTTTCTTTCTACTGATCAATTAGAAATTAGACCAACAGGAATCTATTACACTTGATGGAAGAAATAAATGATTATTACAAATTTATCGAGAAGACTTTTTCAAAGTCAGTATTTTTGTTTTTGACACCATTTGCACAAGTGTGCACGCTGACTACCGGTTATGTTATCTCTGATGGATCAATTTATGATAAAAGTGGGAATGAAAAGCTAAAATAGCCTTTGTCATTCAGCCACCTGACTCTGTTAATTCTGCAGATTGAATATTTAAAATAACTTGTTAGCAGCCTGTTAGTACTGGTGTATCAGTAGTATTGAAGGGGTCATATTATAAACCTTTTCAGCCAGCTGACAGTTACCATGTCTTACAAATATTAAAGTCGATGAAAAGACCTCATAAAAATTGTTGCATCTTCAAAAAAAGAAAAAAAAAGAAAAATTGGTCTTTAAAGGTAAAGATACTTGTTGCCACACCCTCCTACCCCTCATTGAAGTCTTTCTTGCTCTACCAGATCACAGGGGCTTTCCCCACAAAGTGAGACCAGCTCATTGGGCATCTCAGCAGGAGTCCAGATATAGAGTTCTATGACATATGTCACAGAAGTCTAAAATTAGCCGTTTCTGGCCTTACATTTTGCTTACAGCAGAGGAAATGTTACATGAAGTTGTGGAATTGTAGGAAGTTGGGGATGTTTAAGGTGTAAATCATCCATATGCAACTGTAGAAGTTGGAAAAAAAAATAGGATTTTACACAATATGACCACTTTAAGTTGCCTATTTGTGCATGTGTGCATGTATGCACAAGTATCAAATACTGGATTCAAATTTCAAAAACTACGGCATCAAACTGTACTTTAAATGAATCTCTGTGCTGAACATTTTTATGCTCCTGCTTTACCAGTGGTGATTATATGACAGTGTATCCAAAAAGTATTCACAGCACTCCACTTTTTCCCACATTTTGTTACAGCTTTATTCTAAAATGGAGTAAATTAATTTTTCCCTCAAAATTCTACCCACAACACCCCATAATGATGACAAAGTTTTCTTTTAATTTTTGCAATAAACAAACTAAGAAATCACATGTGCATAAGTATTCACACCCTTTGATCATTTCTTTGTTGATGCACTTTTGGAAGCAATTACAGCCTCAAGTCTTCTTGAATATGCCACAAATTTGGCACCCCCATCTTTGGGTAGTTTTGTCCATTCCTCTTTGTAGCACCTCTCAAGCTCCATCAGGTTGGATGTGGAGCGTCGGTGCACAGACATTTTCAGATCTCTCCAGAGGTGTTCAATCAGATTCATGTCTGGTCTCTGGCTGGGCCACTCAAGGACATTCAGAGAGTTATCCTGAAGCGACACCTTTGATATCATGGTTGTGTGATTAGGGTCATTGTCCTGCTGAAACATGAACCATCACCCCGGTCTGAGGTCAAGAGTACTCCGGAGCAAGTTTTCATCCAGGATGTCTGTACATTGCTGCATTCATCTTTCCCTCAATCCTGACTAGTCTCCCAGTTCCTGCCACTGAAAAACATCCCCACAGCATGAAGCTGCCACGATACTTCACTATAGGGATGGTGCCTGGTTTCCTCCAAACATGATGCCTGGCATTCACACCAAAGAGTTCAGTCTTTGTCTCATCAGACCAGGGAATTTTGTTTCTCATGGTCAGAGTCCTTCAGGTCCCTTTTGGCAAACTCGAGGTGGGCTGCCGTGTGCCTTTTACTGAAGAGTGGCGACTCTACCACTCTACCATACAGGCCTGATTGGTAGATTGTTGGAGAGATGACTGTCCTTTTGGAAGGTTCTCTCTCCACAGAGAAATGCTGGAGCTCTGATAAAGTGACCATTGGGTTCTTGGTCACCTCCCTGACTAAAGCCTTTCCCAGGGGCAGCCAGCTGTCGGAAGAGTCCTGGTGGATGTGAGCTTCTTTCATTTCCAGATGATGGAGGCCACTGTGCTCATTGGGACCTTCAAAGCAGTATAAATGTTTCTGTATCCTTCCCCAGATTTGTGGCTCGAGACAATCCGGTCTTGGAGGTCTACAGACAATTCATTTGACTTCATGCTTGGTTTGTGCTCTGACATGCACTGTCAACTGTGGGACCTTATATGTAGACAGATGTGTGCCTTTCCAAATTATGTCCAACCAACTGAATTTACCCCAAGTGGACTCCAATTAAGCTGTAGAAACATCTGAAGGATGATCAGTGGAAACAGGATGCACCTGAGCTGTGGGCAAAAGCTGTGAATACTTATGTACATGTGATTTCTTAATTTTTTATTTTTAATAAATTTGCAAAAATCTCAAACTTTTTCACATTGTCATTACGGGGTATTGTGTATAGAATTTTGAGGGAAAAAAATAAATTTTATCCATTTCAGAATAAGGCTGTAACATAATGTGGAAAAAGTGAAGCACTGTGAATACTTTCTAGATGCACTGAACCTCACATATATTAAATAACACTACAAATATTGCCAGGTTCCACAATAAAACACTCCATCTTACTCTAACTTCTTAAAATTGAAGCCAGATGGCAACCACACAACTTCAATCACAATAAAAGATAAAACAAAACAACAGATAAGTATATCTTTAATAATGATATGATCAAATCTAAGAATGCAATAGTGACCTCTGATACAATGGATATTTAATAAATGGTGACTTAAACTTTTCCCTTTTGCATAAATTTTCTATATACCAATACTGTCATATAGCTCTGATTGCTCCAGTTACACACCCTCTCTTCTTTCATTCTTACACACAATACAACAAGTAATCAAATAAAGTCACATATACCATATAGTCTAGTCTCATGGGTTTTCACACACTTGACAATAAATCAGTAAATATAATGCTACAGTTAAACATTTGAGGGGATCTCTGTTAAAAATGCCAATACATTAAAGCTTACATTTTCTGAAGATGATGTAGACAGGTTGTAACAATGGAAATACCCCAAATTTAAAAAAAGAAAAAAGACAATGGGCCTGGCCTCATTTTAAAAAGCACTACATGCTACATTTTCCCTTACAAAGACTCCAAAGACCGGAGTTGCAGGTAACAGAGTGAAATAATAGCATGTACAAAAACAAAACAAAAAAACACTTTAATGCAAAATTAGTGTTGCTAAAAACAGAAACTAATACAGTAAGTGTGAATATTAATTCTGTAAATAGACAGAGGAACTGCCTTTAAGAATGTTGTATCTCTACACATCTTTTCCCTGAATCTCTTGTTGGAAAAGTTGAGGTACAGTACAGGGGCAGGGGAAAAAAACAAAACAAAATTATACCGCAGCTGTAAATAAATAAGACTCCATTCTGGTGTATGAGAGAAAAATACAAAAATAAAATGCAACAAATCCCATATTAATGTTACTTTTAAACCAGTGGTAAGCCAGGTGAAGCAAATATTTTTCATACTTCTAAGCTTTCTAATGTCAACCTTCCACAGTTCTAAACAGAAAAAACAAAACAAAAACATACTTTCAGTGTACACATTCTTCCAAAATAAGACACCGGTTCAAAAGAGCTTGATAGGTTTTTTCTCCTCCTAGTAATATAAAATACAACTGGCCACACACAGATAGCAGACGTTTGTTAATAAAATGTTGGTCACTCGTAACATTAACCAATACAAGCACTTAACATTTCTCCAACACACAAACCACAAAGTGAACAGTCACCGAATATCAGCAGCATGTTGTCGAGAGATTTTCAAAACAGACGTGCAGATATTTGTTACTTAGAATTAGTTTGGGGATAGCAATAGAGATTTATAAGGTTAAAAAATACAGAAAACAAGCAAGAAAATATATTACTGAAAGGATTCACCTGGTGGAGCTGGCCTCATCCCTGCATGACTCATCAAGAATGGGAACCAGGAGCAACATGGCTCAAAGTTTGACACAGGCCAAAGTCGCAAAAATTAAATGGAAAAAATATTAGTTTTTGAATTTCTTATGTCCTCTGTTTTCTTTTTAAATTCTAAATTTCATTATGTCCGTCCAAGCACAATCGTTGATTGAGGTTTCAGAAGGCATCTTCAGTTTATTTCTGACGATCCTGGATGAAACAATAAATAATAAATATCAAACTAACAGTGCTGAGCTACATGACAGCATTTGCATCAATGCAAAGCGTTCAAATTTAAAAAAGGTAAAAACAGACTTTACCTGATCCATTCTGGCTCTGCTTTGTATAGAGGCAGGCTCATAACTCTGTTAGGAAAATAAGCAAAACCTCAATGAAACATCAAACAATGGCAACAATTACCCATTAGCAAGTATTTTAACATTTTCTGTGACTGTTGTGTTTCAGAAGGTAAACATTCTTAATACAAACATTTATAGCGCAGTGTGAAAGAAATCATTACCTTTTTCACAACCTCTTCCTCCTCCTGCTTCTTCTCATAGTGAGAAAAGTCATCAAAGATGGAGGTGGTGTGTTTGTACTGGGAAATAATCTTGAGCACCTGCTTTGCTTTTTCCAAAGGAACCTCTTGAGTGTCGCGAGAGTTGGTGACTGGCTTGTTGTCGTTGTTCTCCAGACGGATGTGGCGCAGCTGACTGTTGGGCACATCCTTAACAAACAACCAGTTCACGTCAAACTTGCCCTTCCACTTGTCCTGTGCCCAAACGCCCGCGCTGGTGCCGTAGTCCACAGGTGAGCGCATCTCGGCCACGCCGCAGAAATGCCCACTGCCGTTGACACTATACAACAAGTAGACGGGACCTTTAGCGTTCATGGCTCTGTAGGCCGAGTCCAAACGTTTATTTCCATGCTCCGTGCTGCACCAGATGGAGTACTTGATGGAGCGGTGGATGTCGTCCTCAGAGTAGCTCTTGATGATGAACACACGGCCGTTTTTCAGGTTCCAGTCAAACTCCTTGGGATTGTAGCTGTGGGCTGCTCGAAGCTTCTCCAGCACAGGATGGGACTCTGACCTCAGCTCTGATCCTGGAGGCAGACCTGGGCCACCTCCATTACCAACACCACCACCATTGGAGGAGCCACTGCTGTCCAAACTTCCACCACTGTAGCACATGTTGCGATTGCGTGGGGCTATCCAGCGGGTCTGGGGTGATGGAGCAGAGTTGTGGTTCTGGTAAGACTGCGGAAGAGGAGGTAGAGGACCCTGCATGGTCATCTGCTGCACCAGAGACTGGGCAGACTGTAGCGACTGTTGAAGAGGAGGGATGAGACTGGTAGTATGGGAGTGGAGCTGTGGTGGCTGGTGCGGTTGGTGGTGGTGAGGGGGCAAAGGGGACACAACTTTTGTCCCCTTGTTATCCCATGTATCAATGTCCATGTTGTGTTTAATGGGAGGAGGAGGAGGAAGTGGTCCTCCAGGTATAACTGTGCCAGTCTTGCTTTTGGACTTTTGTTGCTGCATCTTGGCAGGTTTACTGGCAATAGAAGCCCACGATGCAGGTTTAGGAGAGGGCATTCCAACTGGTGTGCCGCCATTACCCGTAGCAACAGCAGCAGCTACACTTCCGTTGCCACCAATCACAGAGCCTGCAGTCTTCACACCAGAGCCACTTCCAGTCACATCGCCACCTATTTTTAGACCTAGCATACCCTGCTCTAGACTGTTCATACCAGGAGCCTTACTCAAGTTGTCACTATGGAAACCAGTTTGGCCATCAGGGACTATGGTTCCTCCCAGAGAACTGGGGGGATAGCTGTAATTCCCCCCATAGGCAGAACTCTGAGTCTGCTGTCCCTGAGAACCACTGGTACCCCAGGCTGAAAAGGCGGGGTTCTCTGGGAAAAAGTTAAACCGGTGAGGATAAATGCTACTACTGAGCCCACCAGGCTGCCCAAAAACTGTATCGTGCATGAAGTGATGGTCACCATTGCTGAGGGGAGCATAGGGTGTAAGGTAGGGAATTGGCGGATCACCTCCTGTCGACCAAGGCGCCTCACTGAGAGGGTAAGGAAATCCAATGGAGGGGGCATAGTAACTGGGTAGGTATGGGTCTGTCATGGATTGATAGCTGTTGTTCTATAAACAGACACAATAACAAAGTTGATTTTACATAGAACTAATCTGGTGTTCAGGAGATATTAATCCTTTGTAACACAAAGAAGTGTTGCTCACCTGATTGGACTGGCCCGTGAGATAGGGCTCAAAGTCACTGTCATGGACTGTGTCCTTCTGGTGGAGTGAGCCATTCTGCACTGAAATGGGAAAAGCTGAAACAAAGTCAGTGCATCAGACTTGTGCTGTTCCAAGCAGCTAAATGAAAACAAACAACCAAATTAAAGTCAGTCCGTTAAAGTGGCATTTTTCAAGTTAGAATGAACACGTCTTTAGAACAGGGCTGCCACAATTAGTCGACTAGTCACGATTATGTACAGTATCAAATTTGTCGACGTCATTGTTTATTTATTTATTTTTTTAAGCTTTGTTTTTCTCTCAAAAACTGCCGCTGTACCTTCCGCTGCCTTTCTGTCCTTTACGCACATGTGCAATAATGTTAATTGGGGTCAGCTGTGATGTCACCGGAAAAGTTACGCACAAACAATATCATGGCTTGCAGACAACGAAGCTCAAACGTTTGGGAGCATTTTAACCAAATTAAAGAGAAAAATGTGCAATGCAAAATCTGCAAGGCAGAACTTTCCTTCCACGGCAGTACAACGGTAATGCAGCAACATTTGAGAAGGAAACACATTGTGGCTGATTCAGATGCTGACAAGGACACTCGTCCCAGTAAGCTAATTGGCTAGTTAGCCGCTAACATTAACATCTGTAGTGATCTACTTACTTATACTGATAGCTATAAATGTTAACATTACCGTTGATTTCATTAACCTTAGCACACATATGTTACGTGTTTTCTGTACTGTAACGTTATAACAGCAATGCCATGTTTGAATAGGAAATGTGTTAACACTAATGTTTTATAATGCTATGTTACGGTGCTAAAAATATATGTTCCTCTTCAATGGACGACTGTTACCTGGGCCCGGTTTCATAAAGCAGTCTAATCTTTTAGTCTACTAAGTTTACTTAGTCCACTAAGGTTAGTCGCCCACCATTATCCATCTAATCGATGGCTAAACTTATAGATTAGCCGTCTTACATTAGTCGACAATTTTCGTGGTCATAGCAGTCTCACAAGGGCCAAGAAATGCCTCCAATGCGCGACAGTTTTGTTTACTTCCGGGTTGGACCGTCTGCTACAATCATGACTGAGTCCGCTGCAGTACAGGAGAAGCACTCCTGACCTCGGCGTCCGTCAAAATTTCAAATAGATTATTCCGGTCCCGGAACACCTGCTCCCGCCACTAGTCTCCCCTTCCTTCATCCTCCATCACGTGGTGATACACGATAGCCGCTTTTTTAGAGGTAAGACACTGAAGTTTTGTCGGCTAAAATAAGAATTAGCCTCCTCTGTACCAGGATAAAAAACTTTAACTGACTAAGCGCTTTGTGCAACGACTAACGTCAAAAGATGAGTTGACTGAGTTTAGTCCACTAGACAAGATTATACTGCTTCATGTAACCGGGCCCAAGCCAACTACATGCACACCTCGACAAGCAAAAATTCTGACTGAAGCATCTTGAACATGTTGGTGACTGACATGAGACCCCTGTCCATGGCTGGTGATCAAGGGTTCAAAGAGATGCAAGCAGTTCAACCCAGAATACCATGAAAACTACCTACCAGGCCGATCTCACTTCACCACAATAATGGAAAAATAATTACTTAAACGATATAATAAACAATAGCAACATTCAAAGACAAATAACAGCTGCATGCTGGTGCGATAAGCCGCAATTTCGTATGATCCGATTAGTCAACTAATCGCAAAAATGATCGGTGACTAGTTGATTACAAAAATAATGGTTTGTGGCATCCCTACTTTAGAATGACATCACATCAGTTCTTTCAGTATGTTCTTAGTGGTGCAGCATATAAGGCACCAGAATGTGCTCAGCAACAAAAACCTGTTCTGCACTGTCCACACTATTAACTTAAGCAGAGATGAAAGTCCAATATCTTTGTGCAACATGTTTGCCCCAAACAGAGTTATATAATATACATTATATCCCATCTGCTCCAGACTGCGGTACTCTGCTGAATAAATGAAATACAGCTGCAACGACGAATTGATTATTAAATGAAATCAACAATATCATCATCATCATCAATAATCATCAAGAAATGGTGAAAAATGTCAATTAATGTTACCAAGAGCTCAAGATGACGACTTCAAAATGTCTTGTTTTGTCTGCAGCCCAGTTTACTGCCAAATTGGAATAAAACAGCTTGTAATCTAAACAATCAAATGTTCAATTTAAGAAGCACAAATCAAAGAGTTTGGATATATTTTAAAATTACCCAAAATAATTAATCAATTATCAAAATAGTTGGTGATTAATGTCAATCAATCAATTTTTCAATCAATTTTTTTATATAGCGCCAAATCACAACAAACAGTTGCCCCAAGGCGCTCTATATTGTAAGGCAAGGCCATACAATAATTATGTAAAACCCCAACGGTCAAAACGACCCCCTGTGAGCAAGCACTTGGCTACAGTGGGAAGGAAAAACTCCCTTTTAACAGGAATGTAATAGTTATAATAATCAATGACTCAAATTGTTGCAGCTCTAGTTCTGGGTCTTTTTTTTTTAATGTCTGACTTCACCTTCTTAATTGTCCATATATATATTTATTTGAGGACATCATCTTGGGCTTTGGTGAGCACCAATTGATATTTTTCACAATTTTCTGCCATTTTATGGACCAAATGATTAATTTATTAATAAAAGGAAATTATCAACAGATAAAGTGATAATGAAAATAATCATTAGTTCCAGCTCTATAAAACATTTCATCAATTTCACTGACTTTTTGTGTCACAGGAAGAGATACTAATCTAGCGTGTAGGTGAAAATTTATTGACAACCCCTGGTAGATATCTTTTTAATTTTTGAAAAAACAAAAAACAAACAAAAAAAAAAAAACAAAACAAAACAAAGTAACTTCAAAATAATAATGATAAAATAATCATTTTAATGTTAACTCCATGTTTTTTTTCACCAAGCAAAATCCATTTCACCAAGCAAAATCCATTTGTGTTGTTAAATGTGTTTGTAGCATGGCCCAAGCAGAGGGTCACCCCTTAGAGTCTGATCTGCTTGAGGTTTCTTCCTCAATACATCAGAGGGAGTTTTTCCTTACCACCGTCGCCTATGTGCTTGCTCTGGGGGTAGGTAATGTGGAAATATGTATGTATGTACATATGGGGAGGGCGTTTATAAGCTTTGCTTCTGCTCACTCCCTTTTTGGTCACACATGTCACTGTGGAATTGTCTTGTATATCAGTTTTGTTATTGACGAGTTGTGTGCCAAATAAATAAGTTCATAAGTTCAAGTTCATTTTTATTCCCACCTGAGCATGAAACAGGTAAATTGAGCCTCTATACCCCCCCAAAAAAGAAAAACAAAAGGTCCAGCTTTCCTCTCTTGAAAAAAAATGTAAGCGCTAATGACGAACTTGCAGCGCAAGAAATAACTAAATTTGATACTGAAACCAATTTACACAGACTAAAAGTATATGCCTTCCTTCTTGCAAGAAAATGGAAAAATAACCCCAAAAATTATCCCTAGATCTAAAAATATAATGCAATACTAAAATACCCTTGGCCATATGAGCCTTGTGTTCTTTATAATTATTAAGATCCTATTGTCTTGTGTACAATTTGTACATGTTCAATAAAGCCCCTCTATCAATCAAAAACAATAAAAGTTTTAAGAGCAGAAGTTGTGCAAATCAAGCAATTTGTAGCTCATGCACTGTGGATTTGCTGGTATTAAGACAAATTTAACTCCATAGGAAGTCAGTGACCCTGACTGGGGATGTTGTCGGGCGGTGGAAGGAGTACTTCGAGGATCTCCTCAATCCCATTGTCACGTCTTCCGAAGAGGAAGCAGAGACTGGGGACTCAGAGGCGGACTCATCCATTACCCAGACCGAAGTCACCGAGGTTGTTAGAAAGCTCCTCAGTGGCAAGGCTCCTGAGGTGGATGAAGTCCGTCCTGAGTACCTTAAGTCTCTGGATGTTGTGGGGCTGTCTTGGCTGACACGCCTCTGCAACATCGCGTGGCGATCGGGGACAGCGCCTCTGGATTGGCAGACCGGGGTGGTGGTCCCTCTGTTTAAGAAGGGGGACCAGAGGGTGTGTTCCAACTATAGGGGGATCACACTCCTCAGCCTCCCCGGTAAGGTCTATTCCAGAGTACTGGAGAGGAGAATTCGACCGATGGTCGAACCTCGGATTCAGGAGGAGCAGTGTGGTTTTCGTCCTGGTTGCGACACACTGGACCAGCTCTACATGCTCCATCGGGTGCTCGAGGGTTCATGGGAGTTTGCCCAACCAGTCCACATGTGTTTTGTGGATCTGGAGAAGGCATTCGACCGTGTCCCTCGGGGCACCCTGTGGGGAGTGCTCCGGGATCCTTTGTTAAGGGCTATCCGGTCCCTGTACGACTGCAGCAGGAGCTTGGTTCGCATTTCCGGTAGTAAGTCAAACCTGTTTCCAGTGCACGTTGGCCTCCGCCAGGCCTGCCCTTTGTCACCGGTTCTGTTCATTATTTTTATGGACAGAATTTCTAGGCGCAGCCAGGGTGTAGAGGGGGTCTGATTTGGGAACCACAGAATCTCATCTCTGCTGTTTGCGGACGATGTGGTTCTGTTGGCTTTGTCAAATCAGGACCTTCAGCATGCACTGGGGCGGTTTGCAGCCGAGTGTGAAGCGTCCGGGATGAAAATCAGAACCTCCAAATCCGAGGCCATGGTTCTCGACCGGAAGTGCTTTGCCCTCTTCAGGTCGGTGGAGTGTCCTTGCCTCAAGTGGAGGAGTTTAAGTATCTCGGGGTCTTGTTCACGAGTGAGGGACGGATGGAGCGTGAGATCGATAGACGGATCGCTGCAGCATCTGCGGTGATGCGGTCGCTGTATTGGACCGTCGTGGTGAAGAGAGAGCTGAGTAGGGGGGCAAAGCTCTCGATTTACCGATTGATCTACGTTCCGATCCTCACCTATGGTCATGAGATTTGGCTCATGACCGAAAGAACGATATCGCGAGTACAAGAGGCCGAGATGAGTTTCCTCTGCAGGGTGGCTGGGCGCTCCCTTACAGATAGGGTGAGGAGTTCGGTCACTCGGGAGGAGCTCGGAGTCGAGCCGCTGCTCCTCCACGTCGAAAGGAGTCAGTTGAGGTGGCTCGGGCATCTTTTCCGGATGCCCCCTGGACGCCTCGCTGGAGAAGTGTTTCGGGCACGTCCCACTGGGAGGAGGCCCCGGGGAAGACCCAGGACACGCTGGAGGGACTACATCTCTCGGCTGGCTTGGGAACGCCTTGGGGTTCCCCCAGAGGAGCTGGGGGAGGTGTGTGTGGATCGGGAGGTCTGGGCGGCTTTGCTTGAGCTGCTGCCCCCACGACCCGACTCCGGATAAAGCTGAAGAAAATGGATGGATGGAGGAAGTTAGCTTTGAGTTAGTGAAAGTTAGCATGCATGCTAACATCTGCAAAATGTCTTGTAATTACTCCAGAGGTGTTATCAGGTTATCAAAATAGTGTTTTCAGTTTTAGAAGTGTTTATTTCTCACTAGCTTTTACATAATATATGACAAAGAGGATACATTTACACACAAACGAAATAGAGTTTTGCAGTTAGCTACCAGCCTGTGATGTTATCATGCGAACAAGGGCTTGTAAATAAGTTCAAAGGCGTTATTAGGTTCCAAAAACAGCATTTTCAGTTTTAGAAGTGTTTATTTCTCACTAGCTTTTACATAATATATGAGAAACATGTATATAACAGACACGAAATGAAGCGGTTTTGGAGAGACCAGCCACTAACGTCTTGGTGCAGCTCTACTCTGATTGGCTGTCGCGACTACCACTCAAAAACAAAACTGAACAGATTGAAACAGAAGGTGACTTTTTAACCGCTTAAAATACATCAATGTTTGCCACCTTTGAACTTGTCCAAGGTCTGTGTCCCAAGAATGTTCCCTGTAAATTTGAAGACTGTGGCAATAATACGCCTGGACTTATACTGAGCAAAGACAGATGGACAGATGCAAAGCCTTCGCAATACCCGATGGCCTCGGGTAAAAATAAGCCACAAACAAGTACAAAAACAACCACATGTTGATTATTACTTAACATCCCGGTTAGCAACACATCTAAGTATTCATGATTGCAAGTCTACCCATGCAAATGTGGTAATAATTAGTAGTTGCTGATGTATTTTATTACTAATTATCCCTCTCATGCTGCAAATCAGCAGGTGCATTTCCAGGAAGTGTCATTTCCCTGTGTGTGATGTACATTTTAGGGAAAGCAGAAACATCCCGATGGCTGGCTGACAGAGTGAAACGAACACTGCCATGTCTGATAAAGTTTCTGAGCTTTCATTCGGAAGTGGTGGATGTACAGATAGACAGGAAGCGACACACTTCACCCTGAAACTCTTAATTTTTTCAGAGTCTGTCGGATTTTGGATCCTAACATGTGCCAATACTGCTGCCTGTGTTGCGGGAGGCTATTTTACTGAAAGTGTGCATGCGTACCTCTTCACTGTTTTTCAGGCTGTCTGATCACACAGATGTATTTAAAATTTTTCACAGTTATATCAATGACAACACTTGTAAGTGTGCACAAAACTCAGGCTGGGCCTCTAGCAAACTGTTTTTAACAGGCTGCGTTCATGATGGACGCGCACGAGCACTAATTTTTCCTCACAGTGGAGCCCGGCTGCTGCTTTTACCATGACTGCATCAAAATTAACGGTTATCACTTAAAATCGAGTCATCATAACACGATATCACACTTATGGAAACTTTGCAATTAATCTGTGGCTCCGTTTTTAACATTGACAGCTACATTCCATTCAAGTGCGCGCTTGGATGTTTTCCTCAAAGCTGTATGCTGTATGTAAACAGTTCTGGAAACACTCAGAAATGTTATGATTTCAGTGCGACATCCTTTAAAACATAGAATGGAAATAATGCACACCACTATCCAGCACCAAAACCTCAAAGAATGAAAGTGTGTCTCAGTACCTCAAGAATTTTGATTTTCATTCTACCGTTTTCTTCATAACCCCCACCCCCTGTTCACTGTCACAAGCACTGCAGCACTGTTGTTAGCCTCGGATCTGGTCGATCCCACAGCAGACAATGTCAATCGAGTCGGTTGTGCACCGGTCTCCGCCTCCATGGTGGCTCAGTGCCAACGTGCCCCCTCCCCAGACAGACTGGCAATTGCAGCACCCCACAGGGGCTGTGGTCACCGCAAAGACGAAACACAAAAAATGCAGGGATCGTCCTCTGATTATCGGGCTTCGTGTAACGCTTGCCTTTTGTCATGGTTTGTGTTGTTTGGATGTAAACAGGATAAAATAAAGAGCTGATGTTATTTATGTGAAATTTTTCCACAAAAATGGCTTACCACTGCTGCTCAGGGGGTTAGTAAGGTTAGACCTTACTTGTGTGAAGTGCCTTGAGGCAACTCTGTTGTGATTTGGCGTTATATAAATGAAAATAAATTGAAACTGAACTGAAACTGAAAAAAAATGGGTTTGTGTGAACATCGCGAGGTGACGCCACTCAGCAGCGCGGCACCGTTATTCCATTTTCTGGAGAGAACTCTGCAGTTTTACAGTATATGACAAAATAAACGGAACCCGGAAACACATTTAGATGGAAATCCGTCAACAAGCAGAGGTTTTGCAGCCCTGTAAACTTTGTATGCATGCATTTTTTGTGTTTTTTTTATTTATTTATTTATTTATTTTTTTGGTAAAATAAATCTTGTTTATGAAAACTATTTAAATTCAGTGCTGAAAGTTATTGGAATAACTTGTGGCTATGATTTCCTGGAAAATGAACCAAAGAATTAATTTGCTGTTCAGAAAACAATCATTTGGAAAAAAAAACATTACATTAATTACATTAATTGACTTGAACAGACAAACAAAATATTTAATGCATAACTTTGGGAATAATGTTGATGGTACAACACCCTCAGATATATTTGTGCAAACACAATTTCTCAATCAAACGGAAAAAGACGCAAGTATTTTTGGAATTAATCAACCAACGGCCCGTGTTCATTAGATTAACATCAATCAAACCTAAAATAGGATGAAGCCAATTTTGACATGAGGTTCCAAGTCAGTTTTGTAAGAGCTTAGTACTTATTTGTGTGTGTGTGTGTGTGTACTGATTAGCAATCAGTTTGCACAAATTAAATTAAAACATGCATTTGTCATCTGTTCAACAGTAAATTATAATTTTTTCAAATCTTGGTGTACTTTTCCTTGGTCTTGGTTGTTTAAATGTTTCGGTAGATTAAAACAGACAGGGACCAGAGTTATACATGCCTCCATGCCATTCAATTCTCATTATCATCCAAGAATGAAGGTAAATAACACCAAATTGCAATCAGCACTTGCTGCAACTTTAAAATACTTTGAGACATCATAGGTTTAAGAAATGTAGCAAAAGCTGGAACGAGGAATTGAGAAAATGCTGGTGCCAACATAGTCGGTACCAATATCTTCTCTGCACCTTGGCCAGAACTGGAGATATGACTACCCAGATTTGGGCCAGAGACCGAGTCTAGGAGTTACACGACTACTGTTGCTGCAGAAAAGGCAGTGAGAGAGTAACTAAACAAAATGAGCAAAAACAAAATGTTTCTTTTTATGTTGAATATCTGTGGTCGTTGCCATTTTGGTCCCCTGATGATTTTAACCTGTCCCTAAGCATTTCAGAAAGACAGCTTTTGCTGGGGCTCAGTAATTCCCTTTTATTCCTGTAAAGCAGCTCTCAAACCTGGTCAAGTTTTGCAACGTTTCAGAAATAACAGGCCAAGTTACAGCTCCATGCTCCTTGGCTGATTTCCCCAAAGCAGCTCCCATTCTGACATCACGTCCTTCCAAGCAGGCAGTAAAGCCCTGTATGATGGTCTCAGCTTGCCTGATGGCATCAGCTCCAATGCACTGATTGCACTGAAGTTATTTCTAATGGGTAAGCGGTGAAGCCCCGGTCCCATGGAATAATGAATGATGAATAATAAGCCACATACCATGTTACTTTGGTAGGAGTCCATTTATTCAACAAACCTGGGAGAACAGTGGCTCTGAGAGGCTCTTAGAGGCAGAATATTCGGCTAACGAGGCTCATCTCTGAGCATGGCACTAATTTCAAGAAGTTCAAAATTTAGCAAAAACAACATTGGGCAGTTTGTGTACAGGGTACTACAAGGACAAACAAGAATGTTAGGGACATGTTAGTGGTAAGGATGAGGCTGTTAGAAGCCCGTTATCCGAGTACCTGGTGGCTACGAGGAAAAGGACAAGGTATTTTGGCTCCACCCTCTCATGTGTGCACTTCGTTGTGACAATCTCACCTGCTTTGTGCACTGGACACTGTATAAAAAAATAATTATTTCGTAGCGGATTAACCATTTTCTGTCAGAGTTTGGCTATTGAAAACACTTCTAATCACTTCCGGAATCCCTGAGGACCGTTTCATCTGGAGCTTTTTTCTTCTCTCTTGTCATGCACTTCAGGAGGTGGAGAACATATTTGGAACAGCCTAAAAGGTAATTATTTGTAATGTTTATATTGTAATGGCTTGGTAAAACAGTTGCATGTTCATTCCTTCTTAGACCTTACTTGTGTAAAGCGCCTTGAGGCAACTTTGTTGTGATTTGGCGTTATATAAATGAAATAAATTTAAACTGAAATGAGCAGCTGTAACAGTATGTTTATGATAGATTTAACATCTCGTTATAATCGATCAGATGAGGTGCGCCGTGAGGCAATCACTCACAATGATTTTTAATTGTTTGCGCAATGTTCACATACGTGGCTCATTATTCGAATAATCACTGAAATTTCTGACAAATCCATACGTGGCTTATTATTCATGGCTTTAATATTCGGTGGGACCAAAGCTTAAACCTCTCAGTTCAACTGGCAGTTTAGTGATGTCTGGTTGTATTCCAATGATGCTGAATTGGTCATTCATGGAAAGTGATATTCTTACCACTAACTGTATTATATTCTGTTCATAATTCACATATAATACCTATTTTTAGTTACATGTGCTGTACTGTTGGGTATTTATGTACTCTGTGTATCCTTTGTGTGTTGTTTGATTCTTCATTAGAGACGGTCATAGTTTTGATATATTTAATAACATCTGATACACTTTTGATCTGGTCTCTATTACTTGCTTTATAACTGTAATATCGCCAAGCAGAAATTATGCACAATAACGTTTAACGGGCGGCCCAAAGTGACTTGAGCTTTCTGGTCTTCAGCCCAATCAATCCCACGGATGAATCCTCTCATGGGTACCAGTGTTATGATGATTACTGAATTTATAGTAGACGAGCATCAGCTCATTTGCAGCCCTAACCTGTGTGCACAAGTGATTCGGTCCTACAAACAGACTGAGGTGTGACATCTGTACGTGCAATAAATCATTTTCCTCTTACCTTTAGCACCATCTTGTCCTTTTGATGTCTTGGTGGTCATATTAAAATCAGGAATGCATGTAAAAGAAAGAGGGGGGAAAAACAAAGCTTTCATGAGCACTCCATGTTTTCACAGTTGCATGGTGACATGACGGCTGAGCGGAGCGTTAAACGTCCGCCAGGAAGCAGCCAGGCCTCGGTTTGCTGCAGCAGCGACCTGTCGGCTGGGCGGACGGGCTAACTGCAGCTAACTAGCCGGCAGAGGCGCGATTCTGTGCGGCTGGTAGCCGTCTTTCTTATTGCACCTTACCTGAGGGTCAATACTCGTGGCAGACATCATTCACAGACCGGGTGCCGTAGAGACTGAAGCCCCGACAAGACGCACAGTCTGCGGCAGAGACTCCGGCTGCAGGAGCGGCTGTTAGCCGGAGGAGCTAACAGTTAGCAACAGCTGTTGTGGTGTCGCTGCTCGGCGCCGACACGTTGCTTTTCGCGGCCCTGCTGGCTCCGAGCGCCGCCCTGTCCTCATTAATCCAGCAGCGGGGCTTCAGTCCGCTCAGACCCTCTTAAATTAAAAACCAAGCAGCCACGGTGGCCCTGCTCACTGGCCCCAAAAACGGCTTCATCCGGGCTCTACACGGCGGACATGACGCCAGCGTCACCACGCAACCTCTCGCCCACCTTATTACTATTTTATGAATATACCTTATTCATTTAAAAAAAAAAAAAAAAAATAGGATAACCGTGAATAAAGTACAGCTATGTTTATTATACTGAGTAAATTCTACGTTCACAAACTCAAGTGTGTTCTTACCATTTAGATGGAAAATCAAACAACCTCAAGATAACTTTGCTCCACTTTCTGAGATAGTTCCTCTTTTATTGTTTCTCTGACTCTCGTTTCTTATTCTGCCTCTAACCTCAAAGCTCTCATTCTCTCACTTAGTGCATGAACCAAGCAGGTTTTCGGTACCACTTAAGGGGAAAGGTGCGTTTACAAATAACCAAGACGCGTTACGAATGTCATTTTTCTGTCATTCGTGACACATTCCTGGCATTCTTAATGTGACTTAACGCATCTGAATATGTTTCTTAATAGTGCGTGTTGGTGCGTGATATTCTTGATATTCGTGGAGCATGTTTTTGCCTGTCAAAAAAATCTTCCACGAATGTCACACACCACCCTCATTTCGTCTCACGTCGTGGAGGTCGCAACTGAGGTATTGATCCGTCTTGATGAGTATTGATCCTTAATACAACCCCTGGCAAAAATTATGGAATCACCGGCCTCGGAGGATGTTCATTCAGTTGTTTAATTTTGTAGAAAAAAAGCAGATCACAGACATGACACAAAACTAAAGTCATTTCAAATGGCAACTTTCTGGCTTTAAGAAACACTATAAGAAATCAGGAAAAATAAATTGTGGCAGTCAGTAACGGTTACTTTTTTAGACCAAGCAGAGGAAAAAAATATGGAATCACTCAATTCTGAGGAAAAAATTATGGAATCATGAAAAACAAAAGAACGCTCCAACACATCACTAGTATTTTGTTGCACCACCTCTGGCTTTTATAACAGCTTGCAGTCTCTGTGGCATGGACTTAATGAGTGACAAACAGTACTCTTCATCAATCTGGCTCCAACTTTCTCTGATTGCTGTTGCCAGATCAGCTTTGCAGGTTGGAGCCTTGTCATGGACCATTTTCTTCAACTTCCACCAAAGATTTTCAATTGGATTAAGATCCGGACTATTTGCAGGCCATGACATTGACCCTATGTGTCTTTTTGCAAGGAATGTTTTCACAGTTTTTGCTCTATGGCAAGATGCATTATCATCTTGAAAAATGATTTCATCATCCCCAAACATCCTTTCAATTGATGGGATAAGAAAAGTGTCCAAAATATCAACGTAAACTTGTGCATTTGTTGATGATGTAATGACAGCCATCTCCCCAGTGCCTTTACCTGACATGCAGCCCCATATCATCAATGACTGTGGAAATTTACATGTTCTCTTCAGGCAGTCATTTTTATAAATCTCATTGGAACGGCACCAAACAAAAGTTCCAGCATCATCACCTTGCCCAATGCAGATTCGAGATTCATCACTGAATATGACTTTCATCCAGTCATCCAGAGTCCACGATTGTTTTTCCTTAGCCCATTGTAACCTTGTTTTTTTCTGTTTAGGTGTTAATGATGGCTTTCGTTTAGCTTTTCTGTATGTAAATCCCATTTCCTTTAGGCGGTTTCTTACAGTTCGGTCACAGACGTTGACTCCAGTTTCCTCCCATTCGTTCCTCATTTGTTTTGTTGTGCATTTTTGATTTTTGAAACATATTGCTTTAAGTTTTCTTTGATGTTTTGACGCTTTGATGTCTTCCTTGGTCTACCAGTATGTTTGCCTTTAACAACCTTCCCATGTTGTTTGTATTTGGTCCAGAGTTTAGACACAGCTGACTGTGAACAACCAACATCTTTTGCATCATTGCGTGATGATTTGCCCTCTTTTAAGAGTTTGATAATCCTCTCGTTTGTTTCAATTGACATCTCTCATGTTGGAGCCATGATTCATGTCAGTCCACTTGGTGCAACAGCTCTCCAAGGTGTGATCACTCCTTTTTAGATGCAGACTAACGAGCAGATCTGATTTGATGCAGGTGTTAGTTTTGGGGATGAAAATTTACAGGGTGATTCCATAATTTATTCCTCAGAATTGAGTGAGTCCATATTTTTTTCCGTCTGCTTGGTCTAAAAAAGTAACCGTTACTGACTGCCACAATTATTTTTCCTGATTTCTTATAGTGTTTCTTAAAGCCAGAAAGTTGCCATTTGAAATGGCTTTAGTTTTGTGTCATGTCTGTGATCTGCTTTTTTTCTACAAAATGAAACAACTGAATGAACATCCTCCGAGGCCGGTGATTCCATAATTATTGCCAGGGGTTGTAGAACGTGACAACATTCGTAGTGGTTTCTGTGATGGTTCTTGGAGTCCAAACTGTCACGCGTTATTACAGAGTGACGTGGAAATTGTCAAGTTTTGACATATGGCAAGCCAACAGTGCCACAATTACGCCACTTTCAGTCGCATTTCAGCAAAAAACACTGTAAAAAACACAGTTTTGTCAGTTATTACGGCGCTTTTTACGCTGTAATTAAAGACAACGCCGTTAAATGCGCCGTAATGCGTCAAATAATACGTCGTTTTTTACGGCATTTTTTTGGTGAAACGCGACTGAAAGTGGCGTAATTGTGGCACTGTTGGCTTGCCATATTGACACGACTTGTAACGCGGCGTCACATTTCACTGCGTGCCACGACGAATCAGTTTTCTGTCACGTGCGTACAATTAAACTCGGCTCCAAAAGTTCCTGCTGAAGCTCCTCAGGATGCTCCTGCAGGTGTTCCACCTGCTGTTGTAACCGATGAGCGGGAGAACGAGTCTGAGCAACCAGAGGAGCGAGAGGAGCCTCATGTGCAGCCAGACATCTCTGCACCTCCTACCGGCGTGAAGTTAGACAGACAGTAGATCATTATTCAGACAGTAATTCGCGATGAAGCAGTTGTGGTTATATTATGGGCAAAAATATTTTTAAAATGGAAATAAATGTGCCCCGTTAAATTCTACCTTAAAAACAAAAAAATCCAAAATAAAACAATGATTTGGTTTTGATGCTAAAACCAAAAATATGACGACAGAATATGGAAAGCGTAAAGAGACATATACTCATTTATTAGGCTTGTGCTTTGAATTAAATCTGTCAACTCCTTACACCTCACTCTAGTCACAACTTTAGTTAAAAAAGTGCTGCAAAAACAATTATGAAAAGAACGGACAGTTACACATCAAAAAACAACTAAAAATAAAAGAATGACAAAAATTTCAAAGTTAAAAAAATAGTCAAGATGACAAGTGACTACTGTACAAATAATATTTCAAAAATTCTGATTTTCTGCGCTGAATAACTGTCCACATTTAAGCAGTAATAGCTTTTACATGGTCAAGTGCATTTTGGTGCCACCTGCCCAGATATGTTGAGTGCCCTTGCCCCATGCCCACCAACCTCCATTTCACCCCCTCCCATCCTTCAATTTCACTTTTTTTAATATGGCGAACTACTGTCTGGAAAATGAATCACTGTCCAGAAACTGAATAACTGTCCACACTTAAGCAGTAATAGCTTTTACATGGTCAAGTGCATTAAAAGCTATTACTGCTTAAGTGTGGACAGTTATTCAGATTCTGGACAGTGACTGTAATTCCAGACAGTAGTTCGCCATATCATTAAAACAAGTGAAACTGACGGGTGGGAGGGGGTGAAATTGAGTTTGGTGGGCATGGGGCAAGGGCACTCAACATATCTGAGCAGGTGGCGCCAAAATGCACTTGACCATGTAAAAGCTATTACTGCTTAAATTTGGACAGTTATTCAGCAAAGAAAATCAGAATTTTTGAAATATTATTTGTACAGTAGTCACTTGTCATCTTGACAATTTTTAAAATTTTTTAATTTTTGGCATTCTTTTATTTCTAGTTGTTTTTTATGTGTAACTGTCAGTTCTTTTCATAATTGTTTTTGCAGCACTTTTTTTTAATCTAAAGTTGTGACTAGAGTGAGGTGTAAGGAGTTGACAGATTTAATTCAAAGCACAAGCCTAATAAATAAGTATATGTCTCTTTACGCTTTCCATATTCTGTCGTCATATTTTTGGTTTTAGCATCAAAACCAAATCATTGTTTTATTTTGGATTTTTTTTAAAGGTAGACTTTAACAGGGCACGTTTATTTCCATTTTAAAAACATTTTTTGCCCATAATACAACCACAACTGCTTCATCGCGAATTACTGTCTGAATCAGGGCCGTATATAGGAATGTGAAAGGGGGGGTTCAAATCCTTTACTTGGGGGTCCAGTGGGCTGCAGGGCCCCCGGTGGGGTCAAGGGGCAATGCCCTCGTGGGGGGCTCAGGGGGGCAAAGCCCCCGAAGCAGAAGCTTTTTGAGGATTTCGAGGGGTAAAAAGCTACGTAAATTTCATTTGAAACCCAAAATGTATCATTTTAGGAAATACATTTTTATATACAAATAGTCCTTGCTTGGGATTGGATCAGTTGCCATAAGAACCACCCAGGAAGAACCAAGATAACATTAATGCAAACTTTATACCTGCCTGTTGGTTGCGAATGACGCAACCAACAGGCGTGAAAAAACTCACGCATGCGCACGAAGGTTCAAGCTTGGCTGACGCAAGCGCACATGATTCAAATCCATATAGTTTTTGCAAAAAATAAAAAGGTCGGATAGTTTTCTAACAGACCTCGTATTTAGTGGTATTAATATTCGCGTTTACATTATGAATATGTACGTATATGTACGTTATGTATTAAAATAAAGGTATTTAATTTGGCGACCTTGTTTAACTTGTGAAATTCGCATAATAAATCCCACGCAAATATTTGCACTTTTACAGTATTTGCAACAGGAAGGAGAAGCTCCCTTTATTTCTCAGCTTATACATACAAACATGTTTTTACAAACCAGACAAGTGTAATTGTGTGTCTACATGGGTATTTACAAGCCTACTAATCTGTTTGATATCAGAGGAGGATAGGGACCAGGGAGCAAAAATTCTCAACCACCACGGGAAAAGTTTATCTAGCAGTTTCCCCTTTCATCACTTTCATCACTTAAGGAATTACTCTGGCAGAGGAAATTGAAACTTGAGGGTGTGTGATAATAGCTGTGTAACAGTTAGTGCTTGTTGCTTATTATCAATGAAAAGAAAATACATAACGTTGATATCCAGATCAGAAAAAAATCAGCAGAAACAAATCAGTAGAATTCTCGGCGGGGGGGTTCGGTTGAACCCCCTAAACCCCCTCTATATACGGGCATGCTGCTGCATCGCATTCAGTTTGATTGCTGACACCAAGTTGGCTAAAAGTCTAATTTCAGTGCTCTTCAGCGCACTCCTGCAGGTGTTCCACCTGCTGCATGTGCCTGATGCCGCATGAAGCCACACATCTGGCTCTGTCCGTCTCCTCCTCCTCTCTGCGCCACTCCATGGCAGAGAGTCCAACTACGCATGCAGTCACAAAGTTCTTCTGAAAAACTGGAATGATCTGAATTCGGTTGGATGAATATGGGTGTGTGTGTGGAGACAATTCACCTCGTTCACAACGTGACAGAACTTAACGATGCGCTGTTACGTGCAATAGCTATTCTTGACCGTGCGTAATGGTTCCTGATAATTCTCCAGCAACACGTGCCATTAATCGTAACGTGTGGTAACAGGTTGCAGCAGTTCCTGAGGACACCTGATGCCTCTGCCACGAATCATCACATTTGTGATCAGCGGCCATGGCATTCGTGACTTGTCGTCGTTATGTGTAAACGCAGCAGAATAAACAACACTTAGAATCCAGCCTCAGTGTATCATAGCCTACATAAAAATGTATGATAGCCATCCCATGGTGGTAGCTGTAGCCAGGTAGGAGTCAATGAAGAATTACACAGAGGTCAAACTTTAAAAGTGCTCCAATCATGTTGAAAACTATATCACATTACTTGTCTGGCCATAACAATTCCAAAAAGGTATAGTTTGGACTGTCTGTGATGGAATGTTATGGAGTTATGGGGTAAAAACAGCAAAAATGGTGACAAAGGTCAGTTTCAGTTTGTACAGGGGTCAAAAGTTAAAAGTTGCTCCAATTTCAGTACAAAATGATGCAAATTATTGGTTGAAATAAAAGGATTAATAAATGGAATAGTTTTGACTGTGTTGAATGTTTGGTCTCCAAGGTAAAGGTCAAACAAGTTTAACATCTATTGGATTCTATGACATGTGACATATACTCAACAAAAATATAAACGCAACACTTTTGGTTTTGCTCCCATTTTGTATGAGATGAACTCAAAGATCTAAAACTTTTTCCACATACACAATATCACCATTTCCCTCAAATATTGTTCACAAACCAGTCTAAATCTGTGATAATGAGCACTTCTCCTTTGCTGAGAAAATCCATCCCACCTCACAGGTGTGCCATATCAAGATGCTGATTAGACACCATGATTAGTGCACAGGTGTGCCTTAGACTGACCATAATAAAAGGCCACTCTGAAAGGTGCAGTTTTATCACACAGCACAATGCCACAGATGTCGCAAGATTTGAGGGAGCGTGCAATTGGCATGCTGACAGCAGGAATGTCAACCAGAGCTGTTGCTCGTGTATTGAATGTTCATTTCTCTACCATAAGCCGTCTCCAAAGGCGTTTCAGAGAATTTGGCAGTACATCCAACCAGCCTCACAACCGCAGACCACGTGTAACCACACCAGCACAGGACCTCCACATCCAGCATGTTCACCTCCAAGATCGTCTGAGACCAGCCACTCGGACAGCTGCTGAAACAATCGGTTTGCATAACCAAAGAATTTCTGCACAAACTGTCAGAAACCGTCTGAGGGATGCTCGTCGTCCTCATCGGGGTCTCGACCTGACTCCAGTTCGTCGTTGTAACCAACTTGAGAGGGCAAATGCTCACATTTGCTGGTGTTTGGCACATTGGAGAGGTGTTCTCTTCATGGATGAATCCCAGTTCACACTGTCCAGGGCAGATGGCAGACAGCGTGTGTGGCGTCGTGTGGGTGAGCGGTTTTCTGATGTCAGTGTTGTGGATCGAGTGACCCATGGTGGCAGTGGGGTTATGGTATGGGCAGGCGTCTGTTATGGACGAAGAACACAGGTGCATTTTATTGATGGCATTTTGAATGCACAGAGATACCGTGACGAAATCCTGAGGCCCATTGTTGTGCCATACATCCAAGAACATCACCTCTTGTTGCAGCAGGATAATGCACGGCCCCATGTTGCAAGGATCTGTACACAATTCTTGGAAGCTGAAAATGTCCCAGTTCTTGCATGGCCAGCATACTCACCGGACATGTCACCCATTGAGCGTGTTTGGGATGCTCTGGACCGGCGTATACGACAGCATGTACCAGTTCCTGCCAATATCCAGCAACTTCGCACAGCCATTGAAGAGGAGTGGACCAACATTCCACAGGCCACAATTGACAACCTGATCAACTCTATGCGAAGGAGATGTGTTGCACTGCATGAGGCAAATGGTGGTCACACCAGATACTGACTGGTATCCCCCCCCAATAAAACAAAACTGCACCTTTCAGAGTGGCCTTTTATTGTGGGCAGTCTAAGGCACACCTGTGCACTAATCATGGTGTCTAATCAGCATCTTGGTATGGCACACCTGTGAGGTGGGATGGATTATCTCAGCAAAGGAGAAGTGCTCACTATCACAGATTTAGACTGGTTTGTGAACAATATTTGAGGGAAATGGTGATATTGTGTGTGTGGAAAAAGTTTTAGATCTTTGAGTTCATCTCATACAAAATGCGAGCAAAACCAAAAGTGTTGCGTTTATATTTTTGTTGAGTGTATATTGCCCTGTAACATGATAACTAAGCATGACAGATGGTGCAAACTATTCCTTATTAGGACCCTATTAACCCAAACAATAATTTGCATCATTTTTTTTTACTGAATTTGAGCAACTTTAACTTTTGACCTCTATACAAGCTGAAATTGACCTTTGTCACCATTGCTGTTTTGCTGTTTTTACCCCATAACTCCAGACCATTCCATCACAGATAGTCCAAACTATACCTTTTTGGAATCATTATGATCAGACAAGTAATGTGATGTTGTTTTCAGCATGACTGGAGCATTTTTTTTAGTTTGACCTCTGTCAAACTTCATTGACCTCTACCTGGCTAGAGCTACCACCCTGGGATGGCTATCATGCATTTTTGTGTAGGCTGTGATACACTGAGGCTGGATTCAAAGTGTTGTTTATTCCCCTTAAATGGTACCGATTTGGTCAAAATTGATGAGTGGCTCATGGACTAACTAAAAACTTCTACAGTCTTATGCACTGCCTGTGTCTGAAGCTGCATTCGAGGGAAACTGGGAATTCATAAATCCATCTTCAGACTATGAAAAAAAAAACAATAAAAGAGAATGAATTCTGATGTCACAGACCGAACGGTTCCCCCCCCTCTCCCCCCCAAAAATTGGTCCACCCTGCCTCCACTGTCCATGCATCATTTCGGAGCTCTGAGATAGAGTCTCTTCACCCAAAGCAATCAAATGGATTAATGTGATTATTAATCATCAGATGACAAGGTAAAACCTCTTAAGTCAGTCTAAAGTCAGCTTTAAGCAGAAACGAGGTCATTTTAAGCAGCAACGAGGTATTACTCTGAAGCTTTTGAAATGACCGATGCACAGTGAACGCATCAGCTATCAGCTTGCGTAGCTGCAGTGCTCTGATCGCTTCCACCGTCTTTTATGATGAAGTAGTGCTGAATTTATGTGGAAATGATTGTTGTACAAAAGCTTCAGATACCTGTCGCTGAGACAGATGATGACTGGAGTGCAGTTTGAAGCAGAAACAAGGTGATAATCAGTGAACTGTGGCTAATGATGCACACAGTGAAGGCAGGGCGGACCGATTTTTAGGAGGGACCATTCGGTCGGTGACACCAGCGCTAATCAATTTGGTGCCCTCGCCAAGATTTTTAATGGCGCACCCTGTACAAAGAGTAAAAGTGTAAATGCAGACAACATGAACTGTAACACAAATAAATAATCTTACACCCCATGTTATAGCATTTTTTAGCTATTACAAACTTTGCTTAATCACATGACATTTCAATAAAAATGGAAACAGCCGCTGGCATTGATGATCAATGGATGTCAACTGACAGAGAGAAACTCCGCTTAAAGCCTCAACCAACTATACCCACCCCAACAAAACACAGTTTATTTTGGGGAGGTCAGTTTAGGTGAACCTCACCCCGAAATGCCTTAGGAATTCGTAAACCATGGATGAAGGCACGTTAATACTGCTAGCTACCTGATGCAAAGCAACGGAAAAAATAATTAATCATATTGGCTTTACTGTACCTCTGTCTTGACCCCCCCCTCCAATCTCACGGAATTTCACTTCACGAAAATGTGACTTATTTTGTGGTGGGAGCACGAAAAAAAAGCGTGAGACTGGGCTGCAAAACCCATGGCTCTGCCCTTGTGGCCAGGGAATTCTTTCAGCTGTTGGGGAGTGAGGTTTACTTACTACTATTACACAGTGACTCCTGCTGGCCGCCGTCACACCCGCAAATGTAAGACTAAAAAAACAAACAAAATTAGAAGCAGTAGAAAATAAATAGATTTTAAGATTTCCCAATTAGAGTGGACTTGGTAATGTCAGCAGGCAAACTGTTCCCCAAATGCTGCCTGCCTGCTGACTTATCTTTAACCCTCGAAACACAAAACATTCCTGCGTACTGGGACCGCAGGGCACAAGAAGGCACATAAGGTTGGTCAGCAAGACAGGTTGGAGTGTGACCATTTTGCAGTGATGGGCACAGCTAACTGAAAAGTTAGCTTTGGTAACCATTAAACTGCTAACTGAAAAGTTAACTTTTATAACACTGAACAGATAAACCACTTAAAAATTTAGCGGTAGTTAGTATTTGCTGTTTCGCAGTTGTGAATCTTTCGTGACTCACGCGAGAGGTCAGTTTTAGCAGAGTTCCGCTTCAGGGTTTACAAACATTTTTGACCATTAAACTTTACTCACTTTACCAGCAAAAAAAAAAAAAAAAAAAAAAAAAAAAAAGGATAGTGGACCGAAAGTTAGCGGAACTAATGTTAGCAGAAGCTAATTGGTCCACTGATGGTTTTCAAAGTTAGCTGG
Source organism: Thalassophryne amazonica (assembly GCF_902500255.1). Taxonomy (NCBI): domain Eukaryota; kingdom Metazoa; phylum Chordata; class Actinopteri; order Batrachoidiformes; family Batrachoididae; genus Thalassophryne; species Thalassophryne amazonica. The sequence continues at coordinate 102,538,548 of NC_047108.1, read as the reverse complement.
AAAGGTAACAAGCTAATGAAAAAGTCAGCTTTGCTACAGTAATTAGTGGTTAGCGGATTAGCGGAACTGTGCCCACCACTGCCATTTTGAGCCTTAAACATCAGCAGCAAAACCTTGAAATATGGTCTTATATTCACAGGAAGACTTATCACCTTCTTTGTGGACAAATGCTTAAAAAGTTCTTAAATTATTAACAGCTACACTGATTCACAGACATCATTATTAATGGATATTTGTAACTCACACACATATTTAATCAGCAAAATGGAGACATTTCAGTCTGCATATATGATCATTTTTGTGTGATGATGTTTGTTTCTGTCTCACACAGGAAAAATATCTTCATTTATCTGTCAGCAGTCTGTTATTTAACAGACTCTTTGGGTGTTACCATATTTATTGGCATCAGAGCAGTAATTCTCTGTAACTTTTGGGTAGATAGATTTGATCAAAAGTTTCCCAGTTGGAGGTAATAAAATAATCAAAGTGCTGTTTCAAAGGACTTTTTAAAACAGTTAATGGAAAATCTTCAAGTTGTGTTTTATGATCATTGTCTTATAAACCATATTTTACCTCAACTCTTCTACACTATAGTAATTTAAGTAGAAAGTATGATTTTAAAAATTGACATGATTAAATTTGTAAACGAATTGAATTAAATTTCATTTAACATAATCAACATGTTTTATCCTTTAAAAAAAAATCAGCGACTTTACCTGTAGTTTTTTTTCTAACGGGGCTATAAAACAGCACGTTAATGGTGCACTAATTGCTGTTGATTTATTAATGACCAGCTTCATTTTTATGGTATTCTACATTCTTGCAAATTCATCAGCAAAATACAACATTCTTGTATAACAAAAGTTATCAAAGCATATATTTACTATATAGTTCTTTCATTTTAGGTCACAAAGCGGTGATAATAATTGTATCTTACAGTTTCCCTCTTATGTTATAATTACCCCATAAATATCATACATTAATGTACACTACATTTGTATGGTTAAAATTGAATATGCACACAGACATTTCAGTGTGCCGCATAATCTAACAGTGTTTGCTTGTGTTTATAGTGTGGCTGAAGAAGATGCTGGTTGTAAAAATCCCATCATGCCATTGATGTGTACGTGAGCGCTGCCTGGTTTCTGCCCGCTCAGTAAACTGCTGTGATGCCCAGCTGTTTTTTCTCTGACTGCTTCTCTGCAGTCTACGCCTGTGTGACAAACTTATTTGTGCTTTTACTTTAAAGAACAGTGAAAAGCTTCAGAACATTGTGGAGGAAAAACCAGAAAAGAAACTCTGGACCAAGCAAAAAGCTGTTTCCTCAGCTTGTAAATATTTAATGTAAAAAACAAAGCTGTGCAACACTGAACCACAGGCTGAAGAGCAGATGAGTTTTATTTCACTGAGGTTTATTGTTGGCCACCTTTTCAAACTCCAACAACATACATGAATTATTTAGGTTTTTAAAGCTACAGTGTGTAGGATGTGGAGGTTTATTAGCACAAATGGACGATAGCACTCATAAGCATCATTTCATTAGTGTAGAATTGCCTGCAACAGCAAAGGCGTGTGTTTTCACGAGCTCAGGAATCAGTGGTTCGTGTTCTGTGCACCGTTTGTTTGTGCAGGTTAACAGGTAGGAGAATCTTCATTTTTGTGAAATGGAGGATCATAAATATTGCCCATCACAAGTGAAGGTAAAAGAACATAAATCCCTGTGAAAACATGAAGGGAAACAAAATCATGGCAGATGATGGCATACTGCAATCTGCAACCTTGCCACTAGGCAGCTCTCAATCCTACACACTGCAGCTTTAAGGAATCATGAGGAACAAACACTTTCCATGATCACAACATGCTTTTGTCTCTGAATTCGTAATTTCTGCTGATCTCTTTCACACTTGTGTCATCAGCGATGTGAGGAAGTGCACACTCTCAGTAGATATACATACACTGAGCAGCACAGTGTGGCGTTATCTTCTGTGACACCTCTTTTATTGACATCTTCTGGAAAGCAGATACATGTCTGCAAAGTCATTCCATCGAATGCCAACTTCCTTCTCAGCTGTCTACTTTCTGTGGCTAACAGTGAAAATATATATATATTTATTTAATTAAATCACACAGGGTAGCCACCATGTCTTTACAACTGAGAGGGTTTGGAGGGATGATGGAATTCGCCAATAAAATGATCTAAAATAATTTAGGGAAGAACACCATAAGCACAGAAACTGAAGCAAATCAAAATCACACATGCAAATGAAACTCTTAAAAAGCAACAAAAATGGAAATGCACATGCTGTATGGGGGGGGGGGGCGCTTTTTTTTTTATAGTTAAAGTGGTCATATTATACTTGTTTCCCTGCAAGTTATTATAGGTTACCAAAGAAATATTTAAAGCCTCTTCTCACATTTACACATGTACAAGTTCACAGTTTTAAACCTTAGAGTGTTGGGGAGGGTGTCTGATGATATTCCATCTTTGTGCCATGACCTTATTTTGACATGTCTAAATTTTCAAGATGTTCAGATTTGTTTTATTTTTCCTTGCAACCTTTGATGTGCTTTGGTAATCCCTTGCATTTCCTAGAGCATGTAATGTGAATTCTGTAACACCCCAGGGGGTTTTCCAGAGGCGTTGTGCTAAAGTTATCCAGTTATACGTTGTCCTTTGACTTCTACATTAGAGATATTACGAGGACTGCTTTCTTCCATCTGCGAAATATAGCGAAGATTTGTCCCATCCTGTCTATGAGTGATGCAGAGACCCTGGTCCATGCATTTATTTCTTCTAGATTGGACTACTGCAATGTTCTATTTTCTGGTTTACCAAAGTCCAGCATTTGGGGTCTCCAACTGGTTCAAAATGCTGCTGCCAGACTCTTGACAGAAAGCAGTTCAACCACATCACACCCATTTTGGTGTCTCTTCACTGGCTTCCTGTCCCTGTGAGATCAGATTTTAAGGTTCTGCTATTAACCTATAAAATTATTCACAAACTAGCATCTCCCTACATAGCTGGGAGTTAAACCCTACGTACCAGCCTGGGGTCTGTGTTCTCAGGGTGCAGGCCACAGAGCCTTCTCTTACCGTGCACCTGTTTTGTGGAATGACCTTCCTATGGAGATAAAATAGTCAGAATCTGTAGAGACATTAAAGTCCAGACTTAAGATGCATTTATTCTCCCTTTTAAATGGCTAGCATACTGGCATAGCATGGAATTATGCTTCCTATCCTTTTAAATTCATTTTAAAAGTAATGGAACAGGTCACAGCCTCAACTGTTGTGGCTGGCGTGCCTGGCTGGCTTTTGTTTGTCCTCTGTTTCTGTCTTTTGGTTTTCCTTCCAGGTGGTGCGCATTTGGGACTGAGTGGCTGTGTGGCTGAGATATCAGGACCTCACCCTGATCACCTGCGGCTCGTCAGGACTCACAGCTGTGGTGCATCTACACGGATTGGAACATGGTAGCATTTAAGTCTGGAGTACACAGTGTGTGTTTGCCAGAGACTCGACCTTGTGACCAGACGGGTGAGATCGTCGTCTCAAGAGCCATCTCATCATCAGTGGATGCAGAGAACGTCCAGGTTTGATGCATGGTCTGTGAAAGAGGAGGGGGTGAGGTCTCACGCTCGTCAGCACACTTCCTGAGGTACGTTAGATTTTGTGACTAACATTTATACAGTCAGTAAATGTGGTGTCCCTCACACCTTATTATAGGTGTGAGGGACCGAACTGGTTCTGGCTCCGGACCGTTAGCGCTGCTGGGAGTGCACCGCAATCCACCACGCCAGACCGCGCACTTTTATATTTATCACATCACTGTTATGTTTATTAAACTCTGTTATCCTTTGTACCGTGCTCTGCTTATTTCATACTGGGTCCTTCAAACGCTGGTCGGTTCTCCGGGCTGCGTCCGACACATAACACTCAACTTTATCTAAAATCTGGGTCTGTTAGTGAAGCTTAGGGCAAACGGCCCTATACATACAGTAGTGTTCAGAATAATAGTAGTGCTATGTGACTAAAAAGATTAATCCAGGTTTTGAGTATATTTTTTGTTGTTACATGGGAAACAGTGTACCAGTAGATTCAGTAGATTCTCACAAATCCAACAAGACCAAGCATTCATGATATGCACACTCTTAAGGCTATGAAATTGGGCTATTAGTAAAAAAAAAAGTACAAAAGGGGGTGTTCACAATAATAGTAGCATCTGCTGTTGACGCTACAAACTCAAAACTATTATGTTCAAACTGCTTTTTTAGCAATCCTGTGATTCACTAAACTAGTATTTAGTTGTATAACCACAGTTTCTCATGATTTCTTCACATCTGCGAGGCATTAATTTTGTTGGTTTGGAACCAAGATTTTGCTCATTTACTAGTATGCTTGGGGTCATTGTCTTGTTGAAACACCCATTTCAAGGGCATGTCCTCTTCAGCATAAGGCAACATGACCCCTTCAAGTATATTGACATATCCAAACTGATCCATGATACCTGGTATGGAATATATAGGCCCAACACCATAGTAGGAGAAACATGCCCATATCATGATGCTTGCACCACCATGCTTCACTGTCTTCACTGTGAACTGTGGCTTGAATTCAGAGTTTGGGTATCGTCTCACAAACTGTCTGCGGCCCTTGGACCAAAAAAGAACAATTTTACTCTCATCAGTCCACAAAATATTCCTCCATTTCTCTTTAGGCCAGTTGATGTGTTCTTTGGCAAATTGTAACCTCTTCTGCACGTCTTTTATTTAACAGAGGGACTTTGCGGTGGATTCTTGCAAATAAATTAGCTTCACACAGGCGTCTTCTAACTGTCACAGCACTTACAGGTAACTCCAGACTGTCTTTGATCATCCTGGAGCTGATCAATGGGTGAGCCTTTGCCATTTTGGTTATTCTTCTATCCATTTTGATGGTTGTTTTCTGTTTTCTTCCATGCGTGTCTGTTTTTTTTTTGGTCCATTTTAAAGCGCTGGTGAGCATTGTAGATGAACAGCCTATAATTTTTTGCACCTGCGTATAAGTATTCCCCTCTCCAATCAACTTTTTAATCAAACTACGCTGTTCTTCTGAACAATGTCTTGAACGTCCCATTTTCCTCAGGCTTTCAAAGAGAAAAGCATGTTCAACAGGTGCTGGCTTCATCCTTAAATAGGGGACACCTGATTCACACCTGTTTGTTCCACAAAATTGACGAACTCACTGACTGAATGCCACACTACTATTATTGTGAACACCCCCTTTTCTACTTTTTTTTTACTAATAGTCCAATTTCATAGCCTTACGAGTGTGCATATCATGAATGCTTGGTCTTGTTGGATTTGTGAGACTCTACTGAATCTACTGGTACCTTGTTTCCCATGTAACAATAAGAAATATACTCAAAACCTGGATTAATCTTTTTAGTCACATAGCACTACTGTTATTCTGAACACTACTGTACATATATATATATATATGTGTGTGTATATATATATATATGTGTGTGTGTGTGTGTATATATATATATATGTATATATATATATATATATATATATAAAATCAGTCATTGTGCAAAAGCTCTTACTGTTTGTTTTCTGGCAGTATGTTTTTTTTTTCTTTGAAAAATAAATTGGAAAATAAATTGAAATTTCTTTACCGTCTGACAGGTGTCTTCTTATGAAATGCATGAAAGTGGCCGCTAGGTGGTGGTAGAGTTAGAGTTTAGATTCGGCCCCAGAGGGCGCAAGATACAAAAACAAGTTCCACCAAACAAAAACTGCCCTACTTTTATAACAGTACGACGTTTGATTTAAAGAAACCTACAAACAAAACCCTGTCAGAAACACTTTTTAATGATGTAACTAATAGTTTTCAGATCAGCTCCTTTCGGTCACTCTGAGTTAAATTTAGAAACGGGGGTTTTAAAGCACCCATTGCAAATGTTATTTTAGTCAACGAGGTCTCAAAATAATTTCTTCTCAGAACATTTATGTGCTTTGACCAGCTGCTGTTGCAGGTCAAGAGTCCAAGAAACAAGAATAGAAAATGAAATGACAGCTAAACATATTAATCATGATTCATTCATTCTCACAAAAATAAAGAGGTTCTTTTGTCCCCTGAGATACTATCTTTTATTTACAGGGGAATATTATTTCACAATTACTAAACTGCTACAGCACAGCGTGTGTAGTCCAGGGGCCAAGCAGACTACAGCTGTATGTAAAAGTTTGGGCACCTATGATGATTTCCATGATTTTCCTTTTTAAATCATTGGTTGTTTGGTTCAGCAATTTCAGTTAAATATGTCATATAGCAGACAAACACAGTGATATTTGAGAAGTGAAATGAAGTTTATAGGATTTACAGAAAGTGTGTAATAATTATTTAAACAAAATTAGGTAGGTGTATAAATTTGGGCACCTCAACAGAAAAAATACATCAATATTTAGTAGAGCTTCCTTTTGCAAAAATAACACCCTCTAAATGCTTCCTATAGCTTCCAATGAGAGTCTGGATTCTGGTTGAAGGTATTTTAGACCATTCATCTTTACAAAACATCTCAGGTCTGTTGGTTTCTGAGCATGGACAACCTACTTACAATCACACCACAGATTTTAAATGATATTCAGGTCTGGGGACTGAGATGGCCATTCCAGAACATTGTTCCTCTGCATGAATGCCTTAGTAGATTTTGAGCAGTGTTTAGGGTTGTTGTCTTGTTGAAAGATCCAGCCCTGGCGCAACTTCAGCTTTGTCACTGATTCATGAACATTGTTCTCAAGAATCTGCTGATATCAACTGGAATCCATGTGAATCCATTTTAACAAGCTTCCCAGTACACTCTAAGAAATGAAACACAGGGGTTTTAAATGTAATTAATACTATTATTCTCAATATACTTGCAAGTTAATTTTAGAGATTTAAGTAATAATGTTTCATTTGATTTAATTAATTTCAACTACAACATTGTTTTGCACTTAATTGACAATGTTATGCGGAAAAAGTTACCTTAACTTTATCAATTAAATTCAATGTTTTATTTCTTAGAGTGTACCTGCACTGGCCACCCAGCCACACAGTATGGTGGATCCACCTCCAAATTTTTCTGTAGGTAACAAGTGTTTTTCTTGGAATGCTGTGTTCTTTTCCAGCCATGCATACTGCCCCTTGTTATGTCCAAATAACTCAATTTTACTTTCATCAGTCCACAGCACCTTATTCCAACATGAAGCTGGCTTGTCCAAATGTGCTTTAGCATACCTCAAGCGACTCTGTTTCTGGTGTATACGCAGAAAAGGCTTCCTCTACATTACAGCATCTCCTTGTGCAAAGTACGCTGTATAGTTGAACGATGCACAGAGACACTATCTGCTGCAAGATGATGTTATAGGTCATTGGAGCAGGTCTGTGGGCTGACTATGACTGTTCTCACCATCCTTCACTTCAGATTATCTGAGATTTTTCTTGGCCTGCCACTTCAGGCCTAAACTAGTACTGTGCCTGTGATCTTCCATTTTCCTCACTATGTTTCTCACAGTGGAAACTGAGCTTACCAAACCAATTTTGTTTTCCAATAATTAGTGCTAAATGTATTCAAATCAATAAAATGACAAGGGTGCCCAAATTTATGCACCTGCCTCATTTTGTTTAAATAATTATTGCACACTTTCTCTAAATACTAGAAACTTCATTTCACTTCTCAAATATCAGTGTGTTCGTCTGCTATATGATATATTTAACTGAAATTTCTGATCCAGACAACCAATGATTTAAAAAAATCTTGGAAATTATCAGGGGTGCCCAAACTTTTGCATTCAACTGTATACCACCTAAGGTGACTAAAGAACACTAACAGTCCACCGTGGCCGACACAAAAATATAAGATACCACCCTATAGTAGTGGTTATAGCCAAACAGGGGTCAAAGAAGATTATCATATTTAAAACTATACCACATTATTCGTCTGATCACAAAGATTCCAAAAAGATATAGTTTGGTCTGTCTATGACTGAAAGGTTTGGAGTTATGGGGTAAAAAACAAAAACAGCAAAAACTGCGACAAAGATTATTTTCAGTCTGTATAGGGGTCAAAAATCAAAGCTGCTCCTGTTTGGGTAAAAAGTGATGTAAATTATTAGTTGAGCTCAGAATATTTTAAAAAGGAATAATTTGCACCATCTATTGTGTTTAGTTATTACATTAGGTGGTAACAGATGCCATATATTACAAAATAACGCAATGCTAAAATATACTCGGCTATATGAGCACACAATCAATGAAAGAGTGTGTAAAAAGAATTACATTACATTAGATAGAACTTTATTGATCCCTTGGGAAGACTCCTTCAGAGAAATTGATGTTCTATAGGAGCACACAGGGTAAGAAGCACACAGAGTATCAAAAGTGAAAGCAAAACAAAACAAATAGTTTGCAAATATAAATACATATACACAATATAAATACCAGTATACTGATCAATACTGATTTACTGGCTACTACTGTTCCTCGCCTTCCTGTCCTCTGTCTTCCTGTTACTCCTCCTCTCCCTGAGTGAGGAGTTGTACAGTCTGATGGCCTGAGGGACAAAGGAGTATTTCAGTCTGTTGATCCTGCACTTGGGAAGGAGCAGGATGTGGCTGAAGAGGCTCCTCTGGTTGCTGATGACGGTGTGCAGAGGGTGACTGGCATTGTCCATAATGTCCAGCAGTTTATTTGTTTTGACCCCTTGGAACAGGTCAAGGTTAGCCATCTTTGAATTTGTCCAAGGTCTGTGTCTCATGAATGCTCCCTGTGAATTTGAAGACCCTGGCAGTAATAGGACTGGACTTATGCTGAGCACAGACAGACAAACACACAGACGCAAAGTGTGCACAATACCCAATGGCCATATTATGGCCTTGGGTAAAAATCCAGTGGACATTGACCTTGCTTGCCTGATACTTTGAAGACCAAGCATTCAGAACAGTTGAAACCTAACATGTGCTTATCAAAAGTTAGTCATGCTGGCACACCAACTAGCACATGCCACACCATCCAGCAGGTGGTGTACATGTCTAGGGGACTTACCCACTCGCATTGTTTTTACACTTTCAGTTGATGTGGTGGTAAGGTTACACCTTACTCGTGTGAAGCGCAACTCTGTTGTGATTTGGTGCTATACAAATAAAATAAATTGAATCTGGTGCAACAAAGTTAACCACCTTCTAATCACTTCATCCTGAATGTGTGCTCTTTGTAAGTTGGTGGGTGGAGGGAGGCCAAAATTGGACCCAACATTCCTCTCCTAGTCGGAACTCTAGCAGCCGAATTCTGAACCATCTGGAGACTTCACACTGGACTGCTGCAAGATAGAATATAACGCAATGCTAAAATACCCTTGGCCGTATGAGCACTGTGTTCTTTATAGTTTGCAGTTGTTTAATTAATTATTAGTTAATTAATTTCTTATGCACAATGCAAATCGAGGAATATTTGTAGATCACCCGCTGTGCATTTGCAGGTATTAATGAGACAAATTTAACTCCATAGGAAATTAGCTTTGAGTTAGCGGAAGTTAGCGTGCATGCTAACATCTGCAAAATGTCTTGTCAGTGACTGCAGATGTGTTATCAGATTACAAAAACAGCGTTTTCAGTTTTAATAGTGTTTATTTCTCACTAGCTTTTACATTATATGACAAAGAGGATATATTTACACACAAACAAAACTGAGTTTTGCAGCTAGCTATCAGCCTGTGACGTCACCATGCTAACATTCGCAAAATGTCTTGTAAATAAGTTCAGGGGTGTTATTAGGTTCCAAAAACAGCATTTTCAGTTTTAGAAGTGTTTATTTCTTGCTAGCTTTTACATTATATATATATATATATATATATATATATATATATATATATATATATATATGACAAAGAGGATTTATTTACACACAAACAAAACTGAGTTTTGCAGCTAGCTATCAGCCTGTGACGTCACCATGCTAACATTCGCAAAATGTCTTGTAAATAAGTTCAGGGGTGTTATTAGGTTCCAAAAACAGCATTTTCAGTTTTAGAAGTGTTTATTTCTTGCTAGCTTTTACATTATATATATATATATATATATATATATATATATATATATGACAAAGAGGATTTATTTACACACAAACAAAACTGAGTTTTGCAGCTAGCTATCAGCCTGTGATGTCACCATGCTAACATTCGCAAAATGTCTTGTAAATAAGTTCAGATGTGTTATTAGGTTCCAAAAACAGTGTTTTCAGTTTTAGAAGTGTTTATTTCTCACTAGCTTTTACATAATATATGAGAAACATACATATTAACACACAAAACTAAGTGGTTTTGGAGAGACCAGCCACTGATGTCACAGTGCAGCTCTACTCTGATTGGCTGTCAGGACCGCCATTCAAGAACAAAACTGAACAGATTGAAACATAATGTGACCTTTTGACCTCTTAAAATAGGTCAAGGTTAGCCATCTTTGAACTTGTCCAAGGTCTGTGTCCCAGTAATGTTCCCTGTGAATTTGAAGACTGTGGCAGTAATAGAACTGGACTTATACTGAGCACAGACAGACGGACAGATGGATGCAAAGCCTTCGCAATACCCGAATGCCATATAGTGCAGCAGATAAGTAAATATTTACTGAGGGATCCTTCAAATGGTGATGCAAGCACCAAATTTGGCGCACATACTCCTTAGACATTACTCTTTTAAAACTGCTGGGTACCCGCGTGAACTTTCAATAGACGGCCAAGAAGGGGTCAACTGAAGTATTACACAGGAGTCAAAATTTAAAAATGCTCCAATCATATTGAAAGGTATTCCATATTATTTGCCTGATCATAAAAATTCCAAAAAGGTATAGTTTGGACTATCTGTGAATGAATGTTTCGGAGTTATGGGTAAAAACAGCAAGAACAGTGACAAAGGTCAATTTCAATTTGTACAGGGGTCAAAAGTTAAAGTTGCTCCAATTTTGGTAAAAAGTGATCTAAATTATTAGTTGGGTGAATACGGTTTTAAAAAGGAATAGTTTGCATCATGTATCATGCATAGTTATCATGTTACAGGGTAGCATATGTCACATGTCATAGAATCCAATGGATGCTGATATTGTTTAACCTTTACTTTGCAAACCATGCAGGCAACACAGTCAAAACTATTCCATTTATTAATCCTATTAGCTCAACCAGTAATTTGCACCACTTTTTACCAAAATTGGAGCAACTTTACCTTTTGACCCCTGTACAAACTGAAATTGACCTTTTTCAGTGTTCTTGCTGTTTTTACCCCATAACTCCAGACCATTCATTCACAGATAGTCCAAATTATACCTTTTTGGAATCTTTATGATCAGACAAATAATATGGAATACCTTTCAATATGATTGGAGCATTTTTAAATTTTGACCCCTGTGTAATACTTCAATTGACCCCTTCTTGGCCGCCTATTGAAAGTTCACGTGGGTACCTGGCATTTTTAAAAGAGTAATGTCTAAGGAGTATGTGTGCCAAATTTGGTGCTTGCATCACCATTTTAAGCATTTTTTTCAGTTATCCGCTGGACAAATATTTGATGGTAAAAATAGGACGTTACAGTAATCCACTACTTGAAGCCAGTTCTCCTGTTAACAGCTGTCTTTCTGTGCAAATTGCTCAACAGCAGTCACACCTCATAAAGGATTAAAGAAACAAAGGGATTCTGGTTGGAAAATGTCAAGTCATTTCGTGTTTTGGGGCTAAAGCCCCCTGTACCCCCACACCTAATGCCGCCTGTGTGCGGAGACCTGCACTTCTCCGTCCTTCCAAGCGATGGCGATAGAATCAAAAAGTAAATTCATAATTGGGGGGTCTCCAGCTCTGCCTGTGTCACATGGATCCACGGTACTGAGCCGAGGGGATGCCAGTGGAGATGGAGGGGGCATGAGGACCCGCGGAGGAGACGGCGGCAGAGAGACGGAGCATCGGATCATCGGGCTGCACTTCCCAGCGTGCCTTGTGGCTGCTGGGGAGCAGAGGAGCGTGGACAGGGCGCGCGAGGGGGGTCAGCGCGGCCGCCGGAGGATGTCACATGCAATATGCTGCATTCCTGGATGTTTTTTTTTTCTGAAGCCCGAGGAAAGCCGAGCTGTCAAGTTTGATTGATTATGTTTGCGGGGCGCGCCTGGTCCGAGCGGAACCCGAAGGAAGCGATTGACGCTGCGCCTCCCAAAATCTGCGAGCTGAGTGAGTACAAGGCTGCGCCATGTGTGACAGGCTGGAGGGGGGGGTTGGAGGGGGTCATTCATATATGTGCTATACCTGAAGGTGCACGCGCACTTGGCACAGATAGTAACTTGAATTCATCCTGTGCGTTTTTCTCTCTTTGTGCGTATTTAACACAGAGACACGTGCGCGCCCGCTCCTGTCTCACTGCATCGCCTTTTGTGGCTAAAGGCTACCCCCCCCCCCCCAAAAAAAAAAAAATAAAATAAAATAAAATAAAAATAAATGAACGGATTCATCAGAGAACATGATTGTGATCTGTCGGGAGGAAGGCGCGCGAACCCTCCAGTCACGCGTTTTTTCATGCGCACCGCGAACCATAAACATCATTAGACCCACGGCGCGCCCCCGCCCCCACCCGACGTCTCCTCCCTCAGTAAGGGTGGGGGGGCGGGGAAGTGGCTTAGCTGACCTCGGGGACACACAGCATCCCAAAAAATCCTCACTTTGATCTGGAAATGAAACAAATCCGGGAACGCGTGCCTGCGCGCCATGCGCCGGCCGCCTCTGTGGACCTGCGCGCTGATCACGTTCACACCCTGATTTTATCGCTGATTGGCGCTGGATTGGAACCTGTTGGCACCAGCACCACTGCGGTTGACAGTCCAGAGGCTCGGCACCCAAATGTGCGTGATGGATGCGGATGCCATGAAAGAGGATTATACCTTTAGGTCCAAGCACACACACCATTCGAGTCTTTCTAACCTCTAGCTGGCGTTGTGCAAAATCCAGTTGCAGGATCCTTTGTGAAATCTGCTGAGCAAATGATGTCTTACTTTATGATTATTTGTGTGCATTAAAATTAAACGCGGTTGCACATTGAAACATATAGCTTCTTCTTTTCCCACGCAGCCTTCTATCCCACATGGTTTGTCATTGTTGCAAGCAAACATTTGACCTAATTCACATTCTCACACAATAGCCCCCCCCCACACACACACACACACACACTCTTTCTCCCTCTTCTCTTTCTAATACACAAACGTTGCTGTTATTTGTGTCACGCAGAGGGTGAGGTTTTTACCCCACGTGATCTCCCAGGTGGTTTATCAAACAGAGGTGGGTGATACCGGGAATTTTGGTATTGATCCGATACCAAGTAAATACAGGCCCAGTATTGCCAATATCGATACCAATACCAATACTTTTTCATATTTAAGCTTCATAGATCCAAAGGATCCAAAAGACCTAGGATAGAATTTCGCCAAACATTGTATGTGACAACAAAATACTTTATTATCACAATCAACATTTTTGATAAAAAAAAAATCACTCAGCACAACTTAAAACAAAATCTCCTGAGGTACAGGGCTGACAAACCACAATACACGGGTGCGCTGCTCCGTGTTGTGTGACACAGCACTGCTCTTACAGACAGAGTAGACTTTGATGAATCTGCGTGCGCAGCAGTCAGTGCGTATCGATCTTTTTACATGAGGATCGTTCAGCATCGATACCAGCGTTGGTATCGATATTAGGATCGATCCGACCACCTCTATTATCAAAATCTGAGCAGACTGGCAGTGAGGTTGATGGCGACTCCCACTTCCGCTTTATGACGGATAAACCATCGTTTGTTTTGTTGACACGTGGCATGAAGGTGGAAAAACCTGCACGTCTTCTTTATCTTTGGAAATAGTTCAAAAACAATTATGGCTAAGTTTTGGGAATAAAAATAAGACCTGATGTATTTTGATTCATGATTCATCCTTTTTAATTAATTAGTTTGGCGCATCAACAGGTGCACAGGTTGCTGTCATTCACTGAGGCTGTTGTGAGTCAAACCTTCACCCATAATGTCCCACATCTGTCTCACCCCGTGGAAACATCTCTTTGTTTGCTTGTAAACAGGATAGCTTTACATCTTTGTGATGTCATCAAGAGATTTCTTGAAATCCTGTCTTTCATGTATAAAGAGAGAGATAAAAGGAAACATTTTATTGTTGGAATTGGGCTACCAATAAGTAGACCTGTGTTTGATTCCCTTTCATGCTGTCTCTGTATCAGTTCACCCAGCTGTAAATGGGTATCAGCCTTGGCTGGGAAGTAACCCGTGATGAACTGGCGTCCCATCCAGGGACAGTCATAATCTCACACTCTATGGTATCCGGAGATAAGCACCGGCACCAGTGGGCCTCAGAGAGTGCAGGATATATTTCTTCTTCAAGATTCAACAGTCTGTTTGCTTGTCAGCAGGATACCTGTACACCTTTATGATGTCATAAATGGAGTTCTTGAAATCACCTTGTCTTACCGTGTTAAAGGAAGGGATAAAAGGAAAAATTATGAGGTAGCTCAAGGTCCAACAGTTTTTTTTAATCAGCAGAATATCTATTCATATTTCTAATGTCATAAAGTAGTTTCTTGAAAAACATCCTATCTTACTGCATTAAAAGAGATTAAGATATTTTTTAAAAGTAACTTTGATCCAATGCTGTATTTGGTTATAAGCAGAATAATTACATCTTTATAACATTATGAAGCATTTCTTGATTGCTATGATCAAGAAATAAATGGAGTTTTTGTGGTACCTCAAGGTCCAACAGTTTGGTTGTTTCTCAGAAGGCTATAAAGACACCTATACATCTTTGTGATGGCATAAGGGGATTTCTTGAAAACACCACACCAGTCTATGCTAAAGAAATAGATAAAAGGAATTTGTGGAGGCTTTCTTAGGTTTTGGGGTCTTGAACACCAAGTTATAGGATTTCTCATAACAGCTACCATCTACTGGTGTTTTGTGCCAGTTATTAATTGGCTACTTGTTTCAGGTTTATTTTACATTAAACCTTCAGCACCACTTATTAATTAAAAAACAAACATAAAACAACAACAACTCATTTGTCCCTCAGGCCATCAGACTGTACAACTCCTCACTCGGTGGGGGGGGGGGGGGGGGGGTGAGAGGAGTAACAGGAAGACAGAGGACAGGAATGAGAATGAGAGGAACAGTAGTAGCCAGTAAACCAGGATTGGTCAGTATGTCTGGTATTTATATTGTGTATTTGTATTTGCATTTATATTTATATTTGCAAACTGTTCTTCTTTTTTTTCACTTCTGATATTCTGTGTGCTTCTTACCCTGTGTGCTGCTATACAATGCTTCTGGAACCTCAGTTTCCCTGATGGAGTCTTCCCAAGGGACCAATAAAGTTCTATCTGGCCTAATCTAATCAAAACAATGCATTTGAAATGAAACAACTGGGGCAACTGTTTGTTGTGATTTGGCGCTATATAAAAAAAAATTGATTGATTGATTGATTAATTGTTGATGTTTCATATTTTGGCCCTGTGTGGTGCAAGAATGTGCCACAACACCTGCCGCCTGCAGGTAACAGAGGGTGATTTGTAAGGCAGACAGAGGGGACCTCTGTGTCCGGGGAGAATCAGAAAAGCCGCTGGTGGAAGGCCCTCTTCCTGCTCTGCTCACAGCTTTACGTCCAATTGGTTGGCTGAGACAAGGCAGCTCCTGGGACAGAGAATACACTGCAGTGCTGAGGCGTCACTCTGACTAACACCGCAGGCGCGGGCAGGGGGACAGAGAGGGAGAAGAATGGGTGGGGAGCGTTGGACACAGCGCCAAAGGACGCAATCTGGAGATGGAAGGCTGGGAAGCCATGTGACTGCCTCCTGTCATCATCTGCTTTCAGCGTCTTTAAACACCTGCCAGACGACTCCTACGCAAGCCTCTGGATCCTGTCTTTTCCTCCCCACATGCACCTTTCCCGTTTCTTCCTTCTCATTACCCACTCCTCTGCTTAGTTGTCAAATCGGCGCAGATACAATTATGCCGACACTGTTGCAAGTGTGAATTAAATGAGTTTCCTCACAGGTGCTTGTGATTC
The DNA here is from genome assembly GCF_902500255.1 of Thalassophryne amazonica. NCBI lineage: Eukaryota > Metazoa > Chordata > Actinopteri > Batrachoidiformes > Batrachoididae > Thalassophryne > Thalassophryne amazonica. The sequence goes on along the minus strand of NC_047108.1, from coordinate 102,522,442 downwards.
TTTGCACTCAAGAAATTGTCTGGTTTAGGTGGAGAGGTAGAAACGGGGGTGTTACACAGGGTCACAACCTCCCAAATCCTTAAAGAGGTCATATTATGGACCGTTTTTACAGGTTCATATGGGCCAACAAAAAGGTTTAATACTTATATTTATGTATTCAGCCAAAAATACAAAATGACGCTGGCATTGCACAGCCCAGTGATATGATCTGTGTTTATCTGTCTATCTAGAAATCTATAGTTTTGATCTTTCTACAACAAACTTGGTGTGCTGATAGTTTGACATACATGTGGTCATATTTAAAATGTCATATTTGGTCATATTTGTTAAAGTTATTTACAAAACTGCTGCTCATACAGCTGTCAAGAAGAGGAAAATTAGCTATAGAGACCAAAACTGATTTTTTTTTTTTCTTTTTTGTACCAGGCTGTAAATATATTTATTTCTGCTCTAAAGTTTAACATGGGCTTCTATGAGAATCTGCTCCTTTTTAGACCCAGACTCAAGCAGCCGCTCAATGAAGTGCAACTTTTTTCATTTCTGGGTAGGCTTAAGTGTTGACGGGCAGAGGTTCAAGTTTGATGTATATCACTAATGCCTATGTCATCTCACACCCTGGTATTACCACTCAGGTATGTTGCTACTGATATATAATTGCATGTTACACCAGGATCACACATGAAGGCATCTGGTATCACAGTGTTAACACAGTGGTTGCTGTATGTACAGCAGTAGGAGCCTACATTTTGGAAAGCTGGAGTCTTATCACTTGATTTTGAACATCCTAAAACCTTCTGCAATGTGATCTTTGCTGTGTTTCAACATAATGGCAAATCACAAGGTTTTATACAAGCACATATGTACATGCTGCACATCTGCACTTGATCCACAGCCCTGCACTATATGTATGCATGACACACTCACCCATTATCAAATAGCTGGTCAGATACATGCTTTTTGTCTTTTTTGATGAGAGGGGTCCGCTTGGCAAGCAACCTCTCAAGGAACTCCAGGTGTACCCCCTGGAAGGATTGCTGTCTGGGTATATCCTCTGCCAGTTTACTCATGAGGGTATACATGACACCCCAGTGGTCTCCGCATCAACCAAAGATGGGACCGCAACCTCCTATGCTGCTCTTGGGTGTTTCCTTTTTGCTGTGAGGAGCAGGCTGCCCTATATAGGCTGTCAGGCCCATTGGTGCCAGTGCTTATAGATATATACTTTATTGATCTCACAGTGGAGAAATTATCTCCACTGTGAGATCAATAAAAACTATCAGTAAAAATTATCTCTGGATTCTGTAGCGTCAAGCATATGAGGGCCTACAACTCCCCCAGAGGCCAGTGCCTATTTACAGCTGGGTGGAAGGGAGAATATTTGTTTCACATTTTAAGTTGATGTGCTGTCAGATTGCTAGTTTGTGTTTTTGTGTATTTTTTAAAGAGATTAGTTGTTTTAAAACAGGTTAAACAGCATCAGTGTGGTGGTATCGCCAGAAACTCCAGTATCGGTTCCAGTATCGGTATTGTACTACCCCTAATTGTAACATATTGCGAAGTGTGAGGTTGGCTGTTTTTCAGCTCTCTTGTAAACACCTTGTTTTGGTGCCTGTCACTTTAACTCTCCTCAGTACACACCGTGAAAAGGACTAGTCTCCTGTGTGCTTGCTCTGGGGATTGGTAAGGTTCCACCTTGAGGCAATTTTGTTGTGATTTGGCTCTATATAAAATGAAATAAATTGAAATCAAAAACTAGTCTGTACATGTGGACCCCTCTAGAATGTCTTGTTTTTTTTAATCCTATGAACATGGATTGTTAATTTTTCTCTTTTTTTGAACATGACTTTTCAGTGTAAAAAATCAATACTTACCACTACTCACTGCAGTTGCCCGACTACTAATAACCTGAAGAAAAACTGCTCTGACAGTTCAGTAGTAATGAAAAAATTGACACGGAGCTCAAAGTTTTGCTGTGGAGGCTGAGCAGATACCCTTATATCAAACTGGGGTTCAAGTGGTCCCCATTTAAAAAAAATATAAAAATACTGATAGTATTTAGCCAAATTGGATCAAAATAAGTGAAATTGAAGTTAATTGTGTAGGTGACAGTTACAAAAAAATTTTAGCTCAAAAAGATTAACAGTTCAGCAAATATATCAATAAATATACCCCTGGGGTTTGCTTGGACACCAGGTGCACTGATTCAACCTGCTCTCACACCGGTTTGTGATGGTGTCATGAAAAGTGATTTAATCTATTAGTTTGTGATACCGTCATAAAATGTGCTACATTTTCGTGACGATATCATGAAAGTATTTTGTGGTGGTATCACGAAATTTGGGATGATATGGGGGGGGCAGTGGGTTATGATTAGGAATAGGAGTAGGGTTAAAAATACTGATTGAAACTCACCGTGTCACGAAAATGTGATGCAATTTGTGACGATATCACAGAAAAAAAAAACCATGAGGCTGGACTGACCGATTAGGGTTGAATAGAAAAGAGCTGCCACACCCCCTCTCTGAAGGTGGTGGTGGTGGGGGGGGGGGGGTGTCAGCGTTCTTTTATTCCTGCAAGTTGTGTGACATATGTCACAGAAATCTAAGACAACCAGTTTCAGGCAGAGTTTGCTTTCATCAGGCTCATTTCCACATGCACAGATGTATAACTGGATGATTTTTGAAGACATTTGACATGAAACTACAACCGCGAATAGCAGATAAAAAACTTATTTGCACAATGTGACCCCTTTTACATGTTATTGCCTCTTTTTTTTTCCAAGTACACCAAATAGTCTTGATGGACACGGTGGCCCATTGTGTTCCCTGCAGCATTCAGTTACATTCAAAGTAGTATGAAATGAACTTGATTATCCACAGTTGAAAAACATGATTTATTAATAGATTATGTTCATAATAATCAGAATGAAGTTAATCTCAATCTACAAGGAAAGCCGTTTATCTGCTCCGGACACTGAAATGACAATGATAAGGATGACTTTTTGGCACGCTGGGACCAATAAAAAGCAGGAGTGATGCTGATTGTGGTGGTAGATAGGCTGGTGTGTGAAGTTTGGTGCAGCAGTGTGAAATTTGGTACAAATTGGATTTTATGCCGAGAACAGTTGCGCTCGTGGCTGGATCTAAAATAAGAAATGCAAATTATTATTCAAATCTGTGGAAATATATTTAAAAGATGGCTCTGCACAGCTTGATAGCATTTAATAGAAAAACAAATATACAGATTGTCGTAAAATAAAACAAATCAGTTAAATGAGATACTTTAACACTTTTATGGAAAAGACAAAGTGCAGCAACAACACATAGCTGATAGAGAGAAGGAAGGATGATATCTTTTATAAATCATGAATAACACTAATTTATATCTTATGGGCACATGGTAACATGTTACTGTAGCGTCTCCCGTAATCCAAGAATCCCAACGTGTGGGCCACGCCCCCCTGCTGGTCTGGTTGAGATTTTCAATTTTATAATAAATTTTGAAATTATCCCAAAATATTTGATTGTTTAAAAAAACATAATTTTAAGTAACAAAGCAAAGCCTTTGGATTCAAATTCTGTGTTATTCTTCATGAGTCGGTACAATTGTGAATAAAGGTTTGGGTGGGCTGCAGAAGATTTTAAGATTCCAAAGTGGGCCACAGCTTTCTGAAGTTTTTGAATGGCTGCTTTGGAGATATTTTTAGCAAAGCAGTGTGGGGGCTAGTCTAGTTATTGGAGCAAATTTGGAGTCATTTGTACCATTTCAACCATAAATAATTTTCACTAGAGCAGAATAAGCGTAGTCGTTTATATATACGAGGTATCTTATAAAACTAACCGGCAGTTTTATAAAAAAACCAAACTATATGGATTTGATTGACATGCGATTACACCAGTCATGCTTGAACCGTCGTGCGCATGTGTGAGTTTTTTCACGTGTATCGGTGACGTCATTTCCCTGTGGGCAGGCCTTGAGTGAGATGTGGTCCCGCCCTCTCTGCTGAATTCCTTTGTTTCACACGCTGCTCGAGACGGCGCGCGTTACTTTATCAACCTTTTTTCTGGACCTGTGAGGAATATCCGAGTGGACACTATTCGAGAAATTCAGCTGGTTTTCGGTGAAAAGTTTAACGGCTGATGAGAGATTATGGGGTGTTTCTGTCGGTGTAAGGACTTCCCACAGAGCAGGACGTCCTGCAGCGCTTCCAGGCGCCGTCGTCGGCCTGTTTCAAGATGAAATCATCCTAATTTAAGGCTTAATTCACCCAGGACGTCGTGAGAGAACAGAGAAGATTCAGAAGAGGCCGGCATGAGGACTTTATGCGGACATTCCACTGTTTAAAGACATTTTTTAATGAAAGACGTGCGCGCAAATTCACAGAGTCGTTTCCGTGATGACTCGGTGAATCTGTGTGACAGGAAAAACACCTCCGTGTTGAAAACCATTTGTAAAATTCAGGCGGGTTTTGATGGCTTTCAACAAGTGAGTAACTGAGAAATTGTTTAACAGCTTGGGCATGTTCGAACTTGCCCGTTAAGGTTTCCAACGGAGGTGTTTTTCCTGTCGCGACCCCCCGCGGTCGGGTCCGGCCCGACATGTGACTCTGCCCGCACGTTCTTTCATTACAAAATGTCCGTTAACAATGGAATGTCCGAATAAACTCCTCATGCTGACTTCTTCTGAAAGTTCTCTGTTCTCTGACGACTTACTGGGTCAACAGAGCCTGAAATGTGGAAGTTTTCAACTTGAAACGGCGAGACGCTGCCGCCTCGAAGCGCAGATCTCTGTCAGGCGCCGTGGGCCGTCCTTACGGCGACACTACCAGACCAAAATCTCTCATCAGCCGTTAAAATTTTTACCGAAAACCAGCTGAATTTATCGAATGGTGTCCACTCAGTTGTGCCTTACAGTTTTGAAAAAATTTTGATCAAACAAAGCAGCAGTCTGAGCCATTCCTAAACAATGAAAAAATCGACGAGAGGGTGGGCCACTCCTCACTCAAAGACTGCCCACAGATGAATGATGTAACCGACAGGTGTGAAAAAACTCTTGCATGCCCACGAGGGTTCAAGCATGTCTGATGTAATCACACGTGTGTTGTATGGCTGGGGGGCCTGGCTGCCTTTTTGTTTCTGTCTTTTGTTTTTCCTTCCAGGTGGCTTGCATTTGGGACTGAGTGGCTGTGTAGCTGAGTTTATCAGGACCTCACCCTGATCACCTGCGGCTCGTCAGGACTCACAGCTGTGGTGCATCTACATGGATTGGAACATGGTGGCATTTAAGACTGGAGTACACAGTGTGTATTTGCCAGAGACTCGACCTTGTGACCAGACGGGTGAGATTGTGTCTCGAGAGCCATCTCATCATCAGTGGATGCAGAGAACGTCCAGGTTTGATGCATGGTCTGTGAAAGAGGAGGGGGTGAGGTCTCACGCTCGTCAGCACACTTCCTGAGGTACGTTAGATTTTGTGACTAACATTTATACAGTCAGTAAATATGGTGTCCCTCACACCTTATTATATTGAGCTGTATGTAGTCGTTTAATCAGCTTCCACTGCTGTGGAGTTTTGTGAACCGGATGTTCCATGCCTGCAGGGTGGGAAGCTGATTAGTAATTAAGCCAGGAAGTGTTTGCTGTTTGTGCACCTTTGAGTGGTCTCTCTGTGTGTTGAGTGTGGACTCACATAATGATTCCTTCTTTCACAGACTCGGTTTGTCGCGGCCACCTGGGGGGTGTCGGCGGGGTCCTTGGGTCCGAACCAGTTCTGGCTCCGGACCGTTAGCGCTGCTGGGAGCGCACCGCAATCCACCACGCCAGACCGCGCACTTTTATATTTTTCACAGCACTGTTATGTTCATTAAACTCTGTTATCCTTTGTACCGTGCTCTGCTTATTTTATACTGGGTCCTTCAAACGCTGGTCGGTTCTCCGGGCTGTGTCCGACACATAACAACGTGATTCAAATCCATATAGTTTTTGAAAAAAATAATAAGGTTGGATACTTTTCTAATAGACCTCATATATATATATATATATATATATATATATATATATATATATATATATATATATATATATATATATATATATATATATAAAAAGAAATGAGCGTATTTTCTTCAAACTGTGTAGGAATATTCTTTGGTTGGGTGTCTTCAGATGATTTCATTTTGGAGCAGATTGGTCAATGTCAGTGTCTTCAAAAATATACTGTTTGAAAAACATATTTTGTCAGGATATTGCCAAATCCAGTAGGGTTAAGGCACCTTGATACTTGGACAAATTTGATTCCTGCACTGGTACACAATCTGGCATGCCAGAGAGTAAACTCGTTGCAAACTGTTGTAAACTATTGTGAACTGCGCATGAGCTGTGCACAGCTGCGAGCCAGTGCGCAAAGAAAACTTTGAAATTGTCAAAATTTCTGGCACGCATTCATTTTGTGAACTACGTAGATGTGAACAATGTTACATCTATAATAAACATAATTTTACAGATACATTATCTAACACATAAGAAGGAATGACAATGCAACTGTTTTACCAATCCATTATAACATTATAAATAATTACCTTTGAGATGATTCCAAATATTAAAATATATAAAATATAAAATAATTTTTATAAAAATTAAAATTATATAAAATAATAAAATATTCTGTTGGATTTACATGAGAAAATTATTTTATTTGAACACATTCTGATCATGTGCAACTCATTTAAGTCATATTTCCTTTCTCAGTGTACACTGAAAAAAAGAGAATCGTTACCCCAACCTTCAACGCTGCTTCAATTGGTAACAAATAAAGTAATTAGTTGTGCCAGTTGAACTCATCACATAATATTTCTGTGAATTTGCTAATTTAATTTGGACAAACTAAATTCATTTAGGCTTTCTGTTTTTCCAGTGTAGTCCGCTCAAGGTCGCCAATGGTTTTCATTTTGTTATTATGTAGAAAACACCAGGATCTCAAATGGGAAATGTGACATCATGTGTTTACAGCATTCTACCACTGTAATGGTTGTGATGGGTACAGATGAATGAAACTACAGGTTGGTTCCTTATATGGCACCTTGGTTCTATGGCCTGGTATGAAGCTGGACATTAAGCAGTTATGAGAGTCATAAAACAAGACTTATTTCCAAATAATGTGCACGTGATCTGTCTCTGGCCCTGGTGGTTATGTGAAATGACTATTTGACCGTTATCCCTCATAGGTGTGAATATAATATGAACAGAAAACCACATAGCAGCCTTTCACATCTCCTGCAATGTTCCAACCCTTGATTAGGCCCTGATAGCCAGCAGGATTTGGATTTGTGACACGAGTCCTCTGGATAGATTATCTGCCCAATTGGCTACATGAATTATGGATAACCCACATTGTTGGAAAGGTCTCATTAAAAGTAACTTCAGATGAATACTCAATACTTTGCTTCCAAGTCTGAAAAATAACTGAAAAGGAAGCAAAAAATGAAGTTTTATGAGAAACCAGAGAAGAGTATGACTCTGTATAGTATCTCAGATAGCTTATGTGTTTCATATTCTGTCTTATTCAAGGTACAGTTGTGGTAGGAAGTTTACATGCACTCATCATGGCCATGAGCGTCATGGTAATTTTGTGCTTTTAATGAAGTCTTTCAGCAGTTCTTTTTCCAGCATGGAATGATTGTGCAGTGTGCATCATCAGTGATTTTAATAATCAAGAATTGGGTGCCCAAGTTTGAATTCATTTTAGATCTTCTCTAATTCACACAGGGTCAAAACTATACATACAGGCTCAAATATATACATACATTCGCTTGCATCTTTTAATAAGTGGTGCTGAAGGTTCGTCAATGTCTTTTGATGTCCAATAAACTCCTTGTTAGTGATCATGATTGACTACAACTGGTAGTTTCTCTTTGCATTAAAAGGATGTGTTTGACAGCAATCGTTGGACTGACCAATACTCAGAACAATGGGAAAGTTGAAGGAACTCTGTGAAGATCTAAGAAGGAGAATTGTAGATTTGAAGTTTGGAAGGTCTCTTGGTGCCATTTATAAACAACTGCAGATTCTGAGATCATCAGTTCAAACAATTGTACAAAATTCCAAGTTAATCTGGCAAGGTCTGGAAGAAGATCCAAACTGTCACCCTCAGATGAAAGGAAACTGGTTAGGATGTTCAGGAACAACCCAGGAACCACCAAGGCTCAGAATTTGCAGCTTCCCACATGGACAAGCCAAAAATACCTTCTGGAGAAAGGTTGTATGGTCGGACAAGACAAAAATTGAGCTATTTGGCCACAATGACAAGAGGTATGTTTGGAGGTGTAAAGGTGAGGCTTTCAAACCTAAAAAGACTGTACCAGTTGTTAAGCATGGTGGTGGTAGCATCATGCTCTGGGGTTGTTTTGCTGCCAGTGGGACAGGTGCATTGTATAAAGTTCATTCATGTCCATGATGAGTGTGTACGTAAAAATCTGACTTCTACTTCGTCTTTCGGCTGTTCCCGTTAGAGGTCGCCACAGCAGATCAATCGTTTCCATCTCACCCTGTCCTCTGTATCTTCCTCTGTCACACCAACCACCTGCATGTCCTCTCTCAGCACATCCATGAACCTCCTCTTTGATCTCCCTCTTCTCCTCCTGCCTGGTGGCTCCATCCTCAGCATCCTTCTCCCTATATACTCTGGGTCTCTCCTCTGCACATGTCCAAACCATCTCAATCTCGCCTCTCTGACTTTGTCTCCAAACCAAAAAATGAGGTGGGCTTCATAGATAATTGGCAAAGCTTCTGGGGAAAACCTGGTCTTGTTAGGAGAGACGGCATCCATCCCACTTTGGATGGAGCAGCTCTCATTTCTAGAAATCTGGCCAATTTTCTTAAATCCTCCAAACCGTGACTATCCAGGGTTGGGACCAGGAAGCAGAGTTGTAGTCTTACACACCTCTCTGCAGCTTCTCTCCCCCTGCCATCCCCTGATTACCCCATCCCCGTAGAGACGGTGCCTGCTCCCAGACTACCAATAACCAGCAAAAATCTATTTAAGCATAAAAATTCAAAAAGAAAAAATAATATAGCACCTTCAACTGCACCACAGACTAAAACAGTTAAATGTGGTCTATTAAACATTAGGTCTCTCTCTTCTAAGTCCCTGTTGGTAAATGATATAATAATTGATCAACATATTGATTTATTCTGCCTTACAGAAACCTGGTTACAGCAGGATGAATATGTTAGATTAAATGAGTCAACACCCCCGAGTCACACTAACTGTCAGAATGCTCGTAGCACGGGCCGGGGCGGAGGATTAGCAGCAATCTTCCATTCCAGATTATTAATTAATCAAAAACCCAGACAGAGCTTTAATTCATTTGAAAGCTTGACTCTTAGTCTTGTCCATCCAAATTGGAAGTCCCAAAAACCAGTGTTATTTGTTATTATCTATCGTCCACCTGGTCATTACTGTGAGTTTCTCTGTGAATTTTCAGACCTTTTGTCTGACTTAGTGCTTAGCTCAGATAAGATAATTATAGTGGGCGATTTTAACATCCACACAGATGCTGAGAATGACAGCCTCAACACTGCATTTAATCTATTATTAGACTCTATTGGCTTTGCTCAAAAAGTAAATGAGTCCACCCACCACTTTAATCATATCTTAGATCTTGTTCTGACTGCGCTGTAACTAGGTTTAAGGATATGATTCCTTCTTTATGTTCTCTAATGCCATATACCAACACAGTGCAGAGTAGCTACCTAAACTCTGTAAGTGAGTTAGAGTATCTCGTCAATAGTTTTACAGCCTCATTCAATCAATCAATCAATCATTTTTTTTTTTTTATATAGCGCCAAATCACAACAAACAGTTGCCCCAAGGCGCTTTATATTGTAAGGCAAGGCCATACAATAATGATGTAAAACCCCAACGGTCAAAACGACCCCCTGTGAGCAAGCACTTGGCTACAGTGGGAAGGAAAAACTCCCTTTTAACAGGAAGAAACCTCCAGCAGAACCAGGCTCAGGGAGGGGCAGTCTTCTGCTGGGACTGGTTGGGGCTGAGGGAGAGAACCAGGAAAAAGACATGCTGTGGAGGGGAGCAGAGATCGATCACTAATGATTAAATGCAGAGTTGGAGTATAAGGAAGCCCTACCATTATTTAATGCTTCGATCTTAAATATGATCAATCTATCTTTGTTAGTTGGCTATGTACCACAGGCTTTTAAGGTGGCAGTAATTAAACCATTACTTAAAAAGCCATCACTTGACCCAGCTATCTTAGCTAATTATAGGCCAATCTCCAACCTTCCTTTTCTCTCAAAAATTCTTGAAAGGGTAGTTGTAAAACAGCTAACTGATCATCTGCAGAGGAATGGTCTATTTGAAGAGTTTCAGTCAGGTTTTAGAATTCATCATAGTACAGAAACAGCATTAGTGAAGGTTACAAATGATCTTCTTATGGCCTCGGACAGTGGACTCATCTCTGTGCTTGTTCTGTTAGACCTCAGTGCTGCTTTTGATACTGTTTACCATAAAATTTTATTACAGAGATTAGAGCATGCCATAGGTATTAAAGGCACTGCGCTGCGGTGGTTTGAATCATATTTATCTAATAGATTACAATTTGTTCATATAAATGGGGAATCTTCTTCACAGACTAAGGTTAATTATGGAGTTCCACAAGGTTCTGTGCTAGGACCAATTTTATTCACTTTATACATGCTTCCCTTAGGCAGTATTATTAGACGGTATTGCTTAAATTTTCATTGTTACGCAGATGATACCCAGCTTTATCTATCCATGAAGCCAGAGGACACACACCAATTAGCTAAACTGCAGGATTGTCTTACAGACATAAAGACATGGATGACCTCTAATTTCCTGCTTTTAAACTCAGATAAAACTGAAGTTATTGTACTTGGCCCCACAAATCTTAGAAACATGGTGTCTAACCAGATCCTTACTCTGGATGGCATTACCCTGAGTTCTAGTAATACTGTGAGAAATCTTGGAGTCATTTTTGATCAGGATATGTCATTCAAAGCGCATATTAAACAAATATGTAGGACTGCTTTTTTGCATTTACGCAATATCTCTAAAATCAGAAAGGTCTTGTCTCAGAGTGATGCTGAAAAACTAATTCATGCATTTATTTCCTCTAGGCTGGACTATTGTAATTCATTATTATCAGGTTGTCCTAAAAGTTCCCTAAAAAGCCTTCAGTTAATTCAAAATGCTGCAGTTAGAGTACTGACGGGGACTAGAAGGAGAGAGCATATCTCACCCATATTGGCCTCTCTTCATTGGCTTCCTGTTAATTCTAGAATAGAATTTAAAATTCTTCTTCTTACTTATAAGGTTTTGAATAATCAGGTCCCATCTTATCTTAGGGACCTCGTAGTACCATATCACCCCAATAGAGCGCTTCGCTCTCAGACTGCAGGCTTACTTGTAGTTCCTAGGGTTTGTAAGAGTAGAATGGGAGGCAGAGCCTTCAGCTTTCAGGCTCCTCTCCTCTGGAACCAGCTCCCAATTCAGATCAGGGAGACAGACACCCTCTCTACTTTTAAGATTAGGCTTAAAACTTTCCTTTTTGCTAAAGCTTATAGTTAGGGCTGGATCAGGTGACCCTGAACCATCCCTTAGTTATGCTGCTATAGACGTAGACTGCTGGGGGGTTCCCATGATGCATTGTTTCTTTCTCTTTTTGCTCTGTATGCACCACTCTGCATTTAATCATTAGTGATCGATCTCTGCTCCCCTCCACAGCATGTCTTTTTCCTGGTTCTCTCCCTCAGCCCCAACCAGTCCCAGCAGAAGACTGCCCCTCCCTGAGCCTGGTTCTGCTGGAGGTTTCTTCCTGTTAAAAGGGAGTTTTTCCTTCCCACTGTAGCCAAGTGCTTGCTCACAGGGGGTCGTTTTGACCGTTGGGGTTTTACATAATTATTGTATGGCCTGCCTTACAATCAGTGATGCCGGTAACGCGTTACTTAGTAACGCGTTACTCTAATCTGACCACTTTTTTTTAGTAACGAGTAATCTAACGCGTTAATCTTTCCAAATCAGTAATCAGATTAAAGTTACTTCTCCATGTCACTGTGCGTTACTATTATTTTTCATTGTGGGTCGATAGCAGCATTAAACTTGGTCTGTGGGCAGGAGGTCGGGGTTCGACTGAACTGCCCACTTTAAGTGAGCTGTGAGCTTTTCATCCACGGTTTTTTGCAGCTGCTCGACTCGTCGTCTCCTCTTAAAGCGCGGTGATCAGCACACCTGCACTGAGCTTTACAAAGACATTTTTATACTTTTTTTCCTCCTTTATTTAGAGCTGAGCTGAGCCGCTCTGTATCTGCGCGTTAAAACAGCTGATCCTCCGCGACGCGTCAACAACTAACACTATTTTCCACTCAAATGCACCTAAACTCTCTTTCTGAGGACCACATGATGTGAAAACGCAATAAAACTTTCTTACCTGTAAATCTGGTCACGTTTTCTGCATAAATAAATGTTATCCATTCTTTGTGCTCAAACGCCAAAGTAGGGGCGAATCCAGATGGAATGGGGGCGTGGGGGAGGGATGTGCCCCCCTCACAACACCCCTAGATTAAAGGTACAGTTTTGAAGCCTTTTTTTTACTACAACTACTAATACTACTTAAAATAATATTAATTTCGACAAGTAAAATATGTAGAGAGAATTTAAATGTTAGAAAAATGCTAGAATGAATTTAATAGTTACATTTATAAACAATGTAGGTTCGAAATTGCAAGTTTTACTGTTACAGTGCTGTCAACAGTTAAATATGAGGTCAAGAAAGAGGTCTTTATTTTACTTTTTAGAAAACAAGTATTTATTTCATTTAAGTCAAGAAAGGGTGACTATAAAGTAAGTTTTGGCAAAACAGGTATCATTGTCATGTTGAGGTGGCAGAGGGTTGTTGTCGGCAGCTGGGAAAAGTAACTAAAAAAGTAACTAGTAATCTAACTTAGTTACTTTTACAATTGAGTAATCAGTAAAGTAACTAAGTTACTTTTTCAAGAAGTAATCAGTAATCAGTAATTGGATTACTTTTTCAAAGTAACTGTGGCAACACTGCTTACAGTATAAAGCGCCTTGGGGCAACTGTTTGTTGTGATTTGGCGCTATATAAAAAAATTGATTGATTGATTGAAACCGTCCCACCTGAGCTGTCCCTCTGATATGTTCATTCCTAATCTTGTCCATTCTTGTCACTCCCAAAGAGAATCTCAACATCTTCAGCTCTGCCTCCTGTCTTTTTGTTAGTGCCACTGTCTCTAAGCCGTACAACATAGCTGGTCTCACTACTGTTTTGTAAACTTTCCCCTTCACTCTTGCTGATATTCTTCGGTCACAAATCACTCCTGCCACCTTTCTCCACCCACTCCACCCTGCCTGCACTCTCTTCTTCACCTCTCTACCACACTCTCCATTACTTTGAACAGTTGACCCCAAATATTTAAACTCATCTACTTTCACCACTTCTACTCCTTGTAACTGCACTATTCCACTGGACTCCCTCTCATTCACACACATGTACTCAGTCTTGCTTCTACTGACTTTCATTCCCCTTCTCTCCAAAGCATATCTCCACTTCTCCAGACTAGACTCAACTTGCTCTCTACTCTCACTACAGATCACAATGTCATCTGCAAACATCATAGTCCATGGGGACTCCTGTCTGATCTCATCTGTCAACCTGTCCATCACCACTACAAACAAGAAAGGACTCAGAGCTGATCCTTGGTGTAATCCCACCTCCACCTTGAATGAGTCTGTCATTCCGACTGCACATCTCACCGCTGTCACACTATTCTTGTACATGTCCTGCACTACCCTAACATACTTCTCTGCCACTCCAGACTTCCTCATACAATGCCACAACTCTTCTCTTGGCACCCTATCATAAGCTTTTTCTAAGTCCACAAACACACAATGTAACTCTTTCTGTCCTTCTCTGTACTTTTCCAACAGTATTCTCAGAGCAAACATTGCATCTGTAGTGCTCTTTCTCGGCATGAAACCATATTGCTGCTCACAGATCTTCAACTGTTTTCTAAGCCTAGCTTCTACTAGTCTTTCCCATAACTTCATGCTGTGGCTGATCAGCTTTATGCCTCTGTAGTTACTGCAGCTCTGCACATCACCCTTGTTCTTGAAAATAGGAACCAGCACACTTCGTCTCCACTCCTCAGGCATCCTCTCACTTTCTAAGATTTTATTAAACAATCTGGTTAGAAGCTCTACTGCCATCTCTCCTAGACATTTCCATGCCAAAGTATGTATTTGAGAATCACTATGACCTTGTTAAACATATTCATCGTCATAATGAACAGATGTTCCATATCCATTCATTTTAACATCCAGAAAATTTCTAAGTTTGGGTTAAAATGCAGTGTTTGTGTGTGCTGACATCACACTACACACTCTGTGAAATCACATCTTGTGTTGTTTTGGTAGTTTTTAAATCTGCCATCTTTCACAGCTTTAAAAGCTGAATTGCTGACTTAATGTGTAGACTTCTATCAAATCAAATCAAAATCAAATCAAATCAATTTTATTTATATAGCGCCAAATCACAACAAACAGTTACCCCAAGGCGCTTTATATTGTAAGGCAAGGCCATACAATAATTATGTAAAAACCCCAACGGTCAAAACAACCCCCTGTGACAGTGGGAAGGAAAAACTCCCTTTTAACAGGAAGAAACCTCCAGCAGAACCAGGCTCAGGGAGGGGCAGTCTTCTGCTGGGACTGGTTGGGGCTGAGGGAGAGAATCAGGAAAAAGACATGCTGTGGAGGGGAGCAGAGATCAATCACTAATGATTAAATGCAGAGTGGTGCATACAGAGCAAAAAGAGAAAGAAACACAGTGCATCATGGGAACCCCCCAGCAGTCTAAGTCTATAGCAGCATAACTAAGGGATGGTTCAGGGTCACCTGATCCAGCCCTAACTATAAGCTTTAGCAAAAAGGAAAGTTTTAAGCCTAATCTTAAAAGTAGAGAGGGTGTCTGTCTCCCTGATCCGAATTGGGAGCTGGTTCCAGAGGAGAGGAGCCTGAAAGCTGAAGGCTCTGCCTCCCATTCTACTCTTACAAACCCTAGGAACTACAAGTAAGCCTGCAGTCTGAGAGCAAGCGCTCTATTGGGGTGATATGGTACTATGAGGTCCCTAAGATAAGATGGGACCTGATTATTCAAAACTTTATAAGAAGAACAATTTTAAATTCTATTCTAGAATTAACAGGAAGCCAATGAAGAGAGGCCAATATGGGTGAGATATGCTCTCTCCTTCTAGTCCCTGTCAGTACTCTAGCTGCAGCATTTTGAATTAACTGAAGGCTTTTCAGGGAACTTTTAGGACAACCTGATAATAATGAATTACAATAGTCCAGCCTAGAGGAAATAAATGCATGAATTAGTTTTTCAGTATCACTCTGAGACAAGACCTTTCTAATTTTAGAGATATTGCACAAATGCAAAAAAGCAGTCCTACATATTTGTTTAATATGCGCATTGAATGACATATCCTGATCAAAAATGACTCCAAGATTTCTCACAGTATTACTAGAGGTCAGGGTAATGCCATCCAGAGTAAGGATCTGGTTAGACACCATGTTTCTAAGATTTGTGGGGCCAAGTACAATAACTTCAGTTTTATCTGAGTTTAAAAGCAGGAAATTAAAGGTCATCCATGTCTTTATGTCTGTAAGACAATCCTGCAGTTTAGCTAATTGGGGTGTGTCGTCTGGCTTCATGGATAGATAAAGCTGGGTATCATCTGCGTAACAATGAAAATTTCATTGTTCATTGTCAAATATCAGTGTTTCACTTTCATTCTGACAGTGGCAGAAAGTACTGACCAACACAACAAGGGTTCAATTAGCCAAACTCTTTGTCCAACAGAAATTAGAACATATTTCTGCACTTTTGTCTTGGCAGATTAGTTTTTCAGGTCTCTAGAGACGAATGAAGCTGAAGAATCACAATGACATGATTAGTAGAAGAGCTGCATTTGCGAAACATTACATTTAGGATAAATGAATCTGATGCATGTTTCATTGTAAATCGGGATAGGTGGTTGCACACTTTTACCCATGCATGCTTGCACCCATGCACACATGCGCCCCCACCACCAGATATTATAGATTTTTTTCCCCCTTTATCTTGATCTCACCCAAAAAAGAAAAGAAAAGAAAAAAACCCAAGATGTTTTTACTTAGTTTTGATTGTAAAGTAAGTGTTAATGTGCATTTTTAATGGAAGTTCTCACTGATTCAAAGTCGGGGTGGAGGGTTAAAGGGACCCAGGGTTGGGACGCATGCCTCTAAAACACGCTTCAGTTTAAAATTATGTTGTGAGTGGAAATTATACCAAAACTGCAAGCACACACCTTAGTTTGGCCACGAAATCTGACATACAGATTTTTTTTTAATTTTATTTGGATGAAAATAAGCTAATATAATAAAGAAGGGCAGCATTTTCCCACCAGTCACATGTTCAAGACAAACACAGTGTGGCGTTTTTCCTGTATTCTGTGGCTGAAATGGTTTAACTGACACAAGGCAGCACAGCCAAGAAATACACATGGAAACATTCTCACACTGCACAAATGACGTGATATGGCAAGACCGCAACTGATTTGTTTGTTTGAACCTTGTGTGATAGCATCGTGTTTTTATTGTTCATCTGAAACATATTACACTGCTAAATGCGAAGCTGGAAACAGAAACTAGAGAGATCATCCCGCCTGCTTGTCCTCTTCAGCGCTTTGGGTGATGATGCCTTCTGGCATGTTCAGATTTGCTGTGACTCACTTTCTTAATATGTATGTTTTTATGCTAGAATGGTTTAAACAATGGACAGATTGTATTTACATGCACTCACCAATTGTGTGTCCCTTTATGGGGTTCAGCTACAGAAGATCATCATCTGTCTGTCACGGGTTAGAAAACAGGTGTTAAATGGATTACAAGACTGTGTTTATTGAACTCAGCCTGTTCTCATGAAGTGTTTGTAGTTAAACGTACTAAAAGTAACGCACAATCATTCTTACAGAACCCACATAATCATCAATCAGGAGGCTACAATCATGTGACCACAAAACAAGATGGTAGATCTTGTGTGTCTGTCTGTGAACAAGATAAGAAAACAGATTTTCACCAGAATTGGTGGGAATATTACTTGTGCAGGTATCTCAGATAACTTTTAGAGAGGATCAGACAAAGGTCAAGGTCAACCAAAACTTGATGCAAAAACAGGTTTGCTGCTATATCTCTGCAGCCAGTAGGGCTAGAGAGATTATCTGAGGTTTCTATACTAATTTGGTAACATGAAATATTGAACGTTTGTTCTGGAGTCCGTATCAAAAAGCAAAACTTGTGCTAAATGGGGCTTTGAGGGGTCACCAACTGATTCAACACAAAAGCTTTGAAACATTCCTTTGATTTGATGTTGCAACATTAAAACACAAGTTAATGAGGTTGGATTGTACTGTTTTTGAATTTCTTCTGTAATGGCTGCAGTCAGTAGCCACATACATTGTGGCCACATACGAGGTCTATTAGAAAAGTATCTGACCTTATTATTTTTTTAAAAACCATATGGATTTGAATCACGTGTGATTGCGTCAGACAAGCTTGAACCCTCGTGTGCATGCGTGCGTTTTTTCATGCCTGTCGGTTGCGTTATTCGCCTGTGAGCAGGCTTTGAGTGAGGTGTGGTCAACCCCTCTCGGCGGATTTTTATTGCAAATAAATGTCTGAACAATTTGGAGCTTTGCTGCATCAATTTTTTTCCAGAAACTGTGAGAGACCTCCAGGTGGACACCATTCGAAAAATTAATATAGCTTTCAGGGACGATTTTATGGGGATTATACAGATTAAGGAGTGTTACTGCCGCTTTAAGGACTGCCCACAACTCCTGAGAGCGCGACGCGCTCCCAGCCCCCATTGACAGGCTGACACCCCGCTGAAACAACCAGATCATTTCCAACGTGAAGGCTTTGCTGATCCGGGACCTCGTCTGACTTTCACAAAAAGGCAGAAGGCGTGGACATCAGTACATTTTCCGGCACATTCCACCGTTACAGGAGTTTTTTTCATGGAAAGAAAAGCGGAGGGACGCGCCACGGAGCCGTTCATTACGCGGGACAAAACCACCTTGGTGTTGGTCTCACAGGACGGGTTTCAGGTGGATTCAGACGGATTCCGGTTGCTTTCCAGTCGTGTGAATATCCGATTGTGATTGTACATGAGCGGGACATGCCCAAACATGTCCTGTGAGGCTTCATCACGGCATTTCTTTGCACCGAGCGGCTGGACCGCGACGCGTGTAACTCCTCCGCAAGTCTGTCTTAATGTGCCGATAAAGTGCTGATGTCCACATCTTTTCACAATTCCTGTGCTAGTCAGATGACATACCGGATCAAGACAGCATCCAGTTTAAAAATGATTGGCACATTTCACTGTTACAGGAGTTTTTGTCATGGATAGAGAAGTGGCTCCACCGCGCGTCGTGGCGGAGCTGCATGGCGCAAAGAAACGCCGTGATGAAGCTTACAGGACATGTTCTGGCATGTCCAGCTCATGCACAATCACAATCGGATATTCACACGACTGGAAAGCAACTTGAATCCATCTGAAATCCACCTGAAAGCCGTCCTGTGAGACCAACACCGAGGTGGTTTTGTCCTGCGTAATGAACGGCTCCGTGGTGCGTCCCTCCACTTTTCTTTCCATGAAAAAAAACTCCTTTAACGGTGGAATGTGCCGGAAAAAGTGCTGATGTCCACATCTTCTGCCTTTTTGTGAAAGTCAGATGAGGTCCCGGATCAACAAAGCCTTCACGTTGGAAATGATCTGGTTGTTTCAGCGGGGTGTGAGCCTGTCGATGGGGGCTGGGAGCGCGCCGCGCTCTCAGGAGTTGTGGGCAGTCCTTAAAGCGGCAGTAACACTCCTTAATCTGTTTAATCCCCATAAAATCGTCCCTGAAAGCCATATTAATTTTTCGAACGGTGTCCACCTGGAGGTCTCTCACAGTTTCTGGAAAAAAATTGATGCAGCAAAGCTCCAAAACGTTCAGACATTTATTCGCAATAAAAATCCGCCGAGAGGGGTGGACCACACCTCACTCAAAGCCTGCTCACAGGCGAATGACGCAACCGCCAGGCATGAAAAAACTCACGCATGCACACGAGGGTTCAAGCTTGTCTGACGCAATCACACGTGATTCAAATCCATATGGTTTTTAAAAAAAATAATAAGGTCGGATACTTTTCTAATAGACCTCGTACAGTAGTGTTCAGAATAATAGTAGTACTATGTGACTAAAAAGATTAATCCAGGTTTTGAGCATATTTCTTATTGTTACATGGGAAACAAGGTACCAGTAGATTCAGTAGATTCTCACAAACCCAACAAGACCAGAAATCACAATGTCATCTGCAAACATCATAGTCCATGGAGACTCCTGTCTGATCTCATTCATCAACCTTTCCATCACCATTGCGAACAAGAAAGGACTCAGAGTGGATCCTTGATCTAATCCCATCTCCACCTTGAATGAATTTGTCATTCCTTCTACGCATTTCACCACTGTCACACTATCCTTGTACATGTCCTGCACTACCCTCACATACTTCTCTGCCACTCCAGACTTCCTCATACAATATCACTGTTTTTCCTTTGGCACCCTCTCATAAGCTTTCTCTAAATCCATAAATACACAATGTAGCTCCTTCTGACCTTCTATATACTTCTCCATCAGTATTCTCAGAGCAAACATTGCATCTGTAGTGCTCTTTCTCGACAATGAAACCATACTGCTGCTCACAGATCTTCACCTGTTTTCTAAGCCTAGCTTCTACTAGTCTACTCATAACTTCATGCTGTGGCTGATCAACTTTATGCCTCTGTAGTTGCTGCAGCTCTGCACATCAACCTTCTTCGTAAAAATAGGAACCAGCACACTTCTCAGGCATCCTCTCACTGTCTAGTATTTTATTAAACAATCTGGTTAGAAACTTCACTGTCATCTCTCCTAAACATTTCGATGCCTCCACTGGAATGTCATCTGGACCAACTGCCTTTACATTCTTCATCTTTTTCATAGCTGCCCTCACTTCATCCTTACTAATCTCTTGTACTCCCCGATTTACTCTTGCCACATCATCCAGCCTTTTCTCTCTCTCATTTTCTTCATTCATCAGCTCCTCAAAATACTCCCTCCACCTTCTCAACACATTATCCTCACTTGTCAGCATATTACCATCTGCATCCTTTATCGCCCTAACCTGCTGCAGATCCTTTCCAGCTCTGTCCCATTTCCTGGCCAATCAGTACAAGTCCTTTCTCCTTCCATATTGTTCAGCTTCTTGTACAGCTCGCTATATGCCTTTTCCTTACACTCTAAAAATGAACTGCTGTCTCAATGAGAAAAATTGATGTTACAATTTGCATAGATTTTTAAAAGTTATTTCAACTTTCGACTGAGTTGATGCCACAAGACTTCTCTTGTTAAGTTCAAATAACTTTAATTAAGTTGAACTAACTTTTAAAAATCTATGGAAATTGTTACATCACTTTTTCTCATTGAGACAGCTGTTAATTTTTTAGAGTGAAGCTTTTGCCACTTCTCTTTTTGCCCTATGTCCCAAGTCTTTGTACTCCTGTCTACTTTCTTCTTCTCTACGACTATGCCAGTTCTTTTTCGTCAACCTCTTCTCCTTATGTTTTTTTGGACATCTTCATTCCATCACCAAGTCTCCTTGTCTTTCTTCCGCTGTCCAGATGTCACACCCAGTACTTTCCTAGCTGTCTCCCAAACCACATCTGCAGTACTTTTCCAGTTGTCCAAAACTGCTTCCCCTCCATCCAGTGCCTCTCGCACCTTCTCACCAAATTTGACACAAATTCTTACTACTTTATATTTTTATAAATTGAATGAAGCAGTTGTAATTAGTTGGTTAATTGTCTCGGCAGTACACAGAAGAATAACGGGCAACTATATTCTTACTTTAAAGCTGCAGTGTGTGGATTTAGGAGTGTTTATTAGCAATAATGGAATATAGCATTCTTAATCATCTGTTCATTAGTGTTACCTGCAATGAAGTATTACCTGCAACAATGGTCCCCCTCATGGATGCTGCCATGTTACTTCACCATGATGATACAGTCGCCCAAAATGAACACACTTACTCCGCTTTTCGCATTTTGAAGTGCAGTTAGAAGACTGAAGAAAAACGAAGATGAATCAGTGGTTTCAAGATTCAAGATTTAAACAACTTTATTGATCCCTAAAAGGACAATTCATATCACACCCAATTACCTCAGACAAAAATACAGCAATTAATCCATAAATATTACTAGCTGAACTTAATAATAATGGCACACGTCAGAATTAAAACAACTGTGCATATACATTTCATTGTTTATGTACGTTAAACTTTGAAACAGTCCGTCATCCAAATTGAGGCAATGTGAGTGTGGGCTGCAGCAGCTTCATGCCATGCAACTGAACTTGGGGGATGGAGGTGGCAAGTTGCTGCAGCTGTGCCCCAACGGGGAAGGGAGTGGCAAATGCGGAGGCCGGGGTGGTGGTGGTGGTGGGGTGACAGAAACACAAGGTGGGGGTGGGGTGGGGGGGGGCGTGAGTTCTTGTGTGCAGGTGGTTCATATCAGTCCCTGTCCGCGTGTGCGTAGAGTCTGTGGGGGAGGGCAGATGAGAAAGGGAGCCGAGTGCGTCATCAGGGCCGTTGAAATCTTCTGGAGGAAAAACAAGCGGGGCATTTTGACCTTCGGTAGCTGATAAGGCTGCCGTGTTTGGGTTAGGCAGAGAAGCACAGAGCCAAATATGGCTTCTCTTAACTGTCCAGATCCAGTTGTGTAAATGAATATTCACTGGTCTCCAACATCAATACCTTTGCAGGGCAGACAGCTGCCCCGAGATGCATTCCAGCTTGCGTTTCAGTTTAAGAGTCAGTGCAGTCTGAGACTTACAGCCTTGCTCCCCTGTACTCTGGCTCCTGTCTACAGGTTGCACAAGTTTAATAAACATCATTTTTATGAAATGGACAATCATGCATATTAATCACAGGAGAAGGCAAGGGAGCATGAATCTCCTAAGAAAATGTGAAGGGAAGCAAGTTTGTGACCAGCAATGGCAAATGCAATCTGCAACCTCACCAGCAGATAACACTAAATCCTGCACTCTGTATCTTTAAGTGATTCATAAAAAAATCTAAGAAATTTTGACTGGTTTTGCCTTCATTAATGTGATGATTTGCACATTTTTTTTTCTATTTTTATTGTTGTACAATGTATTTGTTTGACTTTGAAGATGTCAGCTTTCAATGTCTTAAAAAAATTGCACGGAAGTAAATCAATTAAAATTGAATGTCTTTGGGTGTGGGGCTGGTGGACAATATTTGAAGAAGATCTCTTTTTGCTTTTTGTGACTGATAGACAATTAACCAGCATAAGTAATCATGAGTTACAGCCTAACGCTGGTGTCATGTGACATCCAAATCTGTGTAATCCCTTAAAGGAGATGAAGCACAGGATATGTTTTCAGACTTTGTCTTTGTTTCTACGTTTAACCTGCTGCTCTCCTTCTTCCTCTCTAATGTGAATCACAATGTGTCTTCTGGCTCTGCTGCTTTGTTAACCAACTTAATATTTTGACAGTTTAAGCAGTTTTCTAATTAACCGCCGCTCTTCGCCTCCTCGCTGCAGATCCCAGTTGGACCGCTTGCATGCACGTTGGGGTGTAAGTGTGAGTGTTTGAGAGGAAGTGAGCGTCAGCGCTCCCACATGGCCTCCATGCAGGACGGGCTGAACTTCACGGCTCCTCCCTACGGCAAGGTCCTGCTGCTGGGCGCTATCGCTGCTGCTTCGGCCTTTGTTGTGACAATTCTCATTGTGGTGCTCTGCGTGGGCTGCCAGAGGTGAGGAGATCACACATGTGCATGCACACACACACACACACACGCGCACATACACACACACACACACACACACACACACACACACACACACACACACACACACACACACACACACACACACACACACACACACACACACACACACACACACACACACACACTCAGGTTGTTTGTTTGCACTCACAGG
The DNA here is from genome assembly GCF_902500255.1 of Thalassophryne amazonica. NCBI lineage: Eukaryota > Metazoa > Chordata > Actinopteri > Batrachoidiformes > Batrachoididae > Thalassophryne > Thalassophryne amazonica. The sequence goes on along the minus strand of NC_047108.1, from coordinate 102,499,299 downwards.
ATGCATCAAGTGTGCAGCATGTGTACAAAGATGCAAATGCAAGGCATAAAATGACTCAGGCACACATGGAACGTGACTCAGATGCTGCACAGAAGTGCACTAATGTTGTCAGTGCCAGCTTGTATGACAGTGTGGTTGTTTATCACAGGAAGGGGAAGACGCACAATGTCCCCAGTGAAAGTGGAAAACACCGTCTTATGGACATGGTATGTATCGGGCGACAGACTCCTCTGTGTTTTGTTTGTTTATAGTGAAGCAGATAACTGAATATTTACAGAGGAATCTTTCAAATGGTGAAACAAGCATCAAATTTGGCACAAATACTCCTTAGACATCACTCTGTTGTAAAAGCACGTTAGCCACCTAAATTTTCAATAGGCAGCCAGGTAGGGGTCAATTGAAGGATTACAGAGAGGTTAAAATTTAAAAAGGCTCCAATCATATTGAAAACTATACCACATTATTTGCCTGATCACAAAGATTCGAAAAAGGTATAGTTTGGACTGTCTGTGATGGAATATTATGGAGTTATGGGTTAAAAACAGCAAGAATGGTGAGAAAGGTCAATTTCATTATGTACAGGGGTCAAAAGTTAAAGTTGCTCCAATTTTGGTTAAAAAGTGGTGCAAATTATTGGTTGAGCTAATAGATTAGATTAGATTAGATATACTTTATTGATCTCACAGTGGAGAAATTACGTTTACACTCCAGTTACCTCAGACAGCAATTAGTCCACAATTATTACTTGTTTACCGTAATAATGGCACACATCAGAATTAAAGACAGCACATACACATTTGACATTGTTTAGGTGCACTAAGTTTGAAGAAGTCCGTTATCTGAATTGAGGCAAGTGGGTGAAGGCCGCAGCAACCCTGAGATGCGCCGCCATCAGCTTGGGGGGAGGAACGGAGGCCAGCTGCAGCTAAAACTGCACCACCCCCGCAGAAGGGGAAAGGAATGACGTGAGCAGACACCGGAGTGGGGGGTGTTTGATAGGGGGTAGAAGGGGGGTGGGGGGAGGGAATGGAGCATGCTTCAGTCCTGTGAAAACAGTTTATTTTCTTTGTGAGTTGAGATAAGAAACAGCCAAATGTTCCCCAGGCCGAAGAAATTCCTCTGGAGGGAAAACAGTCGGGCAATTTGACCTTCAGGCGTGATAAGCCTGCCGTGTTGTGGTTTGAGCAGTGAAAAACACTTTTAATAGTTCCACTTAAACAACCAAATCCCAATTATGAATTAAGAATATTCACAATTATGAATTAAGAATATTCACCAGCCTCTGAAATCTTCACTTCAAATGCAAGGCACACATCTGCTCCAAGATGTCATCCAATTTGCGTCTGAGTTCAAGAGTCATCACAGTCTGAGAATGCACTGCCTTGCCAACCTCGTTAATCATGACGGACAAGCGAGGGGCCGTGGTTCTTGATACCGCTGTCTTGCCAATTTTCCGGTAGATCAGGGCAGCACATAAGCCAAAAAGTACCAGCCCTGCTACCATAAGACCAAAAATGAATAAATCCTTGACGTCCTCAACAGAGAAAGGCGCAAAGCATGCCACACGCCAGGAACTCCAGGAGTCGAGGACATAGCCTGCAGGATGCGTTCCATCTGGGCAGGTTGGATCCCCCGGTCTTGACCTTCTTGTAGAAAAAATGGTGTCAGAGACCAGCTGATCAATTCCATGGTTAATCCAATAGTAGTCCAATAGATCCAGTATCCAATATAATTTGAGGAATTCACAGTCTGGTGAAGTAGGGACTTGAAGGTTAAAACAGAGAACAGAGATAAGGGAGAGTGGAGGAGATGCGACCACCCTCGTCAGAGTCCCAAGCTGTAATAACTTAATAGGATTAATAAATGGAATAGTTTTGACTGTGTTGAATGTTTGGTCTCCAAAGTAAAGGTCAAACAAGATCAACGTCCATTGGATTCTATGACATGTGACATACACTCAACAAAAATATAAACGCAACACTTTTGGTTTTGCTCCCATTTTGTATGAGATGAACTCAAAGATCTAAAACCTTTTCCACATACACAATATCACCATTTCCCTCAATTATTGTTCACAAACCAGTCTAAATCTGTGATAGTGAGCACTTCTCCTTTGCTGAGATAATCCATCCCACCTCACAGGTGTGCCATATCAAGATGCTGATTAGACACCATGATTAGTGCACAGGTGTGCCTTAGACTGTCCACAATAAAAGGCCACTCTGAAAGGTGCAGTTTTGTTTTATTGGGGGGATACCAGTCAGTATCTGGTGTGACCACCATTTGCCTCATGCAGTGCAAGACATCTCCTTCGCATAGAGTTGTTCAGGTTGTCAATTGTGGCCTGTGGAATGTTGGTCCACTCCTCTTCAATGGCTGTGCGAAGTTGCTGGATATTGGCAGGAACTAGTACACGCTGTCGTATATGCCGGTCCAGAGCATCCCAAACATGCTCAATGGGTGACATGTCCGGTGAGTATGCCGGCCATGCAAGAACTGGGACATTTTCAGCTTCCAAGAATTGTGTACAGATCCTTGCAACATGGGGCCGTGCATTATCCTGCTGCAACATGAGGTGATGTTCTTGGATGTATGGCACAACAATGGGCCTCAGGATCTCATCACGGTATCTCTGTGCATTCAAAATGCCATCAATAAAATGCACCTGTGTTCTTCGTCCATAACAGACGCCTGCCCATACCATAACCCCACCGCCACCATGGGCCACTCGATCCACAACATTGACATCAGAAAACCGCTCACCCACACGACGCCACACACGCTGTCTGCCATCTGCCCTGAACAGTGTGAACCGGGATTCATCCATGAAGAGAACACCTCTCCAACGTGCCAAACGCCAGCGAATGTGAGCATTTGCCCACTCAAGTCGGTTACGACTACGAACTGGAGTCAGGTCGAGACCCCGATGAGGACAACGAGCATGCAGATGAGCTTCCCTGAGATGGTTTCTGACAGTTTGTGCAGAAATTCTTTGGTTATGCAAACCGATTGTTTCAGCAGCTGTCCGAGTGGCTGGTCTCAGACGATCTTGGAGGTGAACATGCTGGATGTGGAGGTCCTGGACTGGTGTGGTTACACGTGGTCTGCGGTTGTGAGGCTGGTTGGATGTACTGCCAAATTCTCTGAAACGCCTTTGAAGACGGCTTATGGTAGAGAAATGAACATTCAATACACAAGCAACAGCTCTGGTTGACATTCCTGCTGTCAGCATGCCAATTGCACGCTCCCTCAAATCTTGCGACATCTGTGGCATTGTGCTGTGTGATAAAACTGCACCTTTCAGAGTGGCCTTTTATTGTGGACAGTCTAAGGCACACCTGTGCACTAATCATGGTGTCTAATCAGCATCTTGATATGGCACACCTGTGAGGTGGGATGGATTATCTCAGCAAAGAAGTGCTCACTATCACAGATTTAGACTGGTTTGTGAACAATATTTGAGGGAAATGGTGATATTGTGTATGTGGAAAAAGTTTTAGATCTTTGAGTTCATCTCATACAAAATAGGAGCAAAACCAAAAGTGTTGCGTTTATATTTTTGTTGAGTGTATGTTACCCAGTAACATGATAACTAAGCATGGCACATGGTGCAAACTATTGCTTTTTAAAACCCTATTAATTCAACCAATAATTTGCATCACTTTTTACCAAAATTATAGCAAATTTAACTTTTGACCCCTGCACAAAATGAAATTCATCTTCGTCACCATTCTTGCTGTTTTTACCCCATAACTCCGTAACATTCAGTCACAGATAGTCCAAACTACACCTTTTTGTAATCTTTGTGATCAGACAATGTGCTGTAGTTTTCGATATGATGAAAACAAGCACCAAATTTGGTGCTTGTTGTCAGAAATGAACAATTGTTACAGTTATCTGCTCCACTATTTCTGCACAGGTAGCTAAAGCAACTCAATTCATTTGGGAGAAATATGCACACAACACTCATGCACGCTTAATGAATGTGTAACCGTCTGTGTTTGTGCGTTGTTAGGGTATACTCAGGCAGTCCAAACTGCGCTCCATCAGTAAATCAGACACTGAGATGAACAAGATGACCTGCAATGGCAAAAGTGAGTGCAGCCTTTACATGCAAATTCTCAGTGATCTTCAGGTGACAACCTTGATTCTGCAAAATGTCATCTTTTCAGGATCCAAACAGCCGTTGTTGTAGCAGGATGACAAAGCATTTTGTGGCATCATCCAAAGGGATTCTGGGGAGTTTTCTGAGCCAGAGGGGTTGGGAATTTATCTCAACCACAGGAGGAGCATGTAATCTTTCAATTTATTTGAAAGCATGAAAATCTTAAAAATAATAATAATAATTAAAAAAATAATATTAATAATATTTGGAGCTACAGTGGAAGCAGCAAATATACAACCTGAAACATTATCCCCAAACAAATTGAATTGTATTATACTTTGATTTGCCATCATTTTCAATAATTACTGCCAAATTTACCATCTGCAAAGACGAGTTTGGTCTCTGCTCAGTAGCTCATCTGGCCTTATTCGACTCGTAAATACAAAGATATGAGGAAATATCTGAAGGGGATATTTGCCATAAAACGGGATTCACGTGACATTTATACCTCAGCCTTATTTCACTGGACTGTTCCATCTTGATATTGGAACATGTGTCTCTCAAAGAGAAATCCTGGAGCTCCGTCGCTGACAGTGAAGTGGGAACTGTGTTTGTGGGCACTGTGACAGCAGGCTGAGACAGTTTGGAAGAAAAATGATCTAAGCATATGTCCTGCTTCATATTTGTCGTGCTTCCACTGCAGTGGAATAAAGCCAAACTCTCAAAGATCTCCATCAGTTCCCAGTTTACTGTCAGCTCCAGCTTTTCTCCTGCTCTTTCCAGGGAGAGATTTATTCATGTTCATGATCCATCCAGTACGTGAGGATTAACGTATGTGAATTCTGTTTTATGGCACACATTGGCTTACGTTGGCGGCATGGATAGTAATAGCGGCCTCTATGTGCCTTGCAGAGGCATCTAAAAAGAAACGTGCAACCAGCATGGACCTTCTGCTGCTGCCCAGCCGCTGGTCTAACTCTGACCTTCGTTCTCAAGGCAGGCAGCTTCCCCAGATTCCCTCTGGGACTGGAGAGGATGGAGAGCACACTTATTCTGAAGTGGGCCGACGGCCCTCCACTTCACGTACTGATGATGCCCTCTACGCCATGGTAGGCAGGGCTGGCCAGACGGACACTCCGGCACCTCCTGCTGTACCTGCCAACACCCCGGCACCCCCAGACCCAGATGGTGATGGAGAGGAAGGAGGGCTACCAGAATCTGAGGCCCAAGTCATGACTCCCCTGCACCCTCCGGAGACTGCAGAGTATGCCTGTGTCAGGAAGCTGAGGAAGGCCGACAAAGCACCACAAAAGAGGGACAGCGGCACGGATATGGGGGAGCCCCCGGTGCCCCCGCAGAGACATGCGCCGCCATCGCATCCCGCTCCTCCTCCACCACATCCTCACAGCACAAAGTTGCCCCGCAGAAATATTGAAGCCTTCAACGTGCCGTCGTTCCCAAAGGTTGGTAGAGCCAAGCGTTACAGTGCCATAAAACGTAACCACCGCTTTGGAAATTGAGACATTTTTGTTGCTTAATGGCATCAAATCAAAAGCAAAAAACAAACAAAAAAACAGTAAAAACAGTAAGTAAACAGTAATTTCTGGAAATACAAATATAAAATCAAGCAACTCCAGCAAATCATCACTTTTACAGCCGTTCTTCAAATTAATGGGTTAGTGTTTCAGCAAATCTTACAACATGAAGCCAGTAGAATAGAAACAAGGACGTTTCCAAGTCACAAAAATTTCTCTGAGATTTCAATTAAATTAATCATTAATAAAAGGACAAGGCACATCTGTAATCTTTGAGTGAGAATGACTAGGCTCAAAGAAAACATAACTCATCTCAACCTTTATTTCTAAAGCACGTGTAAAATGACCGCAGCTGTCCATAATTAAAAATTGTGCACCAAGTTACCCCCAATCATAAAATAAATAAATTAGAAATAATAATAAAATTACAAGCAATAAAACAAATAAAAGACAAAGTAAAATAATGTTTCTGTGAAGGTTCTCAGTTGTCCAGGTGGTTTCCATAGTAGAAAAGCTTGAATCTTCGACTGGACTGGGTTGCTTGACGAAAGGACGTTTTGCTTCAAATCGCAGAAGCTTCCTCAGCTAAAATTCTTGCTCTGGTAGTCTGACTCCTGTCTCTTGACCCTTGTAGAGAAGAACAAACAGAAGCCACAAAAGCTGGAGTTTTAAACCTAACCAGACCTCTTTCTTCTCTCTGGCCAGAGAGAAGAAATGGTTTGAGAGAGGGGTGAAGGAGGCATTGTATGTGAAACAGTTGAAACCCAGCCTTAACCAGGGAGGGGGGTCTGAGACACGCTTTGTCCCCTGTTTACAATGGGGTACTCAGGTCAAAGCAGTTTCAGTCTTTTGTTCATGGTAATGAGTCATTCACGTCATCAGGAGACTCGTCAGGAGAGCCGTCAGGAGAGGCGTCAGTCGCATCGTTAGGAGGGACAGCTACCCTGTCATTAGGAGGGTGCTAACTAGAGGACAATAGGTACTAATTAAAGCAATTGTTTAGTCACTAGCCAATAGCAGTCTGCCTCTCGGTAGGAGGGGTCACCCACTCCTACCTCTCACCAATATAATAAAATCAAGGTTCAGGTTTGTCAGAAGGCATGTAGAATACACTTACATCAGCTGATTAAAAAAAGTGTGAAAATGAGCTAATAACACTAAGACTGAGTGTAAGATTAAATGTCCTGTTTTGGCACAGGTCAAACACTGAACATCTTCAACATCTAACACACACACACACACACACACACACACACACACACACACACACACACACACACACACACACACACACACACACACACACACACACACACACACACACACACACACGTGGAGCTTGGTGGTATGTAGCATCATGCTGCGGTGATGCTTCTCTCTCTTGCAGGTCCTGGGAAACTTGTTAGGACAGAAGGAATCATGAATGCAGAAAAATGACATGAAAATAATGAATAAAAGCTGATACAGCCTGCAAGAAAGCCGAGTTGTGGGAGAAAATTTATTTGTATAGCAAGAGAACACGCAAAAAATAACAGAAAATAACAACTGTATGAATTTCCTGGAATTTCCACATCAGATTTCAGATTTCACATCTCAATCCTGCTGACGATTTGTAGCAGGAGCTGGGGGGGCAAAACAACTGCTGACTTGCAATTCCCACACACAGAATTCACACAGTTTTTCTATTCACTATTCAGATGTGCAAAACTGAATAAAGGCACTTATTGCTGCTAAAGGTGCACAAACAAGTTTGTGAGTTTGAGAGGGAGAGTATTTGTGCAATTCAATATTTTGTGTTTAATAGTTCAATTTAATTTAGATTCTGTTGGAATGATTTATGTGCATCATGTCTGGAAAATTTATTGAGCAAGGAGGCTTTACTTTAAAAAATGTTGATGTCATAAATCAACAAAAATATCTAAAGTTGATGGGGTGTTTTTTAAAATCACCATTTAAAACTGACAGTAGCTCTGATATGATCACTCAGTTAATCAGTTCAAATCAATAAAATTAAAAGAATTTCATAACAATAACATATATAACATATATTTTTTGATATTATTTTATTAGTATCATATGTTCATTCATTTAACATAAAGGTCAAATAAAAATGCCAACCATTAGCCTACCAGATGTAAACTAAACTAAACTAAACTGGTTCCACCTTCACAGATATGACAAATTAGTCCTTTATTCTTTTTTAAGTTGTGGAAAAAACATATACATTTAATATATTTGTATTTTAGACTGTTGGTGTGGCAACACAAATAATTCTAATCTATCATCTTGGACACTGGGGAACTCTGATGGAGTGATTGTTTTCTGTCATCTTATCAACCAAAAAATTATTAGACATATTAAATATTTCTTTTTATAGACAAAACAATTAATTATTTATTTATTATATATTTATTATATTATTATTTATATTATAATAATCAACAGATGAATTGGTAGTGAAAGCATTAATTACTGCACTAGTTTATCAGATTGACTGAAACTGTTGACATTTTATGTAGCCACAGTCTGGATTTATTTATTCATTTTTTTTCTTTAGTGTTTATTTATGAGCTGTTGCAACACTACGGCAGCTCTTTGTGTGAAAGCTAGAAAATGCTGTTGACCTTGTGTTTTTGCTGCTATTCAGGACGAGCACACATTATTTGTGTACTATTTGTGCATTGTGCACTATTAACTACGTCTTCCTCCACCTTTTGTGCTTTATTACATGCACAACTGTGCAATTCATCCTGTGCAATAATTTGACCATAGCTATACATACTTATACATATATATACTCATTTATATTTTATTTTTCACATAATCTTTTCACATCAGTATTTATGCACCCACCAGCAAACATTGCAATGTACTTTAGTCACCTTTCTTTAATGTAAGTATTTTTCTTTTCTTTACTACTGTACAACGCTTGCTGCTGCAACAAGTGATTTTACCCGCTGTGGGATCAGTAGTTTATCTTCTCTTATTTTTGTGGTAGGTCTGCAGAACATGAGCACTTTCAGGTAAACAACTTTTAGCCGTGTGTTGATTCCAGGTGAAGAGAACAGGTCTGACTGATGCAGGGGACCTGTTCTTCTGGTCCCACTGGATGACTAAAAAAGGAAACTGATGGCACATGAATGTTTTTGGCTAATGAGCTGTGAGGTCAACGCTTGCACTTCTGTTATCACCTGAGTATGTTCACACATAATCTTGTTTGTCAGCCTTAGTTTGAGATCTTGTCTCAGATTTGCAGAGAATCAGCTAAGGATTAGGCTTGGATATCGAGAACCGGTTATTTTCGAAAATGATCATTTCTCTACGTTGATTGCAGACCCTGCAGTCGGTTTGTAATCAACCACTTCTGCAGTGCTGCTTCGCTTTGAAACTTGAACCAATGAAGCAGTGCACCGATCCACTGCTTCGTTGGTTCTCTGCTTCGATGCTTTTCAGAAGTGGCAAGTTCGCTTCTTAACCCCTCTCAAAGCCATTTAAAGATGTCAATCATGAGTCACTTTTGGGTGGATTAAAGTCACTAACTGGGACTCTTGTCTTGTTGCAGACAAGAAACGAGAATCATCCTCCATTCCGTTGGCACAGCTCCAAACGCTTCTCCGCTCTCTGCCGAATCAAGTTAGAGTCCGGCCGGAATTAATAACTTCAAAGCGAATCGCTGCTTTAAATCAAATAACACCTCTTTCCAAATGTTGTAATACAGACAATGAACTATAATCAAACAAAACGTTTTTTTCCTCCCAAAATGAGACGTCCTGTATTTTTTATGAATTACATTGATGCTGACGTGCAGCTGGCTGAGCTCAGCTCAGAGGTATGGGGTGACATTCATGCCATTAATGTCTGAAAGGAAATGCTTTTGACAAAAACTACAGATTTTGTTTGTTTCTATTTATGTTCATAGATCAAGGAACCACCATGTAGAGTTTATTATGTCCAGAGTTTAAGGATCCAGTGATCAATTTCAGATTTATTTATTTTAAGACTTAATAAAATGTTGTTGACATAGGAAACCTGTAAAGCCTTCTTTTAGTACACAGAAAATTCACAAGAGGTATCGATAAGAGAATCGATAAGGATTCGATAATGGCATCGATGTTGATAAAATCTTATGGATACCCATCCCTACTCAGGACTAGTTGTGCTGATGTTGCATTTTTTTCCATGTGTTCTGCTGCACCGTGCAAGGTAGCACTTCTGTATTTCCAGCCCAGACGGTCTTTATTTGTCAGGAGGAGTTGCTGCATATTCGGGGGTATTTCTGCTCTCAGCAGTGTCGCCTCCTCCGTATGCTCGCAGCAGTGTGAGCGTGGGCAGACTGTCTGTTTTTTCTGTGGTTGTAGCACCGTGCGCTCCCTTCTATGTGACAGTGGGAGACCATTTGCTGTCCAGTTTGAGGTCACTGGGGTCACAGTTCGCGCTGTGACCTGAGGTGAGTATGCGCACAGTTCACAGACTTACACATGTATGCAGTCTGCTGCCGCGGCTGTTCACTGATTTTCTCGTGGATGACGCAACACACTGAAACTGACTCAACCAGAATATAAGCACATGGCTGTTTGCAAATGATGAGCCCCGCCTTCTAGGAAAAATCAATTCACTGCTGTATGAAAACCATCGACTGCTTTTCTAACACCGGCTTTGCGGTGCCAAACATATGAATGTGTTTAATTTGTCTTTAATGAGCGCTTTAGGGTCAATTTCGAAGCAGCAGCTTTTAATCATTCGGCAATCCGAGATCATGGAAATGTTGACCATGTGAGCACCTTCGCTCCAAGTGTACTTTGTTGTTCTGTTAACAGGAAGTGATGTTTATGGGTAACGGTGAGCAGTACATCTGGAAGCCTCCGGAGGATGATAACATCATCATGCTCCAAAACAAAGCCCTGGGCCCTTTGGGTGCTCACACAGTGGAGAACATACAACCATCTGCTGCTGCGGTGAGCCTGGATTAAGACCCCTTTTAAATTTCTTCATTAAGAGTATCAATGTTGGACCAATTATCATGACACATTTTATTATAGTCAAATCTATATACGATGCAGATCACAGATTTCATTAAAGTTTCTGGGTTAAATCAAATGCATGTAGTGTACATTATATCCATACAGATGGGTGACAAATTATGAAACAAAAAGTATGAGAGGGCTGATGCGTACCCTGTGCATGCTACACACCATAATATAAATGTGCAGTTAAATGTACACATCTGTAATGGTGGTTCTGACTACAGTTATGGTCAGACGTTTATATACACTCATCATGAATGTGCATATCGTGGTAATTTTGGGCTTTTAATGATTTCTTTGAATTGTTCTTTTGTCAGGGTGGAATGATTGTACGCCATTAATAACTTTAACAACAAGGTTGAATTTATTTTTGGTGGGTGCACAAGTTTGAATTTATTTTGGCTTTTCCTTTGTCTCATGTCTGTGTGGCAATGGACTTCAACTTGACATATTAAATATATGTACTTGTATATTTGGAGTGGTGTAGCTCCTTCAATTCAATTCAATGTATTTATATAGTGCCAGAGCACAAGGTTGGCTCATGTTGCTCCACAAGGGTAAGGTCTAACCTTAACAATCCAACACACCCCCTGAGCAAGCATATAGAGGACAATGTTAAGGGAAAAAGTCCCTCTGGCATTTTTCCTTTTTTTTAAGGAAGAAACCTCAAGCAGACCAGACTGAGAGGGGTGACCCACTGTTAAGGCCATTCTAACAATAACAGAATTTGTTAAAACAAAATATAATGCAGAAAAGAGAACATAAAAAAGTCTAAAACAGATCTAAATAAAAAGTCCCCAAAAAATTTAAGTCAATTTGAAGCACAGGTCCTCAGCAGCATCCATCAAGCAAGTCACCCCTAGAGGGTAGTTAGGCATCTGGTGGTCCAGCAGATGCTGACAGAAATCCTGGTCCAAGGTCCTTAATCTATCGATTTTGTTTCAGTGTCAGTTCTTCAAATTGCAGTGTGATACATCATGAAATTTCATATTTTGTCATGATTTGATTGTATATAATGTTTCCAGCTGATCCTTACAATAACTACCAATAAATGAATGAATAAATATTGAGTCATCAAAGGTAAATCATGTTACGTTCAACACAGGAGCAGGCAGGCAGTATGAATGGACATAAGTCTTTCTGCAAAAGACAGCTTGAATGATTAATTAGAATAAAAATAATAATAAAAATAGTAGAAAAGGAGAATCTTTGTTGTCAGTAATCACAGTAATGTTGTTTGTTTGCAGGTGGCTGAGATGTATTCAAAGGTATGTAAACCAGGAAAGAAGAAACGAGCCGTGCCGGGGTCTCCCCCAGTCAACCCTGGCTTCCGGACCTTGGGGCGTGGTAACCGGGACCGAGATCGAGATGGGGGGTTTAGTGTAGTGGTCAAACCCCAGACCTGGGCCCCTCAGGAGGGCAAAGCAATTGAAGGGCCCCTTGATGACCACTGCTATGAGTCCATAGGGACAGAAGAATGCGATCCAGCCTATGAGAACATGGAAGGCGCCTGGCGGCAAGAGAGGCCGCCCAACACATGTGCCACCCTGCGGCCAAGGAGGAAGAAGTCCCAGCAGCCTTTGCAGCAGCAGCAGCCCCCTCCGCCGCCACCGACACAGCAGAACCCCAAGCTGCAGCACCTTCCGGCCAAAGCTCTGCTGCTGCCGGGGGAGAACCTCTATGAGAGCATCGGAGACTTAAAACAGGGCTCCGCCACCTCCAGCACCACCACCATCTTCACTTTCAATGACGGCATGGAGATGTATGTGACAGGGCTCTGAGGCAGCAGCTGCACTGTGACCACTAACCTTCCAACAGAAGGAGCAGAGCCGGCACCATGAGGAGTGACCGCTAAGCTCCTGTCATGCACCTATACATACTGTTTACACACAAGTCATAACGTCATACCTGCCGCAGGCCCCTCGAGCCTCGCGGCAAGCTTTTCGATCTGTTATGACCTGGGCTGAACACAAAGTCCAATCTATAAACCTTATAAAGAATCCAAAGGTAGTGAAAAATAAATGAGCACAAGACCATTGCAGAGAAATCTGTAAGTAGAAGTAGCATTTCTATTTTCCTGAGACATATGTGCAAAGCACAAAGAAGTAAAAAGCTGAAATTCTTCCTTAAAGGGTAACTCTGGCATTTTTTGTCCTGGGCTCTATTATTTATTTATTTTACATTTTGGGTCTATCTTGCGACAACAATGACTTAATGAGTGCAGTATTGGTTTAAAATGCAAACATGTGCTAAATGACTAATGTAAGGCAATGGGCCAAGCTAAAAACAAACATATCTTCTTTTTGTTGCCATTGAATAGGTGAAAATATCATTAGATGTGCCTGATTACATACGAGGGTAGGCTGAAAAGTTCTAAGGCTCACTATAATGCAGTTAATGCATTACTCCTTCATGGGGAGCCTTAGAACTTTTCAGCCTACCCTCGTAGGCAGGACCCCTACAGAGGTAACGTGTATGTTTACCTCATTAAATGTAAAGGAAGTTTTTGAAACGATCTATGATACCATTAGCTGCTTACCTTAGCCCTCTGGCCTTTCAGTGGCACCACTCTCAACTGAGCCATAAAACGTTGGTTGTCACTGAGGGCCTCATTCAACAACTTAGAACAGAAATGAGCCCCTCATCGGCAATCTACTTATAATGACTTAATTCAGAGCAGCATCTCCACAACAGAAGTAGGCTAAGGTAAGCGGCTAACTATGAGTGTGCATCTCCCCATTTATAAAATGATACAATATGAGCTACAATATGATTAAAGAACAATACTTTTTGTTATGGAAAGATTCAATGTGATGTCTGTGGAGCTTCTCAGTTTTCCAGGTCATGGTATTCAGACAGGTTGTCTCAGGTCAGCTGGACTCATTTGGTTCCTTGAAAATGTTTCTCTTTTTATCCAACCTACTTGGATTCAGTGTGATATGATGCAATCTGATGCAATTATATGTTGAATGTAGACATTTTTCGTGATAAATTAGAATAAGCTAAGCAGACCTTCAAATAGGTATTTCATAAAAAAACAAAGACCTTCTTCAGGTTTTTATCTGTTGTGTTGCAGGACAGCTGTGATGGCTCTGTTCATCACTGGTGGCAGCACCACATACAGTAACAGAATGTGCAGCACAAAAGAAGCCAACTGTTGCTAGCTTAGCATAAATAACAGAGCGTAACTTTCCCATTCTGAACAGATAAGATAGTATTTACAAATTGTGATCTGAATGTAAAGTTTAAACGGGAACATTTATGCATTTAGTTTTTACCTTGCAAAGTTAAACATTCCTAAGACCAGTCTCGCGAGAGCATTTAACTTTTTCAAGAGTTTGAAAACACGGGAGTAGCAGCAAAACAAGCTTAACTCAACCAATTTATAATATTAAAATTGAACTATTGATTGATTCATAATACATTTGGATTGATTCAGATGTCAGTATATCCAACCTGGTCTCACGGCAAGTCGTGCTTCAGCAGCACGAAATATACATTAATCTATTGGTTCGTGATATTGTGACGAAAAGCGCCTCATTTTCGTCACGGCAGCACAAATTCATTCTAATTCATCCGTGATGGCTGCACAAAATTAAAAGTGACGCGGGGGGTCAGGGTAGTTATGGTTAGGGTGGGGGGAAGGAGTAAGATCAGGTTATGGTTAAGGTTAGGGTTGGGGGTGGGATTAGGGTTAGGAATAGTGAGTTAAAAAAAAGCTCCGTCATGAAAATTTGACTCATTTCGTCACGGGAGCACGAGAAAAAAACGTGAGACTGGGCTGGTATATCAGTGTAGTCATAAAAACTATTTTTGATTGATATCAGTTAATTGTTACACTCTAATGGTTAACTATATAATTGGCCCTTTGAAAAACTTTATTCACATTTAGTGAGATAAACATGGTACGTTATCTACATATGGATTGTCTCTGTGCTACCAGACACTTCTTCTTTTGCCTATTCGGGGATGTAAAGATGAAGTTTATTGTTTTTTTAGCTTGCCCCATGCAGTTACATTATGTAGCTGTGTAGCCTGTAAATACGTGGTGTGTCCATAAAGTAACGGTCCTTTTTATTTTTTTATAAACTATATGGATTTCATTCATATGTTTTTACGTCAGACATGCTTGAACCCTCGTGCGCATGCGTGAGTTTTTCCCACGACTGTCGGTGACGTCATTCGCCTGTGAGCACGCCTTGTGGAAGGAGTGGTCCCTCCCCTTCGTTGGATTTTCATTGTTTGGAAATGGCAGAATGAAAAGGACTTTTTTTCCATCAGAATTTTTTCAGAAGCTGTTAGAGACTGGCACCTGGAAACCATTCGAAAAATTTATCTGGCTTTTGGTGAAAATTTTACGGGCTTCACAGAGAATAAGGACTTTAACTACAGCTTTAAGGACCCCTTTAAGGACGCTCAGTGCGCCGCGCTCCGAGCTGCGACATCGTGGTACAAACCACTGGATCATTTCTAAGCTGATGGCTCTGTGGATACGAGACCGTCGTGTGCTCTTTCTCTGGTTATCACAAGAGCTGGACATCAGCCATTTTCCGGCAGATTTCACTTTTAACAAGAGATTTTGTCATGGAAAGCCGTGCGGAGGCTTCGCGCGTCACGACCGATTCGCTGATGAAGCGAGACAAAGTAACACCTCCGTTTCGGAGTGTTAGAGGACAAGTTTGGACATGCCTATCTCGGCTTTCATTGCTTACCAGTCGAGTGAGTATAAGAGAACTTGTGGAGAGCTGGACATGTCCCAACTTGTCCTCTAACACTCTGAATCAGCGAATCGGTTGTGACGCGCGAAGCCTCCGCGCGGCTTTCCATGACAAAATCTCTTGTTAAAAGTGAAATCTGCCGGAAAATGGCTGATGTCCAGCTCTTGTGATAACCAGAGAAAGAGCACATGACGGTCTCGTATCCACAGAGCCATCAGCTTAGAAATGATCCAGTGGTTTGTGCTGCGACGTCGCAGCTCGGAGCACGGCGCACTGAACATCCTTAAAGGGGTCCTTAAAGCTGTAGTTAAAGTCCTTATTCTCTGTGAAGCCCGTAAAATTTTCACCAAAAACCAGATAAATTTTTCGAATGGTTTCCAGGTGCCAGTCTCTAACAGCTTCTGAAAAAATTCTGATGGAATTCAAATCAAAATCAATTTCATTTATATAGTGCCAAATCACAACAAACAGTTGCCCCAAGGCTCTTCATATTGCAAGGCAAAGCCATACAATAATTACAGAAAAACCCCAACTGTCAAAACGACCCCCTGTGAGCAAGCACTTGGCTACAGTGGGAAGGAAAAACTCCCTTTTAACAGGAAGAATCCTCCAGCAGAACCAGGCTCAGGGAGGGGCAGTCTTCTGCTGGGACTGGCTGGGGCTGAGGGAGAGAACCAGGAAAAAGACATGCTGTGGAGGGGAGCAGAGATCAATCACTAATGATTAAATGCAGAGTGGTGCATACAGAGCAAAAAAGTGGAAAAAAAAGTCCTTTTCATTCCGCCATTTCCAGACAATGAAAATCCGACGAGGGGCGGGACCACTCCTTCCACAAGGTGTGCTCACAGGCGAATGACGTCACTGACAGGCGTGGAAAAACTCACGCATGCGCACGAGGGTTCAAGCATGTCTGATGTAAAAACATATGAATGAAATCCATAGAGTTTTTTAAAAAAAATAAAAAGGACCATTACTTTATGGACAGACCTCGTATGTTTGCATTCTAAATCAATTCTGGACCAATTAAAATAATTTTAGTCCTGAGTGAAAACATGAACCTAAAAATATCTAAAAATAGAGCACAAGTTGACAAATACCAGTGCCCCTTTAATTCTAGCGGGTAAAAATATAGTCGTCTATTTAGTCTCATGTTGGGAAATGATATAGTGATGCATGAAATCTTTTGGTAGCACTTAGTCTATCGTGAACACGTCTTCCCTGTAGTCAGTCAAGATGTGATTCAAGGATGAAATTGAAATTATTTAAATGAATGAATTACTAATAATCAAAATACTTGGAAGCTCAGGGACTAAGATTAACAAATGTGAGAGTATTCTAACAAAAAATTGCACACATTTTGCATTCCTCCAAAAAGCTTCAACTAATTTCTGACCATTTTTCATCTGGAAAAAGGCGACCAGATCGCTGCAGTTTCATCTCACATGGACTGAACACTGTCTCCACTGCCGTCTGTAAATGAAGTGTTTTACTTTGTTGATGCCATTTCTGCACTTTGCCTGCTACAAATTGCATGCTATAAAAAAACACAAGTTAAAAAACAAAAAAAATGAAGCACTGTTATGTGATACCTATATGAATGTTTTATTTTTTTCTATTGTTGTCGGTTGTTAATTTTTTATTTATTTTTTAGTGTGTTGCTTTATTCCTCTGTAGAGCACAAAGCGAGTCCTGTTCACAGTGTCTTTGGCTCAGTGGGACTGTGTTGCGGTGAGGAGGGTTATAGTTCTTTCCTCCAGCATCTGCAGGCTACAGTACAGATTGAAAAACCACAACAGAACTGCTGGGATCTTAAACGACCCCTCACTTATATTTGTGGCCCCGTGCATCAACAGAGTGGTCCTACAAGAACCCACCTGGGCGTCACCTGCAGAACTCCTCTCCCTCTGTTATCAGTGTTAAAAATAGATCAGAAAAATGTGAAGCAAATGATGCGGTGAGCTCAGCATCACCCTGACTATCACACCAAATCTCCCCGGCGACCAATGTGATTATATTGTATGTTGATGCAATGTGTATGTACATTACAAAAACATAAAGAATAATAAATATATCATCAGTGTCAATAAATCTATCCTTTTTCTATTACGTTTCTAACTGTGTTTTGGAATGAATATGTGACACAAACTGCAAAGCAGCTGCAATGTAAATTCCAGTGTTTTCTGTTTGTTGTTTCTTTGAAGCCATGAAGCTCCGGTGTGTTGTTGGAAAGCCCAGCTAAGTGACATGTGGCAGCTACTGTTGTGTGTTTGCTGTTCAGACTACAGGGTCTTGTACTCAAAGCGTGTAATTATAAGTGCTAAAGTGCAAAAGATTGTAATGTTTTATATCAAGATTACTATTCATGAAATGTCAGTCAAGTTTATACTTTTGTAATAAAGTCGCACTTTAAAAAAAGGTATGTTTTATCTTTTAGTGTCAGTTTAAAAAAAAAGCAGAATTGCACCTAAATTGAACGACACAACCACGTGACTAAATTACATTAAAGGCAATTGCGTCACACAGCAACAACAAAAAAAAAAGATCTTTTGATCTGAAAAGCTGCCTATAGATTCATGTCCTCATTCTTTCCGTGACTCAAACCACTAAAAGATTTTCTGTAACACGCTTATATTGTTTACAATTGTTATTTGAAAATGTTACTGTTTTAAAAGCTACCCTTTTCTATTGTTCTGAAGTTCTTTAATGCACCCCATTTCACGCGCGTGTCTGAGTACTCCACGCGTTTGCACGTGCACGTACGCCAGAGTAACAGGGGGGAAAAATAGGTCACCCCTTAAAACAAAAAGCTTGCAGTCAACGTTGCAACTGTCTGCCGAATTTTCATTGGCCGGCTTGTCTCCATGGTAACAGGTTAACCTTGAGGCAGTAGTCACATGGGCGAGTAAAGTCTTCTGCTGTCTTGGAGGATAGCGCGTGCGTCGCGTGACATCTGTGATCGCAGTGTCACCCACTCTGCGTGGAGCTGTCATATGTTAAAAAAACACACACAACTCAAAAATATATCCAGACAGACTCGAAAATACGCGTGTCGAGGAGTGTGACGAGCTTACGGCGTGCGTGTGATGTTGATGCTGTACAGTATGAATGGGTGAATATGAATGAGAGGAAATACTGACAATAAAAAGGAATCAGGAGGCATGTTTAGCCTTTTGAAATAAACTCAGCAATGAATAAACCCAAAATATCACCGATTAACACGTGTCTCCTCAAACATATTAAAAGAAAAAAAGACCATTCTGCACTAGATTCATTCACACCATGAACAACAAGGCTGCTTCACTTACTGCATTTCTACTTTTAATTACACTAAACCTCAATCGGCGATACGTTCGTTTCTCACACTGAAAAGCTAAACATGAGAAACACTGCCCCCTGTTGGCTTTAAAGTGCGTCACAGGGGAAGCCACGCAGCCTGAATTTGAACTCTGGAGGTCAGAGGAGCGTGGAAATTTTTACATCACAACTTGATTCATATAGAGTTTATGACACGTAAAGAGGCGGTGAAAATATTTATTATGTACAAATAACGCACATCTTTTTTTTAAATACCCTGATTTAATCTTTTAATGTAATTACTAATATTTTTACACACATGAAGCAAAACAGAAAGCATGTAGAGAATTTCAAAAGCTCATTCAGTGGCGGCACCAGGAAATTTTTGTTGGGGGGGGGCTGGGGTAAAAGTTGGAGGGGCTCCACAAAATGTCGTCAAAATGAACAATATATAGTAAATTGCTTTATAAATACCATGGTATATGTTTTAGTCACCCGTGCTCCTCTAAAATGTGGTATAAACACACAAACACACTTCACTTAGAATCACGTGCTTTGTGATCCACAAACACAAATTTCTGATTTGTGACTTGTGTGTGGGTTTTTACAAATAAATGTTTATTTACAAAACTGAAAATTCTGTTTTTGTGAAGGGTGATACAACATTGGTGGATCACCGAACACACACATTCATCACTTTACTCAGTTGGGCAATATTGAGACACTCTCAGTGCAAAACTGCAGTTGAGATCCACAAATATGTCAGTCGCTATTCACATTATTGGCAGAATTATTGGGGGAGCTGAGGGGGGCTTGGCTCATTATTGGGGGGGCTTAAGCTTCCCCAAGCCCCCCCTTGGCGCCGCCACTGAGCTCATTGATACACGCCCTGTGTTACTTATTTACTTTAAATCAATCTCATTTTTACCTTTGAATGCAAAAATTTTTTTTCTAGAAACACCTTCAGCTTTCAATCCAGCGCTTGACAGAAACAACAAATTACATGAAGTTCCATGACCTGCTTACAACCTGGAGATAATCACAAGCTACCCCCCAACACACACACACACACACACACACACACACACACACACACACACACACACACACACACACACACACACACACACACACACACACACACACACACACACACACACACACACACACACACTCACTCACTCCACTAATCCATAGCTGCCAACAAGAATGGTTACAAATTTTGTTGACAGTTGCATAATAACATTTTTAAGACTGTTGCTATTGATACGATACCATGAGCAAACCGTGAACTGCTGTTAGTACAACACTCATTCTTATCTAAAACTCCCCAAAGTCATGGTCCATACATCCAGCCCAACTTTCTACTTCTATGCTTTAATCCTACATTTTGAACTTGACATTCATCAGATGCCTCCTGGACAGTTTTGATGCCATGATGTCCCTCTGTAGCTGACGACAGTCTATTGTTGGATAGAGTACAATCATTGTGTTTTGTCACTGGATGCCATACGAAGTGGTGGTATATGGTACTGCATCAATAGCCAGTTCTTTTTTTGTAAATTGCTCAACAGATTTGAAGTCTGGCAAGTCACCAATACTGGTGCAACCCTGGTACAATGCAAAATGAGTTCACAAATAAAAGACAGTTTTGTTCTCAGATGTAGTGAAGATAAAGCAAACTTGTCATTTGCGCACAGTCGCTAAACTGCTACAGCTTGCTAAATGTAGGCTAGCAGTGCACTTTACACTGGTTAAAAACAAAACAATAAGGTACAATTCAGGGTGCACCTGTGCTTGGTAATAATCAAACATATTTGCTAGAAAGTGTTGGAACATGTAATGACTGATGGTAAGTGGGGAGTCATTCTGAAACAGCTACACAATTTTTATTCTTGCCTACTGCTCTTTGCTCTTTGCTACAGCGCATGTGCGCAAAATTGTTGGAGGAGTTCTGGTATGAATTCAACCGCTTCATTCCAAGTTGTTTGTCCTTTTCCTGAGTATTTCAGCAAAAATAAAGCACTAAATAAACGCTGACAATTGCAAATGGTCCCGCTGATAGTTCACCAAGTTTTGACAATCTTGGCGTAGCCACATTTGTGAAAGAGTTTGCAATATTTGTGGCTAAACTGAATCAATTTATATCAACAGAGGGACCCCATTAACCAGAACTGTGCCACTGATTTCACGCACACACATGCAGGCACACACACACCCATGCAAAAACAAATGCACAAATACCACCACATCACACTAATATCTCTGTATAGCAGCATAATATTCATGATAAAACACAAATTAGCAGAACACAATTGTCTGATTTCGAGTGCGCTACAGGCTAATTAGCCAGTAACCGGGCTAGGCTAGCCAGCTTGATTGTCACCAGAATAACAAAATTATGTTTTAAAAGGAATAAAACTGCACTGCCGACATGGTCTTGCAAGTGACTTCAAACTATATCAAACTGATTTTGGTACAATTTATACTTCAGCAGAAATATGTAAAATTGTGTTATGTTACTGTACAGTGATAGCTAATATGATAGCTGCTGTCTTTTTAGACACTTTTTTTGCTTTGTGTTTCTTCATCACTTCAGAGGTCTGCAGTAATAAGATTTCTTGTGATTGGGCACCAACACCGATCACAAGAATTTATAATGAAATCAGCTTTAAAATATGTGGCCGACTCTCAACTCAGTGACACTGTCAGACAAAAACAGTGCAGCTGGAAATAAAATAAAATAATTTGATTGGCTGTGTAAAAAACAGCCTCTTCAAACTAAATATAAAATCTAAATTTATCCTGTTCAGGCACTGATTCCCCCCCACTGAAAGTAAAGCTCATGACACATCAAATCTGTATTCTGCAGCTGGACGAAAATGAGGCGGAATTTCAACTGGCCTTTAATATTCATATTTTCAGTCATAATATTACATATATCTTTCTATTTTGTTTTGTATGAAGAAACCTTTGAAAAAAAGGGTTTGTTGTTAAGTGCTTATCTCTGAATGAATGAATATGATTTTTTTTTTTTTAATGGAACTACTAATCTACCTGAGATGCAAACTATGCACATTTTATATAAATGTGTTAATGCATTATTGTGTCTCTAAGGTAATGGCAGTGTTTCAGTTTGGTGGCGCTCAGAGTATCACATGAACAGTCTGAGAATCGCTGAGTCCTGTGTGCATATCTGCTGCAAAAAAACATACAAAATTTCAGTGTTGTACAGTCCACAAAAGTCAACATCACATTTTTTGTTGATCTACGTCTGAATAGAAGGACGTACAGTCACAGTCACATAGTTTACCCCCCCCCCCCCCCCACACACACACACACACACACTCTTACAGGTGTCTGTATCAACTTGATGGCTGGTTCTGGACATCTTCAACACTCCATGTGTCAGCTCGGTCTGTCCCAAAGTACCGGTCCCCAATGTCCCCTGAAAAACACGTACAAATTCAGTTTGACTGAACACACAAGTATTTCATTTAAAGATTCGGTCAAAAAGTTCAATGATGGATATTAAAAATACTTTATTCCCCACCAGAACTGGTTCTGCTCCTTCCTCAAAAGTCATCCTGTGTTTAATATTAGAATTGATTATGTACTTACAGTATTGTCCAGAGTACAAGTCAAGGTTTTGTTTTTTTTTACTAGTTTGCGGGGTGCTGTGGCTTGTACTCACTTGTAATCATGCATGTTATTATTAATAATAACTATGATAACTATTTATATCTGGATTTCCCAGGAAGCAAAACACTAAAAACAATAAACTTCAACAATAAAAGAATAAATGTCAATACAGAAAATACGATAGTGCACAAAAATCCCAAATGAAAGCACTCATAATACAGAAAAAATGTGCACATTATACTCTGGTGTGAGTTATACTCAGGAAAATATGATGTACTTTCATGTGATTATTTACTTTTACAAACACTATTCTATATAGCGTGCGTTGTTTCTAGTTTATGGTTAGATTTGAAATATTAATTTTATGTGCATTCTGCATGCAAAATTCTTTTATTTATTTATTTTATTTATTCAATGTTTTACCAGGTAAGTCAATTGAGAACACTTTCTCATTTACAATGACGACCTGGACAAGAGGCAACAGTTTTACCTATAAAACTCATATTATTCACTGAAAAATAAAAAAGAAATTACTATTTTCTGGATTAACAATAAATTATATCAGATACAATTAACATTTGACTGTTCTGAAACCGATCAACTCAAAAACCACAAATTGAGACCATAAAAATGAAACTCTTATTAGCACTATCAGCGTCACACAGAGTGAAAGAGTGAATGTGTCCATTAAATGCTTACCAATACCAGGAATAACATGTAAAAAATCATCCACACGCTTGTCCACAGCTGTAGTGATAATTTTGACTTTTGGGAAGGCGTAGGCCACAGAGTGCACGCCCAGCTCAGCCATCAGCAGTGACACCAACATGATATCCTCCTGCACCTCGTGATCCTATTAAAAAAATGTGTTTACTGCAGTATTAGCATTAGAAGCATAAAGAAAGGGAAACATAAGGTGAATAAAAAAAGTTCCAATAATTCTGTTACAACAATAAGAACCCATTTCATCAAGATCCACACTGATGAGTAATAAAACACCAGTTAACAGATCAAGCTGAGGGGGCTCCAAATGTTCTGAATAATGATGTCTAGCTTCACCCACCAGGCGGACTCGTACTGCCATCATAGCAGCAGCGCCGGTGGAGATGGTGCTGTCCATTAGGATGACATGATCTTCACTGATGTCTTTGGGCAGACGCAGGTAATGCAGCTGGAGAGGCCAGAGAGGAGGAGACAGGTTACCATGGTTACAAAAGCAGAAAGGGCAGTTACCAGGGAAACAGATCATGTGGAAGAAAAAAAAACAACAAAAACAAAACAAAACAGAGAGACAACTACAAAAGCAGTTATTAGAGTGCACACCTTTGCCAAGGCCTTCCACATTATTCCAAAATTAAAAATAAATTTAAAACTGAGTTGAGTGATGCTGCTAATAAATCAAAGGGTACACGTGTACAGGATATCAGCATGCAGTAATTAAAATCTGAAGAATCTCACTGAACGTAAATCACTTCTTAAAGGGGTAAAATTGTGCAAAATCAGTTTTTAATCTACCTTTTACATTCATTTAAGATCAAGGGTTTTGTGTCAGATGTCCTCAAAGCTCAATCTGCTCAACGTAAAATATCAGACGTCTGTGACATATATCATGAAATCAGTATCTAAAGTTCTGCTTGTTGCTGCTGCTCGGAACATTACTCCTGCCCCTCACTGTAAAAGGGGAGGGGCGTTGCGATCAACAGATCCTTTTCTTTTAAAGCAACAGGCACAGTACTCAGTATAAAAAACTGTTATTTAAAACCACAAATTACCTCAGCCTTGGTCCAACATTTACAATCAAGCTGTAATGGACCTGTAACATTCTTAATTAATCTCAGACATTTCTAAAAATAGAGACTCGGCATAAAAGTAACCTAAGGTTATTCAGATCGAGTGGTAGATACGTAATTAGCGGCTAAATGCATCTTTACATCCGCCAAAGATGTAATAAAATCATCTGCATTTATTTATTTGTCTGTCTGCCTGTTAGCAGGATTACATCTAAACTACTGCACAGATTTTGATGAAAATTTCACAACAGATAGATATTAGCCTATGGAAGAATCCATTCAATTTTGGAGGTCATCCGGCTCCGGCTCCGGATTAAGATAAATTTAAGATTAAGATTAAGATAAACTTTACTGATCTCACAGAGGAGAAATTCTCATGTTACGTCAGCTCTTAAAAAAACACACAAGATGGGTGCAAGTAGAGGAAAATGTTCATCAAACAGCATGTGCAAGGATAAGCACTAATAATACTACTTGTAACAGTACAAGACATAAGAAATGAGGAAGAAATAGAATATGTATATATATATATATATATGTATGAGGTCCGTTAGAAAAGTATCCGACCTTATTATTTTTTTTCAAAAACCATATGGATTTGAATCACGTGTGATTGCGTCAGCCAAGCTTGAACCCTCGTGCGCATGCGTGAGTTTTTTCATGCCTGTCGGTTGCTTCATTCGCCTGTGAGCAGGTTTTGAGTGAGGTGTGGTCCACCCCTCTCGTCTATTTTTTATTGCGAATAAATGTCTGAACGATTTGGATCTTTGTTGCATCAATTTTTTTCCAGAAACTGTAAGAGACCTCCAGGTGGACACCGTTCGAAAAATTAATATGGCTTTCAGGGACGATTTTATGGGGATTAAACAGATTACGGGGTGTTACTGCCCCTTTAAGGACGGCCCACAACTGCTGAGAGCCAGCGCCGATGGACAGGCTGACACCCCGCACAAGCAACCAGATCATTTCCAACGTGAAAGCTTTGTTGATCCGGGACCTTGTCTGACTTTCACAAAAAGGGAGAAGATGTGGACGTCAGCACTTTTTCCGGCACATTCCACCGTTACAGGAGTTTTTTTTCATGGAAAAAGAAGCCGAGGGACGCGCCACAGAGCCGTTCATTACGCGGGACAAAACCACCTCGGTGTTGGTCTCACAGGACGGCTTAAAGGTGGATTTCAGACGGATTCCGGTTGCTTTCCAGTCATGTGAATATCCGATTGTGATTGTGCATGAGCTGAACATGCCAGAGCATGTCTTGTGAGGCTTCATCACGGCGTTTCTTTTCGCCATGCAGCTCCGCCGCGACGCGCGGAATTCCTCCGCCTTTGTTCCTCTTTCCATGACAAAAACTCCTCTAACAGTGAAATGTGCCGTTCATTTCTAAACTGGACGCTGTCTTGATCCGGTATGTCTTCTGACTAGCACAGGAATTGTGAAAAGACATGTAAAAGATGTATAAAGTGGTCCTAGCACAGAACCTTGTGGAACTCCATAATTAACCTTAGTCTGTGAAGAAGATTCCCCATTTATATGAACAAATTGTAATCTATTAGATAAATATGATTCAAACCACCGCAGCGCAGTGCCTTTAATACCTATGGCATGCTCTAATCTCTGTAATAAAATTTTATGGTCAACAGTATCAAAAGCAGCACTGAGGTCTAACAGAACAAGCACAGAGATGAGTCCACTGTCTGAGGCCATAAGATGATCATTTGTAACCTTCACTAATGCTGTTTCTGTACTATGATGAATTCTAAACCCTGACTGAAACTCTTCAAATAAACCATTCCTCTACAGATGATCAGTTAGCTGTTTTACAACTACCCTTTCAAGAATTTTTGAGAGAAAAGGAAGGTTGGAGATTGGCCTATAATTAGCTAAGATAGCTGGGTCAAGTGATGGCTTTTTAAGTAATGGTTTAATTACTGCCACCTTAAAAGCCTGTGATACATAGCCAACTAATAAAGATAGATTGATCATATTTAAGATCGAAGCATTAATTAATTGTAGGGCTTCCTTGAGCAGCCTGGTAGGAATGGGGTCTAATAGACATGTTGATGCTTTGGAGGAAGTAACTAATGAAAATAACTCAGACAGAACAATCAGAGAGAAAGAGTCTAACCAAATACCGGCATCACTGAAAGCAGCCAAAGAGAACAATATGTCTTTGGGATGGTTATGAGTAATTTTTTCTCTAATAGTTAAAATTTTATTAGCAAAGAAAGTCATGAAGTCATTACTAGTTAAAGTTAAAGGAATACTCGGCTCAATAGACTCTGACTCTTAGTCAGCCTGGCTACAGTGCTGAAAGGAAACCTGGGGTTGTTCTGATTGTCTTCAATTAGACCTAGTTACAGCGCTTTCTGAAAGACTTCTAGTGTAATGAAACTTATTCCCCACTGCTGGGTAGTCCATCAGAGTAAATGTAAATGTTATTAAGAAATGATCAGACAGAAGGGGGTTTTCAGGGAATACTGTTAAGTCTTCAATTTCCATACCATAAATCAGAACAAGATCTAAGGTATGATTAAAGTGGTGGGTGGACTCATTTACATTTTGAGCAAAGCCAATCGAGTCTAACAATAGATTAAATGCAGTGTTGAGGCTGTCATTCTCAGCATCTGTGTGGATGTTAAAATCGCCCACTATAATTATCTTATCTGTGCTAAGCACTAAGTCAGACAAAAGGTCTGAAAATTCACAGAAAAACTCACAGTAACAACCAGGTGGACGAAAGATAACAACAAATAAAACTGGTTTTTGGGACTTCCAATTTGGATGGACAAGACTAAGAGTCAAGCTTTCAAATGAATTAAAGCTCTGTCTGGGTTTTTGATTAATTAATAAGCTGGAGTGGAAGATTGCTGCTAATCCTCCGCCTTGGCCCGTGCTACGAGCGTTCTGGCAGTTAGTGTGACTCGGGGGTGTTGACTCATTTAAACTAACATATTCATCCTGCTGTAACCAGGTTTCTGTAAGGCAGAATAAATCAATATGTTGATCAATTATTATATCATTTACTAACAGGGACTTAGAAGAGAGAGATCTAATGTTTAATCAAATCAAATCAATTTTATTTATATAGCGCCAAATCACAACAAACAGGTGCCCCAAGGCACTTTATATTGTAAGGCAAGGCCATACAATAATTACGGAAAAACCCCAACGGTCAAAACGACCCCCTGTGAGCAAGCACTTGGCAACAGTGAGAAGGAAAAACTCCCTTTAACAGGAAGAAACCTCCAGCAGAACCAGGCTCAGGGAGGGGCAGTCTTCTGCTGGGACTGGTTGGGGCTGAGGGAGAGAACCAGGAAAAAGACATGCTGTGGAGGGGAGCAGAGATCAATCACTAATGATTAAATGCAGAGTGGTGCATACAGAGCAAACAGAGAAAGAAACACTCACTCACAGCACTCTAGCTGCAGCATTTTGAATTAACTGAAGGCTTTTCAGGGAACTTTTAGGACAACCTGATAATAATGAATTACAATAGTCCAGCCTAGAGGAAATAAATGCATGCATTAGTGTTATGTGTCGACGCGGGTTGAGGAGCGAACCTGCGTCTGACAGAACCCAGCGCTAAAATAACCAGAAAGCGGTTCCAATAACAAAAACAATTTATTTTTCACCCTCTGGTGCATAATAAAGTGTAGAAACTAAAACAGCGTCATTTTGGTGGAGTGAAGGCTGGCACGCTCTCCAGCGCCCAAAAGGATCGAAGCCCGGCGCTTCTGGACTCACTATTACCGCCAAATACCCCCCAGGTGGACACGACAAACCGACTCTCTGCGAAGGATAGAAGAGGTGAGGTAAGTCAGCAGTTACAACTAATATCCTTCAAAAGACACACACTATCAGCAACACATTCAGGTCTGTATTTTAAGCTTTATGCAAATGAGCAGCTTCTCACAACAGGTGGAGGATCACTTGTCCGCACGCCACAGCAGTGAGAAGCAAGCTGCACAATTCTCATCACAATTCAAATATACTGCGTAACAAAATACCAAGTTATTATCAACAAGTAGTCAAACAATTAATCACCTCTGATGTGTGCTGACAGCATGTGTCCCTCACCCTTCCTGCTTCACAGGCTCGATGTGTCAAACCCAGGCGCAGTCCTCAGCGTCTCACAAACGAACATCACAAGGTCGAGTTCCTGGCAATTCTGCTTGAATCACACATGGCTTAAATGCAGAACGCCATCTAATTATCTGCTTCAGCTGAAAGTCTTTAAGGTTGCATGTGAGCACCATCCACAGGTGCTGCACATGATGTTGATGAGGGTGAAGGACTCTTCAGCCAGCACCTTCTCCACAGACAAATCAGTTTTCATACCACCTGGAGAGCAAAGAAAAGAAAAGAACACCAAAATGTCCAGCCACACACCCCCAACACACATTAGTTTTTCAGCATCACTCTGAGACAAGACCTTTCTAATTTTAGAGATATTGCACAAATGCAAAAAAGCAGTCCTACATATTTGTTTAATATGCACATTGAATGACATATCCTGATCAAAAATGACTCCAAGATTTCTCACAGTATTACTAGAGGTCAGGGTAATGCCATCCAGAGTAAGGATCTGGTTAGACACCATGTTTCTAAGATTTGTGGGGCCAAGTACAATAACTTCAGTTTTATCTGAGTTTAAAAGCAGGAAATTAGAGGTCATCCACGTCTTTATGTCTGTAAGACAATCCTGCAGTTTAGCTAATTGGTGTGTGTCCTCTGGCTTCATGGATAGATAAAGCTGGGTATCATCTGCGTAACAATGAAGATTTAAGCAATGCCGTCTAATAATACTGCCTAAGGGAAACATGTATAAAGTGAATAAAATTGGTCCTAGCACAGAACCTTGTGGAACTCCATAATTAACCTTAGTCTGTGAAGAAGATTCCCCATTTATATGAACAAATTGTAATCTATTAGATAAATATGATTCAAACCACCGCAGTGCAGTGCCTTTAATACCTATGGCATGCTCTAATCTCTGTAATAAAATTTTATGGTCAACAGTATCAAAAGCAGCACTGAGGTCTAACAGAACAAGCACAGAGATGAGTCCACTGTCTGAGGCCATAAGAAGATCATTTGTAACCTTCACTAATGCTGTTTCTGTACTATGATGAATTCTAAAACCTGACTGAAACTCTTCAAATAGGCCATTCCTCTGCAGATGATCAGTTAGCTGTTTTACAACTACCCTTTCAAGAATTTTTGAGAGAAAAGGAAGGTTGGAGATTGGCGTATAATTAGCTAAGACAGCTGGGTCAAGTGATGGCTTTTTAAGTAATGGTTTAATTACTGCCAGCTTAAAAGCCTGTGGTACATAGCCAACTAATAAAGACAGATTGATCATATTTAAGATCAAAGCATTAATTAATGGTAGGGCTTCCTTGAGCAGCCTGGTAACTTACGGGTTATCTGCTTTAAGCTGCGAGTTTGTGAGTTATATCACAGAGTCAGGCTTCTGATTTACTTCTGATTTAAAGCTCTCATTTTCAGAGGAGCTACAGCATCCAAAGTTGTCTTCAATGAGGATGTAAAACTACTGACGAGATACTCTATCTCACTTAAAGAGTTTAAGTAGCTACTCTGCACTGTGTTGGTATATGGCATTAGAGAACATAAAGAAGGAATCATATCCTTAAACCTAGTTACAGCGCTTTCTGAAAGACTTCTAGTGTAATGAAACTTATTCCCCACTGCTGGGTAGTCCATCAGAGTAAATGTAAATGTTATTAAGAAATGATCAGACAGAAGGGAGTTTTCAGGGAATACTGTTAAGTCTTCAATTTCCATACCATAAGTCAGAACAAGATCTAAGATATGATTAAAGTGGTGGGTGGACTCATTTACATTTTGAGCAAAGCCAATTGAGTCTAATAATAGATTAAATGCAGTGTTGAGGCTGTCATTCTCAGCATCTGTGTGGATGTTAAAATCGCCCACTATAATTATCTTATCTGAGCTAAGCACTAAGTCAGACAAAAGGTCTGAAAATTCACAGAGAAACTCACAGTAACGACCAGGTGGACGATAGATAACAACAAATAAAACTGGTTTTTGGGACTTCCAATTTGGATGGACAAGACTAAGAGTCAAGCTTTCAAATGAATTAAAGCTCTGTCTGGGTTTTTGATTAATTAATAAGATGGAATGGAAGATTGCTGCTAATCCTCCGCCTTGGCCCATGCTACGAGCATTCTGGCAGTTAGTGTGACTCGGGGGTGTTGACTCATTTAAACTAACATATTCATCCTGCTGTAACCAGGTTTCTGTAAGGCAGAATAAATCAATATGTTGATCAATTAATATATCATTTACTAACAGGGACTTAGAAGAGAGAGACCTAATGTTTAATAGACCACATTTAACTGTTTTAGTCTGTGGTGCAGTTTAAGGTGCTATATTATTTTTTTCTTTTTGAATTTTTATGCTTAAATAGATTTTTACTGGTTATTGGTGGTCTGGAAGCAGGCACCGTCTCTACGGGGATGGGGTAATGAGGGAATGGCAGGGGGAGAGAAGCTGCAGAGAGGTGTGTAAGACTACAACTCTGCTTCCTGGTCCCAACCCTGGATAGTCATGGTTTGGAGGATTTAAGAAAATTGGCCAGATTTCTAGAAATGAGAGCTGCTCCATCCAAAGTGGGATGGATGCCGTCTCTCCTAACAAGACCAGGTTTTCCCCAGAAGCTTTGCCAATTATCTATGAAGCCCACCTCATTTTTTGGACACCACTCAGACAGCCAGCAATTCAAGGAGATCATGCGGTTAAACATGTTACTCCTGGTCCGATTGGGGAGGGGCCCAGAGAAAACTACAGAGTCCGACATTGTTTTTGCAAAGTTACACACCGATTCAATGTTAATTTTAGTGACCTCCGATTGGCGTAACCGGGTGTCATTACTGCCGACGTGAATTACAATCTTACCATTTATGCTTAGCCTTAGCCAGCAGTTTCAAATTTCCTTCAATGTCACCTGCTCTGGCCCCCGGAAGACAATTGACTATGGTTGCTGGTGTCGCTAACTTCACATTTCTCAAAACAGAGTCGCCAATAACCAGAGTTTGATCTTCGGTGGGTGTGTCGCCGAGTGGGGAAAAACGGTTAGAAATGTGAACGGGTTGGCGGTGTACACGGGGCTTCTGTTTAGGGCTACGCTTCCTCCTCACAGTCACCCAGTCGGCCTGCTTTCCCGGCTGCTCGGGATCTGCTGGAAGGGAACTAACGGCGGCTAAGCTACCTTGGTCCGCACCGACTACAGGGGCCTGGCTAGCTGTAAAATTTTCCACGGTGCGGAGCCGAGTCTCCAATTCGCCCAGCCTGGCCTCCAAAGCTACGAATAAGCTACACTTATTACAAGTACAATTACTGCTAAAGGAGGCAGAGGAATAACTAAACATTTCACACCCAGAGCAGAAAAGTGCAGGAGAGACAGGAGAAGCCACCATGCTAAATCGGCTAAGAGCTAGTAGCTGCGCTAAGCTAGCGGATTCCTAAAAACACACAAAGTGAATAATGTGTAAATAATTTAGAGGTGATTCAGCAGAGGGAGTGCTTTAGTTAAGGCACGTGAAGATTACACTGTGAAACAAATCGTTATCTAGTTAACTAAATCAATCTAACTGCGCAGATTAAACAGCTAACAGATACAGCAAAACACCGCTGTGCTCCGCAACAGGAAGTGATAAAATACTGCAGTGAGAGCCAACCACCAGTAGAGGCCACATTTAATAGACCACATTTAACTGTTTTAGTCTGTTGTGCAGTTGAAGGTGCTATATTATTTTTTCTTTTTGAATTTTTATGCTTAAATATATTTTTGCTGGCTATTGGTGGTCTATGAAGCCCACCTCATTTTTTGGACACCACTCAGACAGCCAGCAATTCAAGGAGAACATGCGGCTAAACATGTCACTCCCGGTCCGATAATTTACTTGACTCTTTGTTGTTTGCTTAATTTGGGAGGGGGGTGGAGAACATAACAATTGATGGATGGCAAGTCGTCCAACATAGAGAAATACTGGATGAAGAAAAGTTATATTGGACTTGGCTGCGCCTCGTCCAATATAACTTTTCTTCATCCAATATTAATTTTATATAGGCTTTGAAGGATTACATCAGAACTACTTCATGGATTCTCACCAAATTTGCACCACAGATAGTTATTAGGGCATGGAAGACTCCACTGAATTTTGGAGGTGATCTGGATCCGGATTGGCAGATGTCATAAATCTCTGACTGTTCTTATATTTAAAATGCCGTCCACCAGAAAATAACTAGAATACAGAGAACATAGACACACAAATGCAGAAACTTTGTAATACGCCACTTGTTAACAAGTGGTGGCTATTAAAAGAGCAGCAACATAATGTCTGATATTACATTAGGTCAAAATCAGGAAATATTGTAAATAAACATAAATTTTGACATATTATGATGAAAATGTTAAATTATCCCCTGAGGTAGGCCCTGATAAAAATCAAACACTTTATTTTATCTCTCCTCACAGAAGCATACTCACAGTAATCCTGCAACATAAACACACATTCTAATGATGTCAAAATCCTGACAGACACAAAAGAATTCATGTATTCTCTGACGATTATCCTGAATATTACACGTATCACAACATGTATGTGGACATGGTGACGGCCAGAGAAGAAGAGTGTCACAACAAGTCGCATTAAGAAAAATCAATGACTTCTTCATAGGAGAGAATTTGTTCTACAACATTTGACAAAGTGGATCAACTATTGAGAGAAAGAGCTGAGAAGAATTGTGTTCTCTTTCTATGTGTTGTTCAAAACTTGTGCTGTTATCAAAATCTGTGATTACTGACACACCGTTAATATGTAATATTTCCTTCAGGTCAAGTTCAGTAGAAATTGGTTAATTTTTAAAAACTACAACCTCCTTGCAGGAGGCAACAATTACATAATTTAATTTTTGTGGGTGGTGCACATCGATTTCTATTTAATCCACTAGATGGTGGATGCAGCCTGTGAGCTGTTGCCAGGCAGCCGCCATCTTTCTTAGCTTTATTACACATCAGGCATTACATTAAATAGAAATAGATTATTCGCTGACTTAAACTTGGGTTAAAGTGATCTGAAAATGTTGTTTTGCACAGCAACAACCTGACAAAGGATTGTGGAGTGAGCTTTCATAAGTGTGTATTATATGTAATATTAATGATTAGGCTTTTAAAAGGTTAGAAAACGATTTATTTATTTTTTGTGTCTATCAGGCTGGAAAGGCAGGACAGGCCGGACGCAAATGCACGACACAGGTACACAGTTCTGTGGAGGAAAAACGTTTACTGAACGAACAGGCTTAGGTCGGTACAATCAATCAATCAATCAATTTTTTTTATATAGCGCCAAATCACAACAAACAGTTGCCCCAAGGCACTTTATATTGTAAGGCAAGGCCATACAATAATTATGTAAAACCCCAACGGTCAAAACGACCCCCTGTGAGCAAGCACTTGGCTACAGTGGGAAGGAAAAACTCCCTTTTAACAGGAAGAAAACTCCAGCAGAACCAGGCTCAGGGAGGGTACACGGATAGACAGTCCAAACAAAACAACAGGATCCAGAACATCAGGCAAAAAGCATGGTCAAAGGGCAAGCAGGTAGTAGTCATAAACCGAGGAGGCACAATAAGCAAGGAAAGAAAACTAGAACAGAGCTGGTAAGAAGGCACTAGGCACATCGAACTGGCAAAGGACAGATCCAAACCGAGCGGCTTAAAAAGCACCCAAGTGATTAATCGAAACACAGAACAGGTGTGTAGGGAAACACCCAGAACCGGGGCGTGGCCAGACAGACGGAGACGCCCACCACCAAGAACCGAGAAACCAAGACAAGAGACAACAGGACAGAGTAAACCCAAGCAGAAACGGAGACAAACCAAGCACCAAAACCACCCCCACGACCCTGACAGTGTCAAGCTGTATTCTATAAAGTAGTGACTTCAGTTTTACTGCCTGAATGCTTTGTCACGATAAATATCTCACCATTCGTTCAGTGATTCAATTAACAGTCTCACTTTCATAAGTCTCAATTTATCCCTTTTTAATTAGCCTCAGGTTTTTTTTTCTTCACATCATGTTTTCTATCCTGAGATATTCTATAAGAGCAAATTTATACAATGGAAATGTTTTTTTCTCTCAGTTTGGTGGGTCACATGACAGTTGCTTTGACATTGTATAGTCTACTAATATAAGAATAAACATGAATGAGATTCATTTCTCTATGATATACTCCATATTCCAGTGTAGTGTTTTCAGATTTCTTTCAACTTGTTCCAGAAATGATTGAATAATCTTACTTTCACCCTGGCTGGCGTGGCTGTTTCATTTTATTTATTTTATCTGAAATTTTTGCAGAGAAGCGCTCCGTAAAAGTGGAGTTGCAGGTGGGTTAAGAGCAGTCTTTAATATTAATACCTTTAATATGATGTGAGCGTGCAAAGCTCTTACTTTCACCCCTGATTATTTGTCATAAGTTCATAATGTAATTAATTAAGGATCAGACTAGTATATGGTGTTGTGGCAGACATAGTGTGTTTGACAAACTGATTTATATATATTTAATTAATATATATTACTTTCTACCCTGCTTCACGACATCCGGACTGGGACTAACAAATTCATTCAAGTGTATTATATAAATAGTCTGATCCTCTTCTGTATTTGTTTTGACAAATAGTGGCTGTACAAATGTGGGACAGTTTGAATAAATGCAACACCATAGTAATAGCACGAAAAATGCAGATTTATGGTGAAATTCTCTTAAAAACATTGATCACGTCCACACTGATTTCTATTTATGTCTGGTTGTCGGATGCTAACTAAGATGGCGGCGCTCTGGCAACAGTCAGCGAATGTGCGGATCGCCGCGGCCCTCCATCTAGTGATTAAATAGAAATCGATGGTGGTGCAGTTCTTGTTTCTGTATTTCACATTGTGGCAAGTCAAACAAACAAACAAACAAAAAAATGAACAGGGTCTCTTGGGGAAGGTGTTTAGTACGAAAGGGCCCGTTCAATTTTTCTACCTCCGGTTCGCCTGAGTCAAGGTTGGTCTGAATAAGGATCTTGCCGATGCAGACGTCCTTGCACACAGCCCTCAGGGCAGGCTCCATGGTCTCTCCGGCCCGCAGGATCAACACACCAGTGATCTGGAGATACAAGGCCGCACAAAACAAGTGTGATGATACAAACCTCAATGACAAATTGACAGAAAATTAATCCAACCAAACTAAACCAGAATGTCACTCACTCACCCCTTTTCCATTGTAACTGCGACCCTCGTACTCCTGACCCTGTGGAGTCTGAACTATACACTTCTGTTACAGAAAATAGAGAGGTTTATGAAAATAAACTTCTAGACGCTTTCTAGACTCAAAATGTTTGTTAATTATAGTGACACAAATATTATGAACTATGCAGGTATTTAGGGTCCTAGCTTGCACACACTCATACTAACTCGCCAGAGGTTCATAAGATTTTGCAGGTTCTCCCACTTAGAAATCATGGAGGGGTCTGAAATTTTCATCATCAAGAAGAAAATTTCAGACCCCTCCATGATTTCTAAGTGGGAGAACTTGCAAAATTGCAGAGTGTTCAAATACTTATTTTCCTCACTGTATATATATATATATATATATATATATACACACTGTATATACACACACACACTTTGGGCACCCCTGATGATTTCCATTATTTCCTTTTATAAATCATTGGTTGTTTGGATCAGCAATTTCAGTTAAATATATCATATAACAGACAAACACAGTGATATTTGAGAAGTGAAATGAAGTTTATAGGATTTACAAAAAGTGTGCAATAATTCTTTAAACAAAGTTAGGCAGGTGCATAAATTTGGGCACCCCAACAGAAAAAATACATCAATATTTAGCAGATCCTCCTTTTGCAGAAATAACAGCCTGTAAATTCTTCATATAGCTTCCAATGGGAGTCTGGATTCTGGTTGAAGGTATTTTGGACCATTGTTCTTTACAAAGCATCTCAGGTCTGTTGGTTTCTGAGCATAGACAGCCCGCTTAAAATCACACCACAGATTTTCAATAATATTCAGGTCTGGGGACTGAGATGGCCATTCCAGAATGTTGTACTTGTTCTTCTGCATGAATGCCTTAGTAGATTTTAAGCAGTGTTTAGGGTCGTTGTCTTGTTGAAAGATCCAGCGCCGGCGCAACTTCAACTTTGTCATTGATTCATGAACATTGTTCTCAAGAATCTGCTGATACTGACTGGAATCCATGCGACCCTCAACTTTAAAAAGATTCCCAGTACCTGCACTGGCCACACAGCCCCACAGCATGATGGAACCACCTCCAAATTTTACTGTAGGTAGCAAGTGTTTTTCTTGGAATGCTGTGTTCTTTTTCAGCCATGCATACTGCCCCTTATTATGGACAAATAACTCAATTTTAGTTTCATCAGTCCACAGCACCTTATTCCAAAATGAAGCTGGCTTATCCAAATGTGCTTTAGCATACCTCAAGCGACTCTGTTTGTGGCATGTACGCAGAAAAGGCTTCCTCTGCATTACACCATCTCTTTGTGCAAAGCGCGCTTTATAGTTGAACGATGCACAGAGACACTATCTGCAGCAAGATCATGTTGTAGGTCTTTGAAGCAGGTCTGTGGATTGACTGTTTTTTTGGATTGAATGTTCTCATTATGCTTCGCTTCAGCTTATCTGAGATTTTTCTTGGCCTGCCACTTTGGGCCTTAACTAGTACCTTGCCTGCGGTCTCCCATTTCCTCACTATGTTCCTCACAGTGGATACTGACAGCTGAAATCTCTGAGATAGCTTTTTGTATCCTTCCCCTAAACCATGATGTTGAGCAGTCTTTGTTTTCAGGTCATTTGAGAGTTGTTTAGAGGCTCCCATGTTGCCACTCATTAGAAGAGATGCAAAGAGGGGAAACATTTGCAAATGGCCACCTTAAATACCCTTTCTCATGATTGGATTCACCTGTGTAAGGAGATCAAAGGTCAGTGAGCTTACCAAACCAATTTTGTGTTCCAATAATTAGTGCTAAATATAGTCAAATCCATAAAATGACAAGGGTGCCCAAATTTATGCACCTGCCCAATTTTTGTTTAAATAATTATTGCACACTTTCTGTAAATACTAGAAACTTCATTTCACTTCTCAGATATCAGTGTGTTTATCTGCTATATGATATATTTAACTGAAATTTCTGATCCAGACAACCAATGATTTATAAAGGAAAATCATGAAAATGATCAGGGGAGCCCAAACTTTTGCATACAACTCTCTCTCTCTCTCTCTCTCTCTCTCTCTCTCTCTCTATACATATATATATATATATATATATATATATATATATATATATATATATATACAAGGTCTTTCAGGGACGATTTTATGGGGATGTTACTGCCGCTTTAAGAACGGCCCACAACTGCTGAGAGCGCAGCGCGCTCCCAGCCCCCATCGACAGGCTGACACCCTGCTGGAACAACCAGATCATTTCCAACGTGAAGGCTTTGTTGATCCGGGACCTCGTCTGACTTTCACAAAAAGGCAGAAGATGTGGACATCAGCACTTTTTCCGGCACATTCCACCGTTACAGGAGTTTTTTTCATGGAAAAAAAAGCGAAGGGACGCGCCACGGCTCCGTTCATTACACGGGACAAAACCACCTCGGTGTTGGTCTCTCAGGACAACTTTCAGGTGGATTTCAGATGGATTCCAGTTGCTTTCCAGTCGTGTGAATATCTGATTGTGATTGTGCATAAGCTGGACATGCCAGAACATGTCCTGTGAGGCTTCATCACGGCGTTGCTTTGCGCCGAGCGGCTGCACTGCGACGCGCGGAACTCCTCCGCACGTCTGTCTTAATGTGCCGGAAAAGTGCTGATGTCCACGTCTTTTCACAATTCCTGTGCTAGTCAGATGACATACCGGATCAAGACAGCATCCAGTTTAAAAATGAACGGCACATTTCACTGTTACAGGAGTTTTTGTCATGGAAAGCAACGCCGTGATGAAGCCTCACGGGACATGTTCTGGCATGTCCAGCTCATGCACAATCACAATCGGAATCTGTCTGAAATCCACCTGAAAGCTGTCCTGAGAGACCAACACCGAGGTGGTTTTGTCCCGCGTAATGAACGGAGCCGTGGCGCGTCCCTTTGCTTCTCTTTCCATGAAAAAAACTGCTGTAACGGTGGAATGTGGCGGAAAAAGTGCTGATGTCCACATCTTCTGCCTTTTTGTGAAAGTCAGACGAGGTCCCGGATCAACAAAGCTTTCACGTTGGAAATGATCTGGTTGTTTCAGCGGGGTGTCAGCCTGTCGATGGGGGCTGGGAGCACGC
The DNA here is from genome assembly GCF_902500255.1 of Thalassophryne amazonica. Lineage (NCBI taxonomy): Eukaryota > Metazoa > Chordata > Actinopteri > Batrachoidiformes > Batrachoididae > Thalassophryne > Thalassophryne amazonica. Next base: position 102,460,790 of record NC_047108.1, on the reverse strand, counting down.
CGCGCTCTCAGCAGTTGTGGGCAGTCCTTAAAGCAGCAGTAACACTCCTTAATCTGTTTAATCCCCATAAAATCGTCCCTGAAAGCCATATTAATTTTTCGAACAGTGTCCACCTGGAGGTCTCTCACAGTTTCTGGAAAAAAATTGATGCAGCAAAGCTCCAAATCGTTCAGACATTTATTTGCAATAAAAATAGACGAGAGGGGTGGACCACACCTCACTCAAAGCCTACTCACAGGCGAATGACGCAACCGACAGGCATGAAAAAACTCACGCATGCGCACGAGGGTTCAAGCTTGTCTGACGCAATCACACGTGATTCAAATCCATACGGTTTTTTAAAAAATAATAAGGTCAGATACTTTTATAACAGACCTTGAATATATACACACACACACACACACACACACACGCAGTGGGGCAAAAAAGTATTTAGTCAGCCCTTGATTGTGCAAGTTCTCCTACTTAGAAAGATGAGAGAGGTCTGTAATTTTCGACATAGGTACACTTCAATTGAGAGACAAAATGAGAATAAAAAATTCCAGGAAATCACATTGTAGGATTTTTAAATAATTTATTTGTAAATTATGGTGGAAAATAAGTATTTGGT